>NW_024429266.1:38668428-39868428 GCF_017639785.1 Mesocricetus auratus
GTATGCCAGGCATACCCTCTGCCACTGAACTCCACCCCATCCCTGAGTTAGAGTTTAGGGTTTATTCATTTACTTTCTACAGCAGCAGAATTTCACAGTCCTCTGCAATGGTTTTCTCCCCATTTTACCCCTTAGGGTGTTACAGTTCCATGTTGAAAAGACTTGTATTTGTTGTATCTTATTCCTCAGTCTCCTTTTGGTTTTCTGTCTGCTTTAGGAATTTGAGGTGATTGCTCAGATAAAGCTCCTACAGTCTGCTTGCAACAGCTACTGCATGACCCCAGACCAGAAGTTTATCCAGTGGTTCCAGAGGCAGCAGCTTCTAACAGAGGAGGAGAGGTAGGCTGAGCTGTGTATCACCTGTCAGGGTGGAACTGTGGTGTGGTTAGAGACTAGTAGTGGCCAGAAACTTGTTTGGTCATCTGTTCAATGGCTCTTGGATGGCTGTTCTAGGGTCCTGGGGCCTTGGTTTCCAGAGGGAAGCTAAGCTGACAGGACTAGTGAATGGGCTTTCAAGTCTTGTCATGTAACTCAGCTTTGAAAACTTGAACCATTCCTTTATCCTTCCTCATCTTTAGGATGCCTGTATATAAAATGTTTAAGTATAAAATCATATTCTGGGAAGCACTATTAGAATGCTAATCATGCTTGACACCATCACTACCACTGTCATATCACAGAGTTCACAGCGTTAGCTTTCAGGGAGAGAGGAGGGGGAGAGGAAGAGGAAGAAGAACCCATGGGAACCTGAAATAGAGAGTAACTGAAGTGCTGTGGCTCCTATGGGCAGGAGCAGTTCATTGGCTAAGGACTGATGTCGGATGGGGATGATTTACAGATATTACCAGGTAGGCTAGGCTGTGAAGAGAGATTGCACTAGAGGAGCCAGTGAAGAACATTCCAGACACAGCAAGACAGGAGCGTGAGCTAAGGCCTGGTGTCCTGGCAGGTGTGGTGTTCGGAGGGCAGTGGTGCTTCTGGTGTGGGTGAGGCATGGGGCATAGATTTCAAAACATGGAAAGGCTCATAGAGTCTAGCTAGTGCTTTGGATACTGGGCCTGCAGGTTAAGACCTTCCCTCTAATCTGGTGGCTGTCATATGTGGCCCACTGCCTCTTTTCACATTTTAAGTGTCAGAAGGGAAAAAATAAAAGAAGAAGAATATGGCATGGGATAGTTATTTGAAATTCAAATTTCAGGATCCACAAATAACTCGTTAACGAAATATGGTCCATTCATTTACATTTTATCTATGGTTGTTCTCATGCATTAAAGACAGACCATACGGCCCGCATCCTAAAATACTTACTCTCTGGTCTGATTCAAAGAAAGTTTGCTGATCGCTGAGTTAGACCTGAGGTTTTCTTTGAGGATTTATCATAAGGAAGAGTAAAATTGACAGCACAATAAGTATTTGCCAGTGAGGACTCGAGGGCTTTGAGGGGTACTGTAGCTGGTTATGGCAGGCTGCCTGATTACCACCTCAGCTTTGAGGTGGCATGACGATGGGCATCATGACCCATCTGCCTACTCACCATGTACCGGTGCTAGTTACAGCTACAAGCTTTCACCGGAAGCACTTCAAATCAGAAACTCCTCTTGTCCTTGCCTCAGTTGCTGTTTGCCTGGCGTACCAGAATCTGAAGCCCCAGCACTTTTAATTGAGAAAGTTTGGGCAATTAAAGATAAGGCTGTAGTTATATCTATGTATCTTTATAAATAATATAATTGCTTATGTCTATTCACCAATAGTTAGGTATTTTACAAAAACGCCTCCTTCCGTTTTCCTATCATAAAAATATGTGCGTGTGCACACATGTGCACATACACACAAACACATTAGAAGGAGGAAGCAGAAAAGAAATGGGGTGGGGCTCATTGGGGAGGAGGATTCTTCCTCTGGCCTTGCGATGGGATGAGGGTGATCAAGGGGCAGGCTGCAGTCAGCTTCTGCTGCCAGTGTGGAAGCCTGGGGAACTGAGCAGGCTCCGTCCCTCTACCCCTGAAAGGAAGAGGGGTGGAGGGGAGGCATGCAGTGTGCACTTACCAGATGTGGCCATAAGCAGACACCCTCTGACACCCCTGCTACAACACCACAGTCTACAGCTTTACTTTGACTATTCAGAGCCTTCCTCTAAATCCAGTATTCCAGCAAATCACAAGAGTCTGGAATCTGTTCTGCGCTTAAACACTGACCTCAGACCTCCCTGTCTTTCTCAGCTATGCTCTCTCCTGTGAGATTGAAGCAGCTGCCGATGCCAGCACCACCTCCCCTAAGCCTCGGAAGAGCATGGTGAAGAGGCTGAGCCTGTAAGTGGTTCCCCCGCCCACTTCTCACGAATCCTGACCCTGAGAGGGTTTTGTCAGAGTGGGGAGAGGAAATACATTCAGCAGCACTGAATGTTCACTTAAAGAGTATATTTCCTGCTGGGCGGTGGTGGCACATGCCTTTAATCCCAGCACTCGGGAGGCAGAGGCAGGAGGATCTCTGTGAGTTCAAGGCCAGCCTCCAAAACAATACAGAGAAACCCTGTCTCGAAAAACCAAAAAAAAAAAAAAAAGAGTATATGTCCTGTCATGAACTCAAAAGGCCCATTATGTCCATCCATTCCTCTCTCTTTCCTCCTGTATGAGCCATTATTGTCTCATGCCTGCATCACCAGCAGCTGTTGGCTGACTGTCCTCTTGTCCCATCAATTCATTCTCTACTAAATAGCTTGTTGATCCTTTGAACAACAGAGTGTGTCGCTTTTTAAAAACATCCGATGGTTGTATTTTGAAATGGAGTCTCAGCTCTGGGCCCCAGTTTACTAGGCCTTATGCGATGACTCCCAGCTTTCCCTCTTACAACACTTGGCTTGGTTCACTGAGGTCCACCACGTCAGCCTTCTAGCCAACCTTTGAACACCAGGCTGTTGCCATGCTACTAGCCCTTCCTGTGGCTTGAAATGGTCTTTTTTCCCCCTGGATGTTGGCAAGAATGGTTATCTCCTAAGAGTGATCTTCCCATAGTGCTGTCTCTCTGGTCATCCTCATTCATGCTGACTTTTTACAGTTTAGTGTAAGCAGAATTAGAATAGAAACATTGTCCATCAGGTTTGGTAGATGAAGTCTCAACTTTTTGAGACTTCACTCCATCTGGATAGAATCCAGAGCTCTTAGACTCTCTGCAGGACCCATTGGCCCGCAGCACCAGCATTGCCCTGATGGCCTGTCCATCTGTCTGTCCCACCTTTCCCGTTCACTCTACCCTTTCTGAGTTGCCTTTGTTCCACTAACTCCTCTCCCACAGAGCCACCTGGCTTCCTGGCTTACTTCCTTCAGGTGTTTGTGGAAATGTCACCTTGACAAGCTTGTTGAGTTCTCTACCCCGTTCACATCACCTGTCCCTGACGCCCTCTCTTGGTGGTCTTTCATCTTTGGTTTTTTTTTTTTTTTTGTCACATTTAGCTTCATCTGACATACTGTATACTGTATGTGTCTGTATAGAATTTAAGCTCCATGAGGGGAAGCCTTGTCTTTATGTGTTGCTCTGTTTGCAGAATCTTAAGTGCTGCCACCTAGCAGTAATTGAATAGTGGGTATGTTTAGAATGACTAAAATGAGCCGAACGCTAGGGCTGTTATAAGAACAATACGTGTGTTTATAAAATTTACAACACGATCTAGGAAACAGTTTCTGTAATTAGCTCCAATCGCATAGAACAGGACACTGAAGTATGGAAAGGGTGGATCGTGTGCTTGTAATGGGAGAACATGGATGCATACCTAAGATTCAGCACAGGGTTAAGTTTATAGATGCTTTACCTGTGGCGACCTATGAAATTACATTCTGAAGGAAGAGAGAGATGTACAAGTTAACCAAGGAGAACCACAGGAGGGAAAAGGAGGAATAAGAATCTGTTCATTAGACTCCAGGCTTTGATTGGACCAGTTTCTGTAGAAGAAGCTTGAGAATCTACTCTGCTCCGTAAAGTTGATCTCTAGACTTTAATTCCAGGAATTTCCCCTCTCATACAGATCCATTAGTTTATAAGCCCGACTCCCATCTTTTGGGTGATGTTGTCTGCACTGGTCAGGGGCAAGCATGAATAACCCTTAGGGAATCATGGCCAGTTTTCCCAGGCCAAGTAGTTCACTTTGACACATCCCAACCCCACCCGCTGTCATGCAGACATCTTGGTTATCATTTGTGATGTGAGAGTATAGTGCTCCCTGGATCAGTGGATTTTTGTGGCTCACCAGTTATGGAATCTTCTCAGCCATTGTATTTTCCGAGGTTTCCTTCCCTGTCTCGTTGTGCTGCTCTTACACATGTGCAAGACTTCCTTTTGTTTTCACTGTATCCTGTAACATCTGTCTCCATATCTTCCTTTCTTCATTCTGATTTCTGGGGATTTTTTTTCCAGATCTACTCATGATTTTTTCATGATTGTTTTGATTGTTTTCTTCAGTAGTTACTTTAACTCTACTGAGTTTTTTATTTAAATCATATATTTCACGTATATGTGATTTTTTTTCAAATTCTCTTTTTTGTGGGAGTGGTCTTTCTCTGAAAAGATTTATATTCTCTTATTTCTTTAATATTTTTAAATATATGTATAAAACTGAGCCTGTGGTGGACATGCAAATGTTGTCAAGTGAATGAGTGGATGATACTTTCTCTCTGACTGTTCTGTAAGAGATTCTCAAGAGTTGGCATCTCCTGCCCATTATGTTTGTTAATTGTCTTTGAGTGGAGTGGTTCTTTGTGTATATTTTTAAATTTTATATTGTGAGCTCATCTTTATAAAGGGATTGTCTGCAGCTTGGGTAAAAGGTATAGCCTTCCTGAAAAACAGAGTCCATCCATCCACCCATTATTCCCAGTGATGGCCTGAGACTTGCTAACACATAGACCACATAGGTAGGAAGTCAGAGTGAAGCACAGACCAGGTTCACACATGTGTGGAGACATCATTCCTTCCATACAAATTCAGGCCAGGACAGACAGGCTTTCCTGTTGTTCCCCGTGTCTGTGGCAAGGTATTTTTCTAGCCTATCTCTTCTTTACTGAAGGGTAAAGCCCTTGGAGTGCCTGACTTTAGAGATTAGGTTGTAGCACCCTTCCTTTCATAAATAGAACCCTCATTTCACAGTGTTATGTACATGTTAAATCTGTGGTCAGTACACACTGCATATATGTGTGGGAATACCAAGTGGAACCCCATTATTATGTATATGAAAGTGTGTTACTTTTTTAAATGACGATTTTGCCACCATTCATACCTCCCATTTCCCAAAGACAGCAGCTGCAGAAATGGCTCACCAGCTTCCGATTTTCAGTTCTCTTTTTTCTTAAGGCCTGTAGGGATTTCCCTTACATCTTGCTAGCTCAGCCCAAAAGAGGTTTTAATATTTCTTGCACAGTCCTTTTATGGGGAAGGGGCTTGGGTTATTGTAGTTCTCCAGATGGCTCAAAGCAGAAGTGTTCTTCCTTGGTTTCTTATCCAGAGCACACCCACCTCTTCCAGCTGCAGGAAGTTCCAAGTTCATCTTAGGGTAGGACGCAATAAGGGGTGGAGTGCTGGTTTTCTGACCCTGTCACAGTGGTCCACGGACTGCTAAAAGATGGAGGACTAGTGATTGGAAAGGCTACATCAGTTAAACAACCTATGTGTTGCTTGGGGTTGGACATAACCTTCTGGGACAAGATAGTCACTACTATTTGTTAGAAGCATTATAGCATTCCTTTTCTTAAAATATGTACAACAGAACATAGGTGATTGAGAAAACATCGACGTTTTAGTTGGCACACATTGTTTGCTCAGTCATAGGTTCTAGGTTAGTAACAGCTTGCATGTTTGGCATTCTGGTTTCTGCAGACTGTTTCTGGGGACTGATATCATCACTGGGAGCACTCCCACCAAAGAGCAGCCCAAGTCCACGGCCAGCGGGAGCTCTGGTGAGAGCATGGACTCAGTCAGCGTGTCATCCTGTGAGTCAAACCACTCAGAGGCCGAGGAGGGTTCCATCACACCCATGGACACACCAGATGAGCCTCAAAAGAAGGTACACACTAACCCTTCCCATAATTCTCATTTCTGTTGCAGCCCCCGGCATGCTATTTGCCACACGAAGAATGCCTGTAGGTGTCAGAGGCAGAGTCTCTTCTGAGGACCCAGTCCTCAGAGAACAGCTGCAAAGTGCTAAGGAGATTGGCTTATTCATCTGTGCCTTTAAACATTTTTCTGCCCATGCCTAAATGCACCAAAGGATTATGACCTGTAAAATAAGTATAGAGTCAAGAGAATCAGGAATACTTGAGGAGGAATAAAACGTAAGAAATGGAGATATGCCAACTTTTTGGTGCCACACAGGAAAAGCATTCTGAAACTCAAGGACTTAGAGCAACCACCATGTTTCTAGGGGGCTGACTGCTTTGGGTCAGACTTAGCCCTATCCCAGTTTTAACCCAAGTTTACTCACTTACCTGTCATCCACTTGGAGTAGTAGGCTTTCCAGAACATTCTCTTGGCATGCTGAAATGTATGAAGAAGAGGGACAGAAGCGCTACCCTATAAGTGCAACAGAGAGCCTTTCCTTGATCATACCTACCAACGTTCCGTTGCTTAAAGCAGTCATGTGGTCAGATCCAACAGAAATAACTGAAGCAGGGAGATCCGATCCAACTTCAGTGGGAGGAACCATGAAACAAATCCCAGGGCAAAGGGCACAGCTTGCAGCAGGGTGAGGAGTTGATAATGATGATCTAGTCTACCACAGCGGAAATAGATAGCAAACTGTAAGCGCCGATAGAGGGATCCTCATCCAGTCCATTTCTCACAGCTGTACAAATAAGGGAAATTTCTGCCCTGCCAAAACAAGATGGGAGACAGGGACAGGAGGTCCCTCGGAAGCTCGCAGGTCAGCTAGCGGGCTATATGTACAAAACGGTGGAGAACCTGTCTCAGACAAGTTCGAAGGCAGGAACTGACACATGTGGTTGTCCTCTTAGACCTGCATGTGTGCCCTGGTGTACACACACCTGCTCTCATACGCATAAGCGCACACACATCTATACACATGCTTCTTTGCTCACACACAGAGGGTTTTTTTGAACACATAGATTTAAAAATCTAGAATGAGGCCTTGCTCACTTGATTTCCACAGGGTCTCATGTTTTTGGGTCTTGTAACCTGCTGGTGAACATGATAGGAAAGTGACCGTGGCTGTGCTGCCCACACATCTTTCTATCCCGGTCTGGGAAGGAGATGGAATCAATTGTTGGAGCATAGGTCAAATAAAACCATATTACCCTTGGGAGAGCATGAGGTTGGAGCTGAGGATGCAGCTTGTGGTAGAGTGGAAACTGGTATGAACAAAGCCTGGCTTCCGTACACACACACACACACACACACACACACACACACACACACACACACACACACACAGTGCCCTGGAAATCATGAGGGGGCTGCTGTTTCCACAACTCTTTGTGTTTTGTTTTGGTTTTTTTGTCAGTCTAATTCCTTTCATAGACTATGCTTATGTGTTCAGATGCATCTGTCCCAGAGTCAGGTTTCTAGAGACTTCAAGATGACATGTGGTTTATGTGCTGCAAAACCCCTGTACATTACCCAGAAAATTCCACAGCTCTGCACGGCACCTGACTGGGCCTGAATGTCTTGCACATTCCTAGCACAGGGCCCTGTGGTGACTTCTTCTCTAGTGGCCTCCACATGGTCTCTCTCCATCCCATGTGAGTCTGTTACTTTAAAAGGAAAGTGTAACCTGCATTCCTCTTTCCTCATGCTCCTTATCATTATTTCTAAACATCTGTTTTCGTGCTCACTCCTCACCACTTAAATTCTTACTGGGAATATGAAGGTCCATCAGATAGTCTCTTTAAAACCCATGTAACCTCCCCATTCTTAATGCTTTATCATCTCAGTTATACGTGTTATTAAAACCGTGGAAAGCCCAAGGGGAAGGGAAAGTGGAAAAATTCAACCAACATTTGGAAAGCAGGCCTTCTAAACGATATGTTTGCAGACAAAATTATGCTATCAAAATTGTGCCCTGTGCATCAGTGCTCAAGTTGAGTCACTTGGGAACAGAAAATTCCAAACAGCAGCAACATACAGCTAAATGGCACCGTGCCAATCCCACTGTAGATGCTACATATCAGAGCTGGTGTTGCAGTTTGCTATCTGTAATAGAACACCCATGTTGTAGAATTGTCTTTAACACAGGATGGATGCCACAGGAGGAAGCAGGCCCCAAGAAATTAAAGATAACATGGTTCCTACTTTTTCAGCAGCCTCATTATCAGAAAGCCATGTTTCTTAGTCTGTTTCAGTGATAGGGCAGACACATATGAAAGAAGTTAGTATTATTTATTTTACTGGCTCCTAGAATATTTTGTAGGATTATTATAATTCAGTTAAAGTCATTGCAAATATCACACACACACACACTCACACACACACACTCACACACACACTCACACACACACCATACACACACACTCACACACACACACCATACACACACTCACACACACACCATACACACACACACCATACACACACACACACACTCACACACACACACCATACACACACACACACCATACACACACACTCACACACACACACCATATACACACACACACCATACACACACACCATACACACACACCATACACACACACCATACACACACACCATACACACACACTCACACACACACACCCCATAGCAAAGGGGAAGGAGTGCTGCTGGGACACAGTGTTCTCTCTGGGTCTTGGGCTTCTCTAGTTGAGGCAGGGGTCATGTGATCTCTAACTCTCCACACACACCCCTGAACTACATAAACTGTAGTCCTTATCTTAGAAGCTTCTAAATATAAAGACATTTATCTCCTACTACAAAGTCTGGATGTGAAGTAGAGTCAGGACACAATGCTCTCTGTGGTCACATTGGAGGTGAGAATGTTGGTGGTGAGAACCAGTAAGTTTTAAGGAAGGCTTCCTGGCATTTGTAAGCTGACTTTCTTCAGCGTGTAGGGCCTGTATAAGCTGGTATCTGCTGCCATCTCCTGGTTGACTTTCATAAGCGCAACTTAAACCAGGAAATCCAGAACCAGTGTGCCTTTTCTAGATCCAGAGTGATGAGAGCACACTGAGTCACTGGCAGCAGCGTCAGCGCATGGTCTGTAAGTGTGTGTGTGATCAGATATGAGAGACCCATGAGGACTGAGGAGGAAGTAACTGAAGTTGATCGTTTCCCACATCTACTTCTGCCTTGAAAACTGAAGCATGCTTGGTCCAGGGTCTAATGGTGCTGTTTTCTTTGTGTTAACTCTCACAGCTCTCTGAGTCCTCCTCTTCATGTTCCTCAATCCATTCCATGGATACGAATTCCTCAGGGATGTCATCCTTAATCAACCCCCTGTCCTCCCCTCCGACGTGCAACAACAACCCTAAAATTCACAAGCGCTCCGTCTCTGTGACATCCATTACCTCCACAGTCCTGCCCCCTGTTTACAATCAGCAGAGCGAAGATACCTGCATCATCCGTATCAGTATAGAAGACAACAATGGCAACATGTACAAAAGCATCATGGTAAGGGGCCGTCCTGCCTGGGAGGGTCTCCGTGGGAAGAGCCCAGGCCTCTCTCTGTGTCTGCCAGCTGTGCAGGCTGGTACCCTTGAATACACATGGATGTGTCACACCTGCTTCTGTGTGCACACAAAACCAACATGAAAAACAGCATCTTCCTCCTGGGTGTAGATTAATGTTATTTTATCTAATGGTGCAGGTGCATATAGGACACAGTTTTGTCGTCTTAAGAATTATTTAAACCTATTCATCCAGGTTGGTGTCATGTTCTGTGATGATCAGCGTGGGTGACTATGTGACAGCAGTCCAGGGAGGATGCCACTGCTTCACATGCCTCCTTGGAACTCTTCCAACGTTTACGCTTAGGAGAAAATTAAATGCCTTTTCAGTAGTGAGGTCCCTGGTAACAGTTTTCTCAGGCCTGGCTCCTGAAGAGGGAGATTAAGGTGGAAATGCCATTTGGTTCAGCAAGTAGCTACACTAAGTGAGTGAATGGAACCAGGTTTCATGTGCTTCTTACAAGACCTACAGTAGACTAGAAAATTCCAAAACTACTTTCGATGATGGTAGATTTTTGGGATACATACAAGACTTCTCATGGTGATAACCTGACTGTGTAAGGTTTTATGTTAGATGATTAAATTCCTTAGTTGATAGGTCTATCATACACTAAAATAAATAAATAATAGGTAAATAAATAATAGATTCTTTTCTGCAGCCAAATCTATAATAAATACCATTTCTGTTTTCCTTCCCATCATTTGCCTCCAAGCTGAGGCCTAGATGTTCCATAAGTGTGGGTAGTCATTTTCTTCTAACATTCCAGAAAAAAACCTTTGCTGGCCATTCACTGAATGCAGTAATTATTGAGCCTGTGTTGTTACTAGTTATTGCCCTGGGCTTGGAGAATAGAGCAATGAATAAGACTCATTGATCTTTGAAGAATGTGTAATAAAAGAGAGAGAGAGAGATCATACACTAAATGTTCTAACAGAAGCCAGACCAGATTGGAAATGGTCTTGTGGCCTCCTTGGGGGACTTTGTGTTAATTCTACAGGCAGTAAGGTCTCCCTGGAGGGATCATGTTAAGAAACGACCAGATTTGTTCGTTAGAAGAGTAGCTGGCCTTGGGGAGGCCTGCTGCTACACTGGGTGGGGGGTGGGAGGGAGCGCCGGGGGTGGGCCGGGGGTGGGAAGCAAGCAAGGAAGCTGCTCCTATCTTTCATTCAGGACGTGATAAGGGCTTGAGTGTTGATCCTGTGGCTGGAGATGATATGGGAAATGCCTTATGAGGTATTATTGTAAGAGCCCATTCATCCCGTTATCAGCCTCTTGGTAACTGTTGTGGAGGGTACGGAAGAGGGAGGATTCCTAAGGAAGAGGGAGAATTTGGGGCCGTCTGGTATCCTGGTGGCCGGTGACTCTGTCCAGTGAGATATGAACTGCTAGAGGCGAAGTTTCAGGGTCTTTAAATTGAGACGTCCAGATGACATTGCTAATAGATTATCAGGGCTGGTGTCGGAGTCCTTCAGCCCCATGGGGTGGGGATGAATGTGGAACGAGACCCAGTTCAACCAGAAGTAGGGAGTAGCTAACCAAATGTACTAGAGAAATACCAGGTCTTCGGTAGCAGTCCTATTTTCAGTACACTCTAGTCATTGTTACATATGCCAACCAGAGAGCAGTGGGCACCCACGTAACCACAGTGTCTCGGAATCATAGTACAGATTTGTGCACCCAGCAGTTACACTGCGTGCCATGCCGTAGCTGTGTGCTCTGCTTGGCCAGGGGAAGTCAGTACATCTGAGAGCCATGTTGGAGCAAATGTGATGTCCTGGTGTTGGGTGGACAGTAGATAAATGAATCCCCAAAGTAATCCTTCGGTGGGGGAGGGACTGCCTTTGGGGAACAGCCCCCATTTGTTGTCCTTTCTTGGGGTGCACAGGGTGAAGCCTGGAGCCTTCCCTGTTGGTAACGCTAATTGTATATATTAGTTTTTCTCTCTAGCTTTTGTCCTACAAAGTAATAAACACCCAAAGGAAGCCTTTGGCCTTATTTTTAGCCTGGCTTTCTCCCTAAACAGGAAGGCCTGGTTTCTAAACTGAAATCTAACTGTCTTAGCATAGCATTTATCCCCCAAGTGCCCTCCCTCCTTCAGCATTGCACCACTAACCTACTGTGTGAGGATATTTCCTTTGTACTCTCCAAACTATGTATTTTCTTCCTTTAGAAGTTTGTGTGCACCAAACTTTCCTTGGAAGTACATAAGCCAGATGCTTTGATAACAGGCAAATCCACACGGCCCTTATTGCTGTTTATTAATAAAAAATACCAGCTGCTGCCTGGGTCACAAGGAGGCACTTAGGCCCTGGAGGAAATCAGGCTCTGTGTGTGTGTGTGTGTGTGTGTGTGTGCGTGCTCACGAGCGCGTGCATACACACATGCACGCACGCACGCACGCGCGCCTCTATTGGGAGCTTAAGTAGTGTGGGGTGATAGGCAATGCGTGTTTTCCCCATTTTAGTGGGGGGCTCTGTTAATACATGTCTGCCATCTTTTGGCTACTCAGATGGAAGCAGTTCTAACACTCAGGAGTCCTGGCTTTTTGTCCCATTCTATGTCACCTACCCCATCCTTCCTAGAGGAGTATGTGCCACACAAGACAGCAAAGATAAGCTTAGACAACGTGAGCCTTGCACGGCACTGATGCCTGTTGTCTTTGCAGTTGACAAGCCAGGATAAGACCCCTGCTGTGATTCAGAGGGCGATGCTGAAGCACAATCTGGACTCAGACCCAGCTGAGGAGTACGAGCTGGTACAGGTCATCTCGGAGGACAAAGGTGGGCATGTTCTCCTCTGCGTGGCAGGTGCCAGCGTGTGCACATTTTGGTCTTAGTTGCTGACAGCAGAAAGGGCGTATAATGTAATGTGGCATGAGCCCATGCGTGTGTACATGTGTGTGTAAATTACGAATGTGTGGTGTATGCACAGGTGTGTGTGTATGTGTGTGTGTGTGTGTGTGTGTGTGCACTCACTTTCGTCTGTGGCCAGGGCAGTACAGTGGGTGGTCTGCTCTCACTGAGTCTGGAGCAAGGCTGGTGGCCTGCAAGCCCAGGCAATCAATCCTCCTGTCTCCTCCCTTGATAGGGTTAGTTATAGGCATATGGCTTTTTATGTGGGTGCTGGATCCAAACTCAGATTCTCACGCTTGCATAGCGAGCGCTCTTATGCACGGGACCCTCTCTCGTGCCCCCTGGTTGTGTTTTTTAACAAGCTACACATCACCTTACTGTAGAATGTCTCAAGCTGCTCCAAACTTTCAGGACCCCAACTCTTGTTTGCTGTTTCTGAGCTTTTCCACAGAATTCCTTTTGCCTATCACTTGTGTTCCCCACAAGAAGTGCATTTTCATGGACAGTGTGTGTGTGTGTGTGTGTGTATGAGAGAGAAAGAGAGAGAGAGAGAGAGAGAGGGAGGGAGGGAGGGAGGGAGGGAGGGAGGGAGGGAGGGAGTGGGTGTTCTCCACGAGAAGTTCATTTTCACGAGAAGTCTCTCTTTGTCAGGAGTGGGAAGCAGATGGACCCTCTTGGGTCTGGGCGGGTGGACACACACATCCTTTACTTGACACTGATTCTCAGTCCTGTGTGACCCGGAAGCACTCATGTCAGAATTTCTTACCTGTTTCACTTCAGCATTTGAGAGAGTTGTGGGGTTTGTTGTTTTGTTTTTTAAATTTCTGACCAATCTTTAGTAACCAAAGAACTGGTGAAATGCATCTGTGAGGCCAGTCTCATAATTTTAAAAATGCTTTTCAAAGGTCTTTTCTGGCAAATAGTCACCCCTTCTTGTATCTTATTTGCTCATCTGGACTGGCGTGGGTTTGGGAGAGATGGAGGCAGGTGAATAACCTCTCTGTCACATAGGAGAGGCCTGCTCAGTCAGAATGAGACTACTCCAAGAGCAGAGATGCTAGTACACATTGTTGAACGACACTAGCCCTACTGGCCAACAGACCCGCCCTGACATCTCATCTTGATGGAGGGCGCTGCTCAGCAACAAGGAGCACCCTCCTCCGTGGAAAACAAACCACTTATGTTACTGGGGTATGGGTGCAGAGCTGGGAGGCTTGGGTGCTCGATCCAGCTCGGTGGTTCTGGGACCATCCTGGTGCCCCCATCTGCATGCATCCTTCAAGTTTTAATAGTATGTGTCTGAGTAGTAAGTTCACAGGAGGAATTCTGACACTTTATTTGCTCTCAGTTTCAGATGGGGAGTGAGATTTGGGGAGCAGTCATGAGGAAGTGTTCACACTGCCTGGTCAAGATTACATTCAAAGAATGTAACCTGGCCCCCATGCAGGCCTTGTGTCTAGGCAGCCTTGGCTTCTGCCAGTCAGTGATGGGCTGTATTATCCAAACTGACCAACTGCTGTGTCCTTGTCTCTTTCAGAACTGGTGATCCCAGACTCTGCAAATGTCTTTTATGCCATGAACAGCCAAGTGAACTTTGACTTCATTTTACGCAAAAAGAACTCAGTGGAAGAGCAGGTAAAACTGCGTAGTCGGACCAGCTTGACATTGCCCAGGACAGCTAAGCGGGGCTGTTGGAGTAACAGACACAGCAAGATCACCCTCTGAAAAGGACAATGCACCCTGCTTGCCAAAGGCAGAGTAGGGGTGAGAACAGCTGTGGGGACTGCAGCCACCACCCAGTGCTGAGGATCATTGGTGAAGCCAACAGATATTTATTGAGTTTGGATGCATACAAAGCACTATGTAGAGAGAGTGGAAGTGAGTTTGACATTAAAAGGATAAATGATTCACTGATGCTCTTGGACATGAAAGTGAAATACAAAATGATCCACATTTTAAAAGTGTATACACTCACACATCTAGTGGGTGTATATATGGATATATAAGAGGAACTTGACAGGATGTTTTGGACTATGGAAAAATCAATTTGCACAATGGCCTGGGAAGTTGAGGTCACTTTTTACAGGGAAATAGGAGGGACTGAGAACCTAGTCTCATACCTTCCAAATAAATAGAATCAGATCTACCACACAGAGTGTTCTTCATGCCAGTATTATAAGCCCAAACTCTATTTTTGTAAAGGGAGAGGATTACTGTCTCAGTCACATGCCAGCAGATGAACAAACTGCAGAGGTTGGGTTGCCCGCAGGCTCCATGAAAGGCCATCAAGGGAAGGTTTGGATGAGTCAGCGGTCTCTGCCCTCTGCCTGTGTCTGCTGGAGCTTCAGGGGTCTTCGTGCCTTGCCGGTCCCCATCACAATGCCTCTGGAGCCAACACAAGCTTGTTTCGTTTCTGGAAACCCTGCTGTGTTTCTGTGCCCTCTCCTAAAGAACACACCACAGTCGTTACTCCATAATTTATCGGTCAGAGGAGGAAGTGCTGAAGACGGACGACTCATTTGACTCTTCTGTCTTGGAGTGCCGCTGTTCTATTGCCCTTCCGCATGTAACCGTGTACATCCGGGGTCTTTCGCCATCTGGAGCCTTGTAACTATCTTATGTGCAATTTGTTCCTCAGGTGTAGACATTTCTACTGCGATTGACTACATTGGATCATTTCAAGCCCATGAAAGACTTCTAGGCCCTCAGAAAATGTTCCCTGCTCATAGCAACACCTAGTTTCCTTCTTCACTTTCGTAACATTGCCCAGTGACAGGGAAAGGGGACCGCGTCCCTGTCTCAGCTCTTTCTCACAGAGCTGCATCCTTCTAGAGGGAAACAATGCCTTTCTTCCTTTCTCATCCCCACACCTGCTCCCCCAGCATCACTGTACGTGACATTCTTGTCTATAGAACACCCTCATGCTTTTGCTTCTGATCTAAGCGATGTGGGGGTTTGAATGAAAAAGCCATATGGGATGAGCTAATGTGTAAGAAGCACTTTCAGATTGTTCTTCCCCCTTTTTAAGGAAAAAAATTCCCCAAATACCAGTTTTTATTCCAAAAATAAAGAGAATGAACCTAGGATATGATGTCTAGATTGTAACAGGGAACTTTTTTTCCTAACAATACTATACATAGCTCCCAAAGGTTGTGTGGGGTTTATGTTATGTAAATAGCCATATTAATTCAACAAGAAACACCAGGCAAAGCTCAGAGATTCATGGCAATGGACCAAAGAGAGAGCCAAGAACTCATCAGATTCCCTTGGTGTTTCTAGGAGACTGGACTGGGCTGTGGAGACCGGCTAGGTGTCAACTAGTCGGAAGGCACTTTCTTTTTTGTGTGTGAGCCTTGTTTGGTTGGTGTGTCTGTGTATGGAGGGAGATGGCAGGGATCACAGTCATCAGGAAGACTGAGGTAAACCAAGCCTCAGGCTGCCTTTCTCAGTGTCAAGGTCAAAAAGTGAATGCAGAGCTGTTGACCTGGTTTAGGGTGTGGCTCACAAGACATACATGTTCTGCCCAACGTGCTCACCCTGTGTATATATACTGTATATATAGAGCCTAGATTTATATTCAGCAATGTAAAGAAAAAGTATATATATATATATTTACCTTTTTTAAAAAAGACGATGGAAATCCCGAGTGGATAAAACATGGCCTCATTTATTTAATGCCACTGTAGTTGTTTTAACTTTGCTTCTGGGTGAACAGCTGGGCGTTGTTTCCAGCTGCTCTCATGCTTGTCTTTCTGCGCCTCCAGCATCTGTTTACCTTTTGGTTAAACTAATAAACTGGTTTGGGACTTGGTTGGCATGTGCTGCCAGACCCAAAGGGCTTGTATCTGGAGTGTTGATTGGGTGGGTTCTGGGCTCCGGGTTTGCCAGCATTTGGTCCAAGGCCTTTTCTGAATCAGCTAGATGGAGCAGAGCAACAGCTAATGGCAGAGGGTTGTCTCCACTGGCAAGGGTTGTCAGCTTAGAGGGAAGAGGGATGTTCTGGGGCACACCAGTCAGTGATGGTGCTTTGCCAGACTGCTTTTCTTAGCAGCCACGTAGTGGGGCTGCCTGGAGTGTAAACCTGGGCTGAGGATTCAAAGTAGGCCTTGATAGCTCACTGAGGGACTTTATCGAATGCGGTGCTGCCACCATCTGGGCAGTTGTAAAACTGCTGGAGGTGCTCCCACAGCAAGGAATCCGGGATGGACAGGGATGTCTTCTCAGAAGGTGTCCTATTATCTGACTTCACACAACACAGTCTCATTGCTTTCATATTGTTACCCAGAATTACTTTCCCACAGGTTCCTAAATTGAAGCAAGTGCGTATTTTAACAGGGAACTGATAATGTGGCATGATCTCTGGCACTATGTGACAACTTTTTCAAAACCATTCTAGAAACTAGCTCCCCACCCCATATGTAGAAACCAGCCTTGGAGAGTTTTGCCTGAAATCATGTCTTTAGATCTCGTCTCTGACTCACTTTCAAGTTCACACAGTATCAGACCGCAGGAGGCTGCTGCACTGACCTCAGGGGATGGGGAGTTTCCTGAGACTAATTGGCTTTCTCTGCACATGCCTACAATTCCTATATAAGACGTTAATTACTTTGCTGTTTTCCTTGAGAGATGTCGAAAATGAAATGCCACTGGAAGTATTTACTAGGCCACCTAGACTAGACTGAAGTAACCAAGAAGCCTCACTAATTGAAACCAGAAATTTTCTTTTCCATTTGTGTGAGTACAGCAGGAGCCAGGCAGGGCTCTTAAGCAGTGACCAGGGACTCAGCTGCCTCCTGCCTTACAGTTGTACCTGCTTGGTTTCCTACCCCCCACAGTCACAGTGATTTCTACAGTGTTTTTAGTCATGCTCTTCTGACTGACATGGTGTGCCACCCATCATCCACGGTCCCGTTACTGTGTAGCTCCATCTGGTGTCTCTGTGCAAGGGAGGCAAGACACACACACCTGAAGAACTTGAGGAGCTCTCATGTATCTTTCTAGAACATTCCACAGCCATCAGAGACAGTGTTTGGAAAAGATGGTAAGGACATATGAGTGGGCTGCAAAGGAGAAGCAAGAGATGCTAAAGAGGGGATATCAGAAAGAATGACATAAATTTGTCTAAAAGGCAGAAAAATTCAATAGAAACAAGTCCATTTTAGATCATAATTTGCCAATTACTATTGCACGTGGGCACCATATTTCTACCCGGCAGCCTGTAACCTGTGTGGAAGCACTTCATTTTATTTAGCAGTTTGGGGAATTTAGTTTAAGCCACACCCCCTAGTGTTCCCTCCCTTTCCCTTCTCACTCGTCCCGCACCCAGTTTTTGGAGGTGGGTGGTGTGTTGATGCAGGATCTCCCTTTCTGCGAGCACCGGGGCTCTCACAGCTCCTGTGCTCCCGTGACTGGTGTCCATGCCCTTTATCACAGTTTCTCGTGAGGAATCACCGCACCCCTCCATCATTTATCACCAGAACAGCATGGTGTGACACAGGTCTGATCTTGAACACAAACATTATAAATGAGTGGCAGTATATCATCTCCAACAAGAGACAACTGAAATTAGTTTTGAATTACTCCCATGCCTCCTCTCAAAAAATCAAGTGGCCAAATTTGAAATGGAAGCATCCTTCTAAATGTTTTATCCCACACATCCGTGATCCTCATTTATATGACAGCAAACAGCCAAGCCTTCAGCAAAATCTTATCTGAGAATGTACACTATGGTATATATACATATATATATATATGATATATATGTATATGTGTTTGTATGATAATTTGTTGAGTAATTAGTATATCATATATCAAAGTTACAGACTCCCATATATCAATGAGAGAGAGAGAGAGGGAGAGAGAGAGATTAGACATTTGTTGGAACTGCACTTTGCTCTGTGAGTGTGCGTGCGTGCGTGCGTGCGTGCGTGTGTGTGTGTGTGTGTGTGTGTGGTGGGGAGATCTGAATGCTGAGGAGACTGACTTCCTGGCCACTACCACCATAGGCAAATTATATTATTTACCTTTGTCGTAGCTGAAAAGTCATAACTAACAGGCATCCCTACCCCTTGAGGTTTATTCAGTGCCAAGTGATAGCACATGTGCAAAAAGCTCTTTGCTTGGGTACACAGGCTCAGCTGGCTGAGGGAAGTAAGCCCTGACATTCTTGGGTGGGAGAGCAGCCCACATTCCAGGTGTGAGACAGGAAAATCTTTGAGGTAGGGCATCTATGTGTGGAACTGCACCCTGGGAATATCAGCCTGCTGCTGCCTTGGGGAAAGACTGACTCATGGAGTTGGAGCATGCCTGGGGCTCCTACAGCTTGCTTCTTGGCTGTGACCCAAAGAGGCTCATGAAGACAGGCATGTAGGCTCTGCACAGACCCCCTGGCCAGCCTTCAGTCTTGCAATGAAGGGGTTTTTGACAGGTAACCTGAGCCCTGTGCTGGAGTATCCTTCTGAGGGCACCCACCTTCCTGGATGCCCTCTGCGGGCCTATTTAACGAGTGAACCTTCTGTGTGAGTTTAATACCTGCATCGTTCCTTTGACTCCAAAGGTCCTACCCAGACTACACATGCCTGAATCCAGGCTGTTGCTGTCCCAGCATTTCACTGCGGCCTGACCCCATCTCAGTCTCTCCCATTGTGATAGGTTTCATAAAGTGCACTTTAAGGACTAGGCTAGTAATACTTCCATTAAACCTCCCTCCTACTTCTAGTTTCTACTTCCTTCCTTCCCTGTCCCTGTGCACCAACATCACTATCTCCAAGCATGGCCTGGCATCCTCTCATCTCCGCTTGTCCTTGTATTTCTGTCCCAGAATGCCCCTGGGCATCAGGACTTAGCGCTGCTGGCTCCCACTTTCCTCTTTATTTATGGACATCACCATTCCCTCAAATTTGCTTTTTGTTTGTTTGTTTTGTTTTTCCTGCACAGCCAGGATGGATGATCATACAACCCCATCACAGTGTCAGGCTGGTGTAGAATAGCAGCAGGAACCTTCGGGCTCACACATGGACACTCTAACTCAACTCTGGCTGGCATGTCTGTTCCACACTCTGGCTCTCCTTCCAGTGGAGACACTTTCTCACGGATTGTTCTCTAAGCTGTTCTGAGACAGAGGGGAAGGCTGCACATTCTTCCGACAGTGAGCTTCTGGACGCCTCTGGGCTGGGAACTGAGCAGAGGAGCTCTCTCCAGGTTCCCCAGGGGCTTTGAAGCAGATGTTTTTTGGATCTTGGAAGTGCTCCGGCATGGAATTTGACTTGCACACCCATTTCAAGAGAAACAAGCTGAAGAAACCAGGGAGGGGCCTAAAATGTAGTTTATTCGAGAGCAAAGAGAATTGATTCTCTGATGATTCTTCATTCTTTCCACTCTCCTACCCTTCTCAGAGCAAGAGGAGGATGTCTTGGGTTGTGAGCAGCACGGTTAGGGTCGTGACAGCGGCCCAAGCAAGACCATTTTAATTATGAACAGTGGGAGAGCAAGCACGTGCACACACACACGCACACACATGCACGCACACACACGCACGTGCACACGCACGTGCACACGCACGTGCACACGCACACATGCACGCACACACGCACGCATGCAAAGAGGGAAAGGAAAAGGAGGGGGAAAAGGAGGGAAAGATCGTAAGGATTGGAGAGAGAGTTTTCAGTGAGTTCAAGAGCAGAAGGGAAGGTGGCCTTCTGGCTCCCCAAATCCTAATGGCACACCGTTGGCCTGGGACCTCACCTGGTGTCTAATACTTCCATCAAGCAAGTTCGTGTTTTCCTGTCCTTGTCACAGGAAGGGGTACCATTTTCTGTGCAATCTCTGGTAGCATGATGAAAGCCACCACTGTTAGTTTTCTTCTCCAATTGGGCAAACAGAAAACCCACTAGACTTTTCTTCCTTGCCTCAGATGCCCTATGCTGAGGAAGCTGTCAGTTGAGGGCCACAGGGGACCTCATTAGTCCTTTCTCCTTCCAGCTTCTTCCCTTGGCCATAGTTATGAGAATGCCTCCGGAGCAGCAGGTTTTCTCTGAAGGAAATGTCCCTAAAAATGCAATGTGGCCATACTGACAATTTCCAGAACTGCCTGTCGTGGGGTGCAACCCATCATATTCTGTTTTCTCAAGTGCCTGCCTCACTGTAACTTTATTTTGTTGTTATTTAACTCCTTAGTGAACTGATTTCTTGTCCGTCAAAGAGATCACTTGTGGCCCGTCCACCTCCCCACCTTGCTTGGAAAGGGTATCTCATAAGCACACAGTGGAAAACCTCCTAGAAGTCATCTTTACTTTAGTCACGTGCTCAAATCATAAATGAGAAACAACAAGATCAACAGGTTTGTGCCTGAATGGGAAACTTTCTGACTTCAGGCACAACTTTGTTCCAGAACCCTCTGCACTGTTTGTCAGGAAAGGAGCCACACCTAGAATCCCAGAATTCCTCCCCAAACAGCAGCCTCTGTCTCCAGGATCAGAAATTAATCAAGTCAGCTTGCCATCATCACCTAGTGAGCCCTGCTCCATTATCACTCCCAACACATCCTCAGCTTTTCCATCCCACCATCTCTCCCATTAGCTGTAGACAGGTATTTGCACAAACATCATTTCCTTGTGCCAGGAAAGCATTCCCAACAGCCACACCAAGTCCTCTTTCCTCATCATCCATAGGCCTCTTCAGCACAATCAATTCCCCTGGTATCCTGCAGCCTATCCCCATCCCCCATCTCTAAAATGCAGCTACTGCCTGTGTAGCTCCCAAACTGATCTCCTGTGACAAGGACAGGAAAACATGAACTTGCTTTAGTGTTCAGGAAGAAATTTTGATGGAAGTATTAGACACCAGGTGAGGTCCCAGGCCAACAGTGTGCCATTAAGATTTGGGGAGCCAGAAGGCCACCTTCCCTTCTGCTCTTGAACTCACTGATTCCACAGTATTGGGGACCTGCCCTTGTCCCCTGAATATTTCTTTCCCCAGAACAAGGCCTGAAGCCAGGCAATGCTCACACATGGGTCTGGAGACTTGGGGGAAGTTTGATTTGAAATACTGGAGTCGCCTGGAGATCCACCATGGAAGGATCGGAGTGTAGATTTGGTGGGGGACTGGGGGACCTGGTGGGCTGGGATGGGGAGGAGGGGAGGGAGAGGGAACTGGGATTGACATGTGAAACAAACTTGTTTCTAACTTAAATAAGAAAAGGAAGGGAAAAAAGAATAAGAAGCCCAAGTCACCAGCCAACAGAAAGAAAGAAAAGAAAGAAAGGAAGGAAGGAAGGAAGGAAGGAAGGAAGGAAGGAAGGAAGGAAGGAAGGAAGGAAGAAAAGAAAGAAAGTACTGGAGTCACTCTCCCTACTATTTTATCTTTGAATGGTAGGGTGGACTCATGTATTGGCACCCTCAGGTCCCTCTAGGGGGAGACTTCTGCCTTGAACATACACCATAATCCATGCTAGCTCACACACTTCTACTCACCTGTCCATAGCAGCTCCCGCAGAACAAGCAGGGCAGTAGCTGCTGCCCTATCTCATTTGTCTTGGGGAATCCCATGACAGTTCATGGCTCTCTTTGGATTTCAATACCCTAATGCAGACGTGGAGGTCCCAGTAGTGCAAGTCACTGGCAAGAGTTTGAAGAGCCAAGGAACAAGCATAATTTAGCTATAAGGTTCTTCCTTTGTTTTAACTTTTATGAAGAGCTCCAGAAAGCAGTTCATTACTTCCCTACCCGGAAATAATAGCACAGTAGAACAGACTAGGGTGTGGAGATGCTTGCTTCTTCAGGTTCCCAAGGGAACTCAAGGGATGTGTCCTCTGCAGACTACAGGGGCCCACTCGTACAGCAGCACCTATGCTTGCCCATCAGAAGATCCCAGCTCAAGAGGAAACAGGATGGGATTCAGCTTCTCAGGCACCAAGAACAGCTCCGGGGCCAGTGGAGAGTCTGCACTGAAGGCTTGGAGTGTCACCGCAAAGGTCAGACACCTGGGTTTAAGGGGAGAAGTGGGACAGGACAAGCAGTGAGGTCAAGGAACCTCCAGATTGCTGACCAGATGACTTCTAAAAGCACCAGATGTTCAGCTTATAACACTCACAGGAAAACGTTGCTAGGGACTCAAATCCGAGCAGTCACAAACAGGCTGGACAAACAGAACCGGAACTTTATTCACAGTTAAAAAGGTCCTAATCTAAAATTCTAGAAAATTGAAATCCAATGTCTTTTAAGAATGGGAATCCTTAAGTCCGTCAGACCAGCTGACGGGGCGAATGGGGGGAAGTTCTCCATGAAAACAACAAGAACACCACAAAGAGCAACCCAGTCTTCCCACTCCAAGCACACCTCCCACACTCTAAAAACACAGTTAAAGCCAGGCATGCTTGCACACATTCAAAGTACAGACAAAAATACCAAACACCCAAGGAGGCCCAGGAATCGCCTAAGCTTTCTAAAAGCTCTCAATGCTCTTCCTGTTGTTCCAGATGAGAAGAGGCAAACGGGGATTGGATAAGCCTGGCTTCTCTGTTTCTGTGGAATAGCTAGCGGAGAAGATCAACACAACCAGCTAGCTGAGGTGAAGCGAGATGCTCTCAGACACCTGGTTGTGTCTCTGGACACCATGACACAGTCAGACATTGCACCTGATATACACTTAGTCTATGGAGAAATTAGGAAGGAGTTTTAGGGTCCATCTTTTGAGAAAGGGTAGCTAGGATTCTTTTGACTTTGAAAGTTGCAGATTGTTGACTGCAATCTATTGTGTGGACCAAGGTCTCCTTGACTCACTGGAGAATGGTTAGAATCTTTCACCAGCAGTCGTCCCTGCAAAGGCCCCGTTGAGAAATTCAGGCAACTCAGATGTTTGAACACACCTGACAACACTATGTCCCCCAGTACGGGATGAGAGCCTGAGACACCTGTCTACACTGATGTCCCCCAGTACAGGATGAGAGCCTGATCCATCTGTCTACACTGATGTCCTCCAGTACAGGATGAGAGCCTGAGACACCTATTTCCCTGCCTCACCCTACAGACAATGCTTTTTTTCCAAATTTGTAAAATAAATAATTCAGAATATAATGACAGTCCAAGGCAAGGTCAAATGTGAGCCTGAAATGTGTTCCTCCTCTTAGCGGCGACATGCTAAAGTCACACCTGCAGTTCCTTTCCAGGCAAAGGAGTGCCACAAAGGGTGGGAGGGGCTAAGCACAGGGCTGGGATCACCCCATACCTCACCTTGTATATATTACAGTTTTCTCTATAAATAGTACATATCAGACTCAGGAAGCCACAATAAAAATGCCAAAGGCTGAGATACTTCTTCCATAAATATCTAAATATTGTAGCCACATGGAAACTAGACATTTTAATGAAAGATCTAGCTGCCATGATGGTCAAGAGCCACGTCTCAGCCCAAGCCAGCTACTCACCCCACTGAATAAGGAGGCCAAGAATAAAACATCCACTTTTAGTAGGCTCATGGCAGAGCTCCTCTGAATAAAAGCTGAATTAATGGTTTTGACTTCCCTAACCCCAGGCATTTGTTACACAGGCCAATTTTCAAGGTCACATAAAGTAGACCAATAAATATAGCCTAGATGACTTGGCATTTTCAAGGTCACATCTGCCACATAAGATGGACCACTCAGGTGAGTAAACAGGTCCTGTGGCTTGTCTACTTCGACTGCCCACTTACTGGTGGGCAGCTTGGTGGTGCCATCCCTTGGACCACCAAGTTACAAGTCACGTTGCCACATCAGTGTGGCAACCGGCGTTCTGTGGCTAGTGAGAACTGGACATTTGGACTGAAGTTTAACTCAGCCATTCCAGTCAAGGTATCCCAGGGCATTTGGTTTTTAATTTCTCCATCCTTCACTATCCAAAGTATATTATTTTGATCAATTGCATCAAACCACTTTGATTAGATGACTGCCGTCTCTCTAAGAAACAAACAAAAAAACCTGGAACAAACAGATAAGTAGCCCTTTAGAAAAGCCAGACAGTGATGAATCATGTGGGCCATACTCCTCGGGAGCTCTCAGAGCTCGTCCCTTGAAGGCACCGTGTCCAGAGAAGTCGGTGGTGGCAGTGCTTCTGTGTTCTTGGCATTGCTGTGGATGTGTCCTTGCTTGCGGGACTTCCAGGAATGTGTCCTGTCCCAGTCAGTGGCAACTGTCTCATTGTCCCAAATGGTCGAAGTTTCTGTGTCGCTCAGATAGCCCGGCTGGCCTGTGTAATGCGTGGGGTAGATGAGCAAGGGCTCTGCAGAGAAGGCTTTCAAGTCCCTGGGTTCATAATACTCCTTGTACTCCGCTCTGTAACAAGAAGTGCACGGCCACATGAGGGGCAGAAGCCTCAGGGAGCAGGGAAGGGTAGGGGACCCTGCTTGTCATCTCTGAAACCACCCAAGTTCATGTCTTGCTTTGTAAGTTGTACCGCTTGTAGAGAACCTTAGGCTACAAACACAAGGGTTTCTTTAAAGCTTTCAAAAGATCGGTACAAACACATAAGGCCAGACCCAACCTGTTGCAATTGGGTAGGACAGTTTAATGAAGGAGCTTCAAGTTAAACTCTGTTGGACTCCTAGTGATAAATAAACATAGTCAAGTCACAACCAGTGTCCTGTTCCTGAATAAACAAATTACACCTGGAACCCTGACAGCAGCAGTGGGGTAAGTGACATGGACACTGCTTGGAGGCATTGCATTCCAGTTCTTGCTTGCTGCCCTGGTTCTATGCAATTGTAAAGTAGAGGGACGTCTTGGCCCTCCCCCAAGGGCTCCTATGGAGGATACTGATGCCTTGTCTTTGTCTGTGAGTGAAATAAGTATCAATTAAGTAACTATTAATTTCCCTTCTGTTAGAGGAGATAATGGTTTGACTCTGTTTCTGTCAGAATTCAGAGGTAGAGCATGCCACATTAAAATGACATGTAGCTAGTTCTATTTTTACTGATGACAGGAGACAAAATGAGCAAGCTGCATCATGGGAGCCTCAACAACTAAGATGAAGGTGAGAGTTGGACATCACTTAGCATCTGAGGGAAGGAGCTGAAGTTGGAACCCGGCCTCCTGCTCCACTCATGAGTTTAGGAGACACTGTTGAGTGGCTATTGCACATACTCTAAGGACCCAGAGTTTGTGATTGTTCCTACCTCCAAGGGTTCATATCCTACTGTAAGGACTGACAGGTAACCATCAGTTTACCAGACTTTTTGATAAGCATCTGTCAGTCACAGGCCTTTGGGATTCTGAGTAACTCTTTTTTCCACTGATACTGGCTCAGGGGCCACCTCCTCATTCCCTGATTATCTTGCCATCTCCATGACTATAAGTATCATGATACATCATGATGATGTGTTCACGGGTCTATGTTATCTCCAACAGGACAAGCACCGAGAGGATGTGCACCACTGCCTACTAGTCTACACACAGAGAATGAGCAGAATGAACTCCAAATCTAGGGTGCTTAAGAAAACGACATTTAGCTTCCGGGATGTGAAGTTATGGGGTCAGAAGAACAGACTGACAAGTGGATTCTGAGAGGACGGTGGCCCTGTGCACTGGGTAATGAAGAGGACATTAGGCAAGGCATTCACCTCATCTGCCTCATCCTTCCTGTCTGTTCAAGGGGCTACTCAACCTTCCAGGCTATGATTATGGAAGGATCCTTTAGGAAAGCCATACAACTATAAAAAAAATACCAAGTTCTACCCAGGCGGCTTAATTCCTGAACAGTGTGTGCCAAAGGAACAGGTGGCCATGGCAGGAGACTTACACAGGATGCTTGTTGTACATGACTGGCAGAAACTCATCCACTGGTAACATCTTCCCAAAGGGATCCGCTCCAACAAGCTTCTGTGCTCCCTCCAAAGAGATGGCGTAGCCCAGCGTCCAGTAGGAATAGTCAGCTTCAACCAGATTTACAACATTGGGCACCGCTTTCTCTGGCTCTTTGACTTGCATTCTTTTCCTACCAATGTAACTGTAGGGAAATGGGGATGAGGAGAAATGTTCCAACTAGATATTAGGATACTGGATATTAGAAGAACAGAGCACATGTATAGCTTGAAAGGGCAGTTTAAAGACTGGGCTGTTGAGTCTTTTGCTCACGTACACTACCACAGAGAACTTTCCTCCAGTATCCGTAATAGCTATTGGTCCTCATGAAGGCAGTTCCCCGGCTCCATTTATCAGCACCCCAACTATTCAAGCCTAGTGGTCTGTCTTTAAGCCAGAAAGGGAAGATGCAAAGAGATGGAAAAATTGCTTGGGTGATTTCCCAGGGACGATACAGGATTTCCAGCTGTGTGTAGAGAGGTTGGAACGGAATGAAAGAGGCCAATTGTGGGGATATTGGATTTGTTGTCCTCACATCCCCAGAGTGTCAACCTTGGATAGTTTCTGTACCACTTTTCAAGTGCTGGGGTAGACAGGATAGAAAGGGCTGCAGTGGACAGCGTCATCAGTAGAGGACATGGACACTCCAGAGGAGCCCCCAAAGGTTCCTTCTGGACAGTCTGAATGACAGCTCTGAAAGCCTTCCCCCCTTCACACTCTGCACATGCTCCGAGGAAGACACTGACTCACGCAGAACAAGAACACATTCCATCTTCAGCTCTTCTGGGGATCTCAGGCATACATCCTTATAGTCGCTGTCATTTCAGACTGAAGAGACTGGATTTCTCTTATATAGTGGCAAAGAAACTTCTAGTGAACTTGAAATATGGCTGCAAGGGCCCAGGAACTGAGTTTATAATCTTACTAATCTAATTTCTAATTTGGATGGTGCCCCAATGGACCCACCTCCAGTACAGTCCCTATACTTAAGGCTTAGGGGACATAACAGGAGAAGGGGAGGCAAGATCGTCAGAGCCAGAGGGACAGGGTGTCTGCTATGCGATTGCATCTCCCAGGAATGACAGGGAAGCCATACCCATGAAGCCTCAACAGCATGGCTGCCTAAATAAGACATGAATAAGGATCACACCAATAGACATGCTAACACAAATGAGGGAAATTCAACCCTAGATAAAGACCTACAGGAAACCAAGGAAAACTGAGAGCAGGATTTAGAGTCTTCCCATCCCAGGAAGAACCCCCAGATTGGGTATCCAATACCAAGTGGTCATCCCTGAAATCATATACATACTCACAGCATTCTACAGACTAAATAAGTTATATTTATATATCCAGGAATACATATATATTTATATAAATATATAGAATATATATGTATGTAACAACAATTTTAAAAAAGGATGCAGATGACACGAATTTGAGAGAAAGGAGAACTACATGAGAGAGATTGGAGAGAGGAAAGAGAAAGGGGAAATAATGAAATTATATTGTAATTTCAAAACTTAAGAAGAAGTTACAATTTTGATATTTTAGCTCTGTAAAATGCTTTTCTTCTGGAAAAGCAAGTTTATTAATTGGTAGGACCACAGTTTAACAGTTGACATTTTATTTCCTGGGTTTAACTGTGTTTTGAGTGTAATTATACATAGGCCTTTTTTAATTTTAATTTTAAAATTTATATACATAGGCCTTTATTTTTTTAAAGTATAAATGCTAAGTACAATTTATTTATGTGTTTTGATATATACCTCAATAACTTTTGTAAACATTTTAATCTAGTCATACAGCAGAGGGGTTTGCATTTTGTATACATAGGCCTTTAAAGATAGTAAAACACCATAAACTATTTCATTAATGGTTAGAAATATTACTTACATGTTAAAATAGTGATATTTTGATATATTTGACTAAATAATTTTTACCTCATTTATTTTTTAACTTTCAGTGTGATCAGAAAATTTGAAATAACATATTTAGCCCCTACTCTATTTCTTACTGAGGGAAACTCCCCAGATAAGTCCAGTGACTGTTTAGATTGTCCCAATTTATTATTTCTTTTTTTCTGGAAACAACAAGGCTGCTAACTATGGATGGATGATTGTTTTCAGTGTTTGAGTAATTATTCATTAATGCATTTAACAGTTTTTTTAAAGATCTGTGACATTTTAGAATACCTCTTTACTCTTTCCATCCTTATCAGGACAGCCATCTGGCCTTCCTTCCTGGGTCTGATGACACTCTGTCCTGAGAATGTACCAACCATACCACACATGAGAAGGCATGTGTCCTGAATCTCCGCTTTAGGTGTCCTGGGCTGTGTTTTCTGTGACTATCAAGTGTCAGTCAAAGTTACCTTTTTGTGTGTCACCTGAGCACAGCATGGCTTTCAGTGTGTGTGGGCATGAGGCTTTACCACAGGCGGTATAATCAAGATGCAGAAGGGCTGAAGAGCAGTGACCACGACAGTTTAAGACACGGACCACGTGACTCAAGTCTGGCAGGGGAAGGCCTCTTTCTAGTACTGATTTTGAGGTCTATTTCCTGAGTTAGTTGGGCCATCACTGGGCTTCTTTTTAAGATAAGAACAGGCCACTTTCTGTGAAAACAGGTCTTCCACCAGAGTGCAAAATTAACTTCCGGGATGAGGATGGGAAGACAAGGAAAGGTAGGCGGTTCCAAAGGAGCAGGCTCTGATTTGACAGTATTACCTTAGATACACAGCCAGGGACCTTGGGATGCTTCTGCCTCGTTGGAGGGAACAGAAGGAGTCGATTATTTTACAAAGAAAGAGAAACAAAAGGAGAGAAGGGGAGAGAAAGGGAAGAAAGGAGGAATGAGAAGGAAAAGATGCTGGTTCAGAGGCAAGGGACAATGCATTGACTAATACTAGCTCCGAGCCAGCGATCTCAGGGTTTCTTTATTAGAGAACCCCATCCCAGTGCGGGAGTTTTCTTCTGAGCCTCCCACACCCATCAGCCCCATCAGGGACTGCAGAGGCAACCCTTGTCCTGGAAGCTGAGGTTCAAGTATGCTCTGCATTAGCCCTTTAATGAATGCCTCCTACTCCTCTTCACACCTGCCCACAGGCAACTTTGCTTTGCAGGTGAAATGTCCACTGCCTTGTCATGAGGTCCCTTATCGTCTGGCCAACTCCAATTTCATAAAACAAACAACAACAACAACAAAAAGCCAAAACCTCCCACAGTTTCTCACCTTGGAAAGTAGATGGAGGTAAAAACAACTGCCCAACCTCTCCCTACTTCTGGAAACATCTGTGGTGTGAAAAACCAGGCAAATGGGAGGAAGCTTGAGTTGGGTCTCCTACCAGCTGGGGAGGTGGACTTTCTGTACCTTGGAAAAGACTGTCTTTGAGTGCTACTCATATTGTGACTCACATCAGTTCCCAGTCCAGCTGAACCTTGTCAATGTCATCCATCAGCTTCACTAGTTTCTTCTTGAACTGATGCTCAAAACGCACATCGTCTTCAATGACGAGCGTCTTCTCCAGTCCCCGGTCAATAACCTGTAAAGGCCACCAGTGGGAAAAGAATGTGTGAAAACTCTGATACCATTTTCATTTGAGAAAGCACATAGCTCAGATCTAAGAAAATGTCTGTTGACAGCAGGATGTATGGATGAATGTGGCGTAGTCATAGCAAGGAGGAGAGATGATCTACAACTAAATCAATGTTACAGTCGTAGCAATCTTGCAGGTTAACGTCTCTCATACACAATACTGAGGGGTCATATGTATTGTGTGGTTCCATTCACATAAAGGAAAGTACAAAGACAGGCCAGACCATGCTCTCAGATGCCAGGATGGTGATAGCCCTTGGGGAATAGTGACCAGAATATCAGGCAGAGGGGGACACCTCTGGCATATTTGTCATCTGTTTCTTGATCCAGTATTAATATGGGTGTCTTCTATGTGTGAGATTTCATTGACAGTACCTTATGATTTATGTACTTCTCTATGTTTCTGTAACATTGTAACTGGGTCATTAAAGGAGAGAGGGCACCAAGGGGTCTGTATTTAGCCTTTCCTTCCCTTTTTGTTATTCTTCTTTCTTGTGGGACTTGAGCTTTATTCATGTACCCTATACACCAATGCCACCTCCGCTAGTATCTGGATACGTAAGACACAGGGTCATGCTATGGCTCTGAATCTTCTTACATGAGAACAGTTCATGTGATTCTCGCATGAATTCATTGGTAAATGATAACATGACAGGCATACACAAACAATTCATGCTTGCTGTGAAGATGAGCTCAGGAAAATAAAGTTCACACGGTGTGAATACCTTCACCTGCCACCATCCCAAGTAGCACAGAGACCACCACCCTAGGATCTTTGCTGCTGGCCTTGGGCTGATGGGATTCACAAAGCAATAGTGATATGTAAGCATGCTTCTGAGACAATCATAGGCTCCTTTTGCATCTGAAAGTTCTGTTCTTTCTCTTCCTCATTACCAGCCTGCTCCTCTAAAGAATTAATTACCTCTTTCCAGACAGAGAAGTGACTAAGGAAGCAGCCAATTTCGCCCCGTGTTAAAGGCCTGGAGGAGTAGGGGTCACGGTACCCTGGTAGCATTTCAATGTTCCATGCCTTCAGCTGGCTTGTGTTGAGTGCCCTGTATGACAAAGAACATGCATGAGCATATCTAAGTCAAGGTGTCTCCACTCCAGTGTGGGGAGAGAAAGAAGGAGACAAGGGGGATGACAGACAGACAGACACACGCAGAGAGGGAGAGAGAGAGAGAGAGAGAGAGAGAGAGAGAGAGAGAGAGAGAGAGAGAGCGAGAGAGAGAGCGTGTTTCTGTAGAGCCTCTCCATACATGGACGAAAACTTCTCAGTTTCCTATAAGCCCCTTGATGGCCTCCAGGTCGGTGTACCACAGTGACATCATGAGCACGATGAAGGTAAAATGATCTCTTCTGCATGTGCACATCCCTCCCAGTGTCCAACATGGTTTTTGTTTGTTTGTTTTCCATAGTTTTTTTTTTTAAACTTTGAAAAAGTACTCTCCTAATGAAGGAAAAGCAACTTATAGGCACATTATATCCTGGAAGAGCTGAGGACAGGAAATAATTAGAAGAGAAACTATGCATATGTGACATTCCTTTGGACCTAAAACTCAAACAAGGTCTAAAATAAAACATTGCTTAAATGTTCCGAATGGAGTAAATGTCTCTTTATAAAAGTAACAAGGCAGCGAGTCCAGCTTCAGATGAGATTGGGTCTCCGGCGGGGACCGCCTGCCCATCCCCCATCCCCGTTGATCTTCCGGGCCGCTCCTGGCATCCAGAAGACCCGCCCACACAGGAAAGACATCAGCCCCTCCAAGACCCCAACCCCAGTGAGTCCAGCTTCAGGAAAGACATCAGCCCTTCCAAGACCCCAACCCCAGCGAGTCCAGCTTCAGGAAAGACATCAGCCCTTCCAAGACCCCAACCCCAGCGAGTACAGCTTCAGGAGACCTGCCCACACAGCAAAGAAGTCAACAATTCCAAGACCCCAACCCCAGTGAGACCAGCTTCAGGAAAGACATCAGCCCTACCAGGACCCAAACTCCGTGTCAGCATCCCCAGCTTCAGCTGCAGGAAGGAAGGAGACCAGTGGAGACGGAAAGACCCCACCAGCACCCACTGAAAGAAGAGATGGGAAGAAGACAGAATAAGAGATCACTCAGCAATAGAAACACCAACATGACCCCACCAGAATCCAGGGATCCAACACCAGCAAGACCCGAAAAGCACTACATAGACGAAGAAGAGGAGACAGACCTTAAAAATTATTTCATGAAGATGATGGAGACCCTCAAAGAAGAAACGAGGAAATCCCTTAAAGAAATAGAAGAAAAACAAACAAAAAATCCATGAAATGGGGGAAAAATTCAAGAAATAAACAAATCTCTCAAAGAATCTGAAGAGCACCAAGAAAGAACAACCAAAAAAATTAAGGAAACAACTCAAACAGTTGAAGGATTGAAAGCTGAAATAGAAACGATAAAGAAAACACAGAATGAAGGGATGCTGGAAATAGAAAAGCTGGGTAAACGATCAGGAACTACAGATGCAAGTATCACCAATAGAATACAAGAGATAGAAGAGAGAATCTCAGGTGTTGAAGACTCATTAGAGGATATAGAGTCGTCAACCAAAGAAAATCTCAAAACCAACAAATCCTTAACACAAAATATCCAGGAAATATGGGACACCGTGAAGAAGCCAAACCTGAGAATAATAGGTATAGAAGAAGGTGAAGAAATTCAACTTAAAGGTACAGAAAACATATTCAACAAAATCATAGAAGAAAACTTCCCTAACCTAAAGAAAGATATGCCTATGAAAGTACAAGAATCTTACAGAACACCAAATAGGCTCGACCAGAAAAAGAAGTCACCTCGCCATATAATACTCAAAACATCAAACCTACAGAGTAAAGAGAAAATATTAAGAGCAGCTAAAGAAAAAGGCCAAGTAACATACAAAGGCAGACCTGTCCGAATTACACCTGACTTCTCAATGGAAACGATGACAGCCAGAAGATCCTGGTCAGATGTCCTACAAACGCTAAGGGAACAAGGATGCCAGCCCAGACTACTATATCCAGCAAAGCTCTCAATTACCATAGATGGAGAAAACAAAATATTCCATGACAAAGCCAGATTTAAACAATACGTATCCATGAATCCAGCTCTACAGAAAATGCTAGAAGGAAAACCTAGAGCCAAGGAAGATAACTACATTCACAAAGACACAGGCAATATATAATCACACTTTACAAAACACCAAAAGAAAAAGGGAGGAGAAACTACACAAAATAACTTCACTAACAATAAATCAAGCACAAACAAGGATCACCAATCAATGGTCATTAATATCCCTCAATGTCAACGGCCTCAACTTGCCTATAAAAAGACACAGACTAGCAGAATGGATATGAAGACAGAACCCTTCCTTCTGCTGCATACAAGAAACACATCTCAACATCAAAGACAGATGTTATCTCAGAGTAAAGGGTTGGGAAAAGATCTTCCAATCAAACGGTCCCAAGAAACAAGCGGGTGTAGCAATCCTAATATCTAACAAATTAGACTTCAAATTAAAATCAATCAAAAGAGATGAAGAAGGACACTTCATATTCATCAAAGGAAAAATACATCAAGACGAAGTCTCAATTTTAAACATCTATGCCCCAAATACAAAGGCACCTACATTCGTGAAAGAAACATTACTAAAGCTCAAAATGCACATAAAATCTCACCCACTAATAGTAGGAGACTTCAACACTCCGATCTCACCGCTAGACAGGACCTCCAGACAGAAACTTAACAAAGAAACAAAAGAACTAATAGAAGTTATGACCCAACTGGGTTTAACAGACATCTATAGAACATTCCACCCAAATACAAAGGGATATACCTTCTTCTCAGCACCACATGGAACCTTCTCTAAAATTGACCACATAATAGGAAACATAGCAAATCTCCACAGATACAAAAAAATTGGAATAACCCCCTGCATCTTATCAGACCACCATGCATTAACATTAGAATTCAACAATAACACAAATCGCAGAAACCCTACAAACTCATGGAGATTGAACAATGCACAATTGCACCATCCCTGGGTAAAGGAACAAATAAAAAAAGAAATTAAAGACTTCCTCAATTTCAATGAGAATGAAGACACAACATACACAAACTTATGGGACACTTTGAAAGCAGTGCTGAGAGGAAAGTTTATAGCACTAAGTGCCCACATGAAAAAACTGGAGAACAGTCATACTAGAGAATTAATAGCACAGCTGAATGTTCTAGAACAAAAAGAAGCAAACTCCCCCAGGAGGAGCAGACGCCAGGAAATAATCAAATTGAGGGCTGAAATCAATCAAGTAGAAACCAGAAAAACACTGAGAAGAATCAATGAAACAAAGAGTTGGTTCTTTGAGAAAATCAACAAAATAGATAAACCTCTGTCCAAACTAACCAAAAGACAGAGGGAGAGCATGCTAATTAACAAAATCAGGGATGGAAAAGGGGACATAACAACAGACTCTGAGGAAATCCAGAGAATCATCAGGGCATACTTTGAAAATCTGTACTCCACAAAATTTGAAAATTTAAAGGAAATGGACAATTTCCTGGATAGATATCACTTGCCAAAACTAAATCAAGAACAGATAAACAATCTAAACAGACCTATAACCCCTAATGAAATAGAAGCAGTCATCAAAAGTCTCCCAAATAAAAAAAGCCCAGGCCCAGATGGCTTCAGTGCAGAATTCTACCAGAAATTCAAAGAAGAGCTAATTCCAATATTCCTCAAAGTATTCCACACAATAGAAGCAGGAGGCTCACTGCCAAACTCTTTCTACGAGGCTACAATTACCTTGATACCCAAGCCACACAAAGACACAACTAAGAAAGAGAACTATAGACCAATTTCCCTCATGAACATTGATGCAAAAATACTCAATAAAATACTCGCAAACCGGATTCAAGAACACATCAGAAAAATCATCCACCATGATCAAGTAGGCTTCATCCCAGGAATGCAGGGATGGTTCAACATTAGAAAATCTATCAATGTAATCCACCATATTAACAATCTGCGAAAGAAAAACCACATGATAATCTCACTAGATGCTGAAAAAGCCTTTGACAAAATCCAGCACCCCTTCATGATAAAGGTCCTAGAGAGATCAGGGATAACAGGAATGTACCTGAATATAATAAAAGCAATATACAGTAAACCAACAGCTAACATCAAACTAAATGGAGAGAAACTCAAAGCAATTCCTCTAAAATCAGGAACAAGACAAGGCTGTCCACTCTCTCCATATCTCTTCAATATTGTACTTGAAGTTCTAGCTACAGCAATAAGACAACAAAAGGAGATAAAGGGGATACAAATAGGAAAAGAAGAAGTCAAACTTTCACTATTTGCAGATGATATGATAGTTTACATAAGTGACCCAAAAAACTCCGCAAGGTTACTCCTAGAGCTGATAAACACCTTCAGCAATGTGGCAGGATACAAGGTAAACTCAAAAAAATCAGTGGCCCTATTATATACAGATGATGAAGTGACTGAGAAAGAAATCAGAGAAACATCACCCTTTACAATAGCCAAAAACAGCATCAAATATCTGGGGATAATGTTAACCAAGGAAATTAAAGACCTGTATATCAAGAACTTTGTGTCTTTAAAGAAAGAAATCAAAGAAGATACCAGAAAATGGAAAGATCTCCCATGTTCTTGGATTGGTAGTATCAACATAATAAAAATGGCAATCTTGCCAAAAGCAGTCTACAGATTCAATGCAATCCCTACAAAAATTCCATCACAATTCTTCAAGGACCTGGAAAGAACATTAATCAACTTTATATGGAAAAACAAAAGGCCCAGGATAGCTAAAACATCCCTATACAATAAAGGAACTTCAGGAGGCATCACCATACCTGACTTCAAGCTCTATTATAGAGCTATAGTCCTGAAAACAGCTTGGTATTGGCACAAAAATAGGCAGGTAGACCAATGGAACCGAATCGAAAGCTCTAATTTTAACCCACACACTATGAACACTTGATTTTTGACAAAGAAGCTAAAACTGTACAATGGAAAAAAGAAAGCATCTTCAACAAATGGTGCTGGCATAACTGGGTACTGGTATGCAGAAGACTGCAGATAGATCCATGTTTATCGCCTTGTACAAAACTTAAGTCCAAATGGATCAAAGATCTCAACATAAATCCAGCCACACTGAAACTTTTAGAAGAGAAAGTGGGAGATACTCCTCAACGAGTTGGTACAGGAGACCACTTCCTAAACATAACACCAGTGGCACAGGCACTGAGATCGACAATTAACAAATGGGACCTTCTGAAACTAAAAAGCTTCTGTAAGGCAAAGGACACAGTCAAAAAGACAAAAAGGCAGGCCACAGAATGGGAAAAGATATTCACTAACCCTACATCTGACAGAGGGCTAATCTCCAAAATTTACAAAGAACTCAAGAAACAAGTCTCCAAAACACCAAAGGATCCAATTGAAAGGTGGGGTACAGAGCTAAATAGAGAATTCTCAGTAGAGGAGGCTAAAATGGCCAAGAGACACTTAAGAAAGTGCTCAACATCCTTAGCCATCAGGGAAATGCAAATCAAAACAACTCTGAGATACCATCTGACTCCTGTCAGAATGGCTAAAATCAAAAACACCGAAGACAATTTATGCTGGAGAGGATGTGGAGAGAGAGGAACACTCCTCCACTGCTGGTGGGAGTGCCGACTCATACAGCCTCTTTGGAAATCAGTATGGAGATTCCTCAGGAAAATGGGAATTAATATACCACTAGACCCAGCAATTCCACTCTTAGGCATATATCCAAATGAGGCAAGTTCATACAACAAGGGTATCTGCTCCACTATGTTCATAGCAGCATTATTTGTAATAGCCAGAACCTGGAAGAACCTAGATGCCCCTCAACTGAAGAGTGGATAGAGAAAATGTGGTACATTTACACAATGGAGTATTACTCAGCAGAAAAAAACAATGGAATCTTGAAATTCGCAGGGAAATGGATAGCACTGGAAGAAACCATCCTGAGTGAGGTAACCCAGTCGCAAAAAGACAAACATGGTATGTACTCACTCATATATGGATTTTAGACATGGATCAGGATAGTGCCAGTCTGCACTTCCACTGATAGAGGGTCTGGGAAACAGGAAAGAACCTAAAAGATATGCATATATGCATAGTACCCAAGAGAAGAGGATTGAGACAAGATCCCCTGAATGGATGGGGAACACAGCGAGGGGTGGGGGGGAGTGGGACCTGGGAAGAAGAGAGGGGGTGAAGAGGAAGAGAGTTGGTCATGGGGGAACAGGAAGTTGAGGGGGTGGGGGTAGAATAGGGGGAAGAGGGAATCATAGGATCGAATACAGATCAGGCACCAGAGCGACCTCGAGTGATCTAAAGGGATAACACCAATTGGCAAGCTAAGCAATAGTGGAGAGACCACCTCGAATGCCCATTCCTGATAATGAACTTGATGTCTATAACCATCCGGGAGCCTTCATCCTGTGACTGATGGAAGCAGAGGCAAACACACAATTAATCACTGAACTGAACCCAAGGAACCCAGTGACAGAGAGAGAGGAGTGATGAGCAAATTAGCAAAGAATGGGCTGGCAAAACCAGCAGAGATAGCTGATCTGAACAGGGGAGAGCTCTTGGACCCCAGACTGACAGTGTGGAGGCCAGCATGGGACTGATCTGGACCCCCAAATGTGAGTGTCAGCGAGAAGGCCTGGGCAACCTATGGGGCCCTGAGCTGTGGATCAGTGTCTATCCCTGGTATACAAACAGTCTTCGTGTGCCTATAGCACAAAGAGGGATGCTCTCTCAGCCTGGACTCTTAGGGGAGTGCCTGGACCCTACCCAGAGTAAAATGACAGACTCTAGATATCCCCTATGTGGAAGGATTTGGCAATAGGGTGGGAGGGTGGGGGGGAAGGGGAGTGCGGGAGGAGGGGAGGGAGAGGGAACTGGGATTGACATGTAAAACAAGCTATTTAAATTTAAAATAAAAAATGATTAAAAAAAAGTAACAAGGCACTGGTTAAATGGCCACCATCAGGTTTCCAAAACTCTGGAAATTAACTAAGGTCCCACAATAATCCATGGAGTGCTTGTTAAGGAGAACAATGGAATCTACATGCACAGTTAGTTTTGTAAGCTTTCTATTTATCTTAATTGAAATCCTTTCTCCCAAGTCCTACAGCATCCTTAAACACCAGTCACCTCACAAAACCATGAGTTGTGAGAACTGGGGTCATGTGGCCACCGAAAGTGGCCACATGACTATACTCAAGGCTGTAAATTTTCCCAGAATAAAAAGTCTCAAAGACCCAGTCTCTTACTTCCCACTTTAAGCCCTTAGAAGGCAGGGAAAGGTAGTGAAGGCAAATGGATTCAACACTGCAATCAACAGCAAGGGATTTTAAATAATCCAACAACATGCTGTCTACAAGAGACAGGATTCCAACTCAAAACACAAACAGGTTGAAAGTAAAAGGGTGGACAATGATACATGATGTGAACAGCAGCCGTAAGATGATACATGATGTGAACAGTAGCCGTAAGATGATACATGATGTGAACAGTAGCCGTAAGATGATACATGATGTGAACAGCAGCCGTAAGAGAGATGAAGGGCTTTATTATCAGAAAAAATAAACCTGCAGAGAAAATATATTCTAAAGACAATGAGAGATGATAAATCATTTAGGAAGACATAACACTTACATATAAGTAAAACTTGAAAAACACTAGAAGCCAATTAGACTTAACAGACATCTGTAGAGCACTCCATTCAATGACAGCAACGCATTCATGTGTTCAAGTGTACCTGGAGCATTCTCCAAGAAAGACATGCGTTAGACCATAAAGACCACAAAGACCCTAAGTCAAACCTCCATCGATTAAAATGGTACAGTGGAATGATTAATAAGAACACAAATCGAGAAATAAACAAACCCATGAAATTAACACACTTCTAAATAATCTATGACTAAAAATGAAATCATGAGGAAAATTAGAAAATATTTTGAAATGAGTGAAAATACAGGATATTGCAACTTATGAACTGTACTTAATGCAGTATTTAGTACCTAGACACACAATTACAACTGTAACAATGTCATTAAAAAGGAATACATGTGACCCACCCAACCATTTTTGAAAACTAGTGGAAGAAAAGGCAAATTAAACTCACATTAACTAGGAAATAGAGAAGAGTAAGGACTACATTGGAATAAATAAATTATAGAATAGAAAACAATACAGAACACCACACACACACACACACACACAGACACAGAGAGAGAGAGAGAGAGAGACAGAGAGAGAGAGAGCCTGTTTATTTGAAAAGAACAAGAAAGCTAATGGTCTTTTACTTAGACCTACAAATTAACAAAGCGAGTAGATTCATTTACTACTATTCAGTTACTAAATTCAAGAATGAAAGAGCAGGTACACGATTGGTCTTATAGAAGTAAAAAGGATTATACTATAAATATTTGTTTGCCATTTTTTTAAAAATACCTAGATTAAATGCAAATTTATATGACAGTGGAATTACTGAAATTGCTTGAAAAATAAGAAATTCTCAGTCTAAACAAGGAAAGAAGTTTGGTTAGTAATCTGAAATCTTCTACAAAGAGAAGCCTAAAGCCAGAGGTTCAAAGAAGAAATAATACAAGTTCTTAACAACCTTTCCAAAACAAATAGAGCAGGAAAGAACCAATTCCAAGTGACTCTATGAAACAAAACTAGAAAGCTACAGGTCAATATTCCTGTTAATATAGATGTAGAATCTTCAAGAAGATACTAGTATGTGGAATCTAGCAACAGAAGTGAGGGATTGTATGCATGACTAGGTGAAATTTTTCCCCAGGATTGCAAGTGTTGTTTAACATGTGAAGATGTAGCAAATCAATGCACCGTGTTGATAGACAAGAAGTTATGTGATCATCTCGGTGGAAGATGCATCTGACAAACTTTCATGTTAAGAAATTACAAGAAAACAGTAATATAAGGTATAGCCCATTAACTCTATACAACTGTACCCTTAATACAGTACTTAACAGAGAAAAAAATCCTAAACGCTTTCTCTATGAGATGAGGAATATGATCTTATGACATGTGACAAAAGTATAAGTTCTCATCATTTCTTTTGAATGTTGTACTCAAGGCAACAGCCAGGGCCATAAGGCAAGAAAAGGAAGTAAGTACTATCCAGATTGGAAAAGAAGAAATAATAATGGGCATACGCACACACACATACACACTTAGAGCTGATAAATATGGCTGTGGAGTATATGATTGGTATACAACACCAATAGTATTTGTATACATTTGGCAATAAACCTTCAAAAATTAAATTAAAGAAATAATGTTATTACCATGTCATCAACAATACCAAGGAATAAACTGAAAACAACTAAGTGTCATTCAAAGAACTGGCATAGACCTAGCAAGAGACTTGTGATTCTTGGCACTCCTTCACCTGATCTGTAGATTTAGTGCAGCTCCTATCAAAACCCAAGCTGGTGTGTGTGTGTGTGTGTGTGTGTGTGTGTGTGTGTGTGTAAAACGACTAAAACTCACAGAACACCAGGCACCTACAATATGTAAAATAGCCTTGCTAAACGGTAAAAGAGGTGCAGGACTCACACTTCCTTACACTCAAAAGCTACAGTCCTGAAGTCAGCGTGGAACTAGCGTAAGGCTGGATCTGTAGATTAACGTAATGGAATCAAGAGGTCGGAAGTATTCTCTTACATTTATGACCAAGACTGCAGAGGGTTAATGTAGTTGTTAGGTAAGTGGTACAGGGAAAGGCAAATGACCATATGTAAACAAGAAGGGAATCCCTGTTACACATCATATATGACACTCAGCTCAGCATGGATCAAATGTTTAAATGTAGGAGATATAAACTGACACACACCTGTAAACCCCAGCACTCTGGAGGCTGCGGCAGAATAACAAGTTCAAGGCTAGCCTGAGTCATAGTCAGTTCTGGGTATGTCTGATTTTCCTATGGTCTGACTGGGAGGAATCTAGATGTCTCACACAACAGGACACATAGACCTTTATCGACTTGGTTTGGTTTGTTTGTTTTCTTCAGACCGGAACACGATTCTAAACCCATTCACTACGTGAGAGAAAACTGGAAACCACCTCAGCTCTGAGAGTGGACAGAGACAGGGCAATCTTCTCCAGTGGTGTGAGACTCAGAGATCACTGGCTGGGGAGTGGGTCCTAGGCCAACTCGGAAACGAGCATCACTGCTACAACGGGCATCCTCCCAAGCATCTGTCCCCCATGGCCATGCCCCTCCCTCCAGGACTCCTCCTCAGTCGGGGAAGGCACCACCCTGCTCCAAGCACACCTGCAAGGAAGACTCACTTCCCATCCACGGCCTCCACGATCTTGACCTCAATCTCCTGCTCGTAGAGCGTGCGCAGCATCCGGTCCCGCCTGTCCTTCCTGCGTTTGAGGTTAATCATGAAAATCTAACGCGGGAAGCAAAAGGGGAAAGAGACACAGGTGACTCAAGGTTTATTTTAGGTTGTTTGAAAAGCTCAGCAAGACAAATGCAGGACCAGAGGGGTTTGCAGAATAAGGAACGGGAAGAAAGCCGTACAGCGCCGGATTTCCTTGTTAGGCTCGTGGGGCGGGGGTGGCAAATGCTATTTATCACAATGGAGATGATTTCCAAGTGCAGCCATCAGGAGTGGCCTAACCTGCTGTCTCCATGATATTCACTGATAATATCACTCACTCTTCGCTTGAGAAAATAAAGTAAAAAAATACCACCCAAAAGGCCAAAGGTGATTTACGCTGCATGCACACAGCCCCGATAGGGAGGAAGTGGTTTGCCAAATAGCTAAGTCAAACCAAGTGGCTGAACGCATTGGCATCCCTGTGTTCTTGATACTGTTTGTCCTGTCTGTCTTAGGCCTGTTGCCCCTATGCCTCAGTTTCCTCATCCAGGAATTGGGACCACGTGACTCTGCCCCATGAGTACTGTGCTTGGTATCACCACAGCTCACATCCTATAAGGGTAAACTTTACATCTTTCAAAAACTAAGAAAAATCTGAGTCTTCATGGAGTGACTTCATGGAGCATGAATGTCAAGATCTCAGTTTCAGAGGATGGTTTGTTGTTTGTCAGAATTCTTCAGCTCTCTAGAGCTAAGAGGAAAAAAAAGAAATAGAAGAAAACAAGGCCATTCCCTTGGGGGCTACCCTTGACAGAGGAGTGTACTGCAAAATGTAGCTTGGGTATGAGTTTTTTGTAGTGTGCTCTACAGAGGCCATCTGCAGGCTTGTGAATAAGGAAGGATGTGCATGCCATGTTTCTGAGAGAGGACTGGGTGCCCCCGCACCCCTCACTCTGACTGTCAATGCCTGATTGACGGCAGCGCTAATACATAGACATCACAAGGCAACTAAAGCCTGGTGAACACAGTTGCAGGTAAGTTAGCACTTTATAGTTATTTGATTAGCTAGTGTGCGTAGTGTGTATAGTGTGCATAGTGTGCATAGTATAAATGTGTGCCTGCAGGTGCTATGGTGCGTGTGTGGAGGTCACAGGACAATCTACAGGAGTTAGTTCTCTCTTTCCATATGGGTCCCAGGATCAAACACACATCTTCCAGCTTGGCAGCAGGTACTTCATTCACAGAATTATCTTATCCATCTATAAGTTACCATTTGAATAAGGACCTCTTGCTACAGGTGGTAACAAACTGAATTTGAATATTAAACAGTTTGAAACTGGGAGATGTTAGCTGCCAGCAGGAATTTATGTCATAATGAAGGAGCAACCTGTAGGAACAGGGCAGAGGACACTCATTTCCTCCTGATTAAGCAAGAGACATGGCAGAGGACTAACCCTCTGGGTGACTCTGGGGAAGACCTTTAATGCCTCTGGGTCATTAGCTCTGCTATCTAGAAAAGGAGGTGTTTGAACAAAGTCACCCCTCAAGACCCGTACATAAGAAAACTTGTATATATCTGTCTTATGATAAAGTTGGTTTCATCCTATAATCAGGTTGGGACTCAGGTTATATTGTATCAGGAGCTTTAGCTCAGTGATAATCCTGAATATAATTTAAAATATATGTTTTAGCAGGATCAGAAAGTTATACTAAGCTTTCAATTTTCCCTTGCAAAACAGTCTTATCTCTGTTCACAGATAGGTTCACGGGAGCAACAGAGCCCTTTTACAACATCTCCGTGTGATGGGGCTCGGCAGGTGCCTGCAGCAGGATTTGACTCCTTGGTTTACCCAACTGGATAATTATTAATAAAATAAAAAGTCATTATTTATGTGTGCCGTATACTGGGGACTTGATAGTTTAAAGCGCTGTGTTCCTTCATGCTTCGTTTTCTCCCTCTCTAGAATCCTGTCAAGGGCTATGTTTCATTCCCAGGTTTTACAGACATAGGAAGGAAATGGCATATCCCCTGCACAACCAGGGAGCCACCTGGGGTCACCCGAGGAGGCAAAGAAAAACAAAACAAAATAAACAAAGAAGCATCCAAAAAAAGTTCCCTGCAAACCAGAGGCCTCCAGTCGAGGAAGCTCTCAGTAAATAATAGTCCCTTCCCAGCCCTGCCAGGGCAAGGGCAATAAAGTCAGTAGCCACGAAGGAAAAACACAGACGGCTCGCTCATACTCAGTAAACAGCAAAGAACTGAGTGCCAAATGCAGCCAGACACCAGCAACCAGGTCACAGCAAGGGAGGACGGAAAAGGCCTCTGACACCCCTTTTCCACAGCCCATGTCTGCTGCAGACAGAGAGATGATTATCCCCGGGCTGTGGAAAGCCCAGTCCCTGCCCACCTCACTTTCTAGGGCTGGCCTAACACCAAGTCCTGCCCATGGCGGAGCCAGATGGTCCTGGTTCTGTTTCATTTGCTGCGATTTGGCCCTCACAGAAATATGACTCCAGGAGGAAAAAGGGAGATAAGGAAAGACACTTGAGCCTCTCTCCTAGGGAATGAGGAGAGTTCATTGCCCCACGGAATAAGAGCTACACTCAGTAAGAGCAAGAGGGAGGGAGGGAGGGGGAAGGAGGAGGAGGGAGGGGAAGGGAGGGGAAGGGAGGGAAGGAGGAAGAGGGAGGGGAAGGCCCACCCTGGGGAGGGCTCACCCCAGGTAGGGCACACCCACCCCTGTGGCTCCGGTCAGCCCACCCTTGTAGCACTGGTCAGTTTTGAAAACTATTTACTAATTTTAGTAAATAGAAATAGACTGAATAGAGTCTATTTATACTTAGCTACATTTAAATTCATCTCTCCTTTTTCTGCTTTCTGTGGAAATAGCATGATCACTATTTGATATTCACCAAGCACCCATTCCTACTCTTGGACTTCTGACTTAAGTCAGTTTTGTAGGACACATCCCAGTTCCTAGTCCCTTTAGCTGCTCCTTGGGATGGACTTGTTTTAGGGCCACAGATGTTAATATGATAAGGTGTTTTCCTCCCATTAAAGTGTACTGAGTTCAAAGCACAATGCTTGGCTTAAATCCAGAACTTCTGGCAGAATTCTGTCTCAGTTTGTGGACTTCTGGCAGGTCATAGCTCCAGACCACAGAACTCCTCAGTACTGACCAGCTGGCACATAAGGGGCCAGGAAGGGCTCAGAGACACAGACTCACAATTCCGGCCCTGCTGACCATCTGTTTTACACACTACCAAGAAAAGCAACTCTATGTTCTGCCTGCCCTCCCTCCCTCCCTCCCTCCCTCCCTCCCTGCCTCCCTCCCTGCCCTCCCTTCCTCCCTCTCTCCCTTCCTCCTTCCCTCCCTTCTTTCCTTCTCTTCTGCCTCCCTCCCTCCCTCTCTCCCCTCCTTCCTCCTTCCTTTCCCTCAGCACTCTCCTCTCTCCCCATTTCCCCACCCCCTTTCTTTTTCTTTCTCTCCCTTCCCCTCCCCCTTTCATTTGTGGTGCTAGGAACTGGGCCCAGGACTTCACTTATCCTAAGAAAGTGCTCTACCACTGAGCTAAAGGCCCACCTCTGCTTTGTTATTTACGCACTTACAACTGCACAGTAGATATGGCCCTAGGGAACTGCCAAAAGTTCCTGCCTGCCGAAAGACAGGATTTTAGAACATGTTTCTTTCTTCGTTTGTCCTTCCAACTCTGTCCCCCAACCTTTTTCCGTGGAAGAAAGGCAGAAAGAAAACAAAACATAGAATGTTCTAGAATAGTTTCCATCTACTCACCTATGGAAGAATAGTTAATGTCTCCAGAACTTAGAACATAAACCCTCTTTACCTTACCCTTGAACCTCAATAAAAGTGCATGGCAAATTCACATTCATTGCTAAATAATTCTTTTTTGACTCTTTTTACTATGATCCTCCTTCGTGAAGAGCAGAAGATAGAATGATAACAAGCCCAAGTCCTCAAGGCTTTTCCAGTAGTCAAGCTTGCCTACTTGCTCAGACAGGTGCTTGTTCTTTTATTTCAACATGAACACACAGGTCTGCACTTATGTGAATATTCTCTCTCTCTCTCTCTCACACACACACACCAGAGAGAGAGAGAGAGAGAGAGAGAGAGAGAGAGAGAGAGAGAGAGAGAGAGAGAGAGAGAGAGAGAGAGGAGAGAGAGAGAGAGAGGGAGAGAGGGAGAGAGGGAGGGAGAGACTTTCCTACCTCATCAAATCCCATCTTGTCTGGATACTTAGGGACAACGGACACAAACTGAGAGGGTTCCATTGGAGGACGGTCAACTGGAAGACAGAAAAAACGGAGTGCTTTGTTAGAGAGAGGGTCGGGAACTAGACCGTTTCAGCACCCTAGGCTCCAGGACAGGGCAGGGACAGCTGTCTGCAGTCCCTGCAGCAGCACCATCCGTTTCTCTATCCCACATCCTGTCACGATCCCTTCTTCTTATCTCTCCATTGTCTGCTGCTCACCAATTCCAAGCAGCCAGTGCCCCTGCCACTGCATCAAAGTGCTTCTTAGAAAACTGATGGCAGCTCTCTTTCTGCTCCTCCTCTTTTCTCTTGACAGGGTCTCGCTCTGTAGCCCAGGATAGTTTGGAACCTGCTATGTAGCTCAGGCTAGCCCGAAACTCTTGAGGCTGCTGCCTTTCCTCCTAAGTATTAGGATTACAGGCACGAGCATCTGGTACAGTGCTGTAGTGTGACATTCCCAATGGTCACTTCTTCATCCCCGTTTCACTTGGCGTCCCAACAACATTTGGCTCTTTCGCAAAACATACCTCCTTATTAATTCCCAGCTTTCTGGCCGTTGGTCTGCTCTGGGGATCTGTCCTTTGTTTTACTACATGAGGTCACACTGTTCCTTGGCTTCAAATATCCTTGTGGTGTTAATGATTCTCAAATGTCTCTCTCAATGGAATCTCTTCCCTGAACTCACAGATTCATATATCTACTTATCTCCTGGCCTCTCTATTCAGACATGCAATAAATACTTCAGGAATACATGATGAAGTGAAGCCTTTTGACTCAGTAAGTTATATGGACCAAACTATTGGAGTCGTTCTTAATTCCCCCTTTGCTTTATGGACTGCCTCCAAGCCTCTATAAGTACAATGGGCTCTGCCATTAACATGGACCTTAAACCTGTCTGTTTCTCATTACCTCCTTGCTGCAGCTCAGATCTCAACCACTAACATCTCTCAGCAGGATAAATGTATTAATCCCTTACACTCTAGTACTTAAGTGCTTAAGTGGTCTTTCTAAATACATAAATCACATCACACCACCCTATGGGTTCACATTGCTCTTAGGATAAAATCTGAATTCCTTGCCTTGGCCAAGTGTGTTCTGTATCCATCCACGACTTCATCTCCCTCTACCCGGCTCTTCATTACCCACCATGTTGCCCTCTGGCCCTGGAACACTCCCAAGATTTCTCCTCTCTAGTGGTCTTTATGTGTATTGTTCTTTCTGCTTAGAATTCTTCCCCCAAAGATTCGTGTAACTGCTTCCTTGATATATTACCTATGTCTCTGATAGAATATAAGCTCTTGATGGCAAGGTTTTGCTTGTTTTGTTCATTGCTGTATTTCATTATTATGGGAAATCATGCACTATGCATGTGTTGAGTGATTGTTTCTAGCCTGACCTTTTACTCCCTCCAAAGCCTTCATTGGTTTTCTTTAGGATGAATTCTCTACTTTTTCTGGACTATCTAATTAAGGACCGTATTAGTCAAGCCACTTCAACTTCTTAAGCTTTACTCCTAATATTTTAGCCCACTCTCTTCCAGGATGGAAATTGCTTATCTTCTCAGTTTCTTCCCTCGTCCTGTAGTGTCCGTCCTCTTGTTTAACCTACCCACTTCTCCCCAAGATTGCCTGAAGAAGCATCGGGGCTGAGCGTGACCACAGAGGCCACAGTAAATCTATTCTAAGTTCCTGTTGCCTTTGCATTGGCTCCGTTCACAGCACACTGTACTATTGGTGTGTTTTTAATATTAGTCCTGTCTCCCCAATTAAACTGTGATCCTCTGAAAACCGAGGGTTGGCTGTAAAATGTTTGGACTTCCTAGTACCTTTGTGGAGTGACTTATCACAGGTATGGATCCCACATCTATTCTGGAAGATTACATGTTCCCATGCTTCAATCATTATTTCCCAATAACTCTCCCAGTAGCTGGTTTCTACTGCCTAGTGAATATCCTGTATGGTTTGACATCTCACTTGCCTCTAGCTAGAGATTTTACAGCCCTGGATCCCCAGTCACTCACTCATTGCTTCTATCTGCACATGGATGAGGTTCTCGATGTCTTCCTGCAGCGTCTGATGGGGCTTCAGAGGGATGGGCAGGTAGCCATAGTGCTCTTTGTTGCAGAGGTACATCTGGATGCCTGAAGATTTGAGAGAACAAAGTCAATCAATCAAAACCACACTTCGTAGTAAGAGATGGAGACTGGGCTCTGGCTGACACTGAGTTCAACACTGAAACTGAACAAATGGCTTATTTGGGGAACTGACTATAGAACCTTAAAATATTCTTTTATTAAAAAATTGAAACAGAATTGGGGGCTCTTCAAAACCCATGGGCCATCCTTCAGTCCAGAGGAAATTGATTTTTCTTTCTTAAATAAAAGCTCAGTTGTGACCTGAAATGAATAGTTAAAGGCATGGAATCAGACAGGAAGAAGTGTTTCCCATTCCAGAGAGCAGAACGGAACAGTCTAATCCATCTAAAGGAAATAATAAGAAGATGAGGAATGAGATCCATATTTGACATGAAAGCACACAGGGAGATCCTATAAGGCTGACAGATTATTAGAGCTAAATCCAAGCACACAAAAACAAAACATTTAAAAGATACGAAGGACATTTATAATTTCGCATGAGTCTTCTTGGTTTTATTTTTCCCCGGTGGCTGGCATGGATTTGGAGTGACCAATGAACAAAATTCTCAAAAATAAGTCCATAAAGGGACAAAAATAATCCTTGCTATCAAACCTTGTTAAGAACCTGCAGTGTGGCAGTGCCAGCAATGCCACAGTTCTCTTATATTCAGCTCTAGTATTCACAGCCCCCACCAGTGAACTTGGAGAACTGAAAAGAACCTCTCTCTGTGAATCCAGTTAGGAATGAGGACTCAAAATGGTCTTAGTTCCAGCAATGGAACCAGTTTACTTAGTTACAAGGACACACCTGCCAAACTTCGAACTATGCACCCAAGCCTCTGACTTGTTAATTGCTATAATCATTGGTGTTTTCCTGAGGAAATTATCCACATTGTGACATCTTTATTTGGGGCAGATGAAATTTCCAGCAGTCAGCTGCATCACCCACCAAGCCAGGTGAAGTTGTCTTATTGGATTAGCAGAGAAGAACAAGGAAAGAAAAGGGCTTTTGTCCTCCACCTTTCCTGATTCTGGTTGGTCTCACCAGGTGCTGTCACCTCTGTTGCCTTCTTCAGTTGAACTCATTAGCTGTGCTATTTGCTCACATGAATGTTTCTGGAACTACAAACCAGAATGTGACTTTTTACAAAGTTGTAATGAACTAAGAAAGTAGAAAAAAAAAGACTCAAGTTTAGATTGCCTCTCTATTCTAGTTAGACAAACCCCCTTTAACCATTTAATGTCCCAAGGCTTCCATACAAAGGTGATATGATACCTAGCCAAACTGTCCAGCAAGTGAGCAGGTATAAGAAAGGCACTTTCAGACATGAAATGCAAGTCTATGAAATATTTACCTCCCATCACACTTTCTCAGCAAGTTGCTAGATGACGAGGAAAGAAGAAGAGAGGAGGTGCATAAGGAGAAGGAGAAAGATCACCATGCACAAGAAAGACTCAAGACACAAGAAAGGTGATGCAGGGCAAAAGCACACTTAGCTCCAAGTCGATGGCTGTGACAGAATCTTCTAACATGCAAAAGGGGACGGTTGATAATTATGACTACTCTAGAAGTTTGAGAAAATAAATAATTGGCTTTCAGTTTTACTAGTGATCTCTGTCTTTTTCATACACACACACACACACACACACACACACAGAGAGAGAGAGAGAGAGAGAATTACTAAGTTTGATAAAAGAAAATTTTATAGTGATCTGGTATTTTATGATCATGTGATTATAATAAAAACCTGCAGCATTTTTAAAAGATTTGTTTTTATTTGAGTGTATGTGTGAGTGCCTCTATGCTTGCTTGTGTACCACATGTGTGTGTGGTATCCAAAGAGGCCAGAAGCTGTCACAGATTCCCTGGAAAGGGAGGCACATGCAGCTGTGAGTCAACCGTGTGGATATTGGGGACCAAATCCAAGTCCTCTGTAGAGCAGCACATGTTCCTGACTACCAAGCCACTTACTCACCCCCAACACTCAAAATATTAATGACATAGAGAGGACACGGTGATAAGGAGAATGTGTTTCCAATAGAAGGCCAAAGGGGAGTGAGCTCACTTATCCTTGTCTGTAATGGAGGGTTGATTTGGAAGGGGGGAAGCTAAGACAAAGAAAAGAAGAAGGGTGCGTGCTACTTAAAAACAAAGATATACATAATATACTTATGTACCCATTTCCAAGAGTGGCATGTTGGGAGTACTCATTTTAATAAAGCATAGGTCACTGGGCTCTTTCAACTATGTTCATGGATAATATGATTAAAAAATGAGATACGTTGACAATTAAAGACTCTGAGATTATCTTGTAGTAACAATTTCTGGTGAATCTTTGAGAAGGAGAGGCAAGTGTTGTGAGGAAAGTGCTTTGTTATCTTTAGGAAGACACCAAACGCTTTCTTGAGCCACATAGACCTAAATAACAAAGACTGATGAATAATCTCTTTCCCTGTGATGAGAAATCGGACTCAGGCTGTGATTGGCCCAGGGCTCCACAGTAAGTCTTTAGTACCAAATCTTTGTCCCCAAGGATTGGTTCCAACTTCTCTCTCTCTCTCTCTCTCTCTCTCTCTCTCTCTCTCTCTCTCTCTCTCTCTCTCTCTCTCTCTCTCTCTCTCTCTCTCTCTCCACCTGGAGCTTACAGTTTAGTGTCAGGCCATTAGCCCCTGGGACTGGCATCCCTACACCAGAATGCACTTCCATGTGTTTGGCTACAGTGGATTACTTGGAAGATGCTCGGCTAGCACAGAGAAGGGCTCCTGTAGTCACGATTCAGAAGTCCAATCCCTAGCCGCATGGAAGCCACATTCTTACCCCTGGCCTCACTATTGCCACAGAGACTTGTCTATGACTCCCATGGTCCTGCTTAGTACAGAGAGACAATTTGCTTCTTTTGGTCCATTTAAAAAATTATGTTCTGATGGATAATGCACATCCAGAGAATTTTAGAACAGTGGAAACAAAAGAATACCAGTCATTTTTTACAAAGTCTCTCTCAAGGGAGGGAGAAGTATTTTTCTTTGGACCTGATGAAGAAAGGGAGAGCCTTGAGACGTGCCACGGGCTAAGGTAGCTCCCAGGTTCATTTGTCCTTCTTCTGAAAAATCAATGAAATTTGAAAACATTATTGAAGTACGACCTCAGAACGCACAGCTGCCAGGCAGTAGCCTTCAGTAATTCTCTCCTGCCCTGTTTGTGTTAGCCCTCAGTGCTCATAGGTATCAAAACTTAGTTATGTTTCCACAGCTAAGGATCTGAACTCCCCAACAATTACAAACTCTAACACAATGCCAGACAAAATTGTAGGACCTCTTTCCTTTTCCACCTCTAGTTCCCCTCAGACAACTTGCCAATGGGTTTGGGCATCCATATCTGCTTTTAATAACCCAGGAATATATCTGGGAAGCCTGACTGGCAAACAGGCCATACAAATGGCAAAGATGAAAATTCCAGGATACTCTGCATCCATTTTTCAGGCCTAACACTTGCATGTTAGTTTAAAATAGACATATCATTATTTAACCCCTGGGTCTCAACTGTGTCTTGTGCAATGGGTATAAAAGAGGTCTGTTGTGCACTGACCATCACCATAATCATAGCAGCTCACTTCTCCTTGTTTCAAACTCTGAAGCGAAGGCTTGACAGAACTTGCTGGAACAGGAAGGCCCTGCCTCTGCTTCTGGCTATGGAGAAATCAGAGCAAATCACACATCGAGAAGCAGCTCCCATTAACATGGACACAAGAACCTTCGTGCAAACTTTCAGACCTAATGAGGAGTGCCCTTTCTTAACACAAGGCTCCCTAAATGTCTGCCAAGCACTATAAATTATCCTACCAAACAGGAAAATCGACCTTACCATTTCTACAAAATGTCCTCTTTCTTCTCAAACGTACACCAGTGAGTGGGTCATCTGGGTCTTGTGTGTCTTGTGGATCTGTGCTAACATTCTCATTTTTCAGCAATCTCCCCAGATGCCAGGGATCTTTGCAAAAATCATTTTCTCCACAACTTAGGTAGCCATCATGAGTTTATTTCACCATCTTCTTGGTTTCTAAACTCATTTTGTTAGGCTAACAGGCCCTCGCTGCTGTCAGGAAGGCCTGAGGTACTTAAGAAAGTACCTTAGGAAAGGCAGGAATCTTCCTGAACTAGTTTTATGAATTAGTCTTCCCAAGAAAATGGGAGGAGGAAGCAGAGGGGAAAAAAGAGAGAAGAAAAACAAAACACCTTTCCTTCCTAGTGGTTTGGTTTTGTCAAGAAGCCCACAAAATCCAGTGGCCATAGTGACTCACCAGGTGCTTAAGTCTGGGATGGAGGCTGGGACCGATGACTACCTCCAATATCTGTTCCCAAGAGTGAGAGAGTGGGGTTTATGACCACACAGAAAGAAGATGACATTCTGAGCCTCCCTCCAAGTGAGGAAGTGACCCCTTGTTAAGTTCTGACTAAGGAGACATGCATGGAAGTACTGTGTTCAACTTCTGGATTGCACTCTGATAGGAGCAGAGTCCTATAGTCCAGTTTCTGCCTTCATCCATAGAGCATCCTTGGTGCTGAGGGAGCTTGAATCCTACATTAAGGGCAATGCCTCCTGAATTATGAAAAGATAATGAAGAAAAAATCTGGGCTGCTAAGAACTGTGGGACAGAGTCACTACAGCAGTACAGATTATTTGAGAAGAAACGGTTCGATGTGTGAATCCTGGAGAATTTACCAGTATTGTTCTAGGTTCTAAATTAATAATAGGATTCTTGAAATTAGCAATAGCAAAACCATTAGCTCTAGAGAGTCAGTGAGTTTTTCAAGGCTGTCATTATCACTGTCCCCCCATCAACTCAGATCCTCCTCAGAAGGGACTGGAGTCTGTGTGGAACCAGCCCCTTCTCTTCATCTTTGGCCCTCAAGAACAGCAACACAGAGGATTCTGGCATGGTTAGAACAGTTTATCGCTCTCACAGGCTTGAAACTGAGACTGAGGTGTTTTTAAATATGCACAGGACACAGGGACATGTCATGTTTCCATGGCAGCCTACAGCCAAGCACAAACAGTACCTGCTTGCCTGCTAGAGAAGGCAAAAACAATGATGTCATCAAAGGTCCAGGTGTAGTCCTGGTGAGGGGGATAGAAAGCCAGATTGTTGGAGGCCTCTTTCCTGAGGTCAATCAGGAAGGTGGAGTGGACCATGGGGACGGGAAAGCAGCCCATCCTCTTCCACTCTCTAATCTGAAGGTAGTCTGGTGTCCGCTTATAGAAGCCCTGGAAGAGAGCAAATAACAGACTATGTTCTCTCATTGGAAGCATTGCCATCCCGTCATCTGCTATCACAGGTCAACAGAAAGTTCCAGACCGTCTCCTCTCTCCTTGTCCTGACCAAGCATTTCTAAATGTGCCCCAGAAATGAATCTGCATTTAAAACACAGAGGGATTTTGACATCAGGAACCATTTTTATCCAATTTCCGTTGATTTAATAATTTCACAAAGTGTAGTGCACGTAGGCTTATGACTAAATGTGAAGGATTAATATTAATACAAAAGGGGGTAGTGAAGACAAGTATGAACACATGTCTGATTCAATGCCTTGTCTCAGTTCCCTCTTGTTTATAGGTGTCTCAACCTTGCTGTGCCTTCCCTCCAGCTCTGAAACAGGGACAGCTAATATTATCTACCTCAAAGGTATTTTCCCTATACAATTAAGCAAGGTGGAACTATGAAGTACTTAGAATAATGTCTAACATTAAGAAAGCACCAACCATTATTGGCTAGCATTGAAATGACTATGCTACACTTGGCTAATGTTTTTGATGCATATGATTTCCACATACATCTCCAGGACTTTTTTCAGTGCAATTGCTGACTTGGTATTTCAGTGAAGAAGTTAACTGCTTCACATTTTGGGGGGAACTCCCAACCCCCATTTTAACACTTTCTCCTGTATGAGAGCATGGGACAATCTGTCCTCCCACTTTGTGGTTTTCAATTACTTTGGTGCGTGTCAATTTGTTTTCCATCCAAATTTAATTTCATCCAACACATTCCCATGGAATGCCTGCTGTAATTCAGCTAATGATGGACAGTTAATAAATGAGATAGTACAGGACTATTCCATGTGGGGTGTAGAATCTTGTAGAGGACATCTACTCCAGTGATACTAGTCACAAAGGACAATATGTCTCTCTGAAGTATGTAGAAGATTTGAAAAGCATTTACAGAACGTGTGATAGAAACCGGAATTTCCGGGGGATGACTGGAAAGCTTCACAAGACTACCACTAGAGGCACACAATGCTCACTGGATACCCAAGTTTCTAAGTATTCTGTAGGCACTCCTACTCCTATATGGTGCATTTCTGGTTGTGAGGTCAGCACCATGCAACAGGTACTGCATCTCCTTCTACTACTGTGATACTCCTTTCAGTGTGAAGAAGAGTTAGCTGGGCTACTAATCCAACCACCCCATATGATAAAGGCCAAAGGACCATAAGCTGAGACTTGGGAGATGTGAGTCTTACAGTCATCATAACCACTTGCTTGCTACCTATTTGACCTTAGAGCACTGGCTTCCCCTAATGCTTCAGACTATTGGAGATCTTTAAGGGATAATGGGGACATTGGTTTTTCAAAAGGTTCCCTACAGATTCAAGCTAATACTGTTAGGATGAGAAACTTGGAAATTTTAGGAGGACGATAAACCATTGAGTATCCTCAGAGAGATGGTAGGAAAGGAAACAGAGGAAAAAAAGAATTGACAAGCTTCCCAAAGAGAGGTGGACACAATAGTTGTATCATTCTTTCAAAAGAACTGAAGTTTATTGATATTAGGTGATGCTCATTAGCCAGGCAATGGCAATATGACTTCGACTGGGATGTGTTTAAAGGTTCTGGAAAGTAGGGCTGCCTTGGACCTTATGAAGTCATTAGCCGTTTTCCTTCCTGTCCAAGTTGAAAATGTACTAGGATGGAAGAAAGCCAGAAACAGATGAAGATGACTATAATTGGCCAAGACTGCACAGAATTGAGTTTTACTCTGAAAAATAGATGATCACATTCTTCCTACTCACTTTTAATAAGGAACTAACAGAAACTTGGAAGCTGCTGTTGCTGGGATAACCTCCTCTCACTGCTGTTGCTGGTGGCAAAGCAGAACTCACTCAAAACAAGCCTCAGGTGGCCCTGCACGTGCAACAGTGCAGATTGTTAATGAAAAGTTTGTGCTAACTTAATACAATGCTTTCCTGCAAAGTACTGAATAAACTTTCTACACATCAACTTGTCTCCTTCAAAAACAAGTAGATGGTAAGAATCATTCAAAATCTCTTAGAAACAAGGACTCTAATGCAACAAAAGAGGAATTCCTGGTTTAGTGCTATGTTGGGGCCACTGGTTATTACATTTTCAGCAATTTGCAAGCCATTTGAGATCTTGGCAGATTAAAACATGTAAAAGCAAAAGTCATGTCAACCCTTACCATTCACGTGAGAATTTCTTGTTTTTTTTTGAGACAAGGTGTTATAATGCAGTTTACATTAACCTTGAATTCTTGTTTTCTGTTTCTGTTCTGATTATTTCAGACAAGATTTGAGGTAGCCGAGGCTCTGACTTCCTTATGTAGTTGAGGATGCCTGTGAATTATCCTTCTTTCCAAATTCTGGGATTATACCGTTCACAATCATGCTCAATTGGCCCTCTCTCCCCCGTCTCTCTCTTCCTCCACCCGTGTGTGTGTGTGTGTGTGTGTGTGTGTGTGTGTGTGTGTGTGTGTGTTGATTGAAACATTCTATCCTGCAGGGAATTCTCAGATTAGCCAATGGTGGGGGATGTCCTTCTGTATATATGTTTTTCTTATTGGTTGATGAGTAAAACACTGATTGCCAGTAGCCAAACAGAAAGTATAGACGGCGCTACCAGACAAGGAGAATTTTGGGGACAGGAAGGCAGAGAGGAGCCTCCAGAGAGACACCATGTAGGTACAAGAAAGATAGTACTCCAGGCATTCTCCAGTAAGATAAGGCATGTAGAAAAACATAGATTAATAGTTATGGGTTAATAATTAAGAGAGGGTTAGCCAGTAAAAAGCCTGAGCCATCGGCCAAACAGTTTATAATTAATATAGGTCTCTATGTGTTTACTTGGAATGAAAAGGCTGGGGAACCGGGCAGGGCAGAAACCCTTTCTACAAGTCAAACTGTAAAGAAGACCCTGAGACCAAACTTCCAGTTGCTTGGGATAAACAGAAACTCCCCAAGCTGCCTGCAAGAGGTTTAGACCAACTGCGTCTCTGGGATGGGACACTCTCCAACCTGTTGAGCTGCCTGCAGGCTGTACGGTGTGCTCCAGGTTTCCAACTTTTGGGCACCACCACCTGTGCTGGAGTGGGCTTTGGTGATGTACTGTTTTGAGTCATTTCTGCCCCTTATATTCCTATGAGAAATCTCAATAAAACTTAGAATTTACCAAGTTGGACTTCAGTGGTATGTGTTTGTTGGTCTGTCATGGGTTTCCTATCTGGAGTGAAGAGATGTATGCATAGCAGCTCCCCAGGAAAAGTCTTGTTACACAACATGTGTCTGTGTATGTGCATGATTGTGTGTGTGTATGTGGTATATACACCTGTTTTGGGGGAAATACTTACACCCATGAACACATATAGAAGGCAGGAAGATCTTAAGTATCCTGCTCAATCATTATCCTCCTTATTCTTTTAAGACAGGTTATCTCTACAAAGTGAGTTCCAGGACAGCCAGGGCTACACAGTGAAACCCTGACTAGAAACAAATAAACAAGACAGGTTATCTTAATGATCCTGGAGTTGGTATGGTAACCAGCATTCTACAGTGCTCTTACTGGCTCAACACCCAGTAGCACTTGGGTTATAGGCACACATGAGACTAGGCATGGACTTTTACATGGACAGTGTCATTTCTCCAGCCCCATTTCCTGGAATTCTTCATCCTCTTGCCTTTGGCCTCCTGAGTACAGGGTCACCATGCCTGCTTTGTTATGTATTTTTAATAGCTATATTATCAGGTGTCTACATTGCAATTCCTTGTATGAAAGGAGTATTTACACCATAAAAATTAGAACATGCTACCAATTAGGGTTCCCTCTGCAAAAGCCAGATTTAAGTACTCATCACACTGTTGGCCTCATTCCTCATTTAAAGCCAAATCAAACATAAAAAGAGAGACAAAACTTAGTTCTCTGGCCATGAGAACACACTTCCCTCTTCATTGCATTTTTGTCTTATATAGCTACATTACATTGGTGAGTTTAATTTATCTGTCTAATTCACTAAGAATTCAAATAAAATGCTTATCAGTATTTACTGTAATAAATATCTAAAATTTAAGATTGACTACAAAAACAGAATTAGAAATTTACATTTTTAACTTCAACTTTTGAAAAGCAAGCTTCTATGTCAGTTTCAATCGTCAGAACTCTATGAAAATAAATTTATTGATCTATATCAAAGATCATCAGAATACACTTTGACTCAGTGATTCCATGTTTGTTGTCATTTGAATGAGAATGGCATCTATAATCTCAGTTCCCCAGTTAGTGGAACTGTTTGAGAAGGATTAGGAGGTGTGGTCTCATTGTAGAAGATGTGTCACTAGGGTAGGCTTTGATGTTTTAAAAGCCCAAGCCATGCCTGCCATCCTCCCCCAATATCATGAGCTTTCAGCTACATGCCTGCCTGCTGCCATGCTCCCTGCCATGATGATCAAGGATTAACCCTTTGAAACCATGAGCAAACCCCCAATCAAATGCTTTCCTTCAAGTTGCCTTGGTCATGGTCTTTCCTCATAGCAATAGGACAGTAAGAGAGGACAAGATCCAAGAAATTATCTTAAGGAAATCTTATATAGATGCAAAAATGTTGCATCATTGATGGTAGTAATTGTAATTGTTAAAATGCTTGGAAACAACTTGGATGTTGAAATAAGAAGTTTAAGTAAATTATGGATATCCTTTGGTCATGGTATAGTCATTAAAGAAATGCAAGTGTCTATAGTGTTGGTATAGTGGTGGGATGAATATTTTTGGCTATTATGCTTTTTTAAAATACTTTTTTTGTACTTCTAAGTTTTTTTTCTGATGGACTTTTGTATTGATATTTTAATTGTAAAAAACAAATCAATTAATCCCTGACCTGGATAAAAGGGAAAACAAAATCTATTATACTTATTGGTTAATTGAAACTTCTAGCACTAAGCTCTGTAGAATATATTGTTTATAATGCCCACTGGGTTGGGGCATTTGCTGTAGGTTTACCTCCTTTCTGCAGTGACACTGGCACATACGTCTCTAAAGAGGACATGAGAAGGGGTGCTACCATTGACCCGATCATGCTTTTTCAACACTCCTCAGTTACCTAACCAAAAGACTTGCCTGAGGTGTGATTCCACACCAGAAGTTAGAGTACAGGCCCCGGGACTCCAGCATGGGGGCCACAATGGTTCTGTTCTCTGCAATCATTAGGGTCAGGGTCTGTGGATTAGTCAGGAAATTGTCGACATCTATGAACTAGGAGAAGAGAAAGACAAAGTCAATACTCAGGGTTCAATAACTCAGCACATGAGATCTGGGGTCAGTTCTTATCCCCACCCTCCTTAGTGAGAACCATTGCAGCATGGCAGCTTCCATTCAGTCAAATGCATGTAGTCTAACTTCTGGTGTTCAGCTCTAAGCTGTGAGCTGGTATTGCCACATGGTACCCACATGTACAATCAACAGGACACAGTTTATATATTGGTAAGTGATTTAAGTTCAAGATGTTAATGGTTGCTAAGCTCTTACAGACTCATGTGAATATATACCTGTTGCCTACTCTCAGTACCCAGGGGTAGACCTATTTAGGTTTTCAACAGTAGTGTCAAAATGGTTCATAACAGACCATGCTGCTACAATGTCACAAACAGAAATTTTGTTTAAATTACACTTTCTCAACCCACATGACCAAGTATGTTTCTCAGTAGAAAATTCATATCAACATTGATTCATTTATAGAGACAGAATCAGATTACAATGCTTGGTTTAATAAAGCCAAAGCAATAGATTTTATATTTTATGTAATCAAAATTATATTTTATATTTTATGTAATCAAATTTTACAATTAGAAACACTTTGTCAATTTGCTTATGAAAATTTTATAGTTTGGCATTTGTATTTTTTTTTTTTTTTTGGTTTTTACGAGACAGGGTTTCTCTGTATTGTTTCGGAGGCTATCGGTCCAGCCCGGCCTCGAACTCACAGAGATCTGCCTGACTCTGCCTCCCGAGTGCTGGGATTAAAGGCCTGCGCCACCAACGCCTGGCGGCATTTGTATATTTTTAGTAACATTTTAGTGGTTTCACATAACATTACATATAATGGTACAACTTTAAATTTTCTATGAAGTTGCATGTGTGGACAATGTTTCTAAAACATTATCAAGCTGATTTTTTAAGTAGATAAGGGACCAGGGAGTGGCACAGATAGAAACATTCATTTCCTATGGTAATCGGAGTCTAGTAAAGGCGGATACCCACTAGTGTACTATGATAATATTGGCATCATTTCTAGTGTCACAGTGGAAAACGTGTGCTCAACAAACTCATGGAGAAAAAGCCCCTGTCTGGAAATGAGATGGTGACTCCTTTCTCCAAAAGCAGCAGACATCCTTTCCAACTGAGAGGGTTCATCAAGGATGAGGGTGCATGGACTCCTAGTCACCAAGCCCAGCTTTTGTTTGAGCCATTATGTAAGCTCTCAGGATTATGCTGGAACCCCCAGGAGAAAAATTCTGAGTACCAGGTTGTATCCAGGAAGACAAACAGGAGATCCCATTTCCCAAATCACCTCATGGAAAAGGGGGGCAGAGTTTCAGTTGTGTTCATTGCAATCTCATTTTATATGTTTTTAAAATTCTTACAAAAGTCATTAAGACTTCAACTACTAAAATGATTCAGAGTTTCTTACTCCTGTGACATGAAACACATAGTTCAGAAGTCTTGCCATCCATACAAGTCACTGAAAATGCATCTCAAAAAGAGTCTGAGATAAAGTCCAGGTATTGCAATGTTTAATCACCAAAAATTTCCATTGAACCTTTCCTGGGGAAGGTTATGTCTAAACAAAAGCATGTTTTGACTGCTTCATGGGTACCACTTCTTGGTTATGGTACATTTTGGGGAACAGTTGTTAAGGAATGAAGCATCTGTTTTTACCAGGATGTAGTCTGACCATTTTTCCCTCGCAGTTCGAAGGGCTGCCTGTCGCAGTTTCATGACATGGGCAAACCGGGAGCTTGGCCAGTGCTTTGGTCCAATTTCATCAGGGTAAGACCTAAAAGAGGAACTTACAGTCATTGAGTGCCTGCATGGACATAGCCTGGCCTCAGTGTTTGCATGTACTGACTCATTCCTCCATCATTCTTGGAATCAGAAACAAGGGACTGGTATTATCATCATCTGTATCATAGATAAGCAAACTGGAACAATGAGAAATCAAGCAATCAATTGTCTTTATATGAAAGACATCAGTGGGTCTTCTCCTTCTCTTTGTTCTTCTCTTCCTTCTTTGAGGTTAAGTCTCACTATTGCCGAGGTTGAACTTGAATTCCTACATTTAGCTAACCGCCTGCCTCAGCCTTCTAATTATAAAGTATATGATCACCTCTGTGCCTGACTTTTCTTTAGTGGGATTTAAGTGCCTTATGCAGTAATCTTGCTATTTTCTCAATTTCAAAGAGATGATACTGGTGTAGAGTGTTTAATGTTACCGTAAGTGGTACCACCAGAATTCATTTCAGGCAGTCACTACCCAAAGCTTGTATTGTTAGATACTTAATATGCCTTATCAAATAAATGTGGAAATACAGGGTAAAGGTATGAGTTTCTTAAGAAAATCAAAGGTTTAGCTTACTCCTTGAAATCTCAGTAAATGGTTCAGTGAGGTTTAATTGACCTGTCTTATGTGAGGTGAGGGAGCAAGCACATAATGTTCTAGGGACGTCTGTTGACATTCATAAGAAGGCTAGGTCAAGACTCTTAACTGACCACAAACGCAAAGATCCAGTGAATGCCATCTGAAAGCTCTCAGCTGAGATGGATATGCATGGTATCACTCCAGCTGGCCAGCATTTCAAGTTCTTGGAAGTGTGTGGGTAGTGTGTTTGCCTTAATGATTGAAAAGTCACAAACACTAAGACTGTTGCTACACAAAGAATGCTATATAATTAATAAACTACTTACAGCCCAGGAATTCTCTGGAATGTCTTCCTCAGTTACTGTTCCTGTGGAAATTAGTGAAATTCCTGTTTTTCTGAATATATTGCCAAAAATAATGCCTTATGAAATATTTTTTCATACTGTCCTTGGCATATACTCTATGAAGTAAAAATCTGGCTACAGAGAACATGTCTGGGAACCAAAGCGTACCTGTGTAATTTTTTTAAAGTTAGGCTAAATTCTATCACAAGAAATACCAAAGAACTGTTTAAAATCTTTTATAGTTTCCAAACTTAATTGATAAATTTGATTAATATATAGACCATAGACTTGGATTATAGATTTATATATACACATATGTATTCAATGTCTGTTTGTATATGTAAAAAATAGAGTCTATAAGAATTCATTTGTTCTGCAATGACATTTGTTATTATTACTATACATATTTGGCATTCAATAAATGGCTTTTCTTGTGCAGAAACCCAGACTACTTATTCATTCAACTTGCATAAATCCTAAAGTTGGAATCATAGTGGACTTGGGGACATATATAATTTTATATTTTAGATACTTTTTTAATTCTATTCACTCATTTGTTCATCCAACAAGTTTAGATTTGGTGGCTGCTAAAAATATAGCAAGGAGGGAAAATATAAAGTGTTTGCATATTGTATCCCCTGACAAAAACTCACAGTTAATTTTTAAAAGCTTGAATAAATTGTGGTTAATTAAGGATAGCTCAATGTATTATGTCAAAAACTAGCATAGAAAATAAGCAATCAGGGGCTAGAGAAATGACTTAGGGGTTAAGAGCACTGGGAGGCAGTGGCAGGAAGATCTCTGTGAGTTTGAGGACAGCCTAGTCTACAGAGTGAGTCCAGGAAAGGCTCCAAAACAATACAGAGAAACCCTGTTTAAAAAAAAGCAAAAAACAAACAACAACAACAAAGAGCATTAGTTGTTCTTCTAGAGGTCCTGATTTCAATTCCCAACAACCACACTGGTGTCTCACAACCATCTCTAGTGAGTGGGTTCTGAGACCCTCTTCTGGTACATGAAGATAAAGTATCATATATAATATATATATATATGTCTGTATATTATGTCTGTATATATATATATAGACAATCTAAGTAAAGATAAGATCTACACACTTGAAAAAAATCTCCACTTTCTGTAGAGTCTGTGACTTAGAATCAGAGCTGGTTATAAAGAGAGAAAAAACACTTCCAGGACCTGCCTCAGTAGGAGTCAGGAGTTGAAGTAAACTGAAATTCTGGATAAAGCATTCATTATTTTCTTTGCAGAAGAACAGGAAATATGAAAATCTTGGATGCATGTCTCAGGTATTTGAACTTTGCCCTGTATGTACTTGAGATCCATTTGAATCTTTGTAATAAAGAAATGAAATCATTTCACTTGTATCTTAGGAAGATTTCTCTGGCAGTATGACACTGTAGTAATTGATCCTAATGACCAACTTGACGGATTGGGAGACCCCCAGGGGATTAGTAAAGTACACTTGGAGGTGTGTCTGTGTGTGCACTTCCAGGAATGATTGGCATTTGGAGCCACACTGATAGGGAAGACACACCCTTAATGTGGGCAGCCTTGTAATAGACAGAGGCTCATGGGGAACAAAGGTAGAATGGGGAAGCCAGACAGAACATGGAGGCTCTGTTGTCGCTAAGCAAGTGCTGTACTTTATCACCATGGAATTCAACCTTTGGCTCTTTCAATGGAGATGCAAACCAATAACTCTCCAGCTGTTCCCAGACCTTCAGCTGGGGCTGTGAGTTCATTTTTCTTGTCCTAAAGCTTCCAGCTTCACGGATTGAGAAGCTCCTGGTTTCTCTGGCTGGCGAGCATGCAGACAGACAAACATTGTTGGATTATTTAGTCTCCAAACTGTAAACTAGTCTAAAGAACCACCACATACATAATATTCACTGTATGTATAATAATGTTTTTCCTATTAGTGTTCTTTCTCAGGAGAATATAGACTAATATAAAAAGTCTGTAAGTAGACTAAGATATGAAAGTGACTAAGAAATTGCTATGTTAATACTAAAATAGCCTATATGTTCATCATTGAACATTGAGTAAATAATCACGATATATATAACAGATGCATGCAGTTCAAAGTGAGTAAGTGCCTGGATGACTGTTATGCAATAGTCTTCAAGACATAACTTTAAAAAGTAAGGTATGTATGGAAGCTATACAAACGTCCACCATGATTTCTTAAAAATAAAACAGTTCACACTAAAAAAAGCAATAAATAAAACAATGGTTAAAATACACACCATCATTGTAATTTATAAGCTGTTGAAAACCTTAACTTGGCTAGCAGCCCAGGAATAAAGAGGCAGAGGGGGTGATGAAGGTCTGTTAATAGAAGAAAAGGCCAATTTTGCAACTCAGATGCAGAAAGGGTGGCCATCAAAGTCCGCATGCCCCCAAGATCAGAAGCCCAGATGGCTGGAAAACCAGTGTTGGAGGAGGACAGGTTTACACAGCTTTCCCTGTTACTCACTCTGGTTCATCCATAGGCCTCCACTCCACGTAGTGATATTGCCTCTGGACATTTTTCAGCCATTCCCTGAGTATTTCTGTTGTATTATCCACATTGTGATCAGTGGCTGCCCTGTATGAGAAAAGGCATAATATGATTCAGTCGCATCATTAAAAAAGGAAGAAAAACCCCAAAGACCCCAGATTAACTAAAAGGAGAATGATGAGTTCTCAGATGTGGAGTAGGAGAACTATGCACAGAGTAATTCTCATGGACCACATTAGACAGGACATCTGAGTGAGAGATGCTGCTTCTTATCATCTTCATGTTGTTAGAGCACAGAGCATGGTTCAGCAAAACGGATTAACCTAGGGAGTAAGATGGCTAAGATGGAAACTCTACTCTCTAAAGCTACTAATACCCTTGTCTAAGAAAAACTCGAGTTTTATTTTCATTTCAAATCACAACAAAATGTTTAGTCAGGACTGCTTTAGTTATCTGCATGAAGGGGAATTCACAATATTTCCTAATGTAAAGCTCAAAATCTAAGGTAGCTTTGCCTATTTGGGACTAGCTTTCCCATCACTTCCACAAAGTACAGTATCTGCAAATTTCTTCAAATAATATACGCAAAAGTATTTCTGTTCTACCTAGAAAGTTGAACTAACATATATACTTAAAGGAGTGGGGGGCGAGACTTGCAGGGTCCAGAAAAATGGCTCAGCTATTAACAGCACTTTCTGCACAATGATGAGGACCAGAGTTCAGATCTCAGCACCCACATAACAAGCCAAGCATTCCACAGGTACCTGTAACTCTGACTCCAAATGATCTGATATTGTCTTTGAGCCTCCATTCGAGCACAGGTGCATACACACGTGTTCACACTCTCAGACAGACAGACAAACACATATAAATGAATCCTTTTTTTGTAAAGCAGATTACATAGTTTCTAAAACCAAAACTATTTTCAGTTTATATTACAAAATATAACCCAGTTCCATGCTAAGATGAGATTTGCAGCTTATCTTCATAAGTTCAGGATTAAATAAAAGTAAAAGAGGAAAGAAAGAAGGAATTGGGAGGGACACAGGGACAAAGACTGAAAAAAGAGGTACGGAGAAAAAATCATGGCCGGACAGACACATCTGACAACCTTAAAAGGCAGTGAATGGCTAGAATTTATTGTCAATTCAGCTGCTCCTCCATGGAGGGAGAGACTCTAAGTCTGTTAGCAGCTGGATCCTGGGAACACAGCCTTGACAGGAGCAAGGGGAGAGACTTCTGCCGTATATGGTAATGAGCTTTTGCTAAGCCTTCTCCCTACTGGATTTCTTGTTATTTTCACTGGGGATTTTGTTCCAAATGTAATATAAAAAAAGATCTTTAAGACACAGAATGTTCAGGAATACACAAGAACAAAAGAAGTTGCTAGATAAAAAAACTATAGCCAATAGGGAATACAATTCTGTAAAATATGAAATAATTAAAAGCTGTGTGACTTTAAGTCACAGGTATGGGAAAAGCAAGGATGAAGGTATGCAACTGGTATTGGAAAAAATTTTAAAATAGATATTTGAACAAATTAAAGACTAGTTTTATTGATTTATTTTATACAAGGCAAGTGGACTGCTGGTTCAATATCAGCAAGTTTTCCAGAAGCTTCTTAATAGTTTTATAATTGAAGAAAAAGAATAGCAAAATTTTACTCTTTGTGCAAAATAATTAACTACCTTGGTACAGAAATTCTATTAAGTCTGTGAAGACTAGCCATGCTTCTCAATGTAAGTTTAAGAATATTCTCTGAATATCACCCTTTACAATTGCCACAAACAACATAAAATACCTTGGGGTAACTCTAACTAAACAAGTGAAAGACATGTATTCCAAGAACTTTGAGTCTTTTTTTTTTTTTTTTTTTTGGTTTTTCGAGACAGGGTTTCTCTGTGGCTTTGGAGGCTGTCCTGGAACTAGCTCTTGTAGACCAGGCTGGCCTCGAACTCACAGAGATCCACCTGCCTCTGCCTCCCAAGTGCTGGGATTAAAGGCGTGCGCCACCAACACCCGGCTGAACTTTGAGTCTTTAAAGAAAGAAATTAAAGAAGACATCAGAAAATGGAAAGATCTCCCATGCTCTTGGATAGGTAGGATCAATGTAGTAAAAAATGGCAATCCTGCCGGGCGGTGGTGGCGCACGCCTTTAATCCCAGCACTCGGGAGGCAGAGGCAGGCGGATCTCTGTGAGTTCGAGGCCGGGCTGGACCGATAGCCTCCGAAACAACACAGAGAAACCCTGTCTCGTAAAAAACAAACAAAAAAAATGGCAATCCTGCCAAAAGCAATCTACAGATTCAATGCAATCCCCATTAAAATACTGGCACAATTCTTCACAGACCTCGAAAGAACAATAATCAATTTTGTATGGAAAAACAAAAGACCCAGGATAGCCAAAACAACCTTACTCAACAAAGCAACATCTGGAGGCATCACCATCCCTGACTTCAAGCTCTATTATAGAGCTGTAGTCCTGAAAACAGCTTGGTATTGGCACAAAAATAGACATATATGAACCCATACATATATGAACATCTGATCTTTGACAAAGAAGCTAAAAATATACAATAGAAAAAAGAAAGCATCTTCAACAAATGATGCTGGCATAACTGGATGCTGGCATGTGGAAGAATGCAGATAGATCCATGTCTATCGCCATGCACAAAACTTAAGTTCAAATGGATCAAAGACCTCAACATAAATCCAGCCACACTGAACCTTTTAGAAGAGAAAGTGGGTGGTACCCTTGAACAAACTGGTACCTGAACGTAACACCAATAGCACAGACAGTGAGGTCACAATTAATACATGGGACCTCCTGAAACAGAGAAGCTTCTGTAAGGTAAAGGACACAGTCAACAAGACAAAAGGGCAGCTCACAGAATGGGAAAAGATATTCACTAACCCCACATCTGACAGAAGGCTGATCTCCAAAATTTACAAAGAACTCAAGAAGCAAATCTCCAAAATACCAAAAGATCCAATTAAAAAGTGGGCTAGAGAATACATAGAGAATTCTCAATAGAGGAGTCTAAAATGACTGAGAGGCACTTGAGAAAGTGTTCAACATCCTTAGCCATCAGAGAAATGCAAATCAAAACAACTCTGAGATACCATCTTACTCCTGTCAGAATGGCTAAAATCAAAAACACCAAAGACAGTTTATGCTGGAGAGGTAGTGGAGAAAGGGGAACAATCCTCCACTGCTGGTGTGAGCGCCAACTCATACAGCCACTTTAGAAACCATTGGGGAGATTCCTCAGAAAAATGGGAATAAACCTACCACAAGACCCAGCAATTCCACTCTTAGGCATATATCCAAAAGATGCACATTCATACGACAAGGACATCTGTTCCACTATGTTCATAGCAACATTATTTGTAATAGCCAGAACTTGGAAGCAACCTAGATGCCCCTCAACTGAAGAGTGGATAGAGAAAATGTGGTACATTTACACAATGGAGTACTACTCAGCAGAAAAAAACAATGGAATCTTGAAATTCGCAGGCAAATGGATGGCACTAGAAGAAACCATCCTGAGTGAGGTAACCCAGTCACAAAAAGACAAACATGGAATGTACTCTCTCATATATGGATTTTAGACATAGATCTGGGGAGTGCCAGCCTACAATCCCACGGCTGGAGAGTCTGGGAAACAGAACCCTCATTCAGTGGCTGATGGAAGCAGAGGCAGACTCCTACAGCTAAACACTGAGCTGAACTCAAGGAATCCAGTGACAGAGAGGGAGGACTGATGAGCAAAGGGGTTAAGACTGGGCTGGTTTAACCCCCAGAAATAGCTGACCTGACAAGGGTTAGCTCTTGAATCCCAGACTGATGTCTGGGAATCCAGCATGGAACTGATCAAGACGTCCTAAATGTGGGTGTCAATGCGGAGGCCTAAGCAATCTATTGGGCCTTGGGTAGTAGATCAGTATTTATCCCAGGCATACAAATGGACTTTGGGTGCCCATCCAACAATGAGAGATGCACTCTCACCCTGGACTCTTGGGGGAGGGTCTAGGCCCTGCCCTGGATGAAATGACAGACTATGGACATCCCCATGGAGGGCCTCATCCTCCCTGGGGAAATGAGAGGGCATTGGAGGGATTCGTGGGAGGGCATGGGAGGAGGGGAGGGAAAGGGGAGCGACCTGGGATTGACATGTGAAGCAACCTTGTTTCTAATTTAAATTTAAATTTAAAAATAAAAAAGATTAATAAAGAATTAAAAGTGGCTATAAACAGGAAAAAATATTCTCTGAGTTCTTTTTTGATAAACCCCCATTACTGAAACTGGAATACTGTTACAATGAGGTTTTAAGGTTCTGAAGTTAACCAGTTGATTAAGTTAAGAGATTACAAAGGCAAGTAAATATAATTCAAGGACAGAGGCACTAAGGAAAACTCATCATGTCAGCAAAAAAAATCTTTTGAGAAGGGCGAGATGATGAAGTTAAACAAAAGTTTAAGTAACACTATCTATTAAAAAGTTTAATTAGTGCTATCATTAGAACAGTCACAAAGATTTATGTTATAAAGTCAGTTGACTTCCTAGTTCCAACAGTGTCATGGGATTTCGGTGTTAGAGGCAAATAAATGCATGTATTCGATAGTGAAGGTGTAAAATCCAGTGCGAAGCTCCACCACGTCAGAATGGACATTCTGACTGATTAAAAGTTCATTGAGATACTCCGAATCTGGTTAACTTAGTGTGTGAAGTTTTCTTTTTGCTGTTTTTTTTAAAATAATGAACTTCATAAAATAGATATTTGAATTAAAAGCAGTCTTAAAACCTGATTCAAAAGCTAAGAGCATCAATGGCCAACTGCGGGGTACTTTCAAGTGTCTTACTTAGAAGTAGCTCCTTTCTTTGTTAGCTCTAGAAGGATGGCCACCCTCATATCCCTGGGCACTGTGCTGCTGGAGAGGAAGAGGTGCTGTGTGAATGGAGTACAGTGTGATACCAGGGACACTTAGGACAAAGACAGGACTATAGCAGACAACCAACCACCAAGAGGAGGCAGGAAATGGTTCCAAACGGGGGTATGGAAGTGCTTGTGTTCTTAACAAGAACTGTAGCACATCAACTACAGTCAGATCTATTTTGGCACAGGGCCACGGGCTGCCACTGTCCTGTGTAACAGGTAGCCACTGTCTCATGAAATACAACATGTGCAGCACACCCTTCTTCGCTCACAACATTGTAAGTAAGAATAAATTAAAGCGAAACCCCTCTACCGCAATACTAGACAAAAGTTACTAGAATTCTGTTATTTTTAATGTTTAAAGTACTGTGGGAAATTTAATCATTTTTCTTGGTTGTTGTTGTCATACAGGACTTACATTCTCTTTGTCTTCCCTGCATTTGGAAGCGTTTCTTATTCCCTTTTTAAAAATTGGTGTTAAAGGAAATAAATCTTTCTGGTCTACGGATGGAACAATACCCAAATCTACCTAAATATCCACTTCTGTTGTGGAACAATGCAGAGATGCCCACATAATTGAAAATAGAATTACAACCTTAAAGCATCCTCCTCAGAACCGCTCTCCTGAGTTCATTGGTGGTGGGTAGCATTCTCTTTGTTCTCAGGCTTCTGCAGAAAAGAACAACTTCCCAGCCGCAGCTGGGGAGGAAGCACCCTCATTGACCTTTGATGTGCAGAATCCATCTCTCCAACAGTGAGTCCCAGAGGAAGAAGAATGATGCTGGGCCGCCCAGCCCACAGAGGAAGCCTTTCATCGCCCACTAAAGCCCCCCTAGTCCCTTGGTAATACACAGCAACCCAGGCAGATAGGTCTAAGTACTGCTTCACAGTTTCTTTATTAACAAGTGTTTAGGAAAGCATCCGGGCCCAGGGCTATTCAGAGAGGGCTGGGGCGGGAGAAGGGTACCAAAGGCCCAGATGCGGGCTTCCTGGAGGAAACACGAGGCTTCCATTAACTGTTCTTTTTTCACAGTCCTGCAGAATAATGTACCAGCAAGGGGCACGGTCCTCCACAATACTCCATAAGGAACTGAGCGTGAAGACATCTGTCTAACTGTGGTGTTTCCCATCAAGCCAGTGAGCACAGCACAGCAGATATGTGATTTCCCTTAGGAGGAGCACAGGCACTCTGTATTTCTTCTCTCAACTTGAGAGTTCCATCAAATCCAAGAAGAAAGTGAGAACTGCCTTGAGGTTGTTAACCCTGCTCTCTGTCAGACTAGGAAGGGCACCCAGAGGAGTAATGGAGCATCCTTCAGTGACTGTGTAGGAAACCAAGGATGTGGGTTGGGATGCAGCTCAATGTTAGAACATTTCCATAGCGTATACAAGGCTCTGGATCCAACCCCCTAGCGTCAGGAAAATAAAAACACATGAAGTGAACAGTAATGCAAACCCGCCATGAGGCAACAGATAGTGGGACACCTGGACAGGTGTTCACAAATAAGCCACTAAACCAGACACTGTCAGCGGAAACACAAACATGGTACCATGATCTAAATGTTCCCTTGGAATCCAAACTTCAGAAGGTGGGACTTAGGATCAATGTGATAGCATAAGAGGCGGGGTCTTTAGGAGGCTTTAGAAGGAAGGTGAGCTCTATGGGCTCCTCCTGCTATTTGGTGGTGCAGTAACAAGCTCTGCCATCTATAAGACAGAGGTGGAGCCCTCATCAGAAACCAGCTCTGTCAGCAACCTGATCTTGTCCTTGCCAGGCTCCAAAACTAAGCCTTTTGCTCACAGATGATGTAATCTAAGATGTTTTGTCACAGCAGCTCAAATTAAGACACATGGGCTTACAGGAGAACCAGGTTCTTGGTCATTTATCTTTGTCCCCCTCCCTGCCTCCAATCTCTATGACTTAGGATAAAGTGTGTGGGGAGGTCAGACCTTGAGTTCTACTCATTTCTTTTTTTGATGATCAGTGTCTTAGGTTTCTACTTAAAGAAGATTGGGGAGCAAAGGGTTTATTTCGGCTTCTAACACTCAGGTCACAAGTCATCACTGAGGGAAGGCAAGGCAGGAACCTGGGGGCAGCAACTGAAGCAGGAGTCGTGGAGGAGAGCTGCTTACTGACTTGCTTCCCATCACTTGCTCAGCCTGCTTCCTGATACAGCTCAGGATCAGGGGTGACAGCGCCTCAGCAGGCTGGACCCTCCCACATAAATCATTAATCAAGAAAATGCCCTACACACTTGCCTATAGGAAATCGGATGGAGGCATTTTCTCAATTCAGGTTCCTCTTTCCGGATAGCTCTAGCTTGTGTTAAGATGACAAGAATCCAATCAGGATGGTCTAGTGCCTCTGAGGAACACCGGGACCCTGCAGCACTGAGAGGTATCCCTCTTACATTTTAGGGGAGCCATGGCCTTGAAATGGCTTCAATGCTCAAGGTTAGGCCCTATCTGTCCATCAGTGCCTCTTGGCTCAGTTTTTCAGTGTTAAAGCATTTTAATTTTATAATTTGTTTTTGCCTATGGTTTTTAAAATAGAATTTTATAAAGCAATAATTATAAGAATAGGTGAATGAACACCATGAATAAAGATATAATTTGTGATTAAAAACAACACAAAAGAGGAGAAATAAATCTATTCAGGACAAACATTTTCTTGTACTGTTAAAATTACATAGCTACCAATTTGATCTAGATAATTATAAACTGAGTTGTTAATTATAATACCCAGGAAAACCATGAAGAGAGCAACTAAAGACCATATACTGAAAGAAATGAAAAAAGAATCAAAATATGACTATAGACAAAGCCATTTCATGCAAAGGAATGGCACCCTGGATACCTGAGTAATTAAAGAAGATGCCATCATAGAAAACAAAAAGGAAATAGGTAGGATTGCCTGCTTCCACCAGAGACAGCAGGTTCACAGAAACAGTTGCAGCACTGTGAGGGACATGCTGGTGGCATCTGACCCTTTCCATTTCTCTCCTCTCTGGCCGTGTTTCTAATTCTTGTTTTGTCAAGCTTTCTCACCTCTAGCTTTGAAAGTCAGGAGAGGTTCAAGGACCTGGACATCCAAAAAGGCACCCGGGACAAAAGCAAACCCCTGGAATTCTGGCCAATAGCACATATAGGACTGCCTTGGCTGAGGAAGTTCCTGGAATGATGGGCACATTGCCACGGGTGGTGGAAGCCAGCACATGTGTCACTGAAGAAGCCTGTCTGTAGGCTGAAAGGGCTTCACTGAGGGCAGGGTGGGGGCAAACTTGGGAGTTACCTGCTCATAATCAAAAGCAACAATAAAACTAAACCTGACGTCTTTCCTCGTTCCAGAAAGTCAGTTCTTACTCCTAAATTTGGCTCTTAAACAATAACCAGCTTGAAATAATTAGAACCGGTTCATTTACTTTAACCGCAAGGCCTTCTGAGGCTGTTAGGGGTAAACTCACATTGGTAAGCAGGAGGCCAATGGAACTGTATTGAAGCTAGACTGGATTCCTCAGTTATTGTGGACATAGTACTCTAGATCACTCCCATACGCACTGGGTTTCGGGTAAAGTCTAGGTCCTGGCATTTCAGAGCAATAGGACTGCAGCCAGTGTGAGAAAATGGCATCTATAAATAGCAGTTGTTCTTTGCTGCCTGAGAATCTGAAAAGTACGTTCTTCAGAGGCTTGGCGGTGGAATGGACACCGTTAGTTAGCCAGGGACTGAACCATTCCCACCATGAGCAGTAACTGGCAAAAAGTGAATTTTCCAGTTTGAGATTTCAAACCTTCAAGTGCCCTCTTAAGTGGCCTTTTTTTTTTAAACTCAGTAGTGAAGGTCCATTGGTAGAGAAGATAAAAATTCCACCTGAAATAACCACCCCCCCTTTGGAAATAACTAATGAAATTATTAGTCAATAAAGGTCACTCATAAAGCACTCCATCTACATTCTGATTCCAGCAAAACACCCACTCCCCAGCAGCAGACCTACCAGAGGGAGGGGCATGCTTAGCCACTTGGCAAAATAAACCGATTGTTTCTTGCTTCTTGGTTACCCAGTAGTGTTTCAAATGTCTAGAATCCATCTGGATGGGTGGAAACTAGATATCGGCTGTAGATAATGATATGATTAAGGATACAAATATAGACTAGGGACCCGGGGAGTTCTCCCAACAAAAGCCTTTTCCTAGGTTCTATTAAACTAGGAAATGAAATAAATTAATTTCTCATGAAACTCTCCTGTGCACTAACCACTGTGCTCAGTGCACCCCTTCATTCCAGAAACAACTGGGCAAGCACCACATAAAACAAACAACCCATGTGGGAGTAGCCAACCAATTTTTGGTTTGGCTTCAGGCCCACTCTATGAGATGCTTCTTGGGTGACCAAGAACCCGAGACTAGATAGCCTAGGGACCTAAGGTAAAACCAAATACTACTGTTCTGTTAAAGGAACAGAGCAAAAGACGGTTCCTAATGACATCCTGCTGTACTCATAGACCAGTGCCTTACTTAGCCAGCATCAGAGAAACTTCCTCTCCAGCAGATGGGGACAAATACAGAGACCCACAGCCAGACATTATGTAAAGGGGGAGAGGCGTTGGAACACTCAGCCATAACCACCATCGCATCCCTCTTCTCCAGGTTCAGGGGACACTATGAAAGAGGAGGCAGAAAGAATGTAAGATAGGGACGATGGAGGCCACCAGGAGACAAGGCCTTCTAAACCTGACAGGACCAGCGCACATATGAACTCACAGAGACTGGGGCAGCGTACACAGGGCCTGCACCAGCCTGTATCAGACGGAGTCCTAGAGCTGAAAGGAGAAGTGGACTCATTCCAGTACCCCTAAGCCAGAAGCCATCTCTAACTGACAACCCCTTACACATGCAAATTTAGTTTTCTCCAAGGGAGTCCCACTAGGGACAGCAAATCCCTCTGAAGGGTAGGCCACATGCCCAGCAGTAGATGGACAGGACAACAGAAAGTGAACTCAGTGGCGTCTTTGGAGGTTCCTTGACTCATAAAGTCGTATTGGGGATTTTCTTTTATTTCTTTTTTCTTATTTTCTCTTTTTTCCCCACACAGGTCCTTTGAATGTATATTATGGCTTCCAATTTTTTATGGGGTTCCCGAGTGTGCAAATGAAAGGATCTCTGTGTCTATATCTGGTCCTTGTGCCTTTTCTTAGGCTCTTTTCCATCTGTCTGTCTGGTTTTCTCTCTTCCTTCTATTTGTTTTATGTTATATTATTATATTATCTCTTAGATGCCTGTTTGTCTTCTAATGACAGACAGAAATGGAGTGGGAAGGGAGGTAGGGAGGAACTGGGAGGAGCAAAGGGAGGGGAACCATAAACCACTATCCATGTATATCGTATGAAAAAAATCCATTTTCAATAAAAGGATCAAACCCCATGCAATCTGCTCATCAATTTCAGTCCTAAATATCATGAATTTTGCTCCTAGAGAAAAAGTTTTACCTGTAAACTCATAAGCCTAGTATTATTACAGTGAAACAGATTAGCTGAATGAAATGTCAGTGGGCGCTTCTGGACGCTTCGTGAAGGGACATTCTCTGTATGGTGAGGACTTAACCTGAGTGCCGTTTATCGCCCTAGCCCAACAATGAACTAAGTTATGCATTGCTTCAATTTCCTCTGCTTTGGACTTTTCTTTCAGGCCTTCTGAGCTGCAGTCCAGCTTCCCCATCATACTGTCCCAACAACAAGTAGATGCAGACGAGACACCGCCATATTGGAAGGTGCTCTGTATCATGTAAGGGACATTAATCTACACAACCAATATGATCCCCTCAGTATGAGAGTATGAAAATTTCCTAACAGGAGACAAGAAAGATGGGCAGTTGATCTGATCACTGCAAGTTTTGCTTGGGTTAATTCACGACAATTTCCCTTTGAGTCAAAACCTTAGAATTCTATGAAAATACCAAGTGCATTATCTGAGACAGGACCAATCTGTTTTGCATTGTGTGAGGACCTCTTTTCCCCTTTCTTCCTCTCCTTTGCTCCTTGTTTACTCCTATCTCCACCCATTATCACCCACTCAGCAGTTCCCATTTTTTCCTCTTGGTTCTGGATTTTTTTTTCTTTTGAGTACTACTGAAAGTTCTCTGAAGACCACAGACAAGACAGCATGTTCCCCCCTTTGAAGCATTCACTGGTCCTAAAGGAATGTTTCAGTGGATTCAGGGTGTCTCCTAGAGTCTCCCGTTAGTCAGCTCAGCCTGGCTTCAATGCCTGGATTTGTCGTTAAACTTCCACTGCATTTGCTGGATTTCTTTTTCTGTTATCAGATGGGTCCCGGAGGATAGGGACCATCCCAGTCCCTATCAGTTTGTAGTACCATGTAGCTACCAAGTGTGGATTTGATGAGTGAACGAATGAGAAATCTCTATGGGTTTTTCCCATACAAGCCCCATGCCTACAAAAGTTGGGCACAAATAGGAATGACCCATGAGAGGAGGACTCCTAATGAGCAGCGCCTGCAGGCTCCATCTGACTGTAGCCACGAGGGACTTTGTTCAAAATGCTAGGCTTTCCAATTGTTCAGAGGAAGCCAGTTATTCAGGTTTTAGAGATAAAAAGTCTCTCTCCCCCTCTCTCTTTTTAACCTATGAGAACTCTCAGGCTGAAATGCTGTGAAAATATTCCAGCCTGGCAGAGCCTCTCAGGAAACCATGAACCCAATACAAAGACGACATTATTTTAGCTCTTGGTAGCCAAGGTCCATCCATCTACTGCTCAGGGCACATAGTTTAGCAATTAAGTATTTCAAATATGCCTAGGAGGGTAGAAAAAAAATCACTTCTCCATTTGCATCAACACAGAAAGCATCTTCAGTGCAAACGGAAAGTTACACACAGGTGTAGTGCACTTCCTTTCTTCCCTTGCTGTTATAAAACACTGATGAAAAGCAGTGTAGGGGAGAAATAAGTTTGTTGGCTTAAAATCCAGATCATAGTCTATCACTGAGGGAAGTGTGGGCAGGAGCTCGGCAGGAATGGAAGCAGAAACCAGGGAAGAACACTGCTCGCGGGCTCACGCTCAGGGCTATCCTTAGCTAGTCTTCTTCCAGGACTACCCACCCAGGGTCTGTGCTGTCCCCAGGCCCTCCTACACCAATTAACAACCATTCCTCCCCCACACCAGACACATCCACAGGCCAAGTTAAGCTAGGCAATTTCTCAATGGAGGCTTTCCTACCAAGCTCCGTCGAAATTGACCATTAAAACTACCAGGACATAGATCAAGGTCCAAATAATTTTGCCAAGCAGTCTGTACTGGAAGAATGGATGGGAAGAGGGTGTTAATGTGGATTTGGTAGAAACATTGTATATATGTGTAAAATTCTCAAACAAAAAATGGAGCAAACACCATGGAATAAGCATAGACCTCCATTGATTAGTAACTAAGACATCACCATTGCTGCACATGTGTAACAGTCCTAGCTGTCTTGGAACTCACTTTGTAGACCAGGCTTGGCCTTGAACTCATAGAGATTCACCTGCCTCTGCCTCCCGAATATTGGGATCAAAGGAATGCACCACCACTTCCCAGTCATATGCACAACTTTTAAGCAGCAGTTTTATGCAGGTATAATTTAGATACCTATCATTTACTTTTTGAAGTATGCCACTGGTGGCTTTAAATAAATTAATAGACCTGCACAACCCCACCATCGTCTAATGCAAACCATTCTCTTCACCTCAGAAAGAAAGGTGTCTATGAGCAACCCTTCCCCCTCCCAGCCCCTCATAACCACAATTGCACTGTTTGTCTTTATGGATGTGTCAGTTCAGGATATTTTGTATAAATTAAATTGTACATCAGTGGTCTTTTGCATGTGATTTCTTTCACTTAGCATGTTTCCAAGGTTTCTCTATGCTGTATCATGTACCAGCATTTCATTTCCTTTTATAGGCAAATAAGATTCCATTGCATGGGTATATAAAATTCTCTCTATCTCTTCCTTACCTAATGGACATTTGAATACATTTGATTTTCAGTGGTTATAGAGAATGCTGCTACGAACATCCATGTATAAACTTTTTATGTAGATGTGTTTTCATTTCCCTTAAGTATTGTTGCCTCAAATTTTATATATATATTTACAGCCACTTATGGAAAGCCTACTGTATTTCAGGCACTGTATTTTCAGCACTAAGCTGCATGTTTTATGTACACAACTCTAATCTTGAAAGAAATTCTATACTGATGTTATTATATGCTAATTTTTTATGATAACTCTATCCTGATATTATTTATTTCCACATGTGTGTGTATTGTACACATGTGTGCATATATGTACAGGTGCACTCACATATGTGGGTGCATGCCTTCTCCACCTTAAATTTTGAGACAAGGTCTCTCATTGAACCTTGCCTGTTCAGCTGGCCAGCAAACCACAAACATCTGCCTGTCCCTGACCTCCATTACAGACATTACAGACATTCACTGCCATTCTTTGCCTCTAAGTGCGTGCTGGTATCTGGTTATCTCTCCAGCTCCTATTGTTCCCATCTTATAGATGAGAACCTTCAGGCTGATGGACTGCATCCCAAGGCTTGTTCTCCTTTTACTTTTAATCAAGCCTTGATGCATATTTTCTTAACTTTTAAAATTCTTGACTTCCTATTGTGAGGCACAGGACACTTCCTGCACTTCCCAGTGTCTTGACTTCATGACGTGAACAGACACAAGGACTCAGAATCTCAAGGGCAGTTGTGAGGACACAGGGAGTTGTCAGGTCTTCATGGAGGAGCTGAGTGGAGAGACTGGAACATGAGCAGATGAGTAAACCCTCAAGGGATGGACGCCAGTACTGCCTAGTGGCGAGGCTGGGCAGTTGCCACTGATGTAAACAGTCAATCCGAGGGCCTGGTGGGGCAATGCCACGGCAAAACGTGGAACATCTGAAACATGAGGTCATGGCAAACCAGAGCCAGGGTGACCACAGACAAAGCCACAGCCCGAGGCCTGGGCTTGGTGGATGAAGCAACTGGCCAGAGGACTGCAGCAGCAGGGGCTGCTTTGGATGAACTGTGCGGACCGTGTAAGGGCCACCTGGTTCCTGTGACGGAGACTGTGAAGAGGCTGCGCAGAGAGGTTGGCTTTCATTCATCCCTTTACGGAAACCAGGGCAGGTAAAAGAGACAGTAAGTGTTCTGGTTACTGATAGAACTGGGCTACTGACTCAACTATTTAACAAATCATATCCTTTTTAAAAACTTTTATTCTTTTCTCACACATTGACTCCTGACTGCAATTTCCTTCATTCCTCTTAGACCCTCCTTCCATTTCCCCTCTTCCCAGATCAACTTCTCTGTTTTCCTTCAAAAAAAAGAAAGAAAGAAAAGGAAAAAAGAAAAAGAGAGAAAAACAAAAAGAAAATGAGCAGGCCTCCTGGGGATATCCATCATACATGGCCTAACAAGGTACAATAAGCCTAGGCACAAACGTTCACGTTACAGTTGGATGTGGCAACCCATTATTAGGGAAAGGATCCCAAGTGCAGACAAAGGAGTCAGAGACACCCTCCACTCCCGCTGATGGGAGTCCCACAAGACCACCAAGCTACCCAACCATAAGGTATACACAGAAGACCCAGCTCAGACTCATACAGGGTTCAGACAAACCTCATCCTTAATGGAAACAAACAAACAACCTATAGAGATTGGGGATATGGTTCTACAATCAACTAGCTCTATAATACTAATAAATTTACATGATCTGTCTGTCTTGTTTTTTTCCATCTGAAACAGTGCATCTCTCAACCCTCAGCTGAGAAACTTCTGTTTGCAGTATATATTGGTTAACACTGAAACCCGCAAGTGGCCAAGGTGTAGAGATCAAGAGGGAATGCCCAGCCCTAAATGGAGCATTTATGCTGCAGCCCTCCTCCCAAGTCCCAGAAATCATGGCAGAAGAGGGTGCAAGAAGAGTGTAAGAGCCAGAGGCCATTGATAACTACATGGCAATAGTGTCTTTTGGACACCCGAGGGGAGTTGTACAGAACTCACAATGGTCACAAGAGTGTGCATTAAACATGTGCCGGACTAGATCTCCCCATGGAGATGAGAGTTGGACACACAATCCCACCCTGGCAGTGGAGATACTGGCTTTGTCAGCTGCTGGGAGAGGGAGGGCACTTTTCTCTAAGTGTGGTCTCTGGTAAGTTGACCATGTTCCAGTGGAAGGCCATATCCAAGAGTATTTATTTGGGCAGCACAAATTGGCCTTTATAGGATGAAAGAAAAGGACACAACGTTTGCTGGAATAAGGGGTGAGCCTGGGAAGAGTTGGGTGAATGTGATCAAGACACATTGTAGGATACTCTGAAAGAATGAATAAAAATAATAAAAATATACACACCAATTTAAACACAAGAAAAAAAAAGGAATGGACTATAAGATTCCAAACCATTTTTTTTCTACTTCTCAATAGAATTTAACTTTGACAATGGCCATTCAGGTTAAAGAGCAAACTGTACATGCCGTGAAAATATGGTTATTTTCTCTGCCCACTCTCCATCCTCACATTAAATCAATGCCTCATAGGCCATGGCTCCCTTCTTACCGAACCCTTAACCTGACAAGAACTTACAAAAGCACTGTGTAGTCCCCTAATTCAACAAACCCACTCTGCCTCTCCTTTGTGCAAGGGTCTTAACAGCTGTTGAAAAATCCTATTTTGTCTCTGAAGTCACAGAAAGGGAAATTCCTCATAGTTCAATAGGAAATAAAGGTGGGGTGATATGTTATTTATGATTCCATAAAGCTTTCCTGAGGGTTCAGGATGCCAGCCACAAGCTATAGAGGTCAGACAATGGTGGCACACACCTTCAATCCCAGGATTCAGGAGACAGGCAGACAGATCCCTGTTAGTTCAAGGCCACATTGAGCTACATGAACTTGATATAGTCCTAAAGAGAAACAGCTCACACAAAGGTGATCACACACCTTAAATCCCAGCACTCGAGAGGTATAAAAAGCAAAGGGTCTCATGAGGAAAATCAGTCTCCAGTCATGTTGAGGAAAGGCAGCAGTCTGGGATTAGAGTCCGAGGCTTGGTGGAGGCAGGATTGCCATTTCCAGTGGCTTGGCTGCTTTGCTTCTCTGATCTTCATCTTGAAGCTTGAACCCCAATATCTGTCTCTGGGTGCTTAGGTATTTGTAATTTTCAAGTCACTGGTAGTCACTGAAGGGGAGGGGATGCCTGGAAAGGTATGGGATGGACCATGGGAGACTTAAAGAATGAAGAGCCTGGAGGAAACATGAAGGAGAGCAGATATTTGGAAGAGATAGAATTTTCCAAAGACGAAAATGTGTGGAGAGGATGAGATGGTGTTGGGGAACCAAATGCAAATCTGCTGGGCTAGGACTGGCAGTCAAGGAGGAACGGCAGAGCAGAAGTTTGGGGTGTCAAAAATCACAGAGAACAGTTACATCCGTGGTCAACCACCAAAGATGGAAAAGCTTTTATGAATGTGTCTGCACCAAATATATGCATACTTTTTCTTGTCATTATCACCAACACAACACCACAAGACAAACACTTATAAGGCATGTACCCTGTAACAATAGATAAGACAAGTGACCTTGAAGCAACTCCAGTAAGTGAGATTATTGCATGGGTCATGTGTGCAAAGACTATGTCACTCTACAGTAAGCCAGCTGATTGCATAGGTCATGTGTGCAAAGGCTATGTCACTGTACAGTGAGATAATTGCCTAGGCACTGTGTGCAAAGACTATGTTATTCTATAGGAGCACCTGTGGATTTTAGTTTCTACTGGGTCTTAGACTTAATCTTTTGTATGTAACAAATGAGTAGCCATTTTCTATTTTTATTCTCAGATTCAGTAGTCACATAGGCTGGGGAAGGTATAGATTCTGACATAGACTGGGGAAGATATAGATTCTGACATAGGCTGAGGAAGGTGTGGATTCTGACATTCTGAATCATTTTCTCCACAACTTCATTTGTATCTCCCAGGTTAAATATTCAATCTTTCCATTCAAAGCTGTTAGTAAATAATAAATGCTTAGTGTACACATGTGAGTGTGTGTGTATGCTTGTACATGTGTTTTCATGTGTATGTTTGTGTGTATGTGTGTTTGTGTATGTGTATGTGTGTATGCATGTATGTATGTTTGTGAATGTGTATGTATAAATGAATAAACAAATGTTCACATAAGTTAATAGCAAAATGAAAATGTGGTGGCTTGCTCATGCTCTATACTTAATGAAAGGAAGCATCAAGTTTATAACAGAATAATACCAGCCCTGTGCAAACCATTTGGACTTTTTTCTTAAGCCACTGAAGTCACTCCTGCTACAGTCCTTGCTTCCCCACTGATGGAGTTAGACTGGAAGCAAGAACAAAGGAAAGACATACCCAATTTGCAAACGGAATTCAAGGCTGTTTTCCCATCAGACAAGAATTTGGCTCAACTGACACCAAGCTGCAGTGTAGGCCGATAACTGTTGTCTGCCCTCCAGTGACAACACGGCAGCTCGCTCAGGGAAGAGAGGAAAATGTTTGCCTTGAATCTACCTGCTATAAAAGTTTGAGGTCTGGCTTTCCTATGTCAACTCATTTGTGGTTTCCACATAGGGAGGAGCAGATGACAGTCGGCTGGCACTAGATATGTAACCATATTCCTATCTATAGTCACTCACAAGTTAGGGAACCCCAAGAACTGTTTTCTGACGAGTTTCAAGTTATTTTATTCAGAGTGGTGGTGTCAGAGCAAACAGTAAGCTGTGTTAATCACATCCTCCCTCCATCTCCATTACGGAAAACTCATGTCAGAGGGAAGGAACAGTGTGTACTACTAGGGTTTTTTCAGGGTCTGTGTGTGTGTGTGTGTGTGTGTGTGTACACAAATATACAGTTCATATATGTCTTCGACTGTCACTGGAGCTCACTGTATCTGCAGAGGGAGACAGAGAAGACCAAGCTGAACACTCCTTATCTGCCAGAATGAGATGCAGGACTCTTAGAGCATCCCTTGGTTCCTCCCAACTGTACTCCAGTGTTGGCTCCTCCCAACTGCACTCCAGTGCAGTGCTCTTTAGCTCCAAGATACAGATGAGAAACATCAGGTGTATGGAGGCGTGAAGTTTCAGAAATAGTAAGAGTCCAAGCCAGCCTTTGGTCAGGCAGCTGAACTCAAAACCCAATCCCCCATGTCTTACCTGGAGATTGTACTTTGGAGGCAAGTTCAAAGCAGAAGGAAAAACTTTGAAATATGTAGGAGAAAGCTGTAACTTTCCCCTCAGAGTGCTAGGTGTATGTATCAGCAGGCTCGGCATTGTCAATGAAACAGCCTCAGCCACGGAGAACGTAGTTGTTTGAGAGCCCTCATTAGCCATCCTCATTACCTCAAGGGATAAGTGAAGTGTTTATAATCTTGCATGAAGTCTTGAAGAGTCAACGGTACTTAAGAATAACTGGTTCTGGCTGGAGAGAAGGCTCAGCTGTTAAAGGCTAGGTTAACAAAAATAAATAAATAAAAGAATAACTGGTTTATTGCACTTCTTGAACAATTAGCTTTGTTTTCTCTCCTCCAACAGGTAGACTTAAAGATCTTTGCCCATTTGTTGCTGTTGTTTGGTGTTGAATGTTCTGTTTTGTTTTCATCAAAGTCTTGCTATGTAGCCTAAGCTTGCCCCAAACTTGAAACCCCCTGCCTCAACTTTCCAGGTGCTGAGATTACAGGTATGCACCACCAGGCCCAGCTTAGCAGTTGCTTTGAATTGAGAATTGCTTATGGACGAGTAAGACATTCGTTTTTCTTGAAGCATGTCCTGAATTTCATTGGATGACTCTGGGAGTTAGGTCCAGGATTCTGTATCCTCAACTTCCAGCTTAGTAAAGGCTCCCCGACCTCCCAAGTGGGTCAAATCCCATGACTTAATGTTTTTGATGCCAACTATCTCCTTTCTTGTTATGAGACTGAATGATTTATTTCTCTGCTTCTAGTATATTGTCTCCACAAGGACAAGAATAGGTAAGGTGTCTGTCATTGATTGTAACCATGCTGTGTCCTCAAGCGCAGGAGAGCATTTACCAACACAAGTATAGTATTGCTAAATAAATTATTGAATGTTTTTGTTTTTTGGTTTTTCGAGACAGGGTTTCTCTGTATTGTTTTGGAGGCTGTCGGTCCAGCCTGGCCTCGAACTCACAGAGATCCGTCTGCCTCTGCCTCCCGAGCAAATTATTGATTGTTAAAACACTATACTTCACATTCTTTTGTTCTCTAGATACAAAATATGTGATTTCATCCTTAGAAATAAAGTCTCCGGTAAAGATAGTGAAATGTCTTTGGGGCACTTCCTTCCTGTTTAATCAACCCAGTCTGAAAGTCTGACTTTTGAAGCCAGACCTGGAAGGAGGCTGGGGAGGGATGCTGTTTGGTGCTGCATTGTTGAAATGTTATTGGAGGAGCATCCGAACCTGTCCAGGAGGGAGTGGATAATGTGATCAGTTGTTCTGAAGGTTGTACCCCAGGAGACACTGGGCCAAGGCAGAGTTCAGGCAAATGTGAATCTGGATGGTGACAAATGTGGCAAGAGGTGAGTCATCCTTCTTTCCAGCTCTCATTAGGGCGTGTCTTCAGAGCCAAATTAGAAATCCAGCAGGAGGATTTGGCACTGACTATTGTAAACAGAGTCCAGCTAAGCCAGTTCAGGAGAAGGCAGCAACTTTCCCTTCGGGCCACCCTAGGACCACGCAGCATAGTGGTAGAGCTTCCTTCCCCAGCCTGGGCTATCCCATGCTGAAGGAAGCCCTTCCTTCCCCAGCCCGGGCTATCCCATGCTGAAGGAAGCCCTTCCTTCCCCAGCCCAGGCTATCCCACGCTGAAGGAATGCTTTAGAGACACAATGAAAGGATAACCAGTTGATGTCCAATTGTCAGAATTCATTTCCCTGAAACTCACTAAGTTTTCAATTGTCTGCCTCTAAATTGCATCCTTGGGGGACATTGTGGAAGTTTTACTTCTGCTCCCACATGCTATGTGTAGAAGAGGGATGAGGCACTGCCAAAGCTACGTGCGAACCTTCAGACCCCAGTTCATTAAACAGAGAATCCAAAAGGGAACCACATTTCACCAGACTACCACCTGCGTACCGTGAAAGGCAAAAGCCCTTTGGTGCAGCACTCATACGAAGGTTCTTACAAAGGAATCACAGGTATTTTACTTTTAATCCTTATAAATTCCAGGAAGCAGGGATCTTCCGTTTCCTGGATGAAAAAACAGTCACTAAACTGCTACAGATTGAGCATTTTAATCTGAAAAAACTCCAAAATCTGAAACATTGAAGAAAAAAAAAAGGTTGGCCGATTGTGGTGGCCCATGCCTTTAGCACTCAGGAGGGAGAGGCAGGTGGATCTCTGTGAGTTCGAGGTCAGCCTGGTCCTCAGAGTGAGTTCCAGGACAGCCAGGGCTGCTACAAAAAAAAAAAAAAAAAAAAGGAAAATAGGAAAAGTTTGGAGCATTTTGGATATAAGGATTAGGAATAAAATTGACTCAAATATTCCAAAATCTCAAAGACTTAAAATCTAAAATATCCTGATCCCAAGCATTCTGGGTAAGGGACACTCAACCTGTACTGAAAAGACTTAAAATCTAAAATATCCTGATCCCAAGCATTCTGGGTAAGGGACACTCAACCTGTACTGATAGCTCTGCCTAATTAATCTACACATTAAAGAGCAAATTTCAAAAGAAATAGATGAAGACATTTTGTTTGAAGTCTCAAGGGCAGCAATAACCAAAAGTTAGCATAAAATTAAATGTCTTGTATTAGCCAGATTTCTTAAAAATAGAAACTAAGTCACCAGCACCCAACTTTATGCTGTCAGTATATTCCATTCTCTACAGGGACCCAATTTTCCAGGTAATCAGTTTTGACTAAGTCACATCACCCCATAGCCTTAGGTTTCCTCACTCATTCCCGGACACAGATGGGAAAAACAAAAATATGAAAAAGCACCTGTGTGTGTGTGTGTGTGTGTTTGTGTGTGTGTGTGTGGTGTGGTGTTGCTGCTGCTGCTGTTATTGTTTGAGACAAGGATTTACTATGTAGACCCAGGTTAGTCTTGAAATCGTGATCCTTCTGCCTTTACTTTCCTCCTGAGCTTGGGATTACAGTCATATGCCACCACATCTCACTAATAGTCATTTTTCTTAGACATAAAATTTCCAAAGCCTTGTAGCAATAACTTGCAAACCTAAGTAGCTCATTAATAAGAAATGTATGCATCATAATCCAATAAAAGACATTTGGTCTTGATTCAGTAGAATTAAAATCCTCCAAACAAAAAATCTATTTTATTTTCAAAATGATGCATAATCTAATGAACAATTCCAAATGCATATAGTCATGCCTGAATACAGATGAACAACAAGCCCCTAATAATGTTCTAGACCTAGCTGAAGAAGTATGCACTGGAGTTAACTGGGGTGGTGAGGAAAGGGTAGACTCCCAGAACTCTTCGTGGCATTTTTCCCAGCAAGAAGATTTTTTTTTTGTAAGTGAAGTCTCAGTTCTGAGGAATCAGACTACACCAGTCAGCCAGAGCTCAAGGACTTCTTATAGTGCCTTATAGTGTGTTTGCTTCCAGGCAGAAAATGTGGGTTACCTTCCTTCCCTCCCTCCCTCCCTCCCTCCCTCCCTCCCTCCCTCCCTCCCTCCCTCCCTCCCTCCCTCCCTCCCTCCCTTCTCTTTGTTTGTTGTTGTTGTTGCTTTTGTCTGCCTATTCATTTTTCTGAGGAAAGGTTCTGAATTTTCTTCACTATTTTTTTAACTGAACACCTGAATTGCTTAAAATATTCTAATTACCTTAACATTTGTAAATGTATCATTTTCATCTTCAGGTATACTCTTGAGAAATTGCTCTTAATTGTAGCAATTTTACTTATTTATATATAGGGTACAATGTGATACTTCAATACATGCCTGACCAGAACTGGGACTTAGCAAGCCCATCACCTCAGACAGTTATCATGTTCTTGCGCTGTAAACATTTTAAAAGCTTCTCCACTGGCTATTTGAAAGATGTAATTAATCGTTCTCAATCATAGGTATTGCCCTGTCCTACACAGAAATTGCACCGCTGAATCCCAGCATCCTCTCTTCACCCCTCTTCCATGTGTTATCTGCTTCCTCTCTTCTAGTTGCACCTTCATGAGGTGAGATGACAACCTTTCACTGTTCTCTTCATTTATCCAACTTTTAAAAAAATGAAACACTTTCATGATGATCTCTTGCCTCCTAATATTCAACTTTATGTTACTTGTCCCACCGGTAATGCGTGTATTTTTAAAACTTTCCAAATATACTGAATGTTGTTCTTTTTAACTCTTTGATCTGAATTAACCGATCAAGTCAACATCCGGATTCTTTTGTGTTTTTTAATCTCACAGTAATCTTACAGTATTCATTCTAAAGTATTGTCTAAGTGGTTTGACCTCCATTATCTAATAAACTGCCACACTTACAGGATTATCAAGTATAAGTGATGTAACAGACTTGCTTTGGATGCAGCAGCCTCACCACAATTAGCGCAGACTCCAGGTTCAAGAGGAAGGAAAGACACAGGATCTCCCTTGCCATTTGTAGCACTGATGCCCCCTCAGGGAACTGACTTACCCTGCCACCCATGCCTCTGAAGAAAAGGAATATGAGGCTAGCAAGACAAACAGCAGAACAGTCCACAGAAGCCAGGATGTTCCTCTAACAATACAGATTCACAACACAGACAATGACTGGGTTTCATGGCTCAACAAAGAGGCCCAGATATCAGGGCAGATGAGATAAAACACAAGTAAAACTGTGAATGAGAAGATGGAATGAAAGAGACCTAGCCCTAAGCGTTGGATACTGAGTTCTGAGAGGGAAAGGACACTCTCTCCTAGACAGAAGCAAATATTCAGACTTTCAAGCAGGCTGGGACTTGACTTGTTAGAGGTCCCTGCCTGGAAGGGGAGGAGGGGAGAACTGCTGTACTGCTTCTGCCAGCCCTGGCTTCTCTAATGCTCACAGTTACATTGGAAGATAACAGTGAGAACTGACTGCTCACAGAGATTGAGGTTAGACCCACAGCAGGTATCTGAGAGATAACCTATTATAAACATGATGATCTGCATTCAGAGGGCACCACCTCTTAGGTAATCAAACTATTAGCTATTTAGCCTTTTTACATTTTTTAATTTCACTATTGAAATATTTTCAGTGGTATAGTTCTCGAGTTCAGAAGGGACGCCACACAGATCAGGTCTTTAAATGAACAAAATAGTAACGGAGAACAAATTCATGACCCGGGTCAGAAGCCAGTATCAGAACTTCTGAAAACAAGAAGCCTGGTGTCTGGCACTGAGCCAGACATTTCAAGTCAGAAATTTCAAGCAAATGAACTTACCACTCAAGCTTATTTTCTGTAGAATAAAACTGTCTTTTGCTTAACAAAGTGTCATGACAAATTTAAAATAAAAAAGATTCACTGGAAAGTATTCTATAGATGTAAGACAGTATCAATTATCATGCTTCATATTGTAATTTGTATTATATAAAGTATATCCATACATTTTGAAAGTAAAAGATAAAAGAGTATGTCTTTAAGAAGACTTAATGTAAGAATATGTAAATAGATCTAGCATTGGAAAAGTGGCTAAGATTTGTAAGTTTATCACATAATGCCATGGATTATTTTCATGAAATAAATATGAGGGTTAAATTTTATTTTTAAAAAGGCCAGGCATTGTGGCCCATGCCTTTAATTTCAGTACTTAGGAGGCAGAGGCAGGCAGATATCTGTGAATCCAAGGCCAGCTTGGTCGACATAGTGAGTTCCAGGACAGTCAGATCTACATAGTGAGCCCCTGTCTCAAAACACCAAAATAATAACAACAACAACAAAGAACATCTACTAGTTTAAGTAGCTATCTTAGAAATTCACTGTGTGCCTTCGCAAGTTACTCATTCTCCCGCTCAGCCAGTAACAGCCAATCTGAATTATCTGCTATTGATTATCTTGCTGGGCGTCTGTGTGTGGTGTATGCACCTGCATCGGTATACGTACAACAGCCAGAGGATGTCTGCTTTCCTTAATCACTTCTCCATTTTATTTTTTGAGACAGTGTCTGCCACTGAACCTGCTAGTCACCAATTGGCTACACTGGCTGGCCATCCAAAAGTTTGAGACCAGTCTGGTGAACAGAGTGATATCACATCTCAAAGTAAACAAACAGGGACTGAAGAGGTGGCTCATCAGTTGTAAGTGAATCCTCCTCCTCCTCCTCCTCCTGCTGCTCCTCCTCCTCCTCCTCCTCCTGTGGACCTGAGTTCAGTTCACAGCACCCACACTGGGTGACTCACAACCTGTAACTCCAGCTCCAGGAGATGACCTCCCTCATCTGGCCTCCAAGGCACTGCATTCAGATGCTCATATCCCCTCATATAGACATAGACATGCTTTAAATAAATCTTAAAACAAAAATAAATAAGTAAATAAGATTTTAAATGAGTGTACTTTCTGGTAGATGGTGGTAAACAGACACGTACTGGATTGCTATATATAAATTTTGTGAAATTTTTTAAATCTGTATTGGATTATTGATCCTCTTTACTGTTTTTAACTTCTTCTATTTCCTTAATTTTTGTGTTTACAATTCCTTCCTTCATTTACTTTATTCTGGATTTTTCTCTTGTGTCTTAAGACAGCCATTTTTCTTATAGTTTATAAGTAGTTGTCGAGCCTTTCTGTTTTCTAAATCTTCATTACTATCTATTTTTGATCTTTGACTTATTTTTCATGTATAACAGCAATATTGTGTTCCCCTTGTGTTGGTCATTTCTGTGTGGTATTACTTCCCAAGAGTGAGCTATTTTATCAATTCTCTTCTATTTTGGTTTTGCTGTGTGTGTGTGTGTGTGTGTGTGTGTGTGTGATTCTTGTAAAATTCCCATGTGTATGAAAAGAATCTGGGTTTTTCAGCTATGATTTTAAAAATATTTCCCATCTTTTGCCTTACTTAGGTCTTCTCCACCTGTTTTCTTCTCTCCCTGTGGTAGTTAATGAACAGCATGGAAATTAGGATGTGTGTCTAATATGATAAAATTTAAATTTAATAAACATTTTATCCTCTTCAAATAAATAACCTTAGAATGATTTAATTTCAAGTTGGCTCAGATTCCAAATAAAACATTAATTTTTATACCGAATTTTAGTTCTCTCTTTATTTTAATACCCTAATTAGACACTTGATGTTTCATTAAGCAACAGTGTGATTCCCCAACATGTTCACCGCTTTTCTTGCTCAGCGTTACTTTCTGCACCGTAAATGCTCTTTCTGATGTTGTTTTCTTTATTCCTCAAGAAGACAGGAGTAGGTGTTTCCTTAGTTAGCTGGATATGTTCCCTCAAGTTCTTGAGTTAGAAACTTGCCCTCCCCTGTGTGGAGGTGCTAGGGGGTGTTTGGGTAACCCGTGTTTTGCTGGGTGAGCGCAATTCTGTGTTGCTTGAGGCATAGATTCACTATCCCAGCATGGGGCAACTTTGTTCTCCTTTCCCTCACCAGCACGTGCTCCCCCACCTCCCTTCTGCTGGGATGATGCAGCGAGTTCTTTATCAAATGAGAGCAACCTGACCTTGTCCTGCCTGACCTCTAAGGTGTGAAGAGTTTGAGCCATAGTTCATAAGGAACCATTCAGACAAGGGTGCAAATGGTCTCCTACTAATGATGGCTTGAATGAGTACTTTTTCCTCTGTCGTGGTGAAGAGCAGCATGCATCTGGTAGGAACTGTCCTTGTTTTTCTTAGTAGTGCTTTGTGGTTGGTGCACATTTGAGATGCTGAGCAGGAGCAGCCATAGGACATGAAGGGAACTGCCGGAAACTCTGCAGTGCATGGCATTGCTAAGCTGAGGTGTTCAGGGATGAACTAAACATTTTTCAACTAAGCACTTTACAATTTAAGATGGATTCATCTGAATGAGCTACCATGTGAGCTGAGCATCATCTGTATTCGTTTCCATGGCACAAAACATACGAAGAGAGTATCTACCAGGAATCAGCTCTCTGTTTTGTTTATTTGATGTTTGAAAAGGTGTCTGACTGACTCCTGTTGAGAAGAAGCTCTGCTATGTGGAATTTTATAATCTGAAGGCTGCATCAGGACAAGCCTGATGCTACTGATGGAATAGCCCACAGGTCTAAGAGTTTGGACCTTATGTTTGTAGGCTACAACACTTCATTTCTGAGTAAAGCTTCCCACTGACGACAGTTAAAGTCCTGACTCTGCTGGTCCATACGTGGATCTTATCCTCCTCGGCCGATTCTGAAGGCTAACATTTCTACACCTCATTACTATAGACAGCAAGTGCTGGGGGTCAAGCTATCATTCCCTTCTGTCCATGCAGGCCTCCTCTTTGGCCCCGCCCCACATACTGCACATTCCCATCTAGAACCTACAGGACAGAAGTCCTGAGCCTGTCAGTAAATGGATTTGATGTAGTCTAGACTGGGGTGCTGTCAGGTGGCAGCTGCCTTGGACTGCTGAAGGAAACCTGGGTTGGATTCCAGGCTGCAAATAAACTCGTGGCATCTGCACTGCCATTCATGACTCAGCTCTTCTTTATGAAAAGGTGCATTGTGTGAGGAGCAGAAGGCCAGGAGCTCTGAAAGGAAGCATTGCGGAGGACATGACAAAGCCACTCAAATCAAGATAGCATGCGGCTGATCCCACACTGGGACCGCTACGTAGCAGCAGGGACAGAAATCACCAGCTCAAGAAGAATTATCACGAGCTTCAGTTTCGATTGACTTTATAGACACTGTGCAAGCTCCACACAAACAAAACAGGGCCAAATAGCCTTATCAAGGTCTCAGAATGAAGCAATAACATTTGGGGATAGGCTGGAGAGATGCTGAGTTGGGAATATAATCCCGTTCTTGACCATTTAAAAGGAGGACCCAGATCTAAATTGGTACTCTGTGCTTGCTATCTTTGGGAATTGGGACACGTTTCTTACTATTTCTGAGCTTTGGTTTCCCTGTGTGAGCCTTAGCAGTGACACATACAAAGGAATGACACAGAAATTGCTGGCAGCCTACCAGCATCCATTCTCCTGCATAGTAAGAATTATGATGTTATATGGGCAAACCCCACTTGGATCCAAGCAGGCACTCCCTCAAATCCCACATCTATGTATGCAGGAATTTAAGCTAATAATATTTAAGATGGACCATAGATGACTTCCAGGAAGCCTTGTTACAGCAAGAAAGTGTGTGATCCCTCTTCTTCCTTTAGTGCATTTTGCTGCTTAGAATTGGAATGACATGGCAAACTACCATTCTGGTAACGAACTATAGAAATGATCCCTGAAAGTATTGTCTTCAAACTACCATTCTGAATTAAGGGGGTGAAGACAAATTAAAGGGACCTGGGTTGGAAAGCTGGAAGACAGGGTTCCTCATGTTGTCATGGAATGTCCATACTGGTCCTGGAATCTTTATCTCCAGATTCCTTTATGGAGAGTAATAATTTCTCATAGTGTTAGCCATTATTATTCTAAGGGTTTGGTCAAAGCCAAGATGATCTTTATGCCATGAGCTAGGCTTGATAGTTACTAAATTTAAACTTGTAGAATTACTTTTTGAGCAAGGAATCCTACTCATAAGATCATATCCTATAAGTGTATGTAGCCACATTCATAAAGAGATATGATAAAAATATATTTATTGTATCATCATTTATGGTACAAAAGGATTGAAAATAAACTCAATGTTCAACAGCAGGTGACAGTTAAAGCAAATCATGTGCTGCAAGCTGTCCCTTATCCCACAGCTGTTAACAGCCTGAGGAAGCAAATTGCCACTGCTGGAATATGTTCTATTTTCCAGTATATCTGCAACCGTATCTGCTATTTCATAGTATAGCCTGAGTATTTCTCCAATCAAGAATGTGGCCTCAGTCCCATCTTAAGTCTTGGCAGCAAAAATGATGCTGTGTTTTCTACGAACAAGGCAAGGTGGCTACCTCCTTGTTCAGAACACCCACACCCAGAGTGCAAGGTTCCTGTGCAAGAGGCTGCTGTGCTTTGAGGAAGAGGGAGGTCCCATGCATGCCTTCTGATGATCGCTCCTGCTCTTTGAATCTTCCTGGTCGAGAGATTTGACCTAGGGTGGAAGAGCCTTCAAGTGACTCTGGCTTCCTGGCCTTCAAGTTCTTCGTGTTGAGAACCCAGAAATGATGGAGCAGATACAAGCACCCCTGTTGTGCTTCATGGATTTCTGAGCCACAGAGTTAGTGATCCTGGTGAAACAGTTGTCACTGTATGCCACTAAGGTTAGGAGAGTTTGCACTGTGCTCATAATGGATTTTTAGAAAAACTCTTCACAGTGTGCCTTTTCACACCATCTCAAATCTTATTTTACCACATTCGTTATGCTTTATTGCATCTTCAGGTACATGTAAAACAAGGACATTTGCTTGATGTATCACCAAGAACAAGCAGGTCTCCAGCTCCTGCAAAATGTGCTAAAAGTTCAAAGACGATAAATATAATATCCAAGGCTTCATAGTTCTTAAAATCAGATAACCTATTAGCAACCTTAACATCTACAGCACTTAGCAACACAACACACACTCTGTTAACATCTCCTTTCCCATGACAAACTAGTAATGGAGAAAGAAAACAGTGAGGTCTGTAACAGAAAAAATAAAAGACTCAGAGACTGATTTTGGGGTTCAAACTTCAAGCTGAAGATCAGAAAAGCAAAGCAGATGGTCACTAGTTCTTACTCTACCTCAGAATGAAAGGCGATCCTGGCTCTACCAAACCTTAGACTATAACTTCTCCTCAGCGTGACTGGAGATTTCAATGTCTTCCTGTCGTCAGTGTGGCTGGAGAATGAATGCTTGATCTGAGACCTTGCTCCTGTCTTATACACCTCTCATGAGTCCTGGAATTAAAGACGTGTGATCCCAAGTGTTGAGATCACATTTATGTGAGTTGTTTCTCTTTAGGACTGGGTCAATTTCATGTAGCTCAGTGTGGCCTTGAGCTAACAGAGATCCATCTACTTCTTAGGCCTGAATCCTGGGACTAAAGGTATGTTCCACCACTTCCTAGCTCTAAGGCTTCTGGGATTAAAGGTGTGTACCACCACTGACTGAGCTCTATAGCTTGTGGTTGACTTTGTTTCTCCTCAGGCAAGGTTTAATAAATCATAAATAATGTATCACTACAGAGGTCAGAGTCCAAGATCTAAAAACTGCACCTTTTACTCTTAGACTGAGCTGCGTGCTGAACATAGCTTGCATTTTCCATCTCTGAACAGTGAGGCAGCCACAGCCTCACCCGTGTCTGGTCTGAGCAAGGTAAGCCTGGGGCAACAAGGTAAGAGATAGAAGATTTACATTCCATCAATCTCTTTTGGAATTGATACACTGGTTGATAATGACAAGGGGGAATAAAACTGAATAATCCTCTTTGCACTGAAGAGGCTACTGAAGAAAAAAAAAAGATTACAGATGTAACCAGTAACCCCAAGTAATATAGGAAAATAAGACAAAAAGTAAAAGTAAGAGTAATTTATATCTATTAGTGGCTGGGCACACGTCTTTAATTCCAGCTCTCAGGAGGCAGAGACAGGTGGATGTCAGTGAGTTCATAGCTAGCCTGACTATATAGTAAGTTCCAGGCCAGTCAAGGAATCATAGTGAGATTCTATCTTATAAAACAAACAAATAAGTCCTTTAGTGTGTTCTACAGTTATCCTAAAGGCATTTTCAAGTTCATTTATTTAATTTACAAATCTTTTTTAGGCGGTGCTAGATAGCAAGAGGTGACCAGTTCTCTACAAAAACCACACAGCAATCGCATCGTAAATGCAACACAGGATTTTCTATTTTTATAATTTCTAAACCAGCATGAAAGATGGTTCATAAACATCCTGTGGGATACAATGAACCTTTAGAGAGAAGATTAGCATTCTGGGATTTCTGGGGGAATTGCTTTAGTGTACTATGTGACAAAAGAGTCTCAGTTGGGGGCAACAGGAAGTCATGGCACGAGGAAGAAGAGGCAGGCAGAAGTGTCCCAAGGTCCTCTGGTCAAAGGACCAGAGGTTCATTATACTTAAAGTTTGTGAAAAATCACAGAGAGTAATTAGCATTTTATGCTGACAAGAAATCGTCTACCAGTTCAGAAAGAATCTCACCCGGGAAGGAAGAGAGCCTGAGAACACAGGGGAAGTGTTGCAGACTTCTGACGAGTGCTCAGAGACCCTCTCAGACCCGGGCTGCTGGACCTGGGCCAAGGACAAACAGTATGCCACAGAGAGGGATCGATGAAGACTTACAGATGAAATCTTAACAGGGAAGCCCCAAAGACCCCCCCCCGCCCCGGCTTCCTAACGCTATGGACACAGAGCCATCAATAAACATGAAGTCCTTACACTGGACGGCTTTATCTTACGCTTTGCCATACAGACCCTCAAGCCCCAGTAGAGGCCCTAAATGCCTGGCACCTCATGAGCTTGTTGTCTTCATGTCCTCCAGCTTCTTGGTGGCTGCCCCAGCTCTGGTGCCTCTCTGCTGGCGGCAGGATGAGTAGTAACGAGGACATTTCTGGTTAGTGGTACTTCCCAGGCTACAGTGTGTTATGGATATGGCCTCTATGGTCCACACTGCTCTTTGGGACCTGAGTTGACTACAGACTTGAAAAAGAGCCTCTGATTCTACTCGGAGTTCCTACCTCATGTCCGTCCTGTCTTGAGCTTTGCTGATAGGATAGCTGCTCTCCTGGAAGCATGTATACCCCACCCATAGTCTGTCTCTCAACTCATGTCACCAGGCCATACCCACACAGATCGGGTTCCTGGGTGCTGCTACAAGTGGAGTTATTCCTATGGGTGTCTTCTTTGTCCTGTGTAAATCCTGGAACCTGTCTTTCAGGGGGCCCATCTCACAAGCTCATCACAGAGGCAGGTCATGCCGGAGTCCTCAGCATGATGGAGAGAATCCATGACTCAAGTGCAGCTACTCATTACACGTGCTCAGGATATAAATGACAAGTTACAGCACAGGTAAGAAAGCCAATCGCTTGGTCCCTTAGTAAGACTCCTAACAGTGAGAGCAGGTCCTCTCCCTGGAGCCTAGCTGGGTTTTGGTAACCTCTTCCCCATGCTGGATTACCTGACCCAGTCAGATAAGGAGAGGAGCTCAGCCCTGTCCCAACTAGAGGCATCATGCTTTGTGCAAGCCCATGGGAGTCCTGTCCCTTTCTGACTGGAAATGGAGGAGTGGATGGGGACCAGGTAGATGGGAGGGGGAGGGGACAAGAGGAGAGGACGGAGGGGAAACTGGTTGGTATGTAAAATAAGTGAAAAAATGTTATTTAAATTAAAATTTGTTTTTTGAATTTTGATTTAAACCAAACAGTGCTGGGGAACATGTAGTCAATAAACAAAGCCTTTGTGACTGTAAATTTAAAAAAGGAAAGAATCCGGAAGAGAAAGACAGAGGACCCTGGAACACGTTTTCATCTGTAGTTGCTATCTTGGGCTTTAGACACAGAAGAAAAGGGAAAGTCTTCCTGTGCTGTTTGAGGAGACCTACGGGAAAGAAGCCGTATGGAAGGTAGTTCATTCTACCCTCTTGTGGGTCACTCTCCTCTCCAACTCCTGGAGAAACGAAGGTGGAGGCGTGCTGCCAGGGCTTTTTCCTGTGTTCCAGGGAGCACTTGATTAAACACTTGTGGAAACATTCTCTTACCCCACATGTTGAACATTGTACTTGTTTCTGTGATGCATATTTGGTTCATAAAACTTTAACTGCGTCTCTTGTAATTTTCTTAGAAAAGAGACAAAACTCTGAGACTAGCAGCAAAAGAACATTAAGGCAGAAAAAGGTGTGTATTTACGTTACAAAGCACCTCCCACGAGAGTAACAGTTTACAGTACCAGGAGTGCTGGAGCCTGATTCTACATCCTCACCAACCTTGCACAATACGTCATCTTGATTCTGCTAGTTACTCGCTAACGTGCCATATACAAGTCTCACTTCATTAACGCTAAGGACCTCTTTCTGTGAATTCACTGGCACCTGCAATCGTGAGCATCATGCAATCACTCCATAGTTGGTGTGACTTAATTATCTCTGCTGACAGAAATGGTTTCTCATCCTGGTTTACATTAGAGAAATAGTCTTTTAAAACTTGCAGACACTCAAAGGCACTTTGAGAGCATTCAAGGAAAGAATTTTCCTTGTGACAAGTCTGGTAACATCACTTCAGAGGCAACATCGGTGACTTAGAAGAGAACTATGAAACCACACTTTCTAGCAACACCACCACCTAAGCAGAAGTCAGAGAATAAGATCACATGTAAAAGAGACCCTAGTGACTTGTGGGGGTGGTGATGCTGTGAACCCAGACTCTGCTGTGATGTTTTAGATATACCTCAGTCCATTAACTTCTTTTATATTTTCTTTCCATGTGTTCACAGAATATAAATGAGCTATGCCTTAGTAACTCCAAAAGAGGCCCCTTTATAAGCATGAAATAAATACTCAGAATGATAAAAAAGAATTACATTACAGTTTAGACGGTAACTTCCTTTCTCTGTTATATACAAAGTAACCGCATATTTTAGATTCAGTGAAATCCCATATTCAAAACTTAGGAGTATTCTACAATAATAGAGACTGGAGATATTACTTTTATTTGCTTTTGGGGCCTCCTAATAGGTTGTTACTCTTTGAAGGAGAGTTAGGATGAGGGACTGTGGCTAGTGGTACCCAAGACATCAGCTTCATTTGGTGTGAATCTCAAAGTAGTCCTATCTTCAGGGTCCACAAGGCAAAGCCAGCTCCTCAAACAAAATACTTTAGAAAGAGCCTTTTCCCCATTGTTAACTTTCACTTGCCAAAGTTATCTTCATAAAAAAAAACCTGACAAAGCTAAAATACTATATTTTACTGAACCACATACTGAGGTTCATCTTATTCAGCAGCTGCTGTTGCCAGGGTTAATTCTCCTCAATCCAGATAAACAGGGAGCAGAGAACACTGCCTGCCCATGAAGAACTGAAAACCTAATGAGATCAATTACCAATCCCAAAGGAAAGTGTTACTATACCATGGGGAAATTAGAAACCCATTAACTAAGTCATCAGAGTTAACATCGCCAGCAATAGTTAATGCTATCAACCTCTGGATATGATGCTAAAGACACATGGATTATGGTACACCAGGGCCAAGAGGACGCTCAAAACACATGAACTATGGTATCCAAGAGGATGCTCAAGACACATGGATTATGGTATACCAAGGCCAAGAGGATGCTAAAGACACACGGATTATGGTACACCAGAGCCAAAAGGATGCTAAATACACATGGATTATGGTATCCAAGAGGATGCTCAAGACACATGGATTATGGTACACCAGGGCCAAGAGGATGCTAAAGACACATGGATTATGGTACTCCAGGGCCAAGAGGATGCTAAAGACACATGGTACACCAATGCCAAGAGGACACAGAAGACTTGATCACAAAGAAACATCACAGAAATCAAATTGTGTTGAAAAATATCAGCCACAGGAAAGAGCAAAAAGATCAAAATTAAATATTAGTTCAAGTTAAAGGAAACTAAAGAGAATAAGAATGCAATAGATGATCTCTAACCATGTCTTATTCAAGAAACGAAGACAGAGCTGGTCTTGCACTGAGGCCTTTGATCTGTTCTTGAACTGAATTTCTGTGCATGGTGAGTGACAGGGATCTAATTTTATTCTTTTCCATGTGACTACTCAGTTTTTCTAGCACCTTTTGTTGAAGAGGCTGTCTTTGATGGAATGTATGATTTTGGAAGTTTTATAAAAATCAGACGTTTGATTGTTGGTCAGAGTTGTCTAAGAGACTCCCAAAACTTTATAGGCTATTGCTATCACCCTTGGTTGCCCCCTCCCCCAGAGACAGAAGGTAAGTCCCTATTGCTGAAGACACCATGCACTTCAGACAGGAAACTCCTAGGCCTCTGAGCTGGAACTGACTTGAAAGCCTCCTCCCTCAAGTCTAGCTTTCATGATACCAAAAGACACATGCAAGCTTCCAAAGAAGAGAAGCAATCAACAGTCCTATGATATGCTGCCTATGAACCACAAAGATGATTAGCGTTGCCTGATAACCTTAAGGGGACAGTAGTAGCACACATATCTTGGTTTTAATCAACAGCTCTCTAATTGTATTTAGGACCTGCTCAACAAGAGGGAACTCACATCTGGTACTGGAGATCTATCAACTATCAAGTTTCATAGAGTCATGTGTCTTCGAGGAGAACCTACAATTGCTACTTCAGTAGATCAGCATAAACCCTAACTACATTCTAAATATTTATCTTTACACCCACCAATAAGTGTGGCTCTTACCCCTCATCAAGAAAAATTCTCTTTGCAACAAATGGAGACCATTAATTACAGAAAATTGCAGCCAATTAAATGCAAAGTTATGGAGTCTAGTCCCAATTGATATATCTACAATACAGCCGCTGCACCTAAGCCTCAAAGATCATTGCAGGAGAAGGGGTGAATGAAACTAGAAAGACAGGGAGTTTGCTATGGAGAGTGTGTCTCCTAGGGAAGTCAGAAACCACCCCCATGAAGTCTCAGCAGCATGGCTGTCCAAACTGTGAACAAGAATTAGCTGAACAGGAATGACACCAATAAACAGGCTAACACAGAAGGAGGGAAGCTCAGGAGGCCTCAATCGCAGACAAGGAACTACAACTAGAGAATATTGAGAGTGGGAGAATTACCCTTTCTTAATGAAGAGCACACGAATGGGTTATCCGATACCCAATAGTTAGCCCTGAAAACACACATACTATAACATTATAGCAAGTACATTGTATTTATACACACACACACACACACACACACACACACACACGTAACAACAATTAATGAAAAAGAGGCCAGAACCAGGCAGTACACCTTTAATCCAAGCACTTGTGAGGCAGAGGCAGGGGGATCTCTGTGAGTTCAAGGCCAGCCTGGTATACAGAGTGAATTACAGGACTCACCCCGCCACCCCCCCAAAAAAGAGGCCAGGAATTTGAAAGAGAGTAAGAAGGGTTTGGAGGGAGGAAAGAGGAGGAGGAGATGATGTAATTATATTAATCTCAAGAAAAAATCAGATTAATGAATCTCTGTGGGCTTAGTTTTGGATCATCTGTTCTATTTTCTTGATCTAAACATCTGTTTTTGTGCTTATATAATGCACATTTAGCTGTATTTGACTATAGAGCTGAAGTATAGTTTGAGATCAGGAATTATGAGATCTCTATCACTGTTCATTTACTCAGGATGGTTTTGTTTATCCAGGCTCTTTTATGGTTTCATATGAATTTTAGGCCTTTTCCTCCCTATTTCTGGGAAGTGTACCTTTGGTGATTTGATGGGCATTGCACTGAATCTGTACATCCCTTTGGCAGTATGTAGTCTTTTTCCTTTTCTTTCTTCCCTTTTTCTTTCTTTCTTCTTTTAACATTAATTCTGCTAATTCCTGAGCATGGAAATCCCTTCTATCTTCTAGTGGCTACTTCATTCTTCAGTATCTTAAAATCTTACTTCCTTTGGTTATGTTTATTCCTAGGTATTTTATCCTTGCGAATTTACTATAAATGGATTTTCCTGATTTTGTTCTCAGCATGCTCAGTCTATAGAAAAGCTACTTATTTGTGAGCATTGGTTTTATATTCTCATGCTTTGATGAATGCACTTATACGTTTTATTACTCCAAAATAGAGCCAGGCTTTCTAAAAATTGACAAATGGGTCTCAGTGAGTGAAGCAATTTCCGTGCAAGTGTGCTGACATGAATTCAGATCCCCAGAGTCATTGGGAAGCCTACAGCCTGGTTTGTGGATGGCAACTCTTCAAATTGTTTCTGTTTCACACCTGCCCTCCTTAAAAACCCTCCTCACTTCCTCCAGACAGGTAGTGCATCTGTAATCCCAGTACTCCCAGGGTGGGTGGGGGAGCCCTCTCCTCAGAAGGTCCTGGACCAGCTAGCACAGTGTATGCAGTGGCAAACAAGAGACCCTATTTCAGACACGGGGGAAAAGGTGAGGACTGACAACTGAAGTTGCCCTCTGACCTCAGTACTGCGTACAATTGATATATGCCAGGAAGAGAAAAGCAGCTAAAAAAAAAAGAGAAATTCCTGTAATTAAAATGCCGGTTGTGAACTAAAGGATTGTAAACTTCCTGATAGAATTAAACTGCAGATAGATGAGATAATATTCTTGTTTCCAGGAGAAAACACATGAAAGCATTTGAAGATGCAGGAGTGTGAGGCTTGAAGACTATTATATCAAGTCCTTAAAAAGAATTATATATACATATATACACACATACATATGTATATATATGCATATACACACACATACAGAATGGCAAAGCAGTGGAACAATTTGCAGGAGTGGTGTATGTGGGTTCTTTGCTCTATTCTTGCAATGTTTTGTAATGCTTGAATTATTTCAAAATCAAAAGTGAAACAATACATAATCCACATGAAAGTCCTTTGGTTTTTTCTTTTGTTTTTATCTATCTATCTACCTATCTATCTATCATCTATCTATGTGTCTATCTATCATCTATTGTGGGTGTATGTGTGTGTGTGTGTGTGTGGTTACCTGCACATATGTGTGTGTACCACATTCATGTCTAGTACCCATGGAGGGCATAAGGGGCAGAAAAGGGCATCAGATCTCCTGAAACTGGGGATATGGATAGTTGTAAACCACAGTGTAGTGAACCAAACCTGGGTCCTGTACAAGAAAAAAGTGCTCTTAACCACTGAGTCATCTTTTGCTGTGTTTACAAGATTGAAGTTAGAGGAATCTCCACTTGTAAGTAGGCCTGCCCACCACAGTGTTAGGAATCATGACACGTTCATCTCCAGATCTGCAGAAAGGAGCCCAGGTGAAGGTCAGAGAGGAGGCTGTCAGCAGTAAAGGTGATTTCTTAAATGGGGATCAAGAGGAACAAATTTCCCTTCTGTTCCCGCATCCCTGAACAGAATTTTAATGAGAGACTGACCTTTTTGTAATCAACATAACCCTCTCAAGTTCCTTTCTGACGGAAGAGGTGTAAATAAACGGACAGATGTATGATTCCCACAGTCTGATTTGGCAATGGCAACTCTTTAGGTTATTTCTGTTTTTCATTTCACCCTCTTTACAAATTCTCCTCACTCCTGTTAAACAGCAATCGCTGTGCTTTTTTCAGATTTAAACTTTAAATTCTATTTGGTTACATTTCCAGTGAGCATGGGCACTCCATATTCCATCCGTCCTCTTTTTCTTTCCCCTCCTCTTCCTATTGGCCCCCTTTGTCTACCAAGCAGCTTCTCTTCTGTTTTTGTCTGGGAATTCATGGTTTTGTTGATTTTTCATAAGCAGATAAGCCTGAATCAATTTTCATACTAGCTACATTAGACAATATCACCTGCCTCCCCAAAATTTCAAATTTCTCCACACCCAGAACACTAGTGATAATACAAAAAGTTAGCAGATACTAAGAGGGTGTGCTGGAATGGCATTTGTGTGGAAATTTTTAAATTGTGATAACTATAATGTTTTAAATGTGACTTATTAGACATAATTTGTATTTATTCTTCTCTTGCTCATATCTGTGAACATGGAGCTGAAGCCTTTGCCCAGGCAGGAAGCTGAGCAGCCATAACACATAGACACTGGAGAGTGAGTGCAGTTTCACACACAGTGCCCATTCCTCATATTCTTGTAGATACCATGGCACTGCCAGTTGACATCATATCATCAGGCAATAGGGTCCTTTGTCTAGCAGTGAATACAGAGAGGACTCCAAACACCCTGACTCTGGGATCCAGGTTTTGTTCCTAAACATCTACAGCCAGTGACTCAATGGATAATACCAATGAGAAACCACATGCTCTGACTCAAGCAGGGCCAATACTCTTGACGATTGGAAGTTCAAGCTTCAAAATTTCAAATTCATAAAGAGACCCATGTTTTGTTTGTAGAAAACAAAATTGCCCTTGGTACTTTGTGGTACTTTGAATAAGAATGGCCCCTACAGCTCATATATTTGAATGTGTGGTTCCCAGTTGGTGAACTGTTTAGGGAGGATTAGGAGGTGTGGCCTCGTTGAAGGGGGTGAGCTTCAAGGTTTCAGAAGCTCACTCCAGACTCAGTCTTGCTCTCTCTTTGCCTCCATCTTGTGGATAAGATGAGAGCTCTCAGCTACTGCTTCAGTGCCGGGCCTGCCTGCCTGCCACCATGCTCCTAGCCAGGATGGTCATGGACTAACCCTCTGATATTGTAAGCAAGCCCCCAATTAAATGCTTTCTCTGAAGAGTTGCTTTGGTCATAGCGTCTCTTCACAGCAATAGGACAATGACTCACACAGTGTTCCACTAGCTTCTTCAGCAGGTTGTCATCATAAGCTCCACGTTTAGGATCTCCCTAAGGGTGTTTGGCCCTCTGCATCTGCTCATGTCTGAGGGTGACAGCTATGGACAGCTCCACTGTGTAATTGTCAGATGTCTCCAAACCACTCCAAGACCTTAAAAAAACCCCGTCGGGAAAGGAACGCCAAAGACATGGTGATTTTCAGGCAAAGGGAAACAGATATAAAGAGAGGTTTCATGTTTCCCATCTCCCCTCCCATAAGTCTCCCCAATCTCTCTGTGATGGATGAGGCTCACAGGCCTGAGCAAAGGAACTCCAGGAATCACAGTTACAGGAGCAGTTGGTTACCTGAAATGATAGACAGGAAAATCACAGAGCAGCCATGAGTTCCAGCCAAGAGTTTCCAGATAGGAGAGGGCAACAAGGCTCCTTGGAACTTCATCAGCCTTTGTCCTGAAGGCCCTGGTCACCTCTCAGAACAGCACCAACAAGGATCTCTTGTCTAGATTTTTTGTTTTGTTTTGGTTTTTTGAGACAGTGTAACTCACAAAGATCCACCTGCTTCTGCCCCCCAAGTGCTGGGATTAAAGGCATGCACCACCACCTGGTGCCTGATGGTCTTCTTCTTCTTCTTCTTCTTCTTCTTCTTCTTCTTCTTCTTCTTCTTCTTCTTCTTCTTCTTCTTCTTCTTCTTCTTCTTCTTCTTCTTCTTCTTCTTCTTCTTCTTCTTCTTCTTCTTCCTCCTCCTCCTCCTCCTCCTCCTCCTTCTCATCTTCCTTCTCCTCCTCTTTCTCCTCCTCCTCCTCCTTGTCCTTCTCCTTCTTCTTCTTTTGTCTAGATTTTAGGGAGCAGGAACAAATAATCATCGCTTTCCAGGAGATGCACGGAAGCCACTCAGTAAGCACTGGCAGTGCTCTGCAACCAGGGAAGCAGATACACCAGGCCAGTGGGGAGGCCATTCAATCTAAAGTTCCCAGTGGCACCATGTTGTGGCTGAGATACAACAAGTCGGGAAGAGGCCATTAACATCACCAGCAGCAACAATATATTAAAGAAGCCAGTGGGAACCAAGGGCTATTTCAGCTTTTTCAAGAAATGATTCAAAACCATATGGGAAAACCAAAACCCATATTTCCTCTCTTTCTCCTTAGACATAGTCTAACACATAAGCCACTATCAATTCTCAGCCATTGCTAGCTATGCAAGTGTACTCAGTATGTGCCAAGCCTATTGAATGAATGCTGGGATCTGAACTTACACAACTCACAATATCCCAGCTACTCTCATGTTAAATTTAGCCTCCCATTACCTGCAGGATTGTCTGCTGAGAGTCTTTCCCGCTCAGTTTGCTCCTGCCTGCTACAAAAAGAAATGTCTAGTACCTTGTCTTCCTCACAGGACCAGCCAGAATCTAAAAAAATATGTTCCATTCCCTTTGGCTGCCATGTTTCTTGCCATTAAAAATTTATTTTTTAAGACTTTAATTTTAATATTCAATTGTTTGTATATGTGCATGTGGCAAGAGTGTGGGCTTGTATGTGTGAGTGCTGTACCTATGAAGGTCAGGGAAAGCGCTGGGTCCTCTGTGCTGGTGCTGTAACAGGTTGTAAGCAGCCAGATGAATGTGCTGGGAACTGAACTTGATGCTTCTGCAAGAGCAGTATGTGCTCTTAGTCGATGGGCTACCTGGCCAGCCGTGCTTCTCAATGTCTCCTGCGGGACTGCAAGGGGCTGCAGTCCTCAAACCTTCCCATCCCCTTTGTTTTCTGTGGAGTCACTGTAGTTTCAATCACCATTCAACTCTCTCCACTGTCCGTCCTGTTACTTTTAGCTTCACTCGAGGTCTAGGTGAACATCAGCCTGGCCCATGTGTTAGTATGGCTATTGTATAAAGCAGTTATTAATATCACACAGCCAGCAGGGAGTGATTAGGAAGTGCAAGTCCTATAAACTCTCTGCATTTGCGTTGGCTTTTACTACAGAATGCGGGAAGGTCACTCAGAATTCTGTTATCTCCAGGGACAAGGCAGGAAAAGAAGGAAATGCCTTGGCCTTCCTCATGCTTGCTGAGGATGCATTTTTCAGGCTCCTCTTTCAAAAGGAGACTAAAAATAGAACAATAAAGCAAGGAAAAAGCAGAGTCTCCAGAGTCTAGTCCTTCATGTGCCCACAATCTGATCATATTCCTCCCGCCTCCTTCTTTAGGATGGGCAGTGTGACTGATCTTAAAAAATCCACTATCCTCATAGACGCCTCCAAGAGTATTTTTAAATGTTGTATAGGAATAACAATATTGAAAACGCAGAAATTGCTTGGTTAGAGATTGCAAAAGTCAACCTCCATCCGTGTGTGTGTGTGTGTGTGTGTGTGTGTGTGTGTGTGTGTGTGTGTGTCTGTGTTTGGTGTTTCCTCCTAAAGCAAATGAAAACACAGTGATGGGTCTTCTTTCCAAATCCTTTGTCTTAAGAGAGAGAAGAATAAACTCTCAAACCTGATTTCCATAATGACTGTGATGGCTCTTTGAAACAAAGGAGCACAGTCTGTCTCACTGAACTGAGTCTCATGATAAATAAACTGTTCTTTCAGTGTGGGTGCAGAAAGTCTAATGAACATAAAATTCTCCTCATGTACCATCTGGAACACACACTTCCCCCAGACCAAACAAACAAAATATGATACAAGGTTCCATAGAAAGAATTCCGAGTTTCCTGCTTCTGAGGAGTTCTGATCCTAACTTTGCCACCAGAGGCGTCTCTGGAGAGCTGGGGTGGGGGGAGTGGTCCATAATTGTTTGGGGGCTTTCATTGCCTCCTAAAATGAAATAGATGAAACCAGATTGGTGACACTCTATTAGAATAACTGATTTGTCCTTTCCCAGATATTTGTTCAGCATCTTCCTCCATGGTGCCTCATGTGAGGACACAATAACACTGTTAGGAGCCTGAGATCAGGGGTCTGATGCAGAAAGGCCAACAGTTAAAACAAGGCCATGGAAGGTGCAGGGGAGGACATCAAGGAGGTCTCGGCCCATACATCAGTGCCTGCATGAAGCTACCAGAAGAAAGACAGGTTTGTGTCGAGCCTTGGAGCATAGGCAGTGATGGAGCGGGGAAGTCAGGATTACTCAGCAGGATTTAGCAAAGAGCATTTTAGTAGTTCAAAAAGCTCCAAGGGCAGAGAGAGTTGTGGTACATTAGAAAACAGTTCCATAGGATTGCACCAGGAGAGACCAGAAAGGAAGGATGAGGCCAGAGACACCAGCAGAATCTCCATATTGTAAGGGGCCTTGTGCTCCGTGCCAAGTCATCTGGACTCCTTAGAAGATCTGTTGGAGGTTGGTAACGGCATGGCCACTTTCGTCTAAAGAAGGCTTGCAGTATAGCCATGGGGTAGACTGATGAAAGGAAAATGGGAACGGAGACTCCACTGGAGACAAGGATGGGAGTGACTCAAACCAAAGGAATGACAGAGGGTAGGAACGGATGAAAACCTTCTAGACGAAGGAGGGAATCCTGGAGCTTAGAACAGAGGGAAAGTCTGTGAAGGGCAAGACAATGAACGTCTAAGCGTGTTGCGTTTTGTGTGCTTGCAACAGAGGAGCTTTAACCCTTGTTGTCACCCACAGTCCCTGCCCCTAGAGGCTCTCAGAGCACCGCTCCACCCTGAGCTTGCTAGGGCACTGGCCTTCTAAAACAGAGGGGGGGGGTAGCACTTCTCACTCTGAGAGTTAATGTCTTCAGTAAATGGATAAATATAAGGCTGTCTCCTCATGGCTGTATTATTTCCTAACTCAATAAAATGGAGCCCATGAGTTCCAGTCCCTGCTCAGGCACCTTTGCAGTGTTCTGAGGCCTGAGGCCTGCAGGGCCAGTCCTTAGCCCTCCTTGTGAACTTATTCTGTTGAAAGTCAGGCTCATGTGGCACACACCTTTAATCCCAGGAGGCAGAAGCAGGCAGATCTCTGTGAGTTCAAGGCCAGCCTGGTCTACAGAGCTATTTCTAGGACAACTATCGTTGTTACACAGAGAAACTCTGTCTCAAAAAAACAAAACAAAATAAAACAAAAAAACAAGATTAAAAAAAAAAGTAAAAGGAGTCAAGGAGGAAGGTGGAGGACCGATGGTGCTGATGTGAAGAAGTGACACTAATCAGCAGGTGACAGACATGTCACCAGGTCCCCAGGGCCCCTCCGGAGCAGCACAAAGACTTTGATGAATCGAGTTCGGAGCTATGTACATGAAACTATGAAGAGACTCCAAGTCTTCGTTGTGGATGTCATGCTATGTGTGGCATTCACTCACACTAGAAGTTCTAATTATAATTCATCGACTGTCATTATTAGTTTCAGTGAACATGCTGAAGAACTTAAAATATCAAAGGTGATGCTGTAAAAGTGACTTCTTCCTCCAGGCCTCAAATTGTCACTAGCGTCTTTATTTATAGACATGTGGTAGTTTCTGGAGCCATGCAGAGTTAATAAAATGGGCGACAGGATGATTTCTTGTGCATTAAATGATAATTACTTAGTTAGCCCGAGTCAAAATGATTTAGAGCTTTACACCATGGCTATAAATTTTCAGCAACTAAAACCATTGTCATTCATGGAATTATACCAAAGGTCCAGGAGGGAATTATACTGTCAAACTGGAAGGGGATTCTTCTTGTGCTATGAATTATTCTATTCAGTGTGGCAAAAGCAACCATCTGGAAGGTTTGTGAAGCGTGTGATTGTGGGAAATGAGTGTTAGGTGTTAAAAATGATATTTGTAACTATGAATGCAGGGATGCTACTTTTTTTTCAGTAGTATTTCAGTGTGGAAGCAGGCTAACTGTTGCTAGTTCTGAGAACTCTAACAATGAACCTTCATCAATGAACAGTTGATTTGCAAGGTAATCAAAGGTGAATACACAGTTTCTGAAAGAGTGTTGTGTCAGTTAAGGAGCACCATGCTGCTCTAAGGCTATGAGTAAGGATCAGGCGGGATTGAATATAGCCTTTGTAAGACTTGAAAGCATAGATTAACTCGGCAACCCATTTTTTTTAAAAAGGCATGCAAAATTCCAAATGTTGGGTTAAATATAAGAGAGACTATTTTTAAAGCTTTTATGAATATGGGTGTTTTGCCCAAATGTATGTGTATCACAGGCATGCAGTGTTAGAAGGGGCCAGAAGAGGTCATCAGATTCCCTGAAACTGGAAAGTTACAGAGGGCTGTGAACTACCAATAAGTACTAGGAATCAAACTTGTTGCAAAAGCAACAAGTACTGTTAACTGCTTAGACATCCCTGTGGCCCCAAAAGTGACTATTTTACACACAAAAATGTAAGGTATTTATTTCAACTAGGAAAATAAATCTACCATATTTTTAAAAGTCAAGAAATGCCACAAAAATCCAAGACACAAAGCATTTTGCAAGCCAGCTACCTGGCATACTGCTGTGAATGCACTTTCTTATGTTTTGTTTAGGTAGTCTCAACTTTTACACAACTATTAACAAGATCTTTTTGGAGAGTGGGAGTAGAAATATCATAATTTAGCCTTTCTTCTCTCATAGTTGTTTGAAGTTTGCATCTCATTAGCAATGTGGCAAGGACTGAGTCAATTGACTGTGTTGGTGACACTTCTGTCAGCTGAACTGTCAAGTCAAGGTGCCTTTCATCCGCCCTGAGGAGTTAAAGCAAAGCTGACATGCTCTTGTGTGCTGCTACAGACCTCCTGTCCCCAGACTCTTCAATTCTGCTCTAGCTCATGCAATGTCCCCTTTGTAGGACAGTTTCCTCCATGTTGAAAGTCTCCCCAAGAGGGAGAAGAGCTCATCAGATGTAGGTAAACAGAAGCTCATTAGAAGTCTAGGTCAGTGGAAACTAGATTCTTGAAGGCTCTTCCCACTTTCCAGAAGCAGGAAATAGCCCCTGGTGTTGGGGGAGAACGGGCTGAGCCACACAGGAGTGATTTCTCACTTTCGAGCTGCCTGCAAACTGAGCAGAGAGCTCTTAGAATACAACTTCTGTGAGTTGGGCCAGGCTTTTCCAGGCTGCAGCTGCTTTGGAGTCACATCTGCTCCTGTAAGTAATCCCTCACCCATACTCCTGCTAGCAACCTCCAGAGGAACTCATTAGTTCACCAAGCTAAATTTCGGTGCTACTGTTGCTTTGGTCGGCCATGGGTTCCCTTTTCTGGGAGAGAAAAGGACAGAAAAGGCCTGCTTAAAACAAAGTTTCTTCCAGAAAATACTAGATAACTGAATATTATAAACAGATCAGGCATACATCCTTTTTCCTATGGGAGTAATGTGTGAAAGATTTTCCCTGGGGCATTCACTTACATGGCTTGTGTCTGATGGAAGTGTTTTCTAGAGACAAAGTTCAACTGCTTTTTCTTGTCTCCTGACTCACTGATGGTACCAGCCACATGTACGAACCTTGGGGTCTTCATCTGTGTTCCAAATGGGTCAAGAATAATATGGTGAGTCTGGAGGAATTACGAACCCCATTATCCCACCAACCTCAAACTACATGCATCCCCAAGTAAGATCACAGACAAGTCCTCGTCTCTCCAATGTGATGTCCCCCCAAAATGTGACATGATTTAGGGCAAGCTGGCTAAGTCGCCTTGGCCAACTGCTGATAAAACATTTCTGCCAGCACATTTTGCCAACACAAAACTGAAGTCTCTGTGATGTGTTCCCAGCAGGAAGACTGAAGGGTAAGCTTCCTTAGCGCCACAGTCAATCAGCCTCTGGCCCCAAGTGAGGTATGTAGTTCTGGAAAATCTAAATTTATGGACCTTCAGTTTCTGTGTCAGGGGAGGCTACTATGTTTCATGGGTTGTTGTACACACATTCTGAGTGTGTCTATTCATGGAAAATGTTACTGCAATTCACGCATAGTAAGTGCTCATTCAATATTATTCCTCATTAAGTGAAATGTTTTTATAAAACTCAGGGTACCACAGAACAGTTTAGAAAATAGTTTTTTAAGAATAGAAGTCACTGGGGGCTAGAGAAATGGCTCGGCAATTAGCTAAGACAATAATCAAATAGAACTATCAAACATAAATTAAAACTGATTCCCTAAGAACATCGCTGCCATGAATTACTGCTTATGTTGAAAATAATCAGGCACTTTTTTTTTTGGTTTTACAAGACAGGGTTGTTTTGTTTTGGAGGCTGTCAGTCCAGCCTGGCCTCGAACTCACAGAGATCCGCCTGCCTCTGCCTCCTGAGTGCTGGGATTAAAGGCGTGCGCCACCAACGCCCGGCCCAAGGCACTATTTTAAAAGTCATATTTGAGACACTTGGCTTCTCTTAGTATCTCATCACGTCTCAGTTGGGAGGTGGGAGACTTGTGTCACTACAGAGTCATAAGAGGGAGAAGGAGGCTACTTTTTATACTGATTATTCTGACTGGAGGCTGGGGCCTGCAGAGAGTGCATGGACTGGGCATGGCGGCACACACCTTTAATCCAAGCACTAGGGAGGTTGAGGTAGGATGGTCAGAAGTTCAAGGTCTTCCTCGGCTACCTAGTGAGTTTGAAACTAGCCTGATCTACTTAAGAGTGTGTCTTTTTTTAAAGAAGTCCCTCTAACCAGTATGTTAGGTTTTCTTTTCTAGGAAGCCTGTAAAGAATTCCACTCTCAGAAATCAAAGTTTCAAAATATCTTCAGCAGCAAAAGAAAACAAGATGGAGGGCAAGCTCCGACAACAAGTGCATTCACAGGAAACGGCTCCATTGCTAATAGTCAGGAACACGACAAACCTTTGCATCCCACACACAGCCTTCACTTTACGTTGAAAATCTAAATATTTCATAAGATATCAACGGTAACACTATATAAAATACCAAGCTGAAAAGGCGTGATATTTTAGAGCCAAATTGAACACAGAGACCCCTACAGAAATGAATATGCAGTTTCTGAAAGTCAAATATTAAAAGGCTGGAATAGCCTCCAGACAGCAGGGATCAGAATAAATGGAGAAGGGAGAGAGGTTTTTTTTTCTGCCAGTAGCAAGCAGAAAGAACGCCAAATGAAGAGGAAGCCTTTAAAAAGGCAACCAGCTCACTGTGGACCCAGCCTCTGCTAAGAGCTAAGGTCATCATTTGGATTTTATTAGAGATTAGACCCTCCTCATCTTGAACATGAACATTCCCGTTTGGGCAGCTGAGGTCCTTCACACAGTCACTGTCACCTTACGTCTCCCTTTCAAAAGAAACGAGCCATGGCTCTCTGCTCTGGTTTTGGCTTGTTGCATCAGCATAATTCTTGGTAGTGCAGTAGAGGAGGCAGAAGGAATGGATGCCTTTGACCTGAAGAATCTGGTTCTCATGGGGTTAAAGGAGCATTGCGAGGGATCAGGCAGAAACATAGATAGAAACATCCTGGAGCTTATTTTGCATGAAGAAACTAGGACCAGGCTTTGCCCAGCAGACAGTTATGAGCTCACTGGTCTGAAATAATTACTCATTGAGACTTCCCTCCAGCACAAGGCTAACAGGTTTACAGAGTATTTTTTTAAGTCAGTAATTGGTTCTCTCGACCTATACTTGGGAATGACAAAGTTCCTTGTCACACTAACTGATAAACTAGGAAATAGAAATTGATAAATCCGGAAACACAAAATAAATTCCTAATCTAAAGAGGCTCTTTGAAACAGTTGTTCTTCACATTTTTTCTGATTTCCTAATTTTAGCTGTGAAACCAAAGCCTCAAATAATTGAAACTAATAGAGATTTTTTTTAAGAGTCCAATACTCTGTAATTGAGGTCTAAAATGTAAGTATGAACGGAAGTAAATTTCAAAGAAATTGCTGTAGGTACCCAGAGTCAAACTGAGAGATCTGTTTAACTCCAAGGAGATGCGATTTCACCACAGTGAAAAGAGGACTGGGTTCACACGATGTCTCTGTGAATACGAAAAGCAGGGTCTGCAGCACCACTGCCTGTTTCTATAGATTTTGCTACATGGCCAAAGAAAGCAAATGGAAGAGCAGCCGCTAATTCACCTAAAACTCAGCTGCTGCCTGCTGAATGGCTGACAAGCCCAGCCAACACTCTTGAGGAGAGGACATAGGCACAGAATTGACGTCAAGGTGGGGTCCAATCCCTGACACCAGTGAAGGAGGAGGGTCACAGGGAGATGCCAGGGATGGAAGCCTGGGAAGGATGTTAGGAGTCCCAGGCAGATAAGACAAACTTTACTCGTTGGTACCCAGCCAGTAGGCAGGCAGCTGCCAGTAGACACCCACGTGCACGCCAGCACACCACAGGCCTACAGACAGATATACACAGGCAGGCTGGCAAAGGTGAAGGCCTTGATCCCAAGGCCTTATTCATGCCAATCCTATCCAAAAGGGGCATTCTGGCCAGAGCAGTTAGATAACAGATGACAGCACTGTTTGCTTTTGTACTCCATCTGCTGCCTGCCATTTTGTGCTAACTCAGATGATTCACAATGCATTAGATGCGCAGTGTTAAGCCACCAAGGACCATCTTGGATGTCTGCATCAGTGACGTATTGTCTAAACATAAACCGGCCCTTATGGCCTTCTGTTCCTATAATCTGATGATGTACAGCTTGCACCTTATTTTTAGGCCCATTGCATGATCTCATAAAATGTTTCAATCATTGTGGAAGTAGTATATTTACCAAATTTTATTTTGTGTCTTAAAGTATTCTGAGTTCTCATGAATTCTGACCCCACCCACACCCCGCCCTGGATTCTGCCAATGACGCCAGAGCCACAGAAAGCCCTCTGAGAATATTCCACTGTAAAGTCCGGGTGCTGAGGATGTTGCAGAAGGAAATAACGGATTCTGCACACTCCAGCAACATGAACAGTGTTCATTTCCTCCACTGACAGATGGTAAACTGTACTGGCAGTGGCACAGCTGCTGTGGGCAATGGCTGGGTTTTGGTGAATAAATTACTGCAGTTCCTGTTGTTTTCCTTTGTCCTGTAGCAGAAATCCATAAGAAAAAAAGCAGCAGATTTTAAAGAATTGACATCAAGGTATCTTATTGTGTTGTTGACACTAATTTCAATGAATAGAAAGAAGAAAAATGTGCCCCAAGTCCACACTTCTCTTAGGTGAACAGCCCTTGTATGCTTGCTCTCAAGCAACCCTCTCCATGGCTCCCTTTGCCCTCCTTCCCACCATCTCCATAAGGCAGCTCCTTCCCATCACTCAGGTTCTTCCCACAAATCCCTTCAGCTGGAGCTACAGAGACCTGAAGTCTTCATGGGGATGGAAGACCTCATCCTAGGACCTCATTCACAAGCTGCAAGCTGATGGTGGCTGTTGGCTGCTGGCCTTGATTCTCTCCACGATGGCCTCCTTTGGGAACAACTTGAATATCCTCATAACATGGAAAATTTTATTTCTCATGGAGCAAGCAACCATGAGATCACTTCTATTACTTTTAGTCGTCTGGTGCCAGCAGTCTCACACCGTCACCTCCAAGTCCTTTGTGAAGTCACACCACTCAGCAAGGTGGAGATTGCAGGAGTGAACTCCAGGACAGAAGAATCATGGCGGCCCACACTGCAGACTAGTACTTTCAGAAAGCAGACCTTGGAGGCATAGCAAGAAATATTCATGAAGTAAACATTCTGACATTCACCATTAAAGGACTTTAATGAAGTCACCAGGGCTTTCTACCTTCTCAAGAACTGAAAGAAATGCAAATTGCAAGGCCAGGGAGATGACTGAGTAAATAAAGTACATTGCACAAAAGGCTGACAACTGGGTTCCATGTAAATGCAAGGTGGGTGTGGTGACCTGCCTATGATGCCAGTCCTCTTCAGGGCAGAGATGCGGAATTCCCGGTGAGAACTAGCTAACTATGTTGGTGAAATCAGGAAGCTCTGGGTTCAGTGAGAGCCCCTGCCTCAAAAGAACCCATGTGAAGAATAGATAGCAGACAGGAGACATTGACAACTGACTTCCATGTACACCACACACACACACACACACACACACACACACACACACACACACGCACACACACACACACTTTACATGTAAACATGATATATGCATAAGAACTACAGACACACACAAAGAAATCTGAATGTCTTAGTGGCAGTATTAGTGAAAATAATTATTCAAATGACTATTGATGTCCTTTTTTTTACTTAGCATGTTGCTGGTTTTTTTCTCACTGTCTACTTAGTTGGAGACCTGCAACACTCAAGTTTTTTTGTGGGATTAAGGCCAGGTTTAGACTAAGCTTCCAGGAGTTTAAACAGTGTTTGGAAGCATGTTCTCAGACAAAATCTGTAACCCATCTCTCTTTTGAGACAATGACATAGGCAGTTCTTCTACCAAAAAATGACCTCATTTGTTAACAGTTGATTATTCAGGGGTCTAGAAGTGATAGTGTATGATTTTACCACCACGTGTGAAATTAACTACAGACCACAGTCATCAATAACCTTTGCCTTCACCTTCCTGGGTATCAAAGAGCAAAGAAGATATTTTTTTTTTGGTTTTACGAGACAGGGTTTCTCTGTATTGTTTTGGAGGCTGTCGGTCCAGCCCAGCCTTGAACTCACAGAGATCCCCCTGCCTCTGCCTCCCGAGTGCTGGGATTAAAGGCGTGCGCCATAACCGCCCGGCGATAAATATTTTTTTGAAGTTTCTGAAAACAAGAATTACCTGTCTGGATTTTTAGATGTCATAATCATTTTTCACAAGATGAATGGAGCACATAGCTTTTCAAATAAGCTTTTCCCCCAGCATTTCAAATAAGACAGAAAAGGGTCTACGATCATCACTATCCAAACCAACGATATGGGTAAAATAAACCAACAAAGGCCAACTTGGGGAAACGACTCTTGGGAAACAAAAGGAGACTTAGAAAGGAAATGGAGCTAACTTTAGACGTCAATGAAGTGAGGAGAGGGTTAATTAATAAGAAAAGCCTGAAGATTCAAAAGGGGGAAATGGCTTCAGAAAGTTAAATGCAGCCATGCACCCACTGCCATCAGGTCCGTCAAATGTCCCTCTTGGTTCTCTAGGTCAAAGATACAGAATGCCAGGGCAGTTCATTGTCTGAAACCTGACAGGTGGCACACTGATCAGAAAACAATATCAACTCTCAGACACTCTGTTACATGGAAGAGAGACACAGCTTCAAAAAGCCACATTACTTCAGAGCCAAAATGGTTCTGTCTCCAGCCTGTTAATCCCTGCCTGCTTGCTGTGAGATCAGAATAAAAAAAAATCACCAGAGCATTGTCTGCTGAGCACGCCCAGGCCCCAGCATTAGCTACCAAGGCCTTTCCCTAACATCTTCCTTTCGAGGCTCAAACATCTGGCGCTGCAGGCAGACAGCTTACAGCTGGAGAGTGTCAGCTAAGCAGCCAAGAGCAGAGGCCTGAGGGAGGCAGCCAAGAATCAGGGCTCTCTCAGGGCGCTTCTGACTAGCAGAGGGATCTGCCTTTTGATTTATTGGTGGATGCTTGGAAAGGGAAGAGTTTGATTTGGAGACTGAACCCCAGGTAGGTAAGTCGGGGTCACCAGTGAGAACACCCTGAAAAAAGAGTATTCTTTGCCTCCATGATTTGACTTTCTTGCAGGAGCTTTGTGTTACAATGACCCTTCATGGTGTTTAAATTTTGCTTTCGGAAGGTATCAGATGCAGGCCAGGTTTTAGCATCTCTGATATAATGGCAGCTTGGTGAAGTAAAATCTTTCCATTGCTCATTAGCCTACTGAGACTGAACCTCCAACTGCCAGGTTTGTCTAATCCAGTGGTTCTCAACCTTCCTAATTCTGCGACCCTTTAATACAGTTCCTCATGTCATGGTGGTCCCCAATCATAAGTTATTTTCATACTATTTCAAAACTGTAGTTCTGCTACTGTGATAAATTATAGTGTAAACATCTGTTTTCTGATGGTCTTAGGTGACCCCTGTGAAAGGACTGTTGGACCCCCACCAAGGGGCCACAACCCACAGGTTGAGAACCATTGTTCTAACCCTTCCAAGGCATAAGTAAGCTACTTCCCCTCATAGTAGACCGAGCAGAGTGCACTGGGCTGCATGGCTAACCAGCAGCCTTCACAAAGAGCAAACACATAAACTGTTTCCCATTACAGCCACAAATGCCAAGCTCCCATTTATGTCTTTTCTGCAGTAAAAGAGGAAACATTCTAGGGAAAAGTTGTCTTCACTTATGTTTTTAAGCAATAAAAACAGTCAAGTGTAACATTGTGTAACAAGTGTAGCATTGTGTCTGCTCAAGGAGCAAGTGTTTTATCCCTAGTGCTGACAGTGATGGCTTCCCCGACTGGCAGCAGGCTCCTCTCATAATATTCTCTGCACGCTGTTTCTTCTCTTCAGAGCCCTGACTTTTGCAGCCAGTATTCACAATAGCTGCATCTTCACTTGTGTTAAAGGGCAAATGCCCCCTTTCCAATACAGATATGAATGATCAGTTGTGGCATCGAGGATTAGAGATACGGACAACTCAAAACCATGGAAGAGTGCAAATGTAAGTGAAAACAAACGAGGCGTGGTGGTGTGCACCTTTAATTCCAGGGCTTGGGAGATAGAGGCAAGCAGACCTCTATGAGTTTAAGGCCGGCCTGGTCTATATGGCAAGTTCCAAAGTCAGCCGAAGGCTACATAGCAAGATCTTTCTTAACAAAACAATGAACAAATACAACAAAAAGGCGGGTAGAGTTCAATGTGTCATCTCAAGTAACAGGACAAGGGGGTGAGGTTTAGGGTCTAGGGAGTGGAAGTGTGGGTACACAGGAGCTTGTAGCCTGCCCAGGCAAAGCACCCGGAAAACTTTCAGAATACAGAGGACACAGGCGGAGATGGCATACAAGAGCAGCACTCGGGACTCTAATGCGGCTGGTGCTAAGAGACCTCAGATACAATGCTGCAGAATACCTCTCACTTCCTGTCAGAGAGGAAATGAAGATTAGGCCCCACTTGTGAGAGCCAGGGCATAGAGAGAGGGGCAGTGGAATGCCATCTTCTAAGCAGGGCATGGACGTGGCAACCATGAACCCACAGCAGCTCTGTGGTACTGGAGCCACAGAGGTGGGGCCCTCCTAGTGGTCAGCTGTGTTGGGGGAAGGGACTCATTGGGTCCTATCACATACTGCTGATCTGCAGATAACAGATTCTGGGAGAAGGGGAAGCTGAGCATCTACTGGTGAGACCAGCGATGCTCTGACAGTCCCTAACTCACTGCTGAGACCAGCGATGCTCTGACAGTCCCTAACTCACTGCTGAGACCAGTGATCCTCTGACAGTTCCAAACTCACTGCTGAGACCAGCAATCCTCTGACAGTTCCAAACTCACTGCTGAGACCAGTGATCCTGACAGTTCCAAACTCACTGCTGAGACCATCGATGCTCTGACAGTCCCTAACTCACTGCTGAGACCATCGATGCTCTGACAGTCCCTAACTCACTGCTGAGACCATCGATGCTCTGACAGTCCCTAACTCAGGACCACAGATGGCCCTGATTAAATTCTGGACACTAAGCAACATACAAACTAATAACTGGGGGAAAGGGATTCCCAAAAGGGGGAGTTCTGGGAGGGGCAGGAGAGAAATGGGAGAGAGTAGAGGAAGAGGAGGCAAAATACGTAGTGTACACATAAAAAATTGTAAGTGAACCAAGTTGACTACTCCTACTAATAAAATAAATACTAGGCCCTATTGTTTTGTTGCACAGCTACTGGGAAGCAGAGGCAGAGACTCAGGTGCAGGTGCATCACGTGACTGCTCTAAGGGCTCTACTGAGAGGCAGACCTCAGTACATCCAAAGTAAAGACACATGTGCCCCATGGAGGAGTCAAGGGCTTCTTTCACTTTGGTGAAGCACATGGCAAATGAGGTTTGAGTCCTCACAAAGTGCATTCCAGCGGCATGTGAGGGGACCGGGACTTCCATGTTTCCCTCAGGGACCCTAAGTAATCTGCCTCTCACAGGGCTGGGGAAGCACAGTGTTACTCGAGTGAGCGACACTCCTCCTGTCCTCAGATAACACATCAGCAGTTCCTTTTCCATTCAGCTGTATTTGCACAGACCTCCTGCACAGTCTGTTGCTGTGCAGAGCTACAATCAAGAGGACTTAGCAGAACCGAACGTAGTCTTCGATGGGCAGAAAACCCGGCCAGAAGTAGAGTTGTAACCTTAGTCACCTGCTGGCAAGGCTGCAATCTGATGCCTGAATAAAATGAGGCTCCTGTGTGGCTTTGATGCCTGCTCAATGCTTTGAAGCTGTGTCAAGACCACAGGACAAAGGCAGCACTGTTTATGCAAATCCAGAAAGCCCAAAGCCATTAGAAGTAACATCAACAGCAATTCAATACCCAGAGATGATCAGAGGTCCTGCATCATTATGAAACAGAAAACCCCAAAGCAGAGCTGGGCAACATACCAAATCCCACAGTGGGAAGGGACCCTGGGCTAGCCAGAGTCTGGCTGGGTGTGCTTAGAAGCCTTGCTACACACAGTTCCCCTAGCCAAGGGGCAGCCATCTGTGCCAAGGAAGTAAGTCCTGGGCTGAAGCTGCTTCTGCACCTGGTGCACAGAACTCTTCATAAGAAATTGCCAAATATGCCTCTGCGAGGCTGGTTATCATGTTGGCACATTCCTCCACAGGTCAGTCGTCTCCAGCACATTCCATCCAAAGGAGACAACAGCTGTTAAGGAAGAAACTCTGTAGCAGTAGACAGAGGGATGGAAGGCCATGTGCTCCTAACAAAACTCAGCATTTTGAAGCCACTCTCAAAAGATTTAACATTTGACTAAAGGTCCCTCAAGAATCAATTCTACATTTAAGGTTTGTGAAAGTTCTCGGGTATGGTCATTCTCATCAAGGGGGAATAATATCAGATTTTAAGAACATCTTGCCCAGAGGTTTTCAATCTTAGCTGAACACGGAAATCTCCTGGAAGGTTTACAAAATGTTTCAGCTGTCCCTGGCTCTACCCCATCAGCCCTGGCCTGGGTCTTTCCTTAAGACTTCATCCAATGATTCTGATAATTAGCCCCATTTGAGAACCACAATTCCAGGACATTTCTCTTATTCTACTGGCCAGGAAACTGAGACCCACGGGGAACACATTACTTATGGGAAGTGATACACGCAGTGATGCATCTCACTCCCTTCACAGGACAGCACAGTTAACGAACTGAACGTCCACTGCAGGGGAATAGGAAGCAGACGAAGCTGCTTTTGGAGGCAGGGACCCAGGTCTTAGCTTTACCCCTCAATAGTTACTGCTTTCTCGGTGGCACATACTCAGTTAAAGAACGCAGCTTACATTCTTCAAAAGGAAAAAAAAGGATTAAAAGTACAAATGAATGCAGACACTTAGGAATCTTTACTGTTTTTTTGAAAGAATACAAGAAAATTGGGAGTGAAAAAGTTTAAGATTATCAGCCAAGTCATTATTGTCCCCCACAGGAAGCTGTGCGCTTGCAACTATAATAATGCCACCATATCAGCTCCTTAAACTATGTATCTGTAATGAACTCAGAGCAATCCTCTGTATAGAAACAAGAGCAGTACGGTTTTCCAAGAAATAGATGTTAAGTTTCTTATGAGTGATGAGGACCCAGACTTGGAACTTTGTAATATCACATAATTACAGCTGAATTGCCAGCTATTAAAAAGTGCAATTTTATCAGTCACAGATAAGAGGAGGAGTTTTAAGTGGCATGAAAAAAAAACAATATAAGAATATTAAGCTGGAATAATGGCTTATGGTCAAATCCTGGCACCGTGGAAGCTGAGGTGGGAAGATTGCCTCGAGTTCAAGGCCAGCATGTGCCTACACAGTTACAGAATGGCATAGGCTATCTATGGTGCATGGCTTTGTCTTTCAAAACGGTGTGTTTTCACAGAGGGAAGAAGTAGTGGGGAGTTCAATGGGCAAGAGAGCTTTCTGCAAAGCCTGAGGGCTTGAGTTCTGATCCCTAGCACCCACATAAAATCCCAGTGTAACTTGTAACTGCAGTGCTAAGGGATGGAGACAGGCAGATCCCTGGAACTAACTGGCCTTCAGTCTAAGCGCCACAGACAGAAACCTTGTCTCAAAGGAGTAAGGAAGAGAAAAAAATGTAGCAGAACACCAAACACTAGACATCCTTTTCTGTCCTTTATACTACATGTGTTAGAACACACACACACACACACACACACACACACACGCGCGCGCGCGCGCGCGCGCGCGTGCAAGACAGAGAGAGAGAGACAGAGACAGAGAGAGAGACAGAGAGAGGAAGGGATAGACAGCAAGAGGGAGGAAGGGATGGGAGAAGGAGGAGGAGGGAGGAGGAAGAGGAGGAGGAGAAGAAGAAGAAGAGAGAGTTAAATACAAGCAACAGAGAACTAAGATCAAGGAATTTTCCAAGACAGGGTTTCTCTGTATTGTTTTGGAGGCTGTCCTGGAACTCGCTCTGTAGACCAGGCTGGCCTCGAACTCACAGAGATCCCCCTGCCTCTGCCTCCCGAGTGCTGGGATTAAAGGCGTGTGCCACCAACGCCCAGCTCAGGTGAATACTTTTTAGCTGGAGGCAATCACGAGTTTCATCTTGCTCCATTCTAAAGAAGTTCATCAATAAATATCTTTCTTACATAAAGCTAAATGATTAATAAATTTATTATGTAGAGTAAGCTGAAAATGGAAGCTTGAGGGAATGGCTTTTTATACTGAGCCCCAGTACAAGGAACTACATGCAGAGGGTCAACCATTTGTAGCTCTGTCTTTAAACAATACATATTTGAAAAAGCAGCCACTGTTAGAGAAAGAATGCATGTTTATTGTCATATTTGTGTCCACAATAATCTCCTATGGTCTTTGTATTTGTATAGTGCCCTGGAAATGCTTTCCTTTCATTCATCTCTGATTGTATTTACTAGAATCTATAAAATGTATAAACTATATATTACTCTAGCAAGGGTTTGTCAGTTGCATTTGGAGAATAGCTTTTTTCATTATCTTTTGGATTTTTTAACCTTCTATTTATTCCTACTCTGGTTTTCATTGTTCCTTTCTTTATATGAACTTGGAGGTATGTTTGCTTTTGTCTTCCTAGTTCCTTAATATTTATCATTGTTAGTCCATTGGTTTGGATATCCATAGATGATCTTGCTAAAGTGGAAATAGAACAATGGAAAGTAGTGTGTTTAGTAAAGTTTGAAATCTAGGAAGACTGAGAAAGGCTAGAGAGGAGGGTGATAATTTTCTAAAATATTTGCAATGCTAGCTATTTCAAGCCTTCATGTGAGCTCCACAAAATCCACCCTGAACAAGACAGAGTCTGGATGCCTGGGCGCTCTCCACTCAACCTGCGTTTGCACAGGGCCATGCCAGAGCCGCACACAAGCTGGCTGTTCAGTGGTGCAGTGATGACATGAAAAATCCTGATCCCACTTGGCATCAGTTTCCCACTGTCTTGGCGGGTCTACACCATAATCACTGTGCTGTGTGTGCCACTTGGCCAAGATTATGAGGCTGGCTGGCCACCAAGAAACTAAAAAGCCTCTATTAGCCCAGCAAGGCACTCTTGGGAATGCCAGGGCCCCAAATGTCTACAAACACATTTTTTTCACAGATATCTCAGGAATTTCATTTACACTGTTAAGTATCTACAAAACTCTTTATTTCTCAAGACCTTAAAAGGAGCAATTTCTCACTGTAACTTTCAGTGAGAATACCAATCATTGCACATCTTAGATTCCTCTGGTTCATGTCATATCTGTCACCTATGAGAGCAAGAAGCTTATAATTGCCCTCTACCCTCCTTCTCCAAAACATGGACAGTCCCTCTCAAAAGAGAGACTGAAAAGAGCCTTATACTATCGTAAGAATCCTTTTGTCAATGGGATGGTGGAGGTGCATGCCTTTAACCCCAGCACTCAGGAGGCAGAGACAGGTGGATCTCTTGTCTTGTCTACAGGGTGAGGTCTAGGACACATAGGGCTACACAGAGACACCCTGTCTTGAAACACAAAACCAAGCCATAACAAGAAAACCAACCAACCAGGCAATAAAAAAATTGTATTGACTTTGACTAAAGTGCATGCACTGTAGTTTAATTCATTATTATTATTATTATTATTATTATTATTTGGTAGTTAGTAGCCAAATTGGGGAGTTCACAATTTAAGAAGCCTTTCTCCAGCCTGGTATATGCCTCTCAGCTGATTTTAAAGCAACTGAACCTGGAAGGAAATGAAATATTCTAACATGGCCAACATGCTACTGAACCCAGATACTCATAAAAATCCTTTAGCAGAAGCCTTCCTGCAGGCTTGGCTTTCTGCCTCATTTGGGGAGCTGAGAGTCTAGGGTCATTCTTTATGATTTTCATGCTTCTGATGCATGTTTTCTAAGGTATCCCCAAATAGGAATATGAGAACACTGGAGGGAGAGAGTTAGTTATTCTTGTATCATGTTTATAGAACAACAAAATCTCAATGAGGCAAGAGATAGCCACCAGCTTGTTGAATTTGCCAAACAGCTAAAATAATAACAATTGCAGATTCAATGAAATTAACTTGTTACAAAGCCCTGAGTTTAACCTTAGCAGATCTTCAGGACATTGTTATTCAAAGTACAAGTCTGAAAAAAAATCTTGGCACATATGGTGTTCCTGAAGAAGAAGAGAAACAATTTCTTGGCGAATCTAAAGTTTAATTCATGTGAGAGACTTGGTTAATGTCACCACCAACAAATGCATTTGTTACAGGGCAGCACGTCCCACTAAATTAATTATAGCCATTCTGTGTAAATTCTGTCTGGATTTTCAATTACTACCTATAACAAGATTTTTAAAAAGCTTTTATGAATATTAACACAGCTTTCCTGCTAGAAGAATGGAGAGCAGAAGGAAAAGTTAACATGATCCTGATTTATTTACCACTAGGTCACCCAGTGGCCACTCGCCAAGCCTTCTAGTTCTTAATAGTTACTACTTGGGTACTAGCCTGAGGAGGGAGGACCCAAATACCAACAGAGGTCAGGTACATCAAGTTAAAGACACAGCAGGACCTTACTGCAAACCCATACAATGTGGGACTAACGGGGACTGTGCTGCCTGGACAGAGGTCATGGAAAAGAGTCTAGTCAGCCCCAGTAACAGTTGTTGTGGAGAAACGCAGAACTGGCAAGGTCAAGTATTCATTACACAGGCATATGCACTTATGAAACATTATAAACTTAGATACTTATGATATATAGAATTTGGAGATGCATTTTCAGTTTATGTACCATTATAAAAAATTACAAAAGTATGTTTTAAAGATTAAGAGGGCTGAAGAGACGGCTCAGTGGTTAAGAGTACTGGTTGCTCTTAGAGCGGGCTTAGGTTTGAGACCCAGCACTCACATGGCAACTCACAACCATCTCTAACTCCAGTTCCCGGGGACCCAATGCCCTCTTCTCCCTCTGAGGACACCAGGCACGCATATGGTGTGCAGACATACATGCAGGCGAAATGGTCACACATATAAAAAAAAATAGTACAATTTTTAAATATTTAAAAATGGTGACTGGGACAGGTCCTCTGGAGCACAAAGAGTCAGATGAGGATGCAGGGGTGATGGAACTCCATAGACTTACTCCATGAAACACTGGTTATGAAACGGATTTGATTATGGACACTGGGAAGTAATGTGGTGCCTTGTCAGGGTTTAAAGACCCTGGTACAGAAAAATGCCTTCAAAAGTATCATCATTATGCAGGATTTAGGCAGCATCTATAGTTGGGCCAAAATACGCACATATATTGACAGTTTCTAGGCAACTATGCGAAGCATTCTCATTGCTCTCCTCTAGCCGGTGGTGTGAAGTAGAAGAGAAATTTATGCTTTATCGCATTCCTATGCACACTGTTTTAGTCTTGCATTGTAACTTATAAAAGAAAAAAGTCTTAGAGAAAAGTTTGTATTACATTATTATTAAGTAAATATATGAGTTCTAAGATATTCAACCTTTAAAATATTTTTATTTTAAATTATGAGTATATGTGTGGGGGGGATTGTACATGAGTACAAACCATGAGTACAGAGCCTCTCAGAGACCAGAGAGGGTTACAGATGCCCTGGAGGTGGAGTTACAGGTGGTTCTGAGCCTCCCAAAGTGAGAGCTGGGGAAACTGGACTTGGATCCTCTGCAAGAGTAGTGCTTGCTCTTAAGCAATGGACCATCGCTCCAGCCCCAGATATAATTTTTGATCATTAATTTTTAGATATGTTAACATAAATGCAATTAAATTAACAAGCCACTCCTTTGAGAGTAAAATGTTAAAGCCACACAATTTGTAGCTCTCGATGAATTATAGTTATGGTTTAAATACACACAGTGAAATCTCTTCATAAGGTGGTAACTGGAGAACAGTCTACAAATATATTATAGGCTAACGGTTTTCTCAGCTTTACTGTATAATGTTGCACATTGTGAAGAAATGTGTAGAAACAGCCCTTATAATCCCCTACTATCATCCCCATGAAAGTTTCATAATGGTCCTACTATACTGCTCTGTGGAATGGAGACAGCGCCACATAGTGAAATGACACATGTGCACATTTACGTGTTGGGAGAGGGACCACAGCACAACCGGCAGCATTCCCGGTTACAGAGCGTTCATTGTTCATATCTACAGCCACAGGAGACAGCCAAGCAGGAAGACTGCGAGAAGCACAGGCCTCTGACCCAAGAGTGGCAAGGGAATGCAGAGGCAGAACCTCTCGAATAAAGACCTGAAGACTTATTTATAAAACCAACCTGTTCTTAGGATAACTGGTGTGACTTACAAACCAGGAGAGGCATTCTCTAACATAAACAACATTGAAACAGGCACTCAGGATTTAAAAGTTGAAATCTATGATCCCGTCATGGTATTCACTATATAACTACTGGGAGAACTTCCTTACCTACTCTGTGCTTTGCGGTCCAATGCATGCAACTCAATAAGACAGGATGGGAACAATTTAGGGACACTATCTATTGCTGCAAACAGTTTGTAATCATTGAAGCAGTAGGATTGGTGACATGCATTTGTTACTCCAGTCTGTATTCAAAGGAATGCAGAGTTCAGAAACCAATCATATTTTAAAATTGGAGCTTGACAAGTTTCTTCAAACATTGCAAAGATAATTGAATTTATGGGACAAGCTAGTCTAAGACCACCCACTGAAGAAGCTGAAAATGGACTGTTTTAGCAATAGGGACCCAAATGTAGTCAACAGATGTGTGCAAAGTTCTGTTTTAATTGTTGCCAATAGTCGTACTTGGGAGATTTCTTTTGGTTGCAGGCAGTGACTTGCTAAAATATGTTCCTGTGGAATCTTCTGAAATAGAGTTGAGCTCAGTAACCATTAGTCAGTGCCTGAGCTAAGTGACAAAATGATCGGGACAGCGGAAGAGAACCATGGAGCCCCTGGTGCCATTCAAGCAGAAGAGACAACTCTCATTTGAAGAAAACACTGGTGCACTTATCTTTCCAAGCTGGGTCATCTGACAGAGGCAAAAAGGAGCGCTGACTGGTCCTTTATTGCTCTCAAGCAGACCGTGTGCACTTGGTGAGCACATCAGTCCCCTGGCTCACATTCTAACCATGTGCCAGCCCAGCTTGTGACCTTCAGCAAGGCATTACTATTCTCTGTGCCTGTTTCCTCCTATATGAAGTGAGATAGCGAAGGACGCCCATGATGACACAGAAGACGTACACCCCAGTCTAATTCTAATTTATAAAATCCTTAACACCATTCTAAATTACCATGTTGGAAAACATAAGAAAAAAGAAGAGACAGGCGGAGAAAACAAAATACTATTAGGAAGGAGACTTAAAGAACCATCCATTTGCAATGTAGCTAAAATTTGTCTTTGAATGGATAACCAGTGCATGCCAAGCTCCTGACAAACTATGACATCATCTCCACCCCAGGTTCTAAAAACTATCACTGATAGCAATTTAGGATGTTTTACAAACACATTAGTAAATCTAGTTGACTGTGACTGCCAAAATTCTCTTGCTTGCCCATTAAAATATGGAAGTAGATTCCACATAATCCCCAAACAATGCAGAGATAAAGTAGAGGGCAAAATATTGGTACTAGTTCAAGCAGAACAAGCAGAAGCCTGTCACTGCATATTTATGCCAACAGAATCTCATCACTCAACTTAAAACCATAAAATGGGTCTCAGTTTAGTGCAATACTCTGTACCACTCCACCAGATGAAATGTCTACATTGTTCCATAATCACACAGCAGTTATTGCCTTGTGACTGTCTCCCCACAAGCATCATAGGCACTCCAAATAATAAACTTAAGGTCTGTTTTTAGATCAAGTATTTCTTCTTTTGGGTCAAATGTGTCCTTTTCATTTTTTGCTACTGGTACATGGGCCTTCCTTACCCAAATCACAGCTCTGGAGAGTGGGAGGACATCAGCCTTGCCCGCTATTGCTATGGTCACTTGTCCGTGGCACCACTGAATTCAAGAGACAGCGTTGAAGCACACTGCCTCAAGTCACAGTTTCACCGTTCCTGTGTCTCAGCACAGTACTGCACGTTTTAGTCCGTACAAAATTCCTGCCTTGATTCTTATCCCAGGTTGTGATAACTAAAGACAAATAGTTTGTTGAGTTTTGATATCACACAAGAGAATGAAAACAATTTCCCTTTTGCTGCTGTTAAGTATCTCTGAAATAAAACTTTTTAATGTTCAATCAATTCCCTAACCCCCAAATTTTGATTCTCATCGAAATAAATGCATTTTCCAAAAGCAGGAGTTCTCACACCAGTTTGTTGGTACCCATCTCACCTGCGTGTGCGGTACAGATCAAGTCTAGAAAGCTGTGTAAGGGAATCACATGGCAGGGAAGTCTGCATGTGGTCCATGGGCCAGACTCTCAATGACGCCGTGACATGTCTTAACATTCAGTGATTTAGAAAAGAATCTTATCTCATGATCTCCTATCCCTCAGCAGAGGATGAAGGAGAAGAGTGGGTGTGCACAGAGTGAGATTCTGAAATGTGTTTCAGTGAAAGCTAGCATCCCACATGCTTCTCAGTGATGCTTGCTGAATACTCTCAGTAGCTCATGGCCGAGCCTTGCAAAGTAGACACCCCATTTGGCATCTCAGATGCTGAGTAGGTCTTGGGTTTATGAGTCAATCAAGAAGGAAGCAACTGGTAGGAGCTCCTTGTGGCTACAACATCCCACTGAAACATAGTCTAGGTTATAAGCTACAACCTTCCTGGACAAGTACCCTTCTAGTGCCTATCCAAAAGCTGGCATTTCCAGAGAGATGCTGTAGAAGAATATGTATCTGGAGGTCAGCAGTCGTTACATTGGTCACCTGCTATAATTTGTCTGAATGGAAGCTCTGGTCAATGCTCCTCGCTTCTGGAAGCTCTTCCTTCTAGAAGACTTCTTCTCCAGGAGAATTCCTCTTGGAATTCCTATTTATGCTTCAAAACTCAGTTTAAGCTCACTATCAACTTCTCTAAAAGCCTTCAAGACCATACACGCACTCCAATATGACTTAGAAATCCTTTCTCCCCCCTCACAATATCTAAATGCCATTCCAAACATGTTACTGTCCTATGAAAAAATTTGTGTTTGAGGAGCCACAGAATGGAACCACACTTTGTTCAATTGTATTTCAGATCTAACTGATTGAAGGTACATAAGAATTAGAGAATATTTTAAAATTAACTTTTTAAACAGATTTATTTTTCATTTACTGTCCATAACTCTGTGTATATATGCCCACACATATGTGGGTGTCTGCAGAAGCCAGGAGTTTCTGGTGGTTGCCAGTGGTCTGACATGGTGCTGGGAAATGAACTCCAGTTTAGTCCTTTGCAAGAGCATCAAATGCTCTTAACCACTGAGCCCTGTCTCTGGTTCCATAATAACTAGCATTTCCATTGTTACTTAAGGCCTTACACAGGGCTCCTAAGATAGAACAAAGCTTCTTAAGACAAGAGTCTCCAGAGACTAATGTAAAGTTTACCCATATCCTCTCCCAAGTCTTGCAAATCTCTCTCAGTCTTCTCATGCTGACTGGGGTGGTTTGAAAGAAAATGGACCCCAAAGGGAGGGGCATTGTTAGGAGGTGTGGCCTTGTTGAAGTAGATGTGGTCTTGTTGGAGGAAGTGTGTCACTGTGGAGGTGAGCTTTGAGGTCTCATATATGCTCAAGATACTGCCCCATGTCTCAGATCACTTCCTGTTGCCTGTAAGAAGTAGGCTCTCAGATATTTCTCCAGTATCATGTCTGCCTGCATGCCGCCATGTTCCAACATGATGATTATGGAGTGTAGTTGAGCCATTCCAATAATTAAATATTTTTCTTTATAGGAGTTGCCATGGTCACAGTATCTCTTCACAGCAATAGAAACTCTAACTAAGACACTGGCCATAAAGGATGAGTACAGTGACTTGGACCATGAATAAGGGAAAAGAGGCCACAAAGTCTATGCAGGATCAAAACATCACTTATCTAAGCAGAACATCAGTGTTCATGTAATCTGGAACACTCACGGAAGTTAGGATAAACATCAGTTTTCTTGTTGATTCCAGTCATGTCAAAACATCTATAAAATTCAAAAGAGCTAGGAAGAATACTTTTCAGTCATTTATCTCACCTCCTGCATACTTATTGAAATCAGCACTAATGGATTCTGTAGCATGTGGACCAAATCACATATCAAGCTATTGAGAAACAACCCCGATATCCTAATTTGTAATTTATAGGTGGCTGTAAATCTTGCTTATCTCACATTCCTAATCTAGAACCTTTTAAAAAGCTGTAGAGTCTGTAGACAAACTCATGGGTCACATTTTCGCTTTACCTTCTGTGGTGGCTGTTGTTCATTGCCAGACAGATTAGATTTGGATCTAAAATCACCAAGGGAGGACACTTTTGGGTGTGTCTATGAAGGATGTGTCCATGAAAGAATCGTGAAGACCTACTCCGATTATACTCGGTACTGTTGGAGTCCCTGGACAGAGTAGAAAGTAGACAACAACATCTATCTCTCTGTGTTCTGACTGTGAATACAATAGGACCTCAGGCTCCAGCAGCCAAGACTTCCTCCTCCTGCTCCTGGTGCTGAACCACACCCTTGAACTGTGAGCTCCTCTTCCCCAACATTGCCTTTGTCAGCACACCTTTTGCTAATTCTGTGGTTTTGAGTGAGTTTCAGTAATTTCTTCTCCACTTCCTAACTTCTGGTAAATACGGTAAGGTTTTAAAAAATTAAATAGTGCATGAAAAAAAACCAAAACCATATGTAGAAGATTTCTTCTGCGAATCAAGCAGGAAAAGACTTGAGATTCTTCTGGCATGGAGTGGTTAACTAACACACACACACACACACACACACACACACACACACACACACACACACACACACACACGCACGCACGTACGCGCGCCGGGTGCAAACCTGGCTCCCCAATGTTCTCACACAGCACACTCTTCTTCGTGGAAGCCGTCACGTATGGCAGGGTGCAGAGCGAGGCAGTGTGCCCACAGTGCTGTACTGTGCCTGTTTGTTTTCGCACTTCACTACCTCTCCTACCAGGTACTGTTAGCCTGCCAATTCCTTCCTCCTCTCCCCGGCCATCTCTGCTTTAAGGTGCCTCTGGTCTGGGGACAGTTCCCTTCAAAACTGTTCCAGGGTGACCTGAGTTGTTATTCTCAAGGATGAGGGGCTTGTCTGCCAACCTGATAGCTAGTCTTTCCTGGCAAGTTTTTACTTCTGTAGACCATCAAGAGCTCTTCTGGCCAGCTCTACCACTAATGCTTGGATTTAAAGGTGTGGAACCCGGACTGAGGTCTAGAACAGAAAGGGGACAGACCTCCATTGATTCCAGGTCCTAATCCACAGCAAACACAAGGGGACCAACCTGACAAAACTCGGCTGTTTATCCTCCCCAAAGTGGCTCCATACTTCCCCAGAAGAAACCCCGGAGTACCTCACAGCAGTTTGCATCTGTAGCAGGAATGAGTCCTAGGACACTAAACAGGCAGGAACCTTCTGGAGCTCCCAAGAAGACCAGTCCACAGTGTGGTATGATTGGAAAGACTCCAAACAAAGCAACATATTCTCCATCCCTGGGTTCAGGTACCCCAGGGAAAAACCAAGAAACCAAGTTAAGCAGGGAGCAAGAGCTTAGCACCTGCAAGTCAGGGAGCCTCATTCTCCACTCCTCCAGCCTCTGCGGACCGCTTTGCCAGTCCAACTTAAGTTCTGTGTGTTCATCTGGAGGCGACAGAAACTCTTCTCTCTCCCTTCCTTTCCTGGCTTGGGGGTACAGAACAAACCTCGCGACTGAAAGGGAGGGTTTGAAAGTCTTCCTAAGGAGATCTCCTCAAGTCCCTTACCACCGGTGAGGCAGAAGAGGGGGACGAGGAAAATCAAGGCCACGGGATTCTCGCCCATATCTCGCCCTCATCTCCCTCCGGGTCCCACCACCCGCCCGGTCCAGAACCCACAAGAGCAGCAACGGCGTGTGCGTGCCAGGCTGCCCTCGTCCTCCGGGGTGGCCCGGGACCCCTACCCGCTCACCAGATGGCCATCCTGCTCTTGGGATAGTCCAGCCGCTCCAGGCAGCCGAGGAAGTGAGGCAGCGTGTGCGCGGCGTTGCGGGCGAGGACAACCACGAGCACCGTGGGGCTCTGTAGGGGCGACTCGGGGAACGCCACCGTTTCCTCTCCGTCCTCATCCGAATCGGGCTCGGCAGTGAAGCGCGCCCGGCAGCCGCGGCGGAGCAGGGCGGAGGACAGCAGCAGCAGCGCGCAGGCGACGGTGGCGCGGCGTGCAGCCATGTTCCGCGGCTGGCGGGAGGCGGCGATGCTGCCGGTGGCGCCGGGGATGCGGCTGCCCCGGAGCCGGCGGGAGCGCGCACGGGCACCGACTTCTGTAGCTCGCGGGACCCGCTGTCGCCCAGTCCCGGCCGGAGTCCCCAGCACACCGACTCCCCCGCCGCTCGCGCTCGCTCGCCCTGCGCTCCGCCCCGCGGACCGACAGGTCGCCACTGTGAGAATGGTCGTCCACGGAAAGTTCCCCTAGTCAGAGCTGCGCTTGTACAGCTGAGGTCTGCGGCTTCCTCCGGAGCTGTGAGGTGTGGCCCTGTCTGCCAATGGGCGTGTGTGTGTGTGTGTGTGTGTGTGTGTGTGTGTATGTGTGTGTGTGTGTGTGTGTGTGTGTGTGTGTGTGTGTGTGTGTGTACATAACGGTACAACCCCAAGAAAATTTACTCTGCAAACCACAGTCTGAAGTCCTTCACGGTGACGCGATGGATCCAGGATTTCATAAAGCACCTATTGACAGATTAGAGTTTTGAAATGGGACGTCTCCCCAACCACCCAGGACTGTGAGAAACAATGTTATAACTCCCACAGAGGCAAAATGCTTGTGTTTCAGATACACTTCTCCTGAAATTCATTCTTGACAGAATAAACACCTCAAATCAGAACCCTGAAAATAAAAAGTCCCAATGGAACACCATTCCGGGGCCCTTCTTTTCAAATAAGGTTTCAGTAAGAGCTCCTAACAGCTGGGCTATCTCTCCAGCCCTGGGAGTCCCTTCCTAAGTGAAGAGGTGTGGAAGAAAAGATCCATGTGTCCCCCGCCCCGATAATGACCCAAACTGCCAAGAGTAGGAAGACCCACGTGCCAGAGGGAGGGGAAAGAATGAAGCCCAGAAGAAAGGGTAAAGGTAGAACACGATCGGCGGGCAAAATGAAACCGCTTGCATTCTCAGAGATTATTTACCCTTGAAGATAACACAGGACCAGAGTAACTGTGGCATGAAAACCAGCCTTTGATCTGTGTGCAGGCTAACTGTGGACCCTGGAAGTTCGCAACCATCACCGCCAGGCCAACAAGCCCTCAGCTCCGACCTGAGGCTTCTTCTTACTGATTGTGTTGTTCTTTCTCCACAGCTCTCAGAAGGCCTCTATTTGCTCTTCTCCGCTCTCAGCTCCGACCTGAGGCTTCTTCTTACTGATTGTGTTGTTCTTTCTCCACAGCTCTCAGAAGGCCTCTATTTGCTCTTCTCCGCTCTCTGGACTTTCAACTGGTCCGTTTGTAGCAGCTCCCTTCCCTCACACCAAAACTTAGGCCCTTTTCACATCATTGAAAGTTTCTTACTATAGCCAGGCCATGGTAGCGCATGCCTTAAAATCCCAGCACTTTGGAGGCAGAGACAGGAGGATCTCCTTGAGATCGAGGCTAGCCTGCTCTACAAAGCGAGTTCCAGGACTTCCAGGACCGTCCCACGGAGAACCACTGTCTCAAAAAACCAACCAACCAACCAACCAACCACACACACACACACACACACACACACACACACACACACACACACAAGAAACAAAAACAAAACAAAACCCTTATTATAAACATAGGTAGACATAGTGGCCAGGCTTTTCATTCCAACACTAAGGACTTGGAAGTGTCTTAGCAGGGTTGTGTAGGACCCTGCTTGTGAAACAACGATAGTAACCTTTGTCTCCTAGTGGCCCTCTATTGATCAAGCTCTGAGAAGGAGGAGGCAGCACTGCCTTCCTCTGTTTCTTCGTCTCCCTTTCTCCGCCACAGCAAAGTGTGCCTTTAGCATGCCCTCCCCACTGAGACTAGTCTGGTACTTACAAATGCAGTGAACTCGTTCCAGTTCTCAGCTTTCCAGACCTGTGCTATGCAAGCTCCACTCGTTCAGATTCTACTCGTTTACAAGTTCCTTTGTATCTCAGTCACTGTTGCATTGCTGTGAAGAGATCCATGACCAAGGCAGCACTTAGAAAAGAAAGCATTTAACCTGGAACTTGTTTCCAGTTTCAGGGGGTTAATCATTGTCATCATGGTAGGAGCGTGGTGCTGGAGAAGTAGCTGAGAACTACACCCTGATCGAGAGAGAGAGAGAGAGAGAGAGACTGTCCCGACCCACAGGACACTCATCGTGGGTCTGGTGGGCACCTAGGGAAAAGATGGGGGGCAGGGGATACAAGGACAGACGCCAAGACAAGAGTCTGATCAAGGCGACAACTTTATTCATCCCAAAGGGATTTATATAGGGGGAGGGAAGAGGCAAAGGAATGGGGGATGTGCTGTAGCTGTAATGAACCTGGCAGAGCAGAAGGTCAGTGGGATGGGTAGGGCATCTTGTGTCCTCTGGTAACCTAACTGCAGACTCTAACTTTATCTTTCACAATCCACCTTCTATTAAGCCTATGCCCTAGATAAGCCGCAGGTCTGTTTCTGGAATTTGGCAGGGAGCAGGGTGGTCCCGAGTCACGTACTTTCTATGAGGGGCTTTTCTTATGAGTACGTGAGTAGCAGTACCTGGTTGATGGCCGGAGGTCCCTGACAGAGAGAGAAAGAGAGAGAGAGAGAGAGAGAGAGAGAGAGAGAGAGAGAGAGAGAGAGAGAGAGAGAGAGCCTAGATTTGGCTGGGCATTTGAAACCGCAAAGCTCATCACCAGTGAAACACTTCCTCCAACAAGGCCATGCCTACTCCAACCAGCAGGGCAAACTCCAAATTCTGCATCTCCAACTCTGATGCCAAAGTGCCTTTTAGATCTCCAGTTCCTTCCAGTTTTGTTGGGAGTGTAACATACTCCTCTCACTTGGGCTGGTTCCACATCCAGTCTGCAGCTCTCCTTGGCAGGTATCTCATTATCTCCAACATCTTGGGGTCTCAAATCAGCTCCACATGATGACCTCTCCGAGCCTACACACAGTGGCATCCCTGATGCACTGCTGGCCTCTGCAGCTTTCTTAGCCATGGAGGAAGATTCCATATCCCCTTTCATGTATTCTTGACTCTAAAGCCAGAGCCAAGTGGTTAAAGCTGCCAAGTTCTGCTACTTCAGGGGATGGAATTCGTTTCCGTTGTAAAATTACATTTGCATCATCTTTCTGCTGTAGATTGTTTCCCTAACTGCTTAAGCTTTTCTTTAATTCCTTTTCACAAGTTGAAAGCTTAGCTAGGCAGGGTTTTGTCCTTGGGTCCCTACTCCCCTTATTCCACTTAACATCAGGCTTTTCTTTAAATTTATCTTCCTGAGCACTGGACCTTTTGTCTTCTATATTACATTTCCTGGTGCTCCCTTCCTCCTCAAACTGTATATTTTATATTTTCCTTGCTCTGCTTGCTCCTTTTCATTATAGATTTGTATGAGAGTGACTGCTAATAACCAGAAGACATGGTCACTAACAGGCTGCCTTGAAATCTCTGCCAATGCCATTAATCCCAAACTCTTCAATTTAGCCTCAGGACGATTTTTAGGACAAGGGAAAAAAGCAGCCATATTTTTGTGATGAAATATCATAAGAATAGTCTTTAGGCTACTTATTAATGTTTTTCCCCTTTGGAATTTCTTGACCTAGGTCATTATAATTTATATTGCTCTTAGCATCTTCCATGCTCCTACTAGGATGTTCCAGTAATTCCTGCTTAAAATGTTCAACCATTTCTAGTCCAAGGTCTCAAAGTCTTCCTAGAATAAACAGGCCTCTCATAACAATACCCACTCCTGGTACCAATTTCCATCTCAGCCACTTCCGTATGTTCTCCCTTTTACTTGGTCAGTGTAGTCTGCAGGCAATTTCATTCTCAGAATCTGTCCCCTGCCCTAACCCCTTTCTGTGGAGTTTATACTTAAATGACTAATGGGTTAAAACCTTGTCTCCTGCTGTAACCATTTTCTATGGTGTTTATACTTAAGTAACTAGTGGGTTAAAATCCACTCCACACCTTCCCCCCCCCGCGCCAATAGGAAACATCCTCACTCTCAGAGACTCACCAGCTTGCAGAAGACACTAAGTGAAACCACGGCAGAAGTATGTTCCAGCTACAGCAGAGGAACATGGGTGATAGTGGCAGGACCTTTTAGAAGGGTTTCACAGAGATGTTCTCTCTTCCTTTCTCTTCTTTCTTGGCCAGTGTCCACTCAACTTTCATAACTAAGATCCCCTTACTTTAAGGAATACTTGCCATTTGTTCATATGCTCATCTTACTACAAACTAAGCGAGTTAAAACTAAGACATCATATTACCTCCGTATTTCCTTCTGTTACCTTGTCTTAGCTCTTTTTTTTCCCCAATAAATGTGAAGGCCAGAGATTGACAGCAACTGTCTGTTTCAGTTGCCAGTTGCTCTCCACTGAATACAGAATTTACTCCTTCTTCTAGTAGGTCTGTCCAGGAGCTTTTCCATGCCCTATCACAAGCATTACAGATACATCCCAGTCTACCAGCTTATGCATGGATGCTGAGGACACTGACTCAGGTCCTCATGCTTAGACAGCAAGCATTCTACATACAAAGCTGTCTCCCAAGTCCCGAAATCATTTTAATATCATGTTTTCAATTTGTATGTATTTAGTGTAGGTTTATAGCCAGCTTTCTTTAGAGAGGCTGAAAACTCACTTTGGAAGCAGATGTTGATAAAGTGGCTGGAGATAAGATGTGTTGGAGAGCTATGATTTGATTTTGATGCTTTTTCAAAGCCAGCTATTGTTTAAGCATGCATGTCTACATCTCTTTACAAAAATACCAGACTATTTTTGTGCACTATAAAGTATTTATTAAACACAAGCTGTATTATAAACCAATATAATCTAAAAACAATGTGTCAGTTTCAACACTACTAACTGATTGCCCAGCACCTAACTTGAGAAACATAATGGCCACCAACCTGAAGCCCATTGTGTGTCTCTTCTTGTCACATGTGTTATCCCCAGGCACGAGCAGCAGGTTGAGCTTTAGGTTACTCAGTGTCTTTATTTTGTTTGGATTTCTTTTTCCTATGATTAGTTTTTATGTGTCAGCTCAGCTAGGCAGGGGTGTCCTATTATTTAGTCCAAACAGCATAGAGACTCCTGTGAAATAATTTTTCTTTTTGATATGATTAACAATCAATGCAGTAAACTTTTAAGCTAAGCACATTTCTCCTTGTATTGTGGCTGAGCCTCATCCAATCTGCTAAGGTCAAGGGAAAAGGACAGTATTCCAAAACAAGGAAGAAGCCATGCTACCAGATTGCCTTTGGATTCAAGGCTGTAACATCACCTATCTCCTGGGGTTCCCCCCAGCCAGTCCAAACCTGCCCTACAGACTTGATGCAGACTTGAAACTTTTTAGCCCCTCTGATCACAACATCCCCACCCCATATTTTGTAAGCAAGAACAGAGATGGGATGATTGGAGGGCTCTAAATTGATGGAGGATGTCCTTCTGTATGCTGTGAATATATGCTTCTCTTATTGGTTGATGAATAAAGCTGTTTCGACCAATGGACAGTGGAGTCAGGGAGACAGGCAGCTGCCTTGTAAGCAAGAGACCTGGGCATCACTGAAGATACCCAGATTAAAAGAAATGGGTTAACAATTAAGAGAGAGCTAGTCAATAAAAAGCCTGAACCATTGGACAATTTATAATTAATGTAAGCCCTTGTGTGTTTATTTGTAACAAAAAGGCTGCAGGATGAGGCAGGACAGAAACTTCCATCACAAGTTGTTATTTAAGCATTAAATGCATCTCTTTATCTACGGAAGTACCCATTTATCATCCATCCGTGCTGTTTCTCCATCTGGCTTTAAGCTCAGATTGTTCCTGCTTTGGCTTCCCAAGCTCTGGTAGTACACACACATATTGTGCCAATCCATCATATTCTGTTCATTGCATACTTTCTCAAGCAGTTTACTCCATGTTTTAGAGTAAGAAAATTCTTAGATACTGTATCAGAGCTGGCTCATCAACTATTAGGAAACAACACTTTGCACCACAACTTAGCGATGGCTTTTTCTCTTGAGACTGACTATCCGTGGATAGATATTACTGACTTTTTTTGTAGGAACAAAATGATCTGGCTCAAATATCAGCCTGGGAAATCAGCTCTGCAAGTGCCAGATTACTCAGAACATAATATTCAGGAGGGAATCGGATTCACTGCTACTTACTTACGGACTTTTCTTCTAAGCCCCTCAGTACTCTAATCTAATGAACTGTTGAAGCACTTACAAATGGAAAATTCCGGCAGACTCTACCCTGCTTTCTGGTAGATTTCACTCTAAGCTTGCTACAGGAGTCCTTCTGATTCTGTGCTTTAATTCTTCTTGCTCATTCTTAGCCATTCCTAACCAGCAAGAACTGCTTTAAAAATCTTCATTTCTTAATCTGGCAGCAAAAATTCCATTTTTATTCAACTCTTAAATAGTGAAATTAAAAGTCAGAAGCACTCCCTATACACGTGTGCCTATATCATTATTTTTCTAGACAATAGAATTTAATCTTGAATAAAAAGTTTCTAGTGCTTTTTTTACCCTTTCAGGTTTCTCTTTCTCCTCCACTCCTCCACTTACCCTTTAACCTTTAAATGTAAGGTAGAAAAATCTTTCATTGAAGGTGTTTGGAAGTCTTGTTCACATAGGGTCTAATCTCTTTAGATCTGCGTCCTGAATTACAGGATCCCCTTTCTCAGATTAGCAACCGAATGTTACACCTCTTTGACTGATTTAAGTCTTTAGGAGCCAGAGAGAAGGGTTTATTCATTTCTAATCACTTGAACTAGTTCCAGTGTTTGGTGCTCCAGGGAGCCTCCTAATTTTAATACTGTTTGCTTTGAGGGAGCTTAATAGCTGTTTCGTGGAGGCAAAGATAATGATTCCCTACAGATATAACATATTCAAGGGAAACTTAACGAATCTTTGTAGGTAGAGTTTCCTTGTATTTATTATTCTGAAACATTCGAGGTTTTCTCTTTTTCTTTCATTTTCAGCAGCTTGGAACAGTGTGAATTCATGCCTCTTTTAATTGATATTCATCGATCATTTTGTACCGCTAACAGTTTTTATTAAAATTGTGAAATTTTTGGCCATCATTTCTTCAACTTTTCTACCCTTTTCTGTATGTTAGTCCACTACTATGTAACACACCTCTAAGACTTTTCTCACTCGCTGTGTGTTTGTTTATTGTGTCAAGGTGTTGTCTTGTATCCCAGGTTGAACTAGAACTCCCTCTGTAGACTGGTCTGGTCTCAAATTCAGTTCTCCCGGTTTAGCCTTCTGCATACTGGGATTGCAAGCATTCACCACCCTGTCTAGCACTTAGCTGCCTCCCACCCCTTATAAAAGTATCTGTTCACGTCTCCTGACTTCTGTTCCTCTGGCATCAGCTTCACCTACCTCTTCCTCCATGATTCCATTTTGGCTGTCAAAATTCGCCCACTGAAAAATATTTATTTCTGAAATTGAAATTGTCATCTTCAGTTGCAGAATGCCCATTGGATTTTTAATTTTTTTTCTTTGCTGAAATTTGACTTTTGATATTTCCATGAAAACATGTTTTGCTGCACTTCATTGCTGATGTATGTCACATTGAAATCTTGCTTATTTCAACACAAGATTCTTTTTCTTTGTTTTTGGTCTTCTTTTTTTTTTTTTTTTTTTTTTTTTGGTTTTACGAGACAGGGTCTCTCTGTATTGTTTTGGAGGCTGTAGGTCCAGCCGGGCCTCAAACTCACAGAGATCCGCCTGCCTCTGCCTCCCGAGTGCTGGGATTAAAGGCATGTGCCACCACCGCCCGGCTGGTTTTGGTCTTTTTAAGGCAGGGTTTCTTTGGGTAGCCTTTACTATCCTGGAACTTGATCTGTGGAGCAGGCTGGCCTTGAACTCAGAGATCTACCTCTCTCTGCCTCCTGAGTTCTCAGAAAGCCATGTGCCACCACAACACAAGATTTTTAATCCATTGTGTTTTGTTTTTCATATGTAATTTTTTTTAAATTTTATTTTACATATCAACCCCAGTTCCCTCTTACTCCCATCTCCCAACGGTACCCCCATCCCATCCTGCATCCTCTCCCCAGGGAGGGTGAGGCCTTCCATGAAGGATCATTACAATCTGTCACCTCATTTGGGGCAGGGCCTAGGCCCTCCCCATCCATTGTGTTTTGAAGTACTGAAATACATTTGGGGCAGGGCCTAGGCCCTCCCCATCCATTGTGTTTTGAAGTGCTGAAATACCCTGCCTAGTACTTTTAATTTTGGAAGCCTTTTTGGTCAGCTTAATATAGTCAGTGTCTTTGTAATCATTCCTTGCTTCCACCCATCTTCTCTTCAGTCTGTCCTCATAGCTCGAAGTGATGCTGTTAATATGTACCAGGAACCTCCACTGACTCCCTTTCTTACTCGGGGTCAATTCAAATCCACTTGCCATGTCCTACTCATCTGTGGGAAGGTACTGGTCTTTGGCTCTTAAGTCACATGCATACGTTAGTTTTCAATAGTCCATCCACACCTCACGTTTAAACTAATCTTGAAAGGTGAGCTCGCTCTAAAACTACGTTTTTATTTTAAACTTCGACGGTAGGGAATTGATTGGGGCCTTTTCCTGTTCTCAGGAATTTAAGACCAAGATAGAATCCTTCATTTCTCAGGCGAGAATATGAACTTAACAATGGAGCTAGCTGAAGGACTCTGAAGTCAGGCTGTTAGCGAACTTCCTCCACTCTATCACCTGCCCAGATTGGGGAGAAAAACAAACAAACAAACAAACAAACAAACAAACAAATGATGGGGCGGGGTGGTGGTGGTGGTGGCGGTGCCAAGGGCGTGGCGGGGACTGGAGCGCGTGCGCGCAGGTGCGAGCACCCTCGGGCAGGGGGCGTGGCCCGCACTCTCCGCCCCGTGTGTGCGGCGGGAAGCGGAACTGCGGAGCGCTGGGCTCGGCTTCTGGCCGGGCGGGCTTCGCGCGACACCACTGCTCTCTGCGCGGGCAGCATGGAGGAGCACGGCGATTCCGAGCCAACCCCGGGATGTAGCGGCCTTGGCCCGGGTCCCGTTCGCGCTGGCGGCGCCACCCCCCACACGTGGGCTCCCGAGGACGCCTGGATGGGCACACACCCTAAGGTCAGGAGGCGCGAGGCCAGTCGGGCGCCGACCCGGCCCTCCTCACAGCGACTCCTCTGGGCCGTGTCCGGCCGGCGGAGGACGCTTGCCAGCCTCCCGGCGGGGGCGACCCCTGCGCAAGGCCGCAGATCGCCCGCAGTATCATTTTTGTTTGTTTATATGACTAACACCGTGCCTCTCACTCTGCCAGAGCCGCTCTTATCCAGAGGCCTCTGATAAGCATACCTGTTTTTCCTATCTAGTCCTTTCTGGGGTGAACTGATTGAATCCACGGTTAGCCGATCTGCGGGCTATGACTGAGACCTAGGAGTCCACAAATAATGTGCTTAGTTAACCACAGTCACATTCCACGTAGCCTTAGGCCCAAAGTGTGTGCGCCGTCATTCTGTATGGAAACGGAATCCCATTTTTTTCGGATTTCTTAGAAACTGAATAAGTTCTTGCACAGGGCAGAGCTGTTCATGTTGCCAGTTTTACTGTATTGGCCTCAAGGAAAATAAGGATAGCCTTTTCCTAACCTCTGCTTCGGAAATCGGTGGTTTGTATCCGAAAAACCACAAACAGCATGCTGATAACGAATGCAGGTTCTATAAGGATCTTGAGGATTGGATTGGTACATTAATAAAATGGCAACTTTTCCTTTTGCGTTATGAACTCAGATAAGCGTCTAAATATTCAAGGAAAGGAAATATTTGAAAGTACAAATCTGAAAAGATGAGCCTTTCCCTACTTCCTGAAGCTTGATGTTTTCTTGCTCTCTTCCGTTCATCTTCTCCATAAACAATAGCATGGAAATGTTATAAATTTAACAAATTATAATAATGGGGGAGGAAAGAAGAGAGGCAGAGACAGTGGCTAGTAGCCTGGACTCCAATTCAGACTTCTCCATTTTGAATCTTATTTCTGTTACCAACGTTGACTTTTTTTTGTCATTGACTCATTGTGTCTTGTGCTTCAGTCTTTTGACTTGTCTCAGTATATCACAGTCTCTTCATTTAAAAACAGGCATAATAGTAGTACTTAACCTCATAGGGACAGTTTTGTAAGATGTTTGACATATCAAAAACACTATATAAGTATCTACTAGTAATCTTTTAAAATTGCATCTAAGACTGGGCGGTGGTGGCGCACGCCTTTAATCCCAGCACTCGGGAGGCAGAGGCAGGCGGATCTCTGAGTTCGAGGCTGGGCTGGACCGACAGCCTCCAAAACAATACAGAGAAACCCTGTCTCGTAAAAACCAAAAAAAAAAAAAAAAATTACATCTAAGTCTGATATTGCCTTTAGACAATTTCCTTTCTTGCAGGGTCTTTTTTTTTCTTTGATGCTAATGACTGTCTGTCTAGACCTACTATCAAATTTTCCTGTTGATACTTTTTTCTTCTAGGATCAACAAATTGATATAAAAGAGAAAAGAAATAATGTGTATTTTACAGTTATACCCTTTAGTTACTTAATTTGAAGACCGCTTAATAAGATGTTACTGGATTTTCTCATTTACAAGCTTATTATTTTATTCATTGAATCAGAAGTCCGCACTACTCCACATGGATAAAATTCATGATTGATTTCTCACATAGACTTTGTAGCCTGACCCAAAACTATGTCTCTGTCATGCATTGTCAAGCACTTCTGAGGTGTGGGACAGGCAAAGCCCTCCTATCCAACCTGTATGTGTACCATTCAGTGGATGGAAGAAGGCGACAGCAGGCCTGCAGCCCCCTCCAAGGGTCTGCAGCTGTCTCATCTGTGAGTCAGCTCTGTTTATGGACCTGCCCACTGACACGTTTGAATGCCCAAGGCTTTCTCTGCAGGAGTAGGTTTCTGAGTTTTTCCTGTAACAAATAGCAAGTCTGAAAGAAGTTGTTTGCTTCTTCTTTTTTTTTTTTTTTTTTTTTTTTTTTGGTTTTACGAGACAGGGTCTCTCTGTATTGTTTTGGAGGCTGCCGGTCCAGCCCAGCCTCAAACTCACAGAGATCCTCCTGCCTCTGTCTCCCGAGTGCTGGGATTAAAGGCGTGCGCCACCACTGCCCGGCTAAGTTGTTTGCTTCTTAAACCTCAAGTAAATCGAGAGTGGGAGTGCAGAGGAAGTTAGTATAAGTTTTTCTGTATGCAAATTAAAAAGACCAGAGAAATAGAGGCTTCCCATAGCATAACCCAATCAAAGTCGTATTTAAATTTTCTCTGACCCTGGTGGATATGTATCTTTATTGACTCTTGAATATATGTAGCTTATTCTCACTTTCCATAATTACTCACACCATTACTCTTCTTCTCCGTGTACTCAATTTATATTATATTTATGCATTTAGTAAATACTTGTTAAATGAAAGAAAACAGTGAGCTATTTCTTTCTCTATTTAACAATTGTGTTTTGATTTTCAGTACCTAGAAATGATGGAATTAGATATAGGAGATGCCACCCAAGTTTATATAGCATTCTTGGTTTACTTGGACCTCATGGAGAGTAAGTTGCTTGTTTATATTGCTTTGTTATTGGGGTGTGGGAGGTTGGGAAATTTGGTTGTCATATAGCATTGTTCACATATAATAAACGAACATTTTTCATTTACTAGTAACTTTTCCAGTTAATTTTACACTTCTTTGTTCATTTACATTGGGAATTATAAGGCTGTAGAAAAGATCAGAAAAGCAGAAGAGAGGATTATATATCATGAGTGGTTTGTTCTACTGAGTATTAGAAATTTAGAATGCTATCTTTTGTTTTCAATGAATGCATTCTTGATGCTTTTTCAGGTAAAAGTTGGCATGAAGTAAACTGTGTAGGAATACCAGAACTACAGCTTATCTGCCTCCTTGGCACTGAGATAGAAGGGGAGGGGCTACAGACTGTGGTGCCTACACCCATTTCTGCTTCCCTCAGCCATAGCAGGTGAGTGAGTACTTTAGTCTTAGTGTAACAGATCCATTGCTTATTAGATGGTTTGTGCTTTCTCCTTCTTCTTCTTCTTCTTCTTCTTCTTCTTCTTCTTCTTCTTCTTCTTCTTCTTCTTCTTCTTCTTCTTCTTCTTCTTCTTCTTCTTCTTCTCCTTCTCCTTCTCCTTCTCCTTCTCCTTCTCCTCCTCCTCCTCCTCCTCCTCCTCCTCCTTCTTCCTCTTCTGCTTCTTCTTCTTCCTCTTCCTCTTCTTCTTCTCTTTTATAAGTTCTTTATATGTTTTTACCCATAATCTTTTATTGGCCCTATTTTCCGTTTTTAAGCCCATTCCTTACTGTTTTTAAGGTATGTTTTAAATGAATAACATCCTAATTTGAATATGATCATGTGTGTCTTTTCTTTCTTTTATAATCATCATCTTTGCATCTAGCTTAAGGTATATTTCCTGCTTGGAATTCTAAGTATAGGTCTGTTTTTAACTTTTAAAAGGGTACTAAGAATTACAGTGTTTTTTTTTTTAATGATACAACAGGAAAAGGGCTCCTGTTTTCCTGTGAATAACTACTGTTTGCCTTCATTTACAACAGTTAGTTCTCTTATCATGTTCTCATTTACCACCTCTTATAATCACAAATTCCATACATGCAGTGAAACCATGTTGTAGTTTTTGTTGTGTTTGTTTTATTTTAGTTGGGAGATTACTGCTTCAATCTCAGTACTCTTTATAGATCTGTTTAAGTTGTTTATATTCATTAGGTTTGTTACGTTTGGTAGACAGTATTTCTATCAATTTCTTGTAGATTTTCCAATTTCTTGGAGTCTAGATTTCCAAACAGTTCCTCTGAATTTCATTAGTATGGATCATAATATCACCGTTTTATCTCCAGAATGGTTATTTCTCTGGTTAATTTGATTGTTTTATGCTTTTAAAGAATGAGCTCTTAGTGTCAGTGATTCTTCTATTTTTTATTTCCATTTCATTGATTTCTGCTCCATAATTATTATTTTTCCATCTATTAGTTTTGAGTTTGGCTTTTCTTATGTTTCTCAAACTTGAAGATACATATTAAGTTTTATTTGAGACCCTCTCTTTAATTTAAGCACTTACAGCTTTGAGCTTTCTTCTTACCAATTGCTATATCCCTCAGTTCTTTTAAGTTGTGTTTTCATTTTCATTTGATTCTAGAATTACTACATAGTAATATGAGTAATATGTAATTATTACATAAGCTCATAATTACAAATTTGAATTATCATAAAGTACCTATATCCAACTCGCATAACCGTGGCGAGGAACTTGTCAAGCCTTCCCAGACTCCTTCCCAGTGTGTGGAATAGCTCTTTCCTTCTCACAGAAGTAACCGCTGTGCTTTCCTCTGTAGTAATTGACCTGGCAGTGCTGCTTTCCCCTTTGACTGCTGTTCAAGAAGTTATGTGAGAACGTGAGCGAAGGAGACTAACATATTATCAAGAGTACTGATTTTATTGTAAGGATATCCTGCCTGACCCTAGTGTTAGAAACATGTCACACATCACAGAGCACATCGAGGCCCTGTCTGGAGCTATGGTGGTTAGCTTCGTGAGACTGTTGTTTCTAATGTTCATATTCCTAACAAAACTGTAAATAACATTTTTATCAATTGGGAAATGGGAAGCATGCTAAATCACAGAACCAAAGGAATAAGCAGTCTGTTGGCATGCAGTTTCATGTGTATTTACAATGATAACTCCTGTATACAGTCTGAGTTTTCAGATTTGTAAGGCTTGGCAGCTGTCACTAACTCTAGTTGTATTAACTACAGTATAGTTACAGAACACTCTGTGAGTGCAGACAAACAACAATATACTGTATCAGTTAAAACCATTTCAGTAGCTGTCTTGCTATTTGAGTGTTGAGTGGCAAACTGACAGATGTACTTACATGGCTCATTCTTTACTTTGTGCTGTAGAGTGCATATTTGCTACTTCCTTAAAAGGTACTAGTTCATAATATCAGTTCTTAATGTCAATGTATATCTGGCTACATTTCTCAGAATTTCTGGACTGTTTTTGCATCTATTTCCTACTTACTTTCTCAGGCTTTGGACTGGTGATTTTGTTTTCATAGTCTCTGACACTCAAAAGGCAGATTCCATTTCAGGGTGTATGAGTATTTGAGTGATTGAAGGTCTATATGAGTATAAGTAAATAGTTTGTCATATTTTCAGACACACAAATTAATGTGGTATGTCCATATTGCATGGCACCTTAGCTTGTTTTCTGTTCAAATGAAGCTCGGGACTCTAAGGGATCCTTATAACACTTGGTAAATGCCTGTGGGGGCAAGTACTTTTCCCCAGACAAGGCAATGCTATGAGGCAATGGTCATAGATTCACAGAGGTCACCAAACTGATGGAAGACTGGGGATATAGCTCAGTGGGTAAGAGTTCTTTGTCTGACACAACAAGGGATTCCTGCATAAGTTAGAGGCCTGCCCTATCTTTTTCAATGCTGGTGTTGAAAATGAAGTTAAATTTATGTTTAGGTAGCTTCTCTTTGGGTGAAAAGGGAAACTAAGCATTTTACCATGATTATATATACTCACTGATGCTAGTACACATTCCTCCAAAGGAAAGCTATTTTGCCATTGGTTTTTGTTGGGAATCATGAGCAGAAGTTTGTCATACTGAAGTCAAGATCATAATGTTCCAGGCATTTGGGATAGGGTTGAATACAGGTGATTGTAAAGGGGAAACATTTTAAGTAACTTACTGCAAGGTTCGGGAAGAAAGAAGAGAAGAAGGCTTTATAAAAAATTTTTGACTAGTGGTGGTTTGTGTATTCCTGATAGACCTAATATTTTTTTTCTCAATTTTAATGTCAGTTTAGTACCTTCCATAAGATACTAGAGGGGCTGAAACTGGAATCAAAGCTTGCATATCTAAGCCTTTCTGTAGTTATATATGCTTAAGTGATCTGAGAAAAATTAATTTCCTCTGTGATCATAAGATGCACAGTTATGTGGTGCTGTTTTTCACATGACGTTAAATCTCTCTGGTAAAGATGTTAGTTACCTGTCCTCAACAGTAGCTGTGCATTGCTGCTTTTTACTCTATAAAACCTTCTCAGTGTTAGAGGACAGTGCAAGTGAGGATGGAGCCCCCAGTTTCACAAATACTGGTGTTCTTCTGGGTGAGAGAAAGTCATCAGATGGCCTTTCTTTCTTTCTTTCTTTCTTTCTTTCTTTCTTTCTTTCTTTCTTTCTTTCTTTCTTTCTTTCTTCCTTCCTTCCTTCCTTCCTTCCTTCCTTCCTTCCTTCCTTCCTTTCTTTCTTCATTATGAATACAACATCCTGCCTCCTTGTATGTCTGCACACCAGAAGAGGGCACCAGATCTCATTATGGATGGTTGTGAGCCACCATGTGGTTGCTGGGAATTGAACTCAGGACCTCTAGAAGAGCAGTCAGTGCTCTTAACCTCTGAGCCATCTCCAGCCCCCAGATGACCTTTCTTGGCATGACTTCCAGTCCCAGTGCCACTCTGCAAATTAGGAGCAGCATCAACACTCCATCTGCCTGCCAGTTCACCTCTAGGAAGCTGAAAGCCTAAGACCTGCCATCCTAGGGCAGTGAGACTCCTTTGGCAAGATTCTTGTACCATGAAGACTATTGGAGCCCAAATTAGAGTTCCTAGACTTGGTTTTCCTAATCTGCCTAGCTTATTTAGGCATATCGTATCCTGTTTGCCACAATGCTCTCAGAAGAATGCCCTTTCTTTCTCCCTACATTGAATCACATGGATTGTAGTTCTTTTTCTTCTTTGTTACCATTCTTTTCTCTACATAGCCTTTGAAGACTGCCAATAGTAATTTTTCTTTAGGAGACATGATTACTTACACAAGTACTTTATCAGCTATTAGTGTTGTCCCAGCGAGATATCACAGCAGTCTCCCACACAATATAAGTGGATAAATTATTTATTCACATACCAGTTGCATTAATGGATTTGCAGGGAGAAGAGCTGATATTTTAAAACACTGAGCTGTATAGGAAAAATTAAAATTTTATTTATTGTTCTTATACTAAAGTGTTAAGAATATAAAAATGTGTATAGTTATACTTTTAACCATTAAATACAGTGAATATAAATGAGTATGAATATAGTTATAGGCTATTGAAAAGCAAAATAGAAAGATCTTTTGGAGAGAGGATGAGATAGATTTCAGATTGCTCATGATTTTTATCCCTTATATTGGATGCCTGGGATCAAGGCTACACAGTATCACAGACCTTTCCTACATGATGCTCTGAGTCCAGGGCTGAGAGGGACAGATTATACCCAGTGTGATTAAATGCACTGAGAGATGTATCTATAAGGAATCAGTATCAGCTCAGGACCCCGAAGACCAAGTTCTCAGCACAAAGGAGAATTATTTGTCCCACAGGGACAGAGGGCATGAATAAGAGACAGACAGGAGATAGATGGTGAGGGAGAAGGGGAAGGGAACAAGTGAGAGGGGGCAGGGATTTTTGTCCTGGAGGCACAAAGGACTACCTCTAGATAGAGAGGAGACAGATGTGGACCATAGGAAAATGGTGGTTTATAAAGGGAAAAGCCCATGTTAGGATGAGTTGTCTAATTTTAATTGGGCTTTTGATTGCTGGATTCAATACTTTGAAAACTGGACCCTGGTAGTCAGCCTCAGGAGGAGGAGGTCAAGTAAGAGAACAGACCTTGGTGGCTAGCTGAAGGGATGGAATCTGATGGTTTTTAGCAAGGTAGAGGGAATGGGGGAGAAGGGCAAGGCCTGCCAGAGCCATGTTTGTCCTGCTTGAACTGTCTAGAGTCCTGCAGTGCCTAGGACACTGAGCAAGACTGCAGAGGATGAGACCTAATCTCTATAGACAGTGTAGGAGGGGATAGGGAGTCTGGGAGCATTCCCTGGAAGACAAGTCATTTAAAAGAAGCACAGACATTGAAGTCATGTAAGCAAATTATTGAGCCTAAGAAAGCCTGAAAAGGATGACAGTGTTGTTGTGACTGGGTGTTAGTAATGGCAGAGGCAAAGCTGCCCACAGCTAGTAAGGGTGCTCTGTATTTTGTGTTGGAGTTCATATGTGTATGTGGGCGGAGCAAGGCAGAGATGTTCAGTGGGAGAGAAGAATGAGGAGGGGAGAAGAGAGACAGTAAGAACCTTCCGGGAAGCAATACTGCAGGAGAAGGAATCAGAGTCAGGAATGCAGAGTAAGAGAAAGCTAGAGCAGGATTTTGCCACTCCGGGGTCTTTAGGAAACAGCAGCAGGCCCTAAAGCAGACAGCCGTGAGGGCACCAGGAATGGTAGTGCTCATTTCCATTCCCATGAGAGTGTAAGAGGCTGTTAGCACAAGGACGTCCTTGGAGCTTGAAGGAGTGTGCAGTTCCTTCACGTTCTCCTCTTTACTGCTGTGGACCTTTGCAAGCTTCTGGCCTCTTTAAGTATAGAAATGCTCTGGGGCTCAGAACTTTTCCCGCTCACTCTCTAGTAACCTCCTCTGGTCCATGGTTTTATATGTTGTCAATATGCTGATGGATCCCAATTTATACTTTCATATTTCCACTTCAAATCATATGTGTAATGCTTTACTTGACATATCTACTGTGATCTTAAAGGTGTCTCTAATTAGCATGTTGAAAAAGAACTTCAGATTTGCCCTACATTTGTTCTTTCTGTGATTTCTTCTGGTTAGTAAATAACAACTCTGTTCATTCTGAAGTGCACGCATACGCACACACACACCACACACAGTGGAGAGAAAGAGAGATGTAAATATTTCTTCCCATTCCTCATATTTGACAAATGATCACTAGTACTTTCCTCCCTAAATGCATATTATAACACTTGGCATGCTGATACTCACATATTGTGTGTTTGGTCTTATTTGATTACTTACTGTCTGTGTTTCTCCACTAGAAAGTAAGTTCCCTGGAAGCAGAGACTTCACTGTGTTCATTGCCTTACACCTAGTACCTAGCCTGGGGCCTGGTTTACAGAAGCCAGTATTATTTGCTGAGTGACTAGTTCCCGAGGCAGACTTGATAGGTAATAGCCATTATCCGTTCAAGAGTTTCCGGAGGGGGGGTATTCATTTGCAGAGCCTCTCCATTTCCCATCTGTCCACTGTAACTGCAGTGTAGGCAATCCAGCAGTGCCCTGCTCTCCTTACCTTCCTTCCATTGTATTCTTCCCCCCCCCCCCCCCCTATGCATATGGCCCTTCACCCTCTGTCCCCTTGTGTTGTCTTATGAAAGAAAAGATTAGAAGAACCAAGTTTCCTTATATCATCTCTAATTATTGTTGTTTATTTGACTTAATTATTTTTCTCAAGACAGGTCTTGCTTTGTAGCCTGGGCTACCTTGGTATTCACTCTGTAGCCCAGGCTGGCCACACACATGATGTTCCTCCTGCCTTAGTCTCCTGAGTACTGGGCTTGTAGACATGCACCACCTCATCTGGCTGAGATTTAATACTTAAATGCTACATTGTTTTCTTGAATGATGACTTTGTTCTTTAAAAGACACTCCTTTTTGAAAGCATGGCATCTTTATTAGTTTATTTAGCAGCCACTCTTATTTGAGGCCTGAAGTCTAATAGCTGATAAAATGACTTGTACTGTTTGGCTTCCTTGGTAATCAGGACATGTGTCCTCATACCACCTCTGCTGGGACTCACTACTTGCTGCTGAAACTGCAACCCTAACCCCCCCTTTCTTCTTTTCTTTTTTCCAAAATGACTTCTTCCCAGTGAGGTAAATAGCCACACAGGCTCTTAATTCTTCAGCAAATCTACTGAGAGTTCAGCTGCCTTGCTTTTTTAAACTGGGAAGTTCTGGCCTGCTTCCCAAAGCTGTGGCCTGCTCTCCCTGGAACTTTTCTTAAGAACGGAGCCCATGGAAGAACACAGCTTTCTTGGTGTTTCTGGTTCTGAGTGAATTTTGAGCTGCTCCAGAGCTGCATCATTAGGTAACATTCTATTACAGCAAGATGAGACTGATGAAAAAATCAGTGCCTTTTGTAGGTAGAACTCCTGTATATATATCCTTGCTTAGCCACACTAAGGAGAGCAGAAAGAGACACTTCTGTGGATAGAAATTAATATGACTTTTAGGTCATGGTGGATTTTATTTCAACATTTTTAGTTAAGAGTAATATTTTCTTCAGCTTCTTGCCCTCATTGCAAATCTCTAAATCAAAATTGAGATTTGTGGAAAAGGTATAAGTAACTTGGTCTAGGGACATTGGTCAAATAGTGTTGACTTTGTCTTGGTTTAGGCTGGTTGTCAAATTGGTTATATCAGTTTATTAAAAATCAGCCTCCTTGAACCTGCATAAGACCAAACTAGCTCCCTTAATATAGGTGACAATGGTGTGACTGGGACAATATATGAGTCCACTGGCAGTTGGTCCAAGATCTAACTCTAATGCACAAACTGACTTAGTGGAGCCCATTCTATATGGAGAGATACCTTGCTCAGCCTAGACACAGGGGTGTGGGGGTGGAGAGGTGACTCAACTACATGATGGGATAGATTTAGTAGACTTACTATGGGAGGCCTTAACCTCTCCATGGATCAGCTGGGAGGAGGGGAGGAATGGAGGGCTTGGGAGGAAAGGAGGGAGGGGAACTGGGATTAGAATGTAATAAGTTAATAAAATAAAGAACAACAATAAAAAGTCAGCCCCCTTTTTATCGTATAGAGATCATCTGTGAAGAATTATGAAAAGGGAAAGTCTGCCATCAGCATCAAATGTTATTACTGATAATCAAAAGCTATGAATATTATTGACAAATCCTTTTCTTTAGTTGAGAATTTCTCCTTGAGATTTCACTGATTAGAAAAAATGAAACCCTTGTTAGTGTAGAGGGCATGTTCACATGTGGAGTTCTCTTATTTTGAAATAAGAATTCATATTATTGAAAATTAAGTTACCCTTTAGTGCATCTTAATAGTCATGTGTGATTTTAAAGTAGAACTTCAGAATCTCCATTGTTATCCATAGTTTTTTACAAGACTAAGATAGCATGGCCTATTGGCATAAATGTTTTTATGAGCTCATGCAATATACCATAAAGAAACAAATTCTTGACTAGGAAGATTGTACTCTAAGTAAACACATGTTCAAAGTAGTCTAGACAAGACTTTAAACACAGAACTTTGTAAGCTTGCCCATATGTGGTGAGGTAGCAGCCGGGTACCATTTTATCCATTCACTGTGAAGATGCACTGGTAGTTTTCCTACTCACCCCACCAAGAGGGATAAACAAGAGCTCAGAAATAGGAACTTTCATTTAATTTGGGCAGTAAGTTCCCTCAGCTCTGAAAACAAAACCTCCTTTACAACTCTGTGTTAATTCTCTAACCTTAAGTGTTTTGAGTAAGCCTGAAAATATTTTGCTGTTTAGAATTCTGAAAACAAACATCAATTGAGAATCAAAACACAACAGTGACTGAAGTGGAAATTTCTATCCTTGTTTAGTAGTGTGAAATATAAAATCCCTATACTGTTCACTACTTTACTTTAGGAAAAACACACAGACACCCACAATACGCACATACTCACATGAACGCAAGTGCACGCGCGCGCACATGCGCGCGCGCACACACACACACACACACACACACACACACACACCCCTACCTCAATTTAGACAGTAGATCATATTGTATAAAGTTTTCTTAAAGTCTTTTCTCCTTTGTCTGTGTCCTATTCTCATCACAGTCTGCAGTTAGGGATACTAAGAGAAATTTGCTTTCAGCTTGCCCATTGCAGGGTTTATGGGCATGTGCTAGGTTTTATATATGTTGCATATTGGGAAATAAATGTGTCACTGATAGGAGAAGATTTAGATAAACATGTTAGGATTCTGTAGTGACCGTGTTGAGCCTAAGGATCCATTTAAGAAGTATTGTCACCTTACTGTAGAAAACACTGCTGTTCCACTTCTGTTGACCTTAGTTTTCCTCAACAAAAGCTGAAATCTTAGCACTGTTCTATATTAAAGGGGAAGCTGTCTTTTTAACTGCATTAGCTAAACAGTTTTGATATATGGCATTTATAATAATGAGGACATTTCCCTTTATTTCTAGTTTCTGTTGAATTTTTTTATTCATTTATTTGTTTGTTTATTTACTTATTAAGGCAAGTCTCACTATGTAGCCCTGACTGTCCTGCCTGCATCTACCTCCTGAGTACTGGGATTAAAGGTGTGTGCCACCACCTATCCTCCTGGCTAAAATTTTATATGTTATTATTAAAAATTTCCAGGGGAAACCCTGTCCCAAAAAAAACAAACAAACAAAAAGAAACAAAGAAAGAAAATGTTTATGACTAAAACAGTTATTAGTCTATTTTATTTTTGGTAGAAAATACTGATTCAAAGTAGAACTTATATATGTTATCTTTTTTCTTTAACTGCTAATTTCGATATGGATTCGTCACCCTTTCCATCGAGCAGAATAACAAAGTCCTCACCAAGACTTCTCCTGAATATCTCTGGACCAAACTGCCTATCAGCAGGCCTGTAGTTCATGGCCATGCAATTCAGCAGAAGTAGAATCCCTTTAAGAGCTAAGTCCAAGTTCCTGTATTCAGGCTGCTTCTAAAAGTGAATATTTCCTATGTTCCTACTAATAGCCAGAATGCCTTTGTAGTTTAGATTAATTTTAATATTTACTGTAGTAGTAATCTTAGAGGCAAGGGTGGATATTAAATATTTTGCAAAGATAGGAAAGCTAGAATAGGTCTTGTTAACAGAACTTGTGCTGTGACTACATGACCCTTAGAGAAGCCCTTTCACTTCGTTTCAGCTTTGAATACTCTAAAGGGGTGCACTATCTTCAGTTTGTTTGTTCAAAGTATTGTCCTCATTGAATTCCTTTTGTACTCCTGACAAAAGTATTTACTAGCTTTATAAGGGCTGGAGAGATGGCTCGGTGGTTATGGGCAGTATTGATTTTACAGGGGACCAGGTTTGGTTCCCAGCACCCACATGGCAGCTGGCCAGCAGTAATTAGTCCCAAAGGATCCAACACCCTTTTCTGGCCTCTCTGGGCACTGCACACACAGGATGAACATACATATGTGTAGGCAGAGCACTCACACACATAAAAATAAACTTAAAAAGCAGTGTGTATGACAATTTAAATAAAAAGTATTGGGGAGAAGAAATTTTTGAGCAGGGAAACGATGCCAGAGAATAATGTTTAGAAATGAATGTCAGAATATAATATGTTTTCCCTCCTATTAACTTGAAGAAAAAAAAAACCCTTAAAGGACAGGTTTATTCAATCACTTAAATAGAAAAATTGGCAGGAGACCTTTACTGTTGTATAATAGCAAGTACATTTACCAGGCATGCAATTAGAGTCATAGACCCTTTGTGTATTCTGTGGTAGAAGTTAATATGCTAATTAACCTTCTGTCTTCAATATCTTAACCACTGGAAATTGATTTGCTTTATGATAAGCTAGCTAATCATTTTTTATTTACTTATTTAAGAAAGTGTTTGGGGATGCTGCATTTTTACCCAGTTTTTGACCACAGACTTTCTTGAGTAGGTAATAAGGATTTTTAGCTTGCAGTTAACAAAAACTAGTAGTACTTAGAAGACCTAGAATTATATTTGGTGGATTATTTTCCAGGATAAGCAAGCTGAAATGCTGCCATTATCAATTTTAAATGTTTTATTTTTCTATTTTTATTTTAGATTTTTATGGTCAAACTCTGTAATGGAAATCATAGGACTGTGTCTACTTAGGTCTAATAGTTCTGGTACGTAGAAAAACTAACCAGAAATATTTGAAGAGAGACGTCCTCATACAGAAAGATGCCCCCTGCAGCCTATCTTTACCGATGTTGTGTCCTTCTTTCCTGCCCCAAGTTAAAAAAAAACAGAAAGAACCTCATAGTAGCAGAACAGTTGGGCCAGTGCGTGACCAATGGGGAGTGACATGTTCAAAGGTAATATTTGTAACCCATGTGAAAACAAGGGGCATGTTTACTACAGTCGTTGCTTTGCAGATATGAGACAGGGTCTCACAGTGTAAGCTCCAGCTGGCCTAAAACTCTATGTAATTTTCTGTGTCCCTCCCCAGTCTGTCTCCCATGCTATGGTACAGGTGTGAGTGTCACTTTGTTCCCGCTAAGTTTCCAAGTTGGGAAACTGAAAAATTAGCATCTGTAATCCTTAGCCATTAAATGCACAAACCATTCTTAGCGTTGTATTTTGTAGGTTCCAAATATAATTAATCTGAGTAGGTAGGTCTTTCTTAGGGCTTTCTGTGTGAGAAGACAACTTTTAATGTTTATGTTCAAGCCTCAGACATTGCCTTAGCAATATTTTACTTTTCCCTCAAGAATTTATACTGCTTGATCGTATCATTAACTGGGTGACTGTGAGTCTCACATATACTTTGTCTTCATTTTCAGGATAAGGGAAATCTTGAAGGCATCTAGAAAATTGCAAGGTGACCCAGAACTGCCGATGTCTTTTACTTTGGCCATAGTGGAGTCGGATTCCACAATAGTCTATTATAAGCTTACAGATGGATTTATGCTGCCGGACCCGCAGGTCAGTTTTGAACTAACTGCCAGGAAACAGTGATGGAAGAGAAAAGGCGTGGATCAGGCCACTTGGTTTCCACTTCAAGGAAGAAAAGGCTTGGTTTTTATTCCCCTGAAAACTGTCTCTGTCTTATGCAATGCAGAAATAATTTGGTTTTCCTATTCTCTGGAGAAATTCTTATTTTCCCAGAGCATTTTGTGACATCATCATGCATCTTAAGTGAGTAACTGAGATGAAATGCAAAGGCCAGTAATAGTTTTCATCAAAACACTTATTTACAAATGCTGGCACTTGACATTGTCAGTAACATTTTAATACATATTTGGCATGTGCTTTCTCTACAGTTGTCAGCCTAATTGGGATAGTTACATGAAATACCTTTCTAATCTTACTCTTACATATGTTCTCCACTAGGAGCGTTCTGATCTTCTTTCTTTGTGTTACAGAATATTTCTCTTAGAAGATGACACCTGTCCTGATGCTGATTTCATTCGTGAAAGATTGGATTTGAGGGCCATCAGTCTGCTTCATTTTGTGTCTCAGAGGTAGTCAGGCTTGCCTTTAGCTAGTGCCGACCCATAAGCTTGCTTTCAGCATAAAACCTTCTTATATATAAGAAGAAGAATCTATATTGCGTGCAAATATAGGGTAGTTAGCCTAGAACATTCTTATCAGAGACATTATAGTTATATGAAGGTTTATAGTAAGGATATGTTCAGATGGGGGAATCTGTATATGCCTATGCCATCCCACACCTGGAGTCAATGGACTAGTACCCATGAAATGGACATGTACCCATGAAATGGTACCTGAGAAAATGCTACAATGAAAACTGGACACAAGAGCATTAGAACATGGTCATGGAAGCAAATGACACACCAGGCTGTAAAAGTAGATAATCAAATTACCAACTGTTGTTATAGTAGGATGGCAGGGCAGTGAATGGATAACTTTGTTTCTCTCGACATTTCATTTGTTATTTGTATTACTTTTATAATAAAATGTTTTAAATTAAAGACCTATAGTAATCCTCCATCATTGTATGTTTTAGCATCTTGTAACAGCACATTTATTTCATTTTACTTTTTTTTTTTTTTTGGCTTTTTGAGACACGGTTTCTCCATATTGTTTTGGAGGCTGTCCTGGAACTTGCTCTGTAGACCAGGCTGGCCTCGAACTCACAGAGATCCGCCTGCCTCTGCCTCCCGAGTGCTGGGATTAAAGGTGTGGCCACCACCGCCGGGCTTAGCATTTTTCTGGTCAGTGAAGTGGGCATGGGCTTGTTGGCTGAGGTGCTACTGAGCGTGCTTCCTCCCTCAGCTGCTTGGCTGCAGCTTCCCACGCCTTGTGCTACTCTCGGCCTCTGAAGGTAAGCTAGAGGCTGTGTTCTGCTCCTTGTCACGTGGGCTTTCCCAGCACAGCCAGCAGGAGATGTAGCAGGATGGGCTTGCTGTCTTGTGTAATGCGAGCCTTGTTCCTCAGTTGGAAGTGAGTCACAGGTCCAGGCCCACCTACATCAGATCTCATGGCTGATTAGGAAGCAACGGTGACAGACGTGGGAAAAAATGGCCAAAGCCAGAAGTATGACAGTGTCACAGGGTTTTCTTGGTCCATAGTTATCTGTGCTCCCTTGACCATCCCTGAGTTTTACTTGACGAAAGATGTTCACAGTGTCAGATTACCTTTGCTACACCCCGGAAGGCTTGAAGAAGATGCTTCGGAGACTCCACTGTGGCAGTCCCAGATTCAAGTCTTCAGGTGTGAATTCTCACCTTCACTCCTACAGGGTTGAATGTAAAGTCTGCATTTTCAGATGGAAATGTGAAGCTTAAGTGTCAGATTAGTGAGTGAGATCTAGGTAACAAGACCAACATGGCTTTTCAAATCCAAGGCCAGCCCTCGGTTTCACTGTTCCACTTGGGGTGTTGACTTAGTTTCAGAGTGGTCCCTGTGACTTAAAGCTGTTCTGCCAAAGCCAGTCGGATACCTGCTCATGAGCCCAGTGATCCAACACAGCTTGAAGAGAAGCAGCCCAGCTGTGTCTCGGTAAGAACAGAAGGAAACCATGGCTTTTAAAAACACACCTCAGTTCCAGGTCCCACAGTAACTGGCACTTTGCAGACTCGGTGACTGGCAAACCAAGCATGCTGTAGACTTGGGGCTTAGACAGTGGTTTGCTTTTTGCCTGGAGGCGAATTTGAACGATGCCCATGGACACAAGAGGGCGCTGTAGGCTAAACGCATCTCCAGACTGCAGGCTTGAATTAGCTTGAGGTTTTTCTTGGGAAGTTCTCCTGAATTTTCATTTCAATCTGTGAGAAGTATAAATAAAAATACAAATAAGTCTTATGTACCCACACCCCCTCTTTCTGACAGGCCTCTAAAATTACACCCTACCCGTGTTATATATGTAACTTGAGTCAGGCTTGCTCAAAATGTAAATCCCTATTTAAAAGCAAAAAGCCTTTTGGGGAAGGGGTGAGTGGGAGAGATTTTTTTTCTAGACTTTTTGTTTCTCAGCTCCATATGCAGTTATGTATTTCATTTTTGCTTGCAAAAGCCTGCTTTATTCAGTGAATTTCAGGATCAATTAGTAACTGAGGCAACAATTAGCCCCTGAGGCAAGAGGCCTCAGGTCTCAAGTACATTCTGTGTTGATGTAGGTATACACATTCCTATAGTAAAAGACTTGGGTGGCTGCTATAATCCTATTTAAGCTGCCTTCCTCCCTTTCCAGCTGGGAGGGGAGGAAAAGGCTTTGTGGGATTTCTCTCTGGCTGCTGTCTCCTGAGTCCTAGGTCTGTGTGCCCTCTGCTGGGAAGGGCCAGGGCAGCATGAAGTCACCCAGGTCCAGTGGCTCTTGACTAATTTCCTTTGTTCTCCCGCCTGCACCTCTTAGAAGACTCTCACAGGATTCAGTAGAGAGCAAACACTAACTCATGTGGGCTCATTTCTTTTGGCTGAACATCTTTACAGTTTTACAAGCCTGGAAGCAAACAACTTAAAGCTTCAGCCGTGGTATTTCATCTTTTGTTCAGACATTTCTATGCTAACTTCCTCTGTGAGGTCACCTTTTCCATTGCTGTCCCAGCAGGAAGCCACTTGCCTACTGCTGCACAGCACCTTCTTGCCAAAGCATGTAGAGCTCCTGTCGGGAGCGGCTGTCTGCCTGCTGTATGTTACCTGGACTGCTTACAGAATAATGTGCTAGTCATATACTTTCCCCTTCTTTCTGTGCAATAACTATGCTCTTTCTTGCTGCTGGCCCCTTCCAGCAGTATAGTCTTGATGACCTATGGGTAATGACTGCTTGGGCCCACAAATGAAAAAAGATGGAAAGATCATATGTCAGTGGGGTTGTCATAATGCCCAACTATATTATTGGGTGATTCTGGGAAACTTTCCTTTAAATCAATGAAAGCAAAATCTAAGACTGACATTTGTTTTGAGACTACTGTGTAGAGACAATATTTCATTAAATGTTCATTTATTGATTTATCAGGTGATGGGGGAAGTCCTGTGTATATGTTGTCTTATTGGTTTATTAAATAAAGCACTGTTGACCAATAGGGAAGCAAGATAGGTGGGACGAGGAGTCGAGGAGGATTCTGGGAAACAGAGGCACAGTCAATCACGATGTAGGATGCCAGAGGAGTAAGAGGTCTGGACCTTTTGTCTGGTAAGAGAAGATCATGTGCAAATACTTAGATTATCAGTTATGGGTTAATAATTAGGTCAGTGCTAGCTAATAAGAAATCAAAGCAAACGGCCAACAGCTTCATAATTAATATAGTGTCTCATGTGTTATTTGGGGACTGAGACAACAGTGGGACCCAAGCGACTGGTGGGAAGACTACACGTCCAATCAGGTATTAGCTAATATTTTAATCAGGTAGCTCAGAAGTAGAAGTTTATTTTCTCGTAGTGTAGAGTCTGGAGGTTCCAGATCAAAATGTCAGCTGATTTGGCTCAAGATTCTTTCCCTGGCCTCTATGTCTCTACCTACCTCTCATGGTCTTCCCCTGCTGTCCATGGAGAGAAGTGCCCTGGACTCTCCTTTTTCTTAGAAGGACACAGCCTCATTAATGGGGCCCCATCCTTATAACCTCACATCACACTAACACCTCCCCAGAGCTCTATTCCTTTCTGAATTCAGTCACACTGCAACTTCAGCATGTACATTTTGGGGTGAAGAGATATGCTACAGTCCACAGCAACTGCTTCTTACATGTGCTGTCTCACCCCAGACTCCAGGAGAATGCTGGCAATATGAATTGAAGAAAACTTGCCATACTGCATATAAAGTATGTCATTTGTGTAGTTTATGCCATTTACCTAAGGAGGTAGGATTCAACAACTTCTGACTAAGTTTTCAAATACTCATTGCATGTATTGTGTTTCTTCTCAAGAATATACATTAGAAGAGATAAAAAGAAAAATAGGAAATCAACAAGACAGAAAACCCTTATCCAAACTTAACTAAAAGAGAGAAAAATATCCAAATTAACAAAATCAGAAAGGAAAGGGGGCATAACAATAGGCACCAAGGAAATTCAAATAATCATTTGTCTTACTTTGAAATTGTACTCCACAAAATTAGAAAATCTCAAAGGAATCAATAACTTTCTCAATAGATACTGCTTATCAAAGTTAAATCAAGATCAGATAAACAATTTAAACAGACCTGTAACCTCTAAGGAAATAGAAGTAGTCATTAAAAGTCTCTGAAGCCAACAAGCAAACAAACAAAAGCCCAGGGCCAGATGGTTTTAGTGCAGAATTCTACCAGACTTTCAAAGAATTGCTATTACTTATAGTCCTCAAGTTTTCCATAAAATAGAAACAGTAGGAACATTGCCAAATTCATTTTATGAAGTCATAGTCACCCTGATACCCAAACCACACAAAGATTCAACACAGACAGAGAATTACAGACCAATTTCCCTCATGGGCATAGATGCAAAAAAATTTCAATAAATGACAAACAAAATCCAAGAACACATCAAGAAATCAACCACCATGATGAAGTAGGCTTCATTCCAGAGATATAGGAATGGTTCAACATATGAAAACCAGTCAATGTAATCCACAATATAAATAAACTGAAAAAAAACTACATGATCATCTCATTAGATGCTGAAAAAGCCTTTCACAAAATCCAACACCCCTTTATGATGAAACTCTTAGATAGATTAGGGATATAAGAACACACCTAAACATAATAAAGGCAATTTATCAAATTAAATGGAGAAGAATCAAAGCAATTCCACTAAAATCAGGAACAAGGAAGGGCTGTATCTATTCAATATAGTACTTGGAGTTCTAGCAGGAGCAATAAGACAGCCAACGAGTATCAAGGGGATACAGATTGGAAAGGAAGGAGTTAAAGTATTAATATTTGCAGATAGTATTCATAAGCAACCCCCAAAATCTACCGGGGAACTCTTACAGCTGGTAAACACCTTTAATGAAGTGACAGGATACAAGATTAACTAAAAAAAAAATCAGTAGCCCTCGTATACAAAAGTGACAAATGGACTAAGAAAGAATGCTGGGGAACAACATCATTCACAATAGCCATGAATAATGCATCTTGGAGTAACTCTAACCAAGAAAATGAAAGACATGTATGACAAGAACTTTTAAGTCTTTGAAAATGAAACTGAAGAAGATATCAAAAGATAGAAAGATCTTCCATGGATCAGTAGGATTAACATAGTAAAAATGGCAATCTTACCAAAAGAAATATACAGATTCAATGTACTCCCCATCAAAATTCCAACACAATTCTTAACAAACCTTGAAAGGACAATACTCACTTTCATTTGGGGAAACAAAACTCCCAGGATAGCTAAAACAATTCTGTATAGTAAAAGAACATCAGGAGGTATCACCATCCCTGATTTTAAGCTCTGCTACAGAGCTATAGTAATAAAAACAGCGTGGTATTGGCATAAAAACAGACAGGTGGATCAATGGAATTGATTTGAAGACCCATATGTAAATCCACACACCTATGGACACCTGATTTTTTTTTATAAGTGTAGGAGGAAGTCTGTATGCCGCCATAAAACATGTGACTTACTAGAGGTGCATACAGATGAGGTAATAAAAGGGCGGTTTACCACACCGCTAACCACACCCACTTTAGGCATGACTAAAGACGTATACAGCTGGACGTAAAGACGTGAAGACGTAAAGACGTAAAGGCGGTGAACTACGTCACTAGCCAGGCCCACTTTTGGGCATGGCTAGGGGGCGTTACGGGGGAAGGCATAAAAGACAGCACACAGGAAGTCTCGGTCTCTTTTCCCGGAGTTCGGCTTCCGGTTCGGCAGCAGAAAACTACTTGGCTCATCTGGGTTACTTGTTTGGTATCTTGTGAGTAATTTCTACAATAAATACTTAGTTTTACTTTCAGTAAGTGTCGCTTATTGTTACAGCGTCATTTGGAGCTACATATAAGGAAGCCAAAAATACACAATGGAAAAAAAGAAAGCTTTTACTTTCAGTAAGTGTCGCTTATTGTTACAGCGTCATTTGGAGCTACATATAAGGAAGCCAAAAATACACAATGGAAAAAAAGAAAGCATCTTCAACAAATGGTTTTGGTCTAACTGTACAGCTGCATATAGAAGAATACAAATGGGTCCATATCTATCACCCAGCACAAAACACAAGCCCAGGTGGATCAAAGACTTTAACATAAAACCAGATACACTGAACAAAGTAGAAGAGAAAGTGGGGGATAGCCTTGAACTCCTTGGTACAGGAGACAATTTCCTGAAGAGAACACCAACAGCACAGGCACTAAGAACAATCAATAAATGGGACCTCAAGAAACTGAGAAGCCTCCATAAGGCAAATGACACCATCAACAGAAAAAAAATGGCAACCTACAGAATGGGAAAAGATGTTCATCAACCCACATCTGACGGAGGGCTAATATCCAAAATATATATAAGAAAAAAACTCAAGAAACTAAATATCAACAAACCTGATAATCCAATTTAAAAATGGGGTAGAGATCTAAGCAGAGAATTCTAAGCAGAGAAATCTCAAATGACTTAGAAATGTTCAACATCTTTAGCCATCATGGAAATTCAAATCAAAACTACTTTGAGATTTCATCTTACACCTGTCAGAATAGCTAAGATCAAAAACACAAGTGGTAGCTCATGCTGATGAGGATGTGGAGCAAGGGGAACACTCCTCCACTGCTAATGTGAGTGCAAACTCGTACAGTCACTATGTAAATCAATATGACAGTTCCTCAGAAAATTGGGAATCCATCTACCTCAAGACCCAGCTATACCACTCTCTGGCATATACCCAAAGGATTCTTCATCCTATGATAAGGACACTTGCTCAACCATGTTCACAATGCTTTACTCGTAATAGTCAGAATCTGGAAACAATCTAGACATCCCTCAGCAGAAGAATGGTTAAAGGAAAGGGTACATTTATATAGTGAAGTGCTACTCAGTGGTTAAAAAATAACATCATGAAATGTTCTGGCCAATTGATAGAACTAGAAAACATAACCCTGAGTAAAGTAACCCATACTCAGAAAGACAAGCATGGCATGTTCTCACTTATAAATGGCTATTAGCTGTTAAGTAAAGGATAATCATGCTACAATCCATTGGTCCAGAGAGGCTAAGTAACAAAGTAACAAGGAGGGCTCAAGTGTGTGTGTGTGTGTGTGTGTGTGTGTGTGTGTGTGAATACGTGGATTTCCCTGGGGAGGGGAAATTGAATAGATTTTGTAGGTGAACTAGGAGTGGGTGGACATTGGAATAGAAGGGCTCAGGATGGGAGAAAAATACTGGGAGAGTAGACTGAGATTGGGGGATATTTGTAAAAACCTAGTTTAGTGGAAACTCTGTAGAATCTACAAGAGTGACCCTAGAGAAGTCTCCTAGTAATGGGAGACAGAAAGCCTGAACTGGCTGTATTCTATAACCAGGCAAGGTTCCTAACAGTGGGACTGGGGCATCAACTAGCTACAAAACCTTCAACCTATCATCTGTCCTGCCTGCAAGACCTACTGGGGCAATGGTGGTGCAGAACTTGTGGGAATGGACTGGTCCAACTTGAGACCCATGCCACAAGAGGGAGCCCATATCTGACATGGCATGGATGGTCAGGAAGCAGAGGCAGGATACTCCAGAGACCCAGGATAGAACCAAATAGGATTGGCGGTAGGGTCAATGAAATGATTCCTAATGATATTCTGCTATACTCATAGATCAGTGCCATTGTTGTCAGAGATGCACCATCCAGCAACTGATGGGAGTAGATGCAGAGACCCACAGCCAAAAACTAAACAGGATCAGGGAACCCTGAAGAAGAGTGAGAGGAAGTATTGTAGGTTCAGAACACCAGGAGAACAGGGCCCACAGAATCAACTAAACAGGACTCAGGATCTCACAGAAACTGAGGTGACAAACATAGACCCTGTGTGGGTCTGTGCTAGGTCCTCTACATGTACTTTATGGGTGTGTAGTTTAGTGTTCTTGTGGGACTCCCAACAATAAAAGTTGGGGGTGTCTCTTATTCTTTTGCCTGTGATTGGGACCCTGTTCCTCATACAGGTTGCCTTGTCCAGCTATGATATGAGAGTTTGTAGCCAGTATTATTGCTACAAACACTTGTTATTTGTGTTCAGTGGATAAATTCCTGGGAGGCCTGCCACCCCCCTCTCCCTGCAAGGGAAACAAAGGAGTTGATCTGGGGGATTTGGGAGGTGGGGGGGGGCGGGAGGAGCTGAGTGAGAAGAAACTTTGGTGGGGATGTAATGTATGAGAGAAGAATAGATGTTAAAAAACAACAGAAAATGGGACTGTGCCTTTTTCAATGAGTTTATTGTCTTCTAGAGAAGGGAAAAATGTAAGCATGATATAAGCTGAGAGCATTGTAAGGAAGGGCAGCACACATTCTAAATTATAAGTGTGCTCTGCTGTATTCACTAAGTACCTCTCAGCCCTCATCCAGAGTCTCACAAGAAAGCTGATATTGCTTATTATTATTATTATTATTATCATCCTGTGCTCTGGAGGTGGAGAAAAATTAGCACCTAAGCAGTTAAGTAATGACTTCTTGGGGAAGCAAGTGATAGGTGGGTCAGTAGGGTAAGAGCCATGTCGCTCAATATCTGCCTCACTTTTCCTTTCAGAATACCTTGTTGCTTTTCTCCCCAGTGATTCACAGAAACATAGTAATGTATGTCAAAGAGGCCTGGGAGGAAAAGCTGTCCAGGAGGGGGTAGGGAGTATTTTGAGCATGGGTCATGTTCTCCTCTCATTCTCTTGAACAAATGGATCAACATGTTAAGCTGGGTGTAGATAACTTAAAATTGTGTTTATGGCACTCTATTTACAGTTTGATTTCAGAGAATAAATCTATTCATGTTCATGCCCTTCCACAGACAAACGTAAAACAAAATTCAAGAGTAGGCAAAGAACTTAGAAAATGTCTCCATTTGCTGGAGCTGGAGTTGGTGTGGGCACAGAATAGACTCAGACATAGAACTGATTTCAACAAGCATGTCCTTTATCTGCTTGCTATTGATCACAATAATACTGTAATTCTACCTTCTAACCTTGAAGTTAGGACTTAATTTTATCTGACAAGTACTTTTGTAGGACCCACATGGATAAGACACAATTCTATATATGAATTTTTGGAGGAAAGGTCTCATATTTTCTGATTATTGTCAACATTTAATAAGTTGGATGTAAGAGGCTCCAAATGTTCACTCCTAGTGACTGAACTTACTTTTTGGAGACCAGCAATAGTGGCAGTAGCTTGTGTTGAAAGTTCAGAGGAGCAGTATAAGAGCCTGAGTCTCAGCAGGCTCCCAAATTGTTTTTCAGGATGTGTTAGAATATGATATAGTAGCAACCAGTGACTTCATTTAACAAATAATTACTTTGTTCTCATCACATGCATCCACAAAGTGTGCATAAACTCACACTGCACGTAGCCAGGAATCCTTTCTCTGGGAATCTACTAGTGACAGAACCTCCTCCTTCTGGAATGTATCAGTTCTAGTGACAGGAGGAAAAAACATATTGACGTGTCACAGACTTCATTTTAATTCGGCTATCACTCCAGCCTACATTACACGGGCCAAAGCAAGTTAGATGGATAGCCATGATCAACTTAACTAAAGGTATGGATTAGAGAGGAGAGATAGAGGGAATGAATTTGATAACTGACAGAGCTGGAGTCGCAGTGGGGAAGTAATGATAGGACATTGCAAGGAAAAAAAAAGTCTTGCTCTAATAAAATGCAGAGGAGTGGCGAGTTCGGGCAACACCTTTTCCTCACTCCACTGCTCGGGTTCCACCTTTGTGTATTAGGAGTCTATGGTGCCATGATCTGTTCCATATGTTAGCCTGAGCTTTTGCCTCCTAAGAATGAAGAAAACAAGCCCTGTGCCTGCATTGCAGGAGACCTAATTGATCCCGGAGATACTGTTTCTGCAGGAAGCAGGTTACTATTGAGTGCATAGACCGCCTGGGTTTACGAGGAACCTGGTGGCTTCTCTTCTAGGATTCATCATCCTCTGCGTGGGACTGTGAACCTGGAGTATTTATAGAGACCCAGGGAGATGTGGGGACCCATTGCCATGGATGGGAAGAGACTTGAGGGCAGACATCACTCCTTGGGGTTTCTCATCAGCCACATTGGCATCGAATGCCCGCTCCACGTAAGTCACTGTGGCTCCTTCCAATCCCTCTACCCCCATTCCCCGCCCAGACAACAAGGGCTTCCAGATCTGGGTCTCGCTCAGCCATTTCTTTTGGGCCCCAATGAGATACTTGGTTTTGTTCCTTTATTTCCATGTAGAGAACTTTCAGGACATATGGCCCCTTCTCCATGTAGGTAATTTATCAGGGCCACCTTCTCCATCTAAATAATTTATCGGGTAGATGCTCTCCACTGGCACCACAACTCACAGGAAAAGAGTCTAAGAACCCTGGTCTGTGGGCATATTGCCCACTCTGGAGGACAACAGCAGCGGGAGGTGTGGGGCAGAGGTCCATGCTGGCCACAGAGTCCTTGCATATTTCATTTCCCTTGCCATGTCTATTGTCTCTCTTCTGGACCAGGTCAGGATGGAGGGAACAGAACAGTGTCTGCTCAGTGACCCATTCAAGGCTCTGACTCTTGTGTTTTTGTTATCTTCTAGGCTTTTATTTTTTTTCTTCCAATTTTATCTTAGGAGAGGGGTAGGAAAATTGACTTTGGCTAGTTTGGGTCTATTTTCTTTCCAAACATAATGTTTTTGCCAAGATTTCAGATTTTGAAAATCAAAAGCCAAGAATTTACCTCTTTTGTTCTGTAGTATAATCCATCCCATAAGGCAGTGTGCCAAAAAATGCTGCCCAGGAGAAGGGTCACAGGTAACAAGAATCACTGAGCAGGGAAAACATCATTTCATACCTCAAAATATTATCCTGCTGTGTTTGCAGACAGAAGGTGTTAATTATCACTGACTTCATATTATTTTTACAAGAGCTTTTTAATCTTGAGAGTATACATTCTCTCTTATTTAACGTGCATTGTTGGTACTCAACACAGAGTAAGCACTGAGAAATGTCATTTTATTGCATTCAAATATTCCTAAGTTGACTACTTCTCACCCAGTTCCATTCCTGCTCTTCAAAGGATAGGGCAAGGACCTGTCTGTTCTTTCTGCTTTGCATAAAATAGTAGCAAATAGTAGCCCCATGTTCCTTGAACCATGAGCAAGAAAGAACATATCCCTAACTGTCTTCCTTTGTTATTGCTGTGAGATCCTGTACCTAGCAGTTCTGAGAAATTAAAAAAAAATATACAAAATATATGTGCCCAATAAACTCACTATTTGATTACACGTCCCTTCTTATGGGGAAACTTGTATTTATTTATTTATCCAGCAATTTGGGATGGGTGAAGACATGAGGATAGTGTTAAATTAAGAAATTACTTTGGAATGGTAATATCTCCTACATAACTATAAAATTAATGTGGATGCCAAGTGTTTGGAAACTATGTGAAAAGTTGTTCATCTTTTCTCCCATCTCAAGTAAATCTGTTGGGTAGTTTGGCTCTTGTAATTATAATTACATAGGTTTGCTTTTCATAGGTAGTAGGCTTTCAGTCATTTAGATACAAATGGATATTATTCACTTCCTTTGACCTTGATAGGTGACTTCTATAGATTGAAGGGGCTGCTGCGGATATGATTTGAGATGCCTTGTAGTCATGAATTTGGTGACTGTGGCTAAAGGATCTTGCAACACACATCTTCTCCTCCTGCCATCATTTCTGCCACCTGGTTCTGTCTGCACTCATGTTTGGTTTTTCACAAACCTCCCGGTTTTCTAAGGAGACCATGTTTCTTTGAGGCTCTAAAGCTTGAAAGGCGATTTTGGTTTCAGTCATCCATCATGAGGCTGGGCAGTTAGATAATTCCCTGAGCCTCAGTTTCTCATCTGTAAAAGAAAGGACACACTGTGCCTTTCCAGAGTGGCATTTCTTCACATAATGTTGTTGAGAAGAAAGACTAACATATAATAAACGTTCACGTTCCCTTCCCTTGCGATCTCGGAGGACTTTCTGGTCACATATAAATTGCCCCTTTCAGAGGAATACACAACTGACTGTAAGCCAGGTTCTTCAAAGAATGGAGCCTAGCTGTGAAGTAGGGGGGAAGTGTTGTGTCATGATGACTTGAGAGTGGGTTAAGTATAAAGGATGTGTGTTCATTGTGCAGTGTTCTTGAGCTTGGGAGGGCCAAGATGAAGAAGCTAATGCATTCTTGCCACATAATTCCATGGTAGACGGCACAATGGTAAGAGAGACCAAGAAGTATCCAAATACCTTTTTCTAGTAGCATTCATTATCCTCATGAATACTGCTGTTTCTTCGAGGGCTCACCTCTCAGCACCCTCCTCGCTTTGGCATGAATTTCTACATGAACATCGGAGTGGACAAAACAGACCACAGCAAAGGTACAGAAAGAGACAGTAACAGGACACCAACACATTGCCTCAAGATGGTTTTCCTCACTCCTGACTTTGTGACTGCTATTACTGCTGCTGCCACGGGTTGTTGACAGGGATACAAAACAGTGTAGTCCTGTAGTGGGGAAGCTTCGAAATTCAGCTAAAGGCATGAGAGCAAGACAAACACCGCCAGAAAAGGGGATGTGTGCATGATGTCAGGGACATTTTCCAATGCAGAAAGACTGTCCTGGGGCAATCTGTTAGGATTAAAACCAACAGGGCTAACTAGGCCGGCCTACCACAAAAGCACATTAGTACTTCCCTCAATGAGAAGGTGCAGTGTTTAAGTCCTGGGACCCAGCATGGATGGAGTCTTCTGCACTTGATGAGACTTGAGCCTTTTCTTGAAGAAGTAGCTAGTTTTTTTAAAAAAATAAAACACTGACTAGCAGCTTGCATCTGTACGTTCTAATACAGTAAGACAGTGAGAGACTTTGTTCTGTTCCCCACTGGGTCTGAAGAACTTAGAATAATGTCTAATCCAGAGTGGGTGTTACAGAGGCATTTCTGAAAGGAAGTCTTAAAAAAGATTATATAAAACAACATCATATTGTAAAACAAAGTGGAGTAGTAGGGTTTGTGATTGCTATTCTTGGTTGTCAACTTGAGTACATCTAGAATTCACTAAAACCCCCAAATTGAGGGGTACACCTGTGAGGGAGTTTTGCTGAATTTGAAGTGGGAGGATCTACTTCTAATCCATACCATGGGGGTGGAAAGATACATTTGATCTGGCTCTTGGGGGTGGGAAGACCCACCTGTAATCTGGGCCAGGCCTCATACTGCAAGCCCATATAAGGACCTGGAAGAAGAAAGCTTTTGCTTTTTGTCCACTTGCTCTCACCTCTCTAGCAAGTCCGTTTCTTTAGTAGCATTAGAGCTACTTCTTGGTGATTCCAGCATATACTGAAGACAAGTTGAGACATCCATTCCTCAATGGCTGAAAAACAACTGTGTTCTTGAACCTGCTCATAGACAGCTACTATTGGACTAGCTGGACTACAGTCCTTCTAATGAATCCCCTTTCTCTCTATATAAACTCGTTCAAATTATGTTACTCTGGAGAACCCTGACTACTACAGGGATGGAACACGATAGGGATGTAACTTTAGTTTGGTCGGTTAGGGATGGCTTTTCTTTTCAGGAACCATTTGAACAGAAATGAAAATGCAATGGGAATGGTTCATGCAAATAACCGAAGGACTGTCCTTGCCACCAGGGAGAGGGCAGGTGCAAATGTCCTGTGGTAAGAGTGTGATAGGATCTGAGGCATTTCTGAAGAGTTCTAAGATGAGATTGGTCCAACAGGTCACAGAACAGTCTTTGAATAACAAGCAGTTTAGGCGAGAATTTGACCTGAGAGTCAGTAGCTGAAGCCAAGAGATCAGAAACTGAGAGACAAAGTCACTGCATGATAAAAAGGAGGGTGTAAAACTGCCTACGAAGGATAATTTGATCTATATAAGAAGTCTGAAAATAAGGGATATTAAAATGTCATTTCCCAGTGAAAGGTGACTTAGCATTCCTTTTTGACTGTCTCAAATATATTTCATGCACATTGACCACTTTTACATTTAGACTAGGATGTTTTGGCAAGTTAATAAGAACCAGGAAATACTTATTTTGTTTAATACACTGAGTTTCAAAGTCTTAACAGTTCTAAATAAACTAATTTTATAGCCTCTTGGTAATGGGATAGGAACTGTTAGTAAAAGCATCACAGAGGTGTGCTTTTATGGCAGATCTTGATATTTAGTCAGGAAAAAGAAAAGTTTTTCATTCTTACCGGCCTGTCTTTCCTCTTTACATGCCCTCATACGAAGATGGAGAACATATGAAGGCCGTGGTGTGTTAGAGTAATCTCTTGTATAACAAATTTCCCTAGTTTCAGCAGCTTAAAACAATAACGTAAGGCTTCTGTGGTTCAGAAATATGGAGCAGTTTAAGGACATGGTTCTGACTTGGGATTTTCCATGGAGCAGCAATGAAGACATCAGCTAGGGCTGTTGTTGTTGACGGCCCAACTGGGCAGGAGAATCCACTTCCAAGATGGCTCACTTGGCTGGCTGCTGGCTGCAGCTCATTTCTTTGCCATGTGGGCCCTTCCGTAGGGAGAGTAGGGAGGAGACAAGGAAGGAGAGGGGAGGGGCGGGGGGAATTTCATGTCATCCTGTTTTACTCATGTCAGCCAGTGTGTAATATGTAGCGTGTGTTTTTCCTTATGTTCCCTAACTCACCACCAACGTTCATTGGACTGGGTTTTGTTTTCTTGCCTGTTTGTTTTTACTCTTGAGAAAATGCAATGAGTCGGGCCCTACTTGTTGATTCCTTTCATTTCTAGAAGGTAGGCAGAGCTGTGTGACATACTGAGACTCTTCACTTTTGTAGGAATCTAAACCAGTGACTGTATGGAAGATGGAGTATTCCCCTGGCAGATGAGGCCCACGGTTTTGGTGGTTTTCATACAATCTGTCATTCTCTGTGGTGATTTCTCTACGAAGCCTGCCAAATTATTTAAAGTAAACCCCATATTTAAAAGCAGAATGGAGTGTCAATCATTCCTGAAGTTGTTCTCTCTGGATGAAGACAAGTGTTTCTTGGTTTGGACTCCAGACTCTGGAGAGACGACTCAGTGGTTAAGGGCAACCTGCTGTTCTTGCAGAGGACCCAGGTTTGGTACCCAGCACCCACATGACAACTCCCAACTGTCTGTTACTCAAGCTCCAGGGGAGCTGATGCCCCTCTTCTGGTCTCTGCAGGCACCACCCATGCAGGCAATAGACTCAAACACTTAAAATAACAATAAACAAACCTTTAAAATGTTTTTCTTCTCAGTGCTCAAAGTGAAATCAAAAGAATCACCGAATTTAAGGAGTAAGCAAGTGTGTGTTGCGGGGTGAGGGTAGGGACAGAAAAGGGAGCAGGGATATGTGGAGTGAATGGACATTCTGGGCATCCCCTGTGGGTGTTACAGTGCTCATTATGCCTCCTCCCTTTCCCAATATCTAAGGCAGAGCCTCTACAGATTCTACATGCTACAGGGTCCACATGCTATATATTCTATTTGCTACAGATGTTGTGTGCTACAGGGTTCACATGCTATACATTCTATATGCTATAGATAATACGTTTCATGCTGTATATATTATAGATTCTATATGCTAGAGATCCTATGTAGTGACAATCTATGACACTGAACTGTGCTTGATGGCTCTCTATTCACTAAAAATAATTCACAATGCTCACACAAAGTCCTGACACAGGGCTGGGGAGATGACTCAGTGGGCAAAAGCACTTGTTGTGCAAAACATGAGGATCTGAGTTCAAATCTCTAGCATCCATGTAAAAGGTCAGGCATGGTAATGTGTGCTTGTAACCCTAGTGCTGTGATGGGTAGAGACAAGAGGATTGCTAGGGTTTCCTGACCACCAGTCTAGCTCAATGTTCAGCAAGAGTTGCTGTCTCAAATTAAAAAAGCAGAGCGTGTTATAGAAGGTCACAATGTCCTCTTCTGGTCTTCATGAGTGTGAGCATATAGCTGTCCATATGCCCTCATATACACATACACATGTAAAAATATACCACATATTGAAAATATATACTACTGCATTAGTCAGAGTTCTCTAGAGCTGTGGTTTTTAACCTATGGGTCACAACCCCTTTGGTGGTCACATATCCGATATCCCTCATGTCAGATATATACCACAATTCATAATAGAAGTAAAATTACAGTTATGAAGTAGCAATGAGATAATTTTATGGTTGGGGGTCACCATAACACAAGGAACTATATTAAAGGGTCACAGCATTTGGAAGGTTGAGAACCATTGCTCTAGAGGAACAGAACTGATAGAATCTCTCTCTCTCTCTCTCTCTCTCTCTCTCTCTATATATATATATATATATATATATATATATATATATGACTTACCAGCTGTGGTTCAGCTAGTCCAACAATGATTGTCTACCAATGGCAAGTCCAAGAATCCAGTAGTTGTTCAGTCCATGAGGCTAGATGCCTCGGTTGGTTTTCAGTATACACTGGAATCCTGAAGAAGTAGGTTCCTTCTTCCCTGTGACAGATAGGCTGCCAGCAGAAGGTGGATCTTCCCACCTCAAAAGAGCCAGATTAAAAGTGAGTCTCCTTACTTCAAATGATTTAATTAAGCAAAATCCCTCATGGAACTATAAAAAAACCATCCCGAGTGAGGTAACCCAGTCACAAAAAGACAAATATGGTATGCACTCTTTCATATATGGATATTAGACATAGAGCAAAGGATTACAAGCCTATAATCTACATCTCCAGAGAAGCTAGGAAACAAGGAGGACCCTAAGAGAGACATACATGGTCCTCCGGAGAAAGGGAAAGGGACAAGGTCTACTGAGCAAATTGGGAGCACAGGGGGAGGGGAGAGGGAGTTAGGAAAAAGAGAAGGAGAGAAGAGGAGCGAGGAGAAGGACATGAGGGACCAGAAGATTGAGTCAGGGGAAGAATAGAGGAAAGCAAAAAAAGAGATACCTTAATATAGGGAGTCATTATAAGTTTAAAGGGAAATCTGGCACTAGGGAAATGTCCAGAAGTCTACAAGGATGACCACAGCTAAGAATCTAAACAATAGTGGAGAGGCTGCCTTAAATGCCCTTCCCCTATAATGAGATTGATGACTACCTTATATGCCATCCTAGAGCCTTCATCTAGTAGCTGATGGAAGCAGAAGCAGACACCCACAGCTAAGCACTGAGCTGAACTCCTGGAATCTAGTTGCAGAGAGGGAGGAGTGATGAGCAAAGGGGTCAAGACCAGGCTGGAGAAACCCACAGAAACAGCTGACCTAAACAAGGGAGAGCTCATGGACCCCAGACTGACAGCTGGGAAATCAGCATAGGATCAAACCAGGCCCCCTGAAGGTGGGTGTCAGTTGAGGACCTGGGCAGTCTATGGGGCCTCTGGTAGTAGAACAGTATTTATCCCTAGTGTACGAATGGACTTTGGGAGCCCATTCCCCGTAGAGGGATTGTCTCTCAGCCTAGACACACAAGGGAGGGCCTAGGTCCTGCTCCAAATGATGTGACAGACTTTGATGATTCCCTCATGGAAGGCCTCACCCTCCCTGGGGAGAAGAAGAGAGTTGGGATGGGGAGTTGGTGGGGGGCAGCGGAGGAGGAGAGGGAGAGGGAACTGGGATTGATTTGTAAAATAAGATTGTTTCTATTTTGAATTAAAAAAGAAAAATCCCTCATAGGTGTACTCAGCCATTTGAATTTTAGTTAATTTCAGATGCAGTCAAATTGACATCAAAAATAGCCATCACGCCTATATGCATACAGACATAGGCCATATTCGAAGTTCCTGTTACAGTTATGAGAAGATAAAGTACCGCTGTAGCATTGGTGGAAGCCAAAGGCCACATGCAAAGATGAATTATCCCCTGCACCCATTTCATTGCTGCTGCGGAAGTGGTCAGTAGACTTTTCTGTGTCTGCGTGGTCTGACTAGGGAGGAGGAGACACTTTCTGCTTAGGACACATCCAGTCAGCGTTCTGCTCCGCTCTTGCCTCTCCAGTGGTCTCATCTGTTTGCTCTTTTCTTACAGCAGGTGAAGACTGGTGAAATCATGAAGTTGGATTGGGACAGGTGGCAGTAATGACGTTCTCACCAGGGGCTCTGGGAGTTGGGGCCCTGACTTAGTCTAGCCCCACTACTGTCTGAGATGGAAGAGGTTAATCTTGACTCATGATTTTGGAGACTGGGACACACTACCACAGTATCAGCGACTCTTCAGCTTCTGCTGAGTGTGTCTTGGAATAAAAGGAGGAGGGTGTTTATGGTTTATGTAAAAGACTGCTTTCACTGTAGCTCATCCAGTCTACAAGAGGGAGGTTTCACTGCCTTGAGAGTTAAATCAGGCCCAAGGGAAAAGTATTTATTCCTCTTAAGGGATTCATCTGCCAGCACCCCCACAATCACAATCCAGTGTGTTTCAGAGCATGCACACTATATTTAATCCGCGCGGGAGCAGAGTTTCAGTGGAATGGGACACTGGCTTCCCTTCCATTGTTTACTCTTCTGTAGGTATATGACTCCCCTGGGGAAATTTTGGAGAGAGGTAACTAAGATTTAGGACATGATTTGTTATTATCAATACCTTCTGGCTAATGGAATCTAAACATCACAATCATGCCTTCCACGAGTCTTTTGAGAGGACTGTGCCTGCTCAGGCCTCAGTACCTTTACATGTAGATCTCCAAATAGCGAAGTCACTAACTTCAGTGTCACTCTGGCTGGGTAGATCCTTACTTTTAAAATCCAGCTTGAGTCACTGCACATAAGCCTTCTCACATACTATCTCAGAGTACATATAGCTGTGTATCTCTTGCTCTGTGGAGCAGAGAGTGAAAGTGCTTAGAAGTGATGGGAGTGTGGGTTTACATCCTGGCCTGCCATTAACGTGTATGTCTTAGAGCAAGCTATTTGCCCTCTGAGTCCTCATTGTCTCTGCGTATGCGTGCACACGTGTGTGTAATCAAACATTATATAGTACTTATAGTCACCAAGGCTCAGAGACTGACATATACATTTATGTAGTTGTTAAATTTTTCAGGGCTGTGATATGAAATCGTATATACAACCTGCAGTGTGAAAATATTAAAGATACTCCAACTGTAATTATTAAACTTTGTGGCAGCCATGCTTGCTAGCTTTTCCTTACATCTGGGTTTGGATAGATGACATGATGGGCACCTGGGTGGCAAATGCTGTCCACCACAACATTAGATTGTGATGATAACATGGGTGAAATTTAGATGATCACATGGGTGAAATTTAGTTGATCACATGTCATCTCATTGCCCCCTTTCCCGCTGGATGGATGAAGAAGCCAAGAAGATTCTAGAAGATGGTAGAACTGAAAGATGCGTGGGCTCCCAGGGTCCCTAACTCAGCACATGGAAGACCAGAAACATCCACCTGCTGTAAAGAATCAAACTGAGTTTGAATTGGGTCTTGAAATTTTATTTATTAAAGCTGCTAGTGTTAATTACCTGGTAAATTTAGAAACTGGCACTTTGAATTGGGGCTTGGTGGGAAAAAGCAAACACATAAAATGCGCAGTGTTGGCTTAGCGGTTGGATGGAGGTGGCCCAGACACTAAGATGGAAGGTTGGGGGATGGAGATCTGTGGCGGGGGTGGTGGAGCTTCCGGCGAATCTGCTGCTGGTGATAATTGAAAAGGCAAGGGCAAGTGCTCGGCGAGTTTTCATCTCCAAAGAGACTGTTGTTAGCGAGGGCAGTCAGCAAGGTGTAACAGATAGAAATGTGCTCAGGCAAGGATTGCTTTGTCTGACTGCAGAAATAAAAGGGACTGGGCAGAGTTCAGAAATGTGATGGTTCCCAGGATTGAAAAGCACACTGCTTTTTTAAATTTCAGCCTGAAGACGACATAGTTGTCACCAGGCTTGAGTAACGTGGCTTCATTGAAATAGTTCCATCGAACAGACAGCAATCCAGCTTGTAGAGAGGCTATGAAATAGCCAGGCAACCGTTTCTGCCCTCAAGCACTTTAGCATATAGTAGAAAAGAGGGCAGAGGTACAGACAACTGCAGCGGATGGAGTTCATTGAGACACATTGCTATACATAATGGAGAAACTGCAGCACTCCCCACGAGTCCAGAGAAGGGGTTCTCAACAGGACGGTCTGTCCACTGAACCCCCAAACTGAAGAATGGAGCTGGGCTTTCCTTTCACACTTCACACCTGCTGTTGTCTTCCTAAAACCTCAAGGTTCAAGTTTGGCTTGTGCTTTACCAGGTGACATATTGGGCATCAAGATGGTGCCTCAGGCCACCGGCCACTCCCTAGCCCTGCTCTCCTGTGACTTTACAAGTTGTTCACTGTTTATGGTTTAGCCTCATTTAGGTAAAGAGAGAACGGGGGAGATGCTCCAGACCCCAAGCACACCATGTAGCTTGCCGATGTAGCTTGTTTTTATTGTCTTTCATTGTTTCAGAATACTCATTCTTTGGGGAAAACACAAGAGCTTGTAGCTCATTATTGTGTCCTGGCACCAGCCTAGAATCTCCGTGGCTTGTTTTTATTGCCTCTTCGGCTGTGCAAAGCATTTATCTAAATATAGATAGGGACAACACCAGGGACAGGACTAGAATGAGATGAGATTCACTTTCCAATCAATTGTCTTGAAACTTCCCTGGTGCCAAGGTGGGGCAGCAAAGAGAGCTAATATTGAGTTGCAGAGCTATCCAAGGTAGAAGCCAATTGCAGCAGGCGTTCTGAGGTTAAAAGGTCTTTTCAGGTTCCAAAGCCAGGCTTGCTGAGCTACAGACACCAGCTCTACCGGTGACTTTGGAGGAGCCTCATAGCGATAGTCAGTGCACACACTGTCCTTTAGGAGTCAGAAAAGTCGTGGGAAGGCTATGTTCTAGAGATCAGAATTGGTTCTTCTCCCCTGCCACTTACTTGTGGGCTGTGTTGAATATGTTGCTTGTTTTCATGCATGTAAGAGGGAGATAACAAAAAAAAACCATGAAGATCTTGTAGAGATTAAAACATGGTTTTAGGTAAGGCATTTTTAATTGCTATCTATCTATCTATCTATCTATCTACCTACCTACCTACCTACCTATCTATCTATCTATCTATCTATCTATCTATCTATCTATCTATCTATCTATCTCAATATGTAGCCCTGGCTGGCTTAGAACTTGCTGTAAAGATCAGGCAACCTCAGATTCACTGAGACCTACCTGTCTCTGCTTCCCAAGTCCTGAAATTAAAGGTGTGTGCCATCATACCTGGCCCTAAATATTAGCTATTTTTTAAGGTAGATACTTTACAACCATTTGTGACTGTATCTTTTATTCCAGGAGAAATGAGCTGCATACATTTCCTGGTGATATGAATTAAGAGCAGCTGTCCCCTCCCTTGTTACTGGGATCTAAGCTCCTTGCTGCCTCCAATCCTTTGGCTAGGGGATTGCCTTGCTAGCAACAGTAATGTGCAGTAGTTAGAGCAGGGGCTATAGCTGGCATTCAAGATGCAAATCCTCGAGTCCCCTGAGCTACTGTCCTTTACCTGCAACTCTGAATTCAGAGTTTTTTTGTCTTAACATATTGTTTTTCTGTTTTTTGATCCTGAAATATTGTACCAGATAGAAGCCTAGGTGGCTGTTTACATGTAGGCCACTGCTCAAGATCCTGATGGGCATTCCGTAATACATGTTGCATGCTCCATTTACCTTGATTAAATATGGATTTTGAATTCAACACTTGTAGGTGGCAGTAAGGGAGTCCACAAGTGCCTGAACAAAAGGTTATCAAATATTTATTGGGGAACACTTATGAATAACAATAGGGTAGAGAGCCTCAGTCTTCTGCCGTGGAGATGCTGGGAGCTGTGATCAGATCTCCAGTCACCACCCAAGAGAGTATCCAATCTCTAACAATCACCAAAGAGAGCGCAAGACTGTTCCCCTTATACTTTTAAAGGAAACAAGAAGCTCCACCTCTATCCGGCCAGATAGCCCAAGGTCATGGGTGGGGCAAATACCCACTACAAACACCCATGTGGAATCTCCTGATTTGAGTGAGACGCCCTATGTATACCTGCATAGTGTTGCTGAGCTACACTGACTTCATGAAAGCCTCTTTGAATCCTGCTGGCAATTATCACTGTGGTGGTTTGAAGGAAAATGGCCCCAAAAGGAAGTGGCACTACTGGGAGGTGTGGCCTTGTTGGAGTGGGTGTGGTCTTGTTGGAGGAAGTGTGTCACTTGGGGGAGGGTTTTGAGGTCTCATGTATGCTCAAGCCATGTCCAGTGAGACTGACCATTTCCTGTCTCCTGTAAGCCAAGATGTAGGACACTCAGCTACCTCTCCACCACCGTGTCTGTCTGCATGCCACCACGTAATGCCATGATGATAAGGGACTACACCTCTGGAAATGTAAGCCCACCCTAATTAAATGTTTTCCTTTATAAGAGTTGCTATGGTCATGGTGTTTCTTCACAGCAATAGAAATCCCAACTAAGACGGTTATCGTCCCTGGAATGATCTTTTGGGGCAGCAAATGTTGTCCTGTTTTACAAATGAGTAAAGTCTGAAGAACTTCAATAGCCATACAACTCCTATGAGCTACAGCCTAATGCAGACAGCCATTTGGGTGCTAGGCATCACGTGGCATGGTGACAGAGTAGGACCTGCTGTACACTGCTTTACTCCTCTGCCCACCTCTCTGCTTGTTTTGACTCTTTGAGAAAAGATGTCAGTACAAGTAATTCATTTGTGAAGTAAGGGCACAGTGATAGTGTGACATGGTAAGAAGAGACAGCCAATAGCCAGCATGTCCTAACACCAGCCTTTGTACTGAGTAACTGGAATTCATGGGGAAACTTGAGTTATAGTTCAAAACATGTGACTCAGAATAATCCCACCCAGGGGAGGGGAGCCTAAATATTTATACTCAGTCTCTCTAGAGTCTGTGGTTGAAGGCTACTCCTGGGGATGCCATTGGCAGGTGACCAGAAGTAGCTTGTTCCCTTTCATTCTAGAAAGAAAGCTAATGACATCCACTAAAAATTTCCAATCCCAATTTCTTATGTATTATAATGATTTGTGTCAAATAATATGACTGTGCCTTTCCTCTGAGAAACTGAAGATGCTTTTGCCAACTATTTAGCCAGTAGGCAAGTGTTTGCCAACAAGGTTGAACTAAGGGACTGTCTTAGAGGCTCAGGTGCTTGAGGTTAGACCTGTGCCCAGAGGGGCACTAATAAAAAATAAAAAGGTTTAGATTTGTTCCTTCTTCTGTGCAGTTGAGATGAAACAATTAGGAAGCAGGCCAGGCTATGTGATGTAGAAATTTAGGGCTAAGTGTACAGTACCAGTCCAACTCTACTTCAGGTCCAAGTCAGCCTTGACATATGGTTGCTCCATTGTTTTAGAAGACCAGTCACATGTGCACAGGCATAACAGGAACAGAGAACATTCAAGATTGTGGTCTTTCCTAGAGACCCTGACATCTTTATTCCTCAGACTCCACCTAACTGGGCTCTCCACATGGACTTCTAGGGCGAAAATTAAGAGACGATCAGGAGAACAGAAGAGGCCTCTTAAGCAATCTGATTATTTTTGCCTTTGCTTATACTCTAATTGAATGCAGAGGAGATGATACAGAGATCAGTTTGAGAAATAGAACCCTCTGGGATCCTTGCTGGGAGCAATAAATGAGAAAAGGGGAAACTATGTGCTGACCTCTAACATGCGGGACAGGGTTACTTTGGCTTAATTGAAACCAGTTGAAGGATTTTTTTCAGTTTTTAACCCATTTAAACTAGTGTTGTCCAGTGGTCCCCAGAGGGCCCATAAAGCTCAGCTGAAATCTCCAGTGTTCTTTCCTGTCATGCCTCCATGACCCGGATTCCACAGGATGCAAGTGCAGTCTAAAATATGCCTTGTCATTTGTGCCTCCATCCCAGATCGATGGGAGTCTCAAATCAGAATAATTAAACCACTTTCATTTTATACCTCATAACACCAAGTGTTTGCTAACAATATGTCAATGTTTTCAATAAATTCAAACAAATTTGTTTCAACATCTACCACATGCAGCCCTCTTAAAGGTCCTGACAAGTGACGTAGAGGTCATATCTTCAGAAGGCTCCAATTCAAGGGGAAAGCAGAGATATACTAGCATATGACTGCAAAGAAAGACAGGGATAGAGAAAAGTCTGAAGAAGATAACAATGACCAAAGAAATGATCTCTGAGGGACAGATGGAGAGAGGGAGGGAGGGAAGAGAGGAGAGGAGGGGGAAGCATTAAGTGGGAGAAAAGTTGAGCAAGAAGAAGCAGACAGCAGGTTACACTGAGAAAAGCAGTCTCTGTGATGTACGACTGATGGGAGTATGATGCCCATATGATGATGGTGTATGATGCCCGTATGATGATGGTGTATGATGACCGTATGATGATGGTGTATGATGAATGTACGATGATGGTGTATGATGACCGTATGATGATGGTGTATGATGACCATAGATGATGGTGTATGATGAATGTATGATGATGGTGTATGATGACCATAGATGATGGTGTATGATGAATGTATGATGATGGGTGTATGGATGAAGGCAGCTAGTAGTGTTAGCATACATGGGCTTCCTCATATACTTATTTGAAAAAAGAAAGAGGAAGGAAAAGAATCAAAGAACTTTCATATGCTTAAGAATACTGCACTGATGAATTCACCCGCCTCCCAAGAGTTGGGAGATTGGTCTAATGGAGTTTGCCTTTAGTGTCCATAACAAGTAGAAAATGAACACCGAATTTCCTATTTCCCTGTTTCTGAAGAGAATACTGCAGAATGGAGTCAGTGACTTAGGAGAAGCAATGACAACATTGCATACTTACAGGGTGATATTAAGATCATTATATTAAATGAAATGTATATTATTATCTGGTTTGAACACTATAGTTAATTAGAATGTATCTCTGCATTTGTCATATTATTTGCCAAAAATCTGTTTAAAGCATATTGGAATGTAGCCCAAGTGCACCATCCTGAAAGCAGGTCCCAGAGCTGTGCCCTAGTTTCTACCTACACAGATGTAGGGTCACTCACATGGAGCAGGGCGGGAGAACTATGTGCTGGCATTAAGGGTTACTTCCAATGAATGGGGCCAGTGGTAGACTTAAAGGATTTCTTTTAGGAGGAATGTATTATGTAGAATGAAGTCTTCCCCAGAGTATCTACAGTCTCTGATTTTTCTTCTATTTACCACTAATTGGGCTTAACTAATGATGTTAGTTTAGATCTTTCCTTCCTTAATATACAAGGAGACCCAAATAGTGCTACAAAAGGAATTGCCTCAAACTCGTGCAGCTCAGAGACCAACTGACAGAAACAATTTGTTCATCTTTGCATCCTGAGTACCCAGAGTAGACACTCCATATGTTCATTATATAAATGAATGTGTTTACCACCAGGACATCTATCTCTTCAACAAGTATTATTAGTTGTCTTCTCCTTGACATGTGCTGTGCCAAGCCTGCTGTCCACAAGAGATGGTGACAATTAAAGCCGGCATCATGATGTCATCATGGTCAGCACAGTACTAACAGGTCCACCTCTCATGGTAAGCAAATCAAATGAAGCTGGCTGAGTTCTCCATCCCAACAGGGCTTTCTGGTGATTAAAGAAAAAGACTGCTGCACATGCAAAGTGAGAAATGGGCCAACAGAAGATGGAAGGAAGTGTGAAGTAAACAGCAGAATATGTAGGATTAGAGATTTCCAAGAGGAGGAGGCCTTGAACTCTCTCTGAAAGATGTGGACAGTGGAATAAAACAAGGAAAATCTGTGGCTAGACCGCCCTCAACATTCCAGACCTCATCCAATTCAAAACTGAGCAGGTGTGGGCCTGATTAGTACTTAGGTGGGAAAACAGAAGGAGAAAGAAAGAGATGAAAAAGTCTCACAACTGGAAAGTGGGGTCTGGGTAGTATTGGGTGACAGGCTAGTTCTAAGTCAACTTGACACAAGTTATAGTTATCTGAGAGGAAGGAACCTCAATCAAGAAATGTATCCATCAGATTAGACTGTAGGTCAGCCAGGAGGGTATTTTCTTAATTAGTGATTGATATGTGGTGGTGCGGCCCATGTGGGTGGTGCTATCCCCGGGATGGTGGTCCTAGGTTCTATAAGAAAGCAGGCTGAGCAAGCCAGTATGCAGCATCCATCCATGGCCTCTGCCTCAGCTCCTGCCTCCAGGTTCCTTTTGTGTTTGTTCCTTTTGTGTTTTTGTCCTGACTTCTTTCAATGATGAGCATTGATGTGGAAGTGTAAGGCACATAAACCCTTTCCTCCCTATGTTGCTTGGGTCGTGGTATTTCATCACAGAGATGTAACCCAGTTACATTGTTTCATCACACTGATGTAACCTGGTTACATTGTTTCATCACACTGATGTAACCTGGTTACATTGTTTCATCACAGTGATACAACCTGGTTACATTGTTTCATCACACTGATGTAACCTGGTTACATTGTTTAATCATAGCAGTGCAGGAGCCTGTCAATGTAAACTCTGCAAAATGAAGTAAAAATAGATGGGTAAGCAGAGCCTTATTATCATCGTTATCCCAAAGAATGTTGTAAAATACTACATCTGAGTCTGGGTTCAGTGTTAAATAAAAATTGGCCTGTGATTCATTTTTTTTCCTCGAAAGGGAAGGCAGTCAGTCCACTCACTCCTTCATGTGAACATGCAGACTCCAGGTAAACTAACATCAACCACAAGTGTTGGTGCTGGATCCTTAACTATGGATTTTCTTAGGAGAAAGTTTCTTGCCTGTCTAGATTGCTTGTTTGTAACAAACTTGGAATCTACTTGAGAAAGGGCCAAGTACATTATCTGACTGTCAAAGTGTAAAGCAGACATTGAATGATAGCTCTCTTCGGTGAAGGTGCTGTGGGCATGCACGTGGCTTTAAGATCTGTGATTATCTGGCTAAGAGAATGTCTTGTTGTGGCATCAATTGACCCAAGAGGCATCATGTGTCATAGGTCACCCCTTCATATGAACCTTTCATAGCTTTTTAGTGACACAGTGCCAAGATCCCCATTTCATCAATTCAGTTTGATACCACAATCCCTTTTGCTATCTTAGGTACTTATATATTACCTCACTTCCTATGACATGAGGAAGCACTGGGAATGAAGATTAAACCTGCTGTGATTCCTGTTGACCTTTGAAACTCAGCAGGTCTGGGCCTTCTCTTTCTCTTGCTCCACATTGCTTCTCTTTAGATCCCTGAATAAAATCAAACAGGTCACGTGGCTCTGGGAGGCCATCAGAACCATTCCATCACTCCTTGGAGAGCCATTTCCTTAAAGTTGAATTTTAAAAAGAAATCTTTCTGATGTAAAACATGGTTCATTTGTGTCTCATTTTCAGAAGAAATTTATTTTCATTCAAACACATCTCCTCTGGGACTCTGCCACTCATGGAGAGTTTGTGTGCTATCAAGGGAATAATATTCCATTCGTTAGATGCTGAGAGACTAACCAAAAGAAACAAAACAAAACAAACAAACAAAAAACTACCCCTAAGCAGAATCAGATGCACAAGGAAGAATTAAATCCTAAAATGGAAGTGGAGCTTTGTGAGAAGGGTCACTAATCCCTCATGGGTGGGGCCAGCATTATTCCACCAGGGTTTGTGGTAGAAGAGTATGTATGCATTCTTTCATAACTCTGCCTTATTTTAGTTTTTATAAAACAGTCCTTAGAAAAAGCATTAGGAAAGACTTCCTATGGGGAACCTTGAATGACCCTTAAAATATAAGCAAATAGCAAAATAGCCAGTGGTGTGCGTGGGGAGAATTAGATCATATTAATATACTAACTGGCCTCTCACTCCCATCCTTGGGCCAAAGAGCCCCTTCCTAATGGACAGCTGTCTTGTGCAGCCTCTTGGGTCCTGTTAAGAGTACCACAGGACAGGAATATCTGGGATCCAACAGCTTGCCCCATGCCTGGACCTGCCTGCCAGAGCTGCCAGAATCTTAAGTGAACAGATGGAGTTGTGTTCCCGTTCTGGCCTGTGCCTGTTTAACTAGTTCTGGAGGCAGCTAGTGTACCACCACTTAATAAATGTGCTTACTAAACACCGAGTTCGAAATATCCTCAAAAAGATGCTGAACATGGGTGAAAAAATGATAAGAATAAAAATAGACTACATAGACCTGATAGGGGTGTATATCAATGTGTCGAGAGCCATTGTCACATGAATATAGGAAAAGTGAAGCACAGCAGAGAATTTGGGATGTCTGTGGAGTTGAGAAAAGACAATGATCTGTTGTAGATGGCACAATTATCTTTTTCTTCATTCTCCCAGTCCTCTTTGTATGCTGCTCTGTTAGTTTTCCACTCATAACTCTATTGGTCTGTTGTTTACCTGTTTCTAGATGCTTCCCAGTGTCAGTCCATGTTTATGCTCAGCATTTCCTTTATGTACACCCTTTCTGGGAAACAGGACTTTTTGATGTTTCTAACACGTGGGAAAACACCAGCCCCTTGCTTGCCTGTTCCCTGATCACATTTGATGATGGTCCCATCTCTTTTCTTGGCATTCATTTTTGTCTTGATGTCTTACTGTATATACCTTCTTCTTGTTCCCCACGGTGAGGAAGAATAAACTGTAGCTCAAACTATAGCCCTTGCAATGTGCCTGAGGGCTGTTTTGTAATACCAAATACATGTAGAATACAAAGTAAAAGTGGCTTTAACAGTGAGGGGTACATTGTTCTTGGGGTCGGTTAGCACAGTAGCAAGGCTGTTGCACTCCAGGTAGAATTTCTACCATTCTTTATCTCTCTAAATGCATAGAAGATGACCATGTTAACCATCTTTATCTCAGCATTGTGTCCTTATATGAAAACATGCAAAAGTAAGGGGGGAGCACTCATAACAGAATAGCCTTCTCTCTATTTTTCTTAAACATAAGCAGAAACTTTCCCAATAGCATACCCTCTTAAACATCAAAGGCCATGCTCATTTTAATGAAGCTGGTGAAATAACTGGCTTTTATAGTGGAAATGGGCTTTTAATTCATTCTCTGAGAATTCCATACATACGTACAATGTGTTTTGATCATCTTAACCTGTTGTGCTCCCTCTAGCTCCTCCCACCCCAACTTCGTGTCCTCTTTTCATAGGCCACTGAGTCCAGTCACAGGGCGGAAGGCCATCCATTAGAGCATGGCATCCTAATGAGAAAGGGGCTTTGTGCAAAACAGGAATAAATCTATTGCATGCCTAACCACTGCTTCATCTCCAAACAGCATTTAATGGCAGTGGCTGGGCATCCAATAGCTTTCCTCCTGTCTTACACAAAGCCCCTTTCTTATTAGCTTGCTAAGAGAGTTTGGGATAAACCCACCGCCACTTCCCTGGGGAAAGAGAGCTGTCTCTCTTAAGACCTACAAAAATTCACATAGCATCTAATTCATCACTTTAAGTATTTTGAGTGTGAATTTCAGAGGCTTTAAGCACATGCACATGGTAATGTCACCATCACTATCATCCACACAGGATAATTTTGTCTTCCCAAACTGAACCATACTCCCGCCCCTTCCTCTGGCCCTACCTGGCTTTCTGTGTCTTCACTGTGGCTACACTAGGAGTCTCATGCACCTGGTTGTGGGATATCAATCCTTCAGTTTCACTTCTGGTAACCGCTCTTCATGTGCAGGCCCCTCCTTCTTCCCTTCCTCCTCATCTCCCTCTTCCTCCTCTGTCTCTCCTCTCCTCAGACCCACCTCACCGCTTGAGGCTGAACACCAAGATTTACACTTTCTCCAGTCCTTGAGGATTTCTACCATGCTGGGCTCAGAGAGTTCTGTGTTTGGCTTTCCCCTGTGCTTGGCTCTGTGGACAGCCACACAGTTTCTGGAGCTACTTTCTTGAGTTAACCTCCATTTAGTGAGATAATGTCTCATCTTCCCAACTAGATTGTGTCTTCCTGATGAGCAGCTGGTGTGGCTCACGTTCCTTCCTCTCCTCCCCAGGTCAGCAGTCACTCCAACAACACTGCTTTGCTCTCGACCTGGCTTTATATGCTCTTTTATGTCTCTTGAGCTGAAAATCTGAGTTCTCTTCCCTTCCCTCATTATTCCCTTCCTTCCTTCCTTCCTCCCCCCTCTCTCTCATCTAAGGGAAGTGAATGTCCCCATTAAGCCTCTATGTATTCTTGAGGTCATTTAATACATCACCTTAGTTTCTGACTTTCTAGGCTAGGCCCAGTTAATGAGGAAAAAGTATTTCATTTTCACAACTACCTCATTTTTTCTGAATATCTCTTCCCTCACATAAATATATATTGTCTTAGTAGTTAAAAGTCGGCAAATATTTCCCAGCCTGGGAAGGATTGTGTGAAAAGTCATTGCTGAGTACCCCACTACCTCTGACAAGCCTGCTTTTTAAATTTAGTTTTCAAAGGATCCTGTACTTGGTAGTTACTTAAATATCTGCTGAAACCCTGATACCCTGATGATCTTCACACACACACACACACACACAGTGGGAGGGAGGGAGGAAGGGAGAGAGACAGAGAGAGAGAGAGAGAGAGAGAGAGAGAGAGAGAGAGAGAGAGAGAGAGAGAGAGAGACTATTCAAGGACTAGAATTTGTGTATTCTAAATCTTAGACTTTAAATGAGCAAGCTGTGACTTGGCCTCTCCATTTCACCAATTAAGTGACTCGTTGAAAGTTTGGATGGTTTTGTAATGATGTTCTTGGGTCTTAATCCTTGGAACATTAACAGAAGTGAACCTAAGAATAGTGATAATAGGCATATGACCCACGTTTCCTTCCTTAATCTCTAGTGACAGATGGGGATCCCAAATACTTGGAAAGTGCAAGAAGATATCCAGGATGCTTTTCTGATCTATTTGAAGACTCATTTGGAGAAACTCAAAGGGGGAGAAGAATTCCACTCGGGGCTGGGAGTTTACCGCAGTGACATACACTTGCCCAACACTCTAAGATCATGTTTGCTCTCCACCACTACAAGGGAAAAAATCAACTGACTTAAAATGTCTTGAAAGAGCAAGAAAATACATTTGGAGTCAAGAAAGTGTCTAAGCTATTTGAGTGAGGTTTCTAATATTTGGATTATTGAGCTGACTCTGTAAGAGATTTCAGGGAACCATTTCCCCTTGTTTTCAGCAGAACCACAGAAAGAACAAATGAAGCCATGTGTGGTGTGCAGAGGCAGAAGGAGTTATGTGAATTTGATGCCGGCCAGGGCTACATAGTTAGTGAGTTCTAGCACAGCCAGGGCTACGTAGAAAGACCCTGTCTCTCCTACCTCCCAGCAAAAAAGAGACAAAGGTGTTAAAAAGGAAATAAGAGTGGATAGGTTACCCACTCCATTGTTAGTAGACAACAGAGTAGATAATTAGTAGATAGGTTACTAGTGACTATTTCAGTAGCTTTCCTTCTGGCTTGGTTGTGCTTCTGAAACTCTAAGAAATATTAGATATTTCTTAAAAACTCTAAGACATTAAATTGTTTCAGATTGGTTTATAAAACACTTGTGTAGGGGCCTAAAAATAAATAACATTTAATGAAAACATTTTATATTTTATATAAAACAGCTTTGACTGGAGTCCTAATGCCAGATCCAGGAGGAGCTGATGAACATTTTCAACAGTCATTTCCCATCAGAAGAAAGCACTGTGGGACCCATGGCATCCAGAAGGAATGTATTTGCTCCTAGAGTTTTGGCTAGCCACCAAGGACAGTTTGTGAGAGTTTAAAGAAAAAAGGTGTCTTTTCTGTGAAAAAAATTAGGGCAGAGACAGACAGAATAAGAACTGGGACTGTTGAGATAAAAAAATGTTTTATTTGATGATAGTAACACACCATTTTGGTCTCCTATTCCATTTTGAAGTTCCAGCACTAATGGTGCCTCCCTAGGGAAATGCACAAAGCTCAGGTGCTTTCATGACATCTTGTCCATTCAATCACTTATTTGTGTATTCTCCATTCACTTTTTATTGTCCAGAATCATAGATTCAGGATCTACTGTAGTCTACATATTGAGGCTATGGTGCTCAATGAGGTCTTTGCCTACGGGGTTTCCAGCCTGCTTGGGGGAGGCAAACAGACTTAGGGGGTTGGGCAAACATGACCAATGATATGCTAGACTTGTAGCTATTGTCAACACTCACAGGAGAAGGAGCCCCTTACTCATTTGGGTGGCTCAGAAGATCACAGAAAGTGGGATTTATAGATTTCAAAGGAATAGGGAATGCTTACCGAGTTACTGAGAAAGAAATTTCACTCAGGATCAGACCCATGCAGAGTACTGCAGTATGAGTGGGTGTAAGGCAGACTCCGGTGTCCATAAAGGAGGGTGATGAGAAGTACTGCAACGGAAACTACAGTGTACCAGCTCTGTGCCCCCCAGTGTACGCATGAAGCCTAACTTAGTGACAGGTACATTGCAGAGGGCCATAGGACTGTACAGCAGCGACAACTAGTACTGTTGGGGAAGTCCTGTTATTTGCCTGTTATTTGTCAATAAAGTACTGTTGAGCCTATAGGAATCTAGATAGGTGGGGCTAGGAGTCCAGGAGGATTCTGGGAAGGAGAAACACAAGAGAGTTAACATGCAACGCCATGGGGGTAGGAAGCCTGGAACTATTCTCCGGTAAGAGACATACTTAGATTAACAATTATGGGGTAATTACTTAAGTCAGAGGTAGCCAGTAAGAAACAAGCAAGGCCAACAGCTTCATAATTAATACAGCGTCTTGTGTGTTTATTTGGGGACTACAAAGCGGCAGAGCCCAGACGACTGGCGGGTGATATACCAAAGCGGCTAGCAAGAAAAAGCTTCTCTTAACAAGTACTTAACAAATCAATCCCCTAGATGGTGTTGGAGAATCCTACTTGTCAAACTCACCAGACATTATTGGGGACTCCCATCTGGCAAAGTCATGTGGTTATTGACTGGATGACTGGTTGTTCCTGTAACTTTAATAGGTACCACTGCTATGTTTCCTTAGTAAGAACAGCTGTGGTGCTCTTTCCACAATCCTTGGGTGGTGTGTTTTATACTTGTTGGGCACACATGTAGCTGTGGATAGTCAGAAAGATGATGCTTAGATTGTATAAATTTGATGAATAGAAATAATAGCAGGATATTTTACATTGCTCAGACAGACATAGGATTCTCAGTCACAAAGACAGCCTTTTACACAGACAAGCTAACTTTAGACGTCAGAGAAGATTCAAAGCAGGCTGGTCGCCCCTGAAGACCATTATCCAGTTGCCCCCAGAGACAAATACAGAAGGTGTTTTTTTCAGGTGTTATTCACTGAATTCAAGGTCAGAATAGAAGCAAATTGATTGGATATAACTTTCTCAGTAATTGACTTTTTGCAGGTTCAAGGTTCAGTCATCTGTTTACTTACTGTCTGGGAACCCTCACCAATGTAGAGCTATGTGCAAGGCCACCTACTCAACAGTGACATTCCTAGCCTGAGAGAAATCACATGACTTATCTTGGGTTTTGAGTATTGGTTGGGCCCTATAAAATAACTTAAAATTGTCCAGAATTTGGCTGGGAGAGGGACAGCAAGACAGAGAGCTTAAAGACAGAAGCAGGAGCGGCGTTGAGAGAAGGCTGCTGTGAGAGAGAAGTGTGGAAGATGAAGAAATGTGAGAATGAATGAGTGACAGACTGAGGAAAGAATGAATGAATGATCTAGAAGATGTAAGTATGAGCTAGAGGGCTGTGTGAATGAGCTGCTGCTACACAGAGATGCTGTGTGGAGATCTGTAACTGTAACTGAATATAGAAAGATGTAATTGGGCTGGAGAGAGATGCTTGTGTGTAAAGAGACGTTGTCAAGAAAGAGAGACTTTATAAGTTGAAGTAAAAGAGAAGGTCACCATAAGGGAAGTGTGTGCTCCTTCATTTTTTTGTTGGTTTGTTTTTGTTTTTTAGGTTGCTAGCAGAAAGTGTGTGCTTGTTTGTATTTTTCCTCAGATAGGAATGTCTAGCAACCATCGGGTAAGATTTTTTCTATGTCCCACTACTCTGAGGCTTTCTTTTTATTACCCTGGAGTGGATCTGGGAGCTGGACTCCCACAGTATGCATTAGTACACGAGAAACCATGAGTTGCTGCCCCTTCTACCAATATAGACATGTTCCTTTCCTATATGCTCGCTACCACATCTCCCCACCCCAACCACACTACACCACAAACATACACCCCATCTCATCCCACCCACAAGAACTGACCCTTTCACTAATGCCTTCCCGAAATATTAGGGTCGACTCTCTGGAGTCTAAGACTTGTCTGCGAGTGAAGTAAAATGGATTGAAAAACCTCGTTCAATATTAGTATGTTACTATAGCCAATCTCATGTTGCTCTAAGGGCTACTCACAAACCTGCTGTCTTTAGGAGAACACATCTACAATATCCCTAATGTATAGCATGCAGCTACTGACACGTTAGTCTACAGCTGTGCTAACTGGGCTCATAAACGTAAAATGTAAATACCCAGGAGCTTCGCACACACACATATGCACTAAAACTTGCAACATTAGCCTCACTTCTGGGACCAAATATTTCAAACAAAGAAAAGCCTCTTTAAGGTATCCATGTGTGAAATGCTGATATCAGATTCAAAGGCTTGCAGAAATGTTGGAAGGTCAACAGTGTCTCTGGAAGGTAAAGAATTTAGGTTATAGCATATTTAAAGGTCCCAAGAATTAGGGCATGGATATCTTTGACAGAAGGAAGCAGAAAAATTAGTTTCACTTTCCTTAAATGGTATACAGATTTAATGTAATTTCATTATAAGATACCAGCATGCCTTGTGTAGAAATTGCCAAGTTGATACTCAAATGTAAAAAGAATGCTAAACATTTTAGAATAATAGACTACAGAATCTTTTACAAGATTCTAAACTGACAATTTTGCACTATTTGATTATAAAATTGTTTATAAAGTTAGAGTTATCAAGACAGTATTACTTTCAGAATAGACTGAGGGACCAATAAATGGTGTTGGATACATGTATACAGAAAAATATTGAACCATGATGAACACTTCACAACATATCCAAAACTAACAGAAGAATTACGCACTTAAAAAGGAAACCACAGGGGCCTGGGGGGATGGCTCAAGTAGGTAGAGAACCTCCTGTGCAAGCGTGAAGACCTGCCTGAGTTGGGAACTGGAGCATCCACATTAGAAAGGGGATGGGGCAGGCTGCAGGCATTGATGCATCTGTAACCTAGCGTGCAGGACTGAGAACAATGGATGGATCCTGGGACTCATTGGCCAGTGAGTCTCACCCAAACTTGCTCTAGGTTCAGTAATACCCTAGAAGGGGAAGGGAGAGGAAGAGGGAGAGGGAGAGGGAGAGAGAGAGAAGAGACAAACAGAAAGTGAAAAACTAGGCTATTACATTTCTAGAAAAAACCACAGAGGCTACCTTTGTGACCTTGGGAATTGTCTTAGAATACGAAAACTGTCATGTATAGGGGAAAATGATAAGCTAATAAACTGGAATCGATTTTCCTAAAGTCTGCTTATCAAAAGTCACTATGAGGTTGGAGTTAACAGCTCAGTAACAGGGAACTTGTTCAAGCACATGTACAAGGGGTACAGAGGAAGAGCCAAACCAAGGAGGAAATCTTTGAATTGTATACATTCAGCCACCATGGATACATTGTGCACTCACAGACTTCTTTCAAACATTCATGTTTGTAACATACATTAGATATTTATTTCTTTATTAAATTTAAATAAATACCTTTTTAATTTCTTTGTATGGGTGACCACATTTTGAGGACACGTTCAGCCATGTGTGGACACTTAGACTCTGTACCTGTTGGTTACCACAAATAAAATGAGTGCTTGCAAAAAAAATTTAGGTTGATTTCGGCAAAGCCACCAGACATCTTTGCCAGGAACTCCCAATTACTCTGAGCCTGAGGTGGTACTGAAAACACCTACGTGACACTGGTGCCATTGCTGTGGTGCAGTGGTGACATTGCTAGTGTGGATGAAAACTGGTAGAGCCACCAGAAATCTGTGTGGAGGCACTTCACAACACTGAACATAGACCATAAATCTGTGTGGAGGCACTTCACAACACTGAACATAGACCATAAATCTGTGTGGAGGCACTTCACAACACTGAACATAGACTAGGCAACAGTACCGTGTGGCCTAGCTATATGCCCCTCCTGAAGGACCCTGAGTCAACATCACCCCAGACATGCTTGCACATCCATGTTTGTGGCTACACCACTCAGAACAGCTAAGAAATGGAGTCAGCCTGAGGTCTAAGGTGTTAATGAAGAAATGTGATACTTTACAAAGGAAAGGTTTACTCCACCGACACCATCTATCAATAATCATTACACGTACAAATTTTGTAGATGGACCCCCAGGCCTTTTTCAATCGCAACTGCAGATAATTATTTTCTATTGTCTTCTTGTCCACTTTCCACACAGCTTGATCAAGTGTGGTGTTAGTGAGATCCTCTCTGAGGCTGTGGACACTTTCCTCTAGTGAGCTTTTCTGTGGACATTGTGAAGTGATGGATGGCTCTCACTTCAGACTGTAGTCACTTATCTTTTCTTCTACAATATGACAGATTCCGTCAGGGTTCTGTAATTTCTCTAACCATTGTCTTCATTGTTTGAGTTCTATTCTCTTTGTTGTTATATGCCTCTGACACACTTAAAAGGGTAATTATGATTTTTCACTTCAAGCTCTCTTACTGATTTCAGATTTTATCTTTTCTTACATCTTAATAGGAAAAAGTAGCAGTAAGCACTAAGTTTTTTCTCAGTGACTATTTGCTAGTAGCCTGTTCTTTTTTTAGCTACTTGATGGGTTGGTGCCTTAGCATTTTGGCGACTTCAGGGAGGGTGAGGGAGAGGCTGCTTCTGCCTGGTACAGACAGCAGGAGCTGGTAGAGGCTTTATGAATTGTTGTTCACACTTCTTTGGGAGATATGAAAGAATATAGTGAAAATTTAAATTATTATTTATTAATGAGTGAGGATCTAAGTGCATACATGCAGACAAAGAACTAGCTTGTCTAGTTCTTTGTCTGCATGTAGTCAACAATTAAATTGCAGATATTGTTAGTAACGTTAGGGACACATTGCGTGTTCCTGTTCCTGAGTCAGCCAGAACCAACAATTTGACAAAAATGTTAAATCATCTGTTGCAGGAGCCCAACTTTTCCACACTTTAGCAGTCACCTCCCTCTCTCTCTCTCTCTCTCTCTCTCTCTCTCTCTCTCTCTCTCTCTCTCTCTCTCTCTCTCAGTGATTGTTGCCTACTTTGCTCCCCACTCCCCATTTCTATGCTACATCCTAGTTTTCACCTGCTATCCTACAGTATATGTTGTAAAATTAAATAATAAAGGTGGTGGTGTTCCAAGTACTTTATTGTAATAGCTTTTTCCATGGCTGATAATGTTTGTATTTAATAAAAATACTCTGACAGTGTCTACATCTACACTGCTCTCCGGCTAGTGACATCTTCAGAACCCTGACACTGGTCTTGGTGTTTTTCTTTTGAAATGCTCTAATAAGTACATCATAAGTTACATATCAACAATACAAATTAATTTAAGCTGGAATTCCCGCTGTATTCTGCATGTGAAATTGTATTTTACCAACCGGAAAAAGGGAACAGATGATCCAAGATCATCATTTATTATAATTATTAATATGTTGCTTGCTAAATTGCACAAATTGACATTAATTTCCCTGTGACATTTCATAAATGCCAAGATTATTGGGTGAAACAATGTAGTACAGGCTAGCCTCAAGCTTGCTAGTCTCTTGCCATTCACGTCCTACGATCATTGTCCAACATGATCTTGTGTGAAAAAATTATAGGAACTTTCCTGCTATTGAGCCTGATGAAACAGATCCTACTGGGCACACTTTTCTGTCTGGATCTTAAGCTTTTTGGTAAGTATTTTGAAATATGTAACGAAGTTTTATTATGTTGGATCCTTTACCTCACAGCGAGGGGGAAAATACTGTTCAATGAGTCTATAAAATTGGGAAGTGTTCGCTGGCAAAGGCCTGTGCTAACAGTTTCATTTTCACACGTGATAAGACAATAGACGAGGTCTGTCCCTGATGGGAGAATAAATGAATACCAAATGCGATGACTACCTAATTTTCCAGATACAAGAAAGCAAACATATTTTCCATCAGGAAATTGAGAATAAAATAACTTCAGAGAAGTTACACATCTAGATAAGAGAAGTTATTCCCTTAGTTATGCCTTGGGGACATTAATCATGGAGTAAAATATTGTCAATAAGAAACTGAAGAGGATATAGTATCCAGGCTAATAATATATAGGACTGTATTAAATACCACTTAAAATTTCTCTAAGGTTTTTAAAAATAATCCCACGAGGATGGGTTATCACCTCTAATTGTACACATGAGTGTTAAACATTTAAGAAACTTCAGTTTTCCTATAAAGCAATCAAGTCTCAAGGATTATTTCCCCATGAGGCCCAAGAATGAGGGAGGAGGGAACAGGGAAGCATCATTGGGGTTTGATCCAGAATCCATTTAATCAGAGTAACAGTGTCTGCAGAATGGCCACATTCAGAGTGCAAAGTTTCACACACGTAGCTGGATTCAGTGGCACTTCAGTGGAGTTTATCACACAGGGATAAATTATTTATTTGTTTGAGTCTCATGTTAGACTTCTCTCAGTCTCTCTTAGGGAAAAAATCACCTTTAAATAAATAAATCACAAAATATCAAAGTGGAGGATATTGAAGAATATGTATATCCCCTGAATGAAATATTTAACAGTACTTACTCGGGTTTAAGTCTGGTCTAAGTATTCTCTCTCTGTCTCTGTCTCTGTCTCTGTCTCTGTCTCTCTCTCTCTCTCTGTGTGTGTGTGAATGTGTGTGTGTGTGTGTGTGTTAGTGAAATAGCACTCCATCTCTCCACACACAGCAAACATTACATACAGGGCCAGTTTTCAGGGTGGCTCATAGTGTCCGATATAAAGCCAAGACGGACTGTGAGAAAGGTAGCTACTCTTCTGGACCCTTAAAGGATAATGGGTTTGTTTTGTTCAAGCACCAGTGCTCTTTACATTTGAGCACACCACTGAGAATTTTAGCTAAATGAAAAGATCAACTTTAGTTCTGTTTCTAGAAGACTGTTAAAAGCAGAAGGAAAGACAAATGTTTACGCTAACTTCTGATGAATTAGCATTTCCATAGGGTTTTTCTTACAGATCTGATGGATATTTATTTATTTCCACCAGGAGCTTTTTTGGTACCAAGGGAAAAGTCTAGCATAAGAATGAAATTATTAAGTGTTTTTGCAATGTTTATAGTTTAACATAATTATATTGTCTTGTGAACAGAATTATTGGAATGGCTCCTGCTTTGTAGATTGAATTGACTTGTACACAATTTGATGCAATCCTTAATAAGTTTAATAAAGCTTTATAGACACTTCAAAATGGCTTTTCCTCAGGTAGTTAGAAAAAGCACGCACACTCTCTCATTCCTGTCTCTTTCTTAGACCTTTCTTTCTTTAAATGCCGTGTCCCTTCAAGCCCATTTTTACCTTTCAAACAGTGAAAGTATGAATCTGTGTGTGCATATATAACCATCTACGTCTATTTCACCTTTCAAACAGTAAAAGTATACATATGTGTGTGCATATATAATCATCTACATCTATTTTTCTTTTCAAACAGTAGAAGTATGCAGAACTTTCTCTGAGGGGTGACTAGTTGGGAACTGAATGATGAGAATGCCATGGACCTTAAAACAAAACCAAACCAGTAATAACCTCAAACAAGAACTGGACTTGCTGCTAATGAAGCAGGGGATAAAACAGCGAGGGGCACTTGGTACAAAGGAGAGGTCTTCTCCACCTGCAAGTCTAAGCCATTCTTTGTTTGTTTGTTTGTTTGTTTTTCAAGACAAGGTTTTTCTGTAGATTTGGAGCCTTCCTGGAACTTTCTCTGCAGACCAGGCTGGCCTTGAACTCACAGAGATCCGCCTGCCTCTGCCTTCCAAATGCCACCGCTGCCAGGTTGTAAATCATTCTTTCCTTGCTTGCAGACAGGAAACTGAATCCCAACATGGCAAGGAGGCTTTAAGTCCACATGGTTAGTTACAGCATCATTGGCAAAAGACTTCATTTTCTGATTTCCAATTCTATCATGACTGGTTAAATCTCTCTCAGCATTTTGATTCTGTTCTGCTTAATAGTATAGAGATAGAAGATGGAACATAGGCAAAGTATAAAAATGGTAACTCATTACAAAATTTGTTCTAATTTGTTTTCATTATTAGAATTGTTTTAATGCCTCTCAAGTAATTAACTGTTATTATTTTAGCAATACAGATGTATAATATAAAACTTAGCAATTTAATAATATGAGATCACAAGAGAAGAAATGAGCATTAAAATTATTATTATTATTATTATTATTATTATTATTATTATTATTACTTAGTAGGCAGCATTAGATAAATCTTACCACCGGGCCTATCATCTGCTATTGCATACTGTTTGCCTAGAGGTAGTTGCTGGAATTCCAGCTGCTGTCAGGGCAGAGATTACTGATCCCTGCCATGCTGGCCTGGGAAACCCATGCCATTAGGCAGTGGTATATGCCATAGGCTAAGGATGCTCTGATGGGAGAAAAGCAGGCTTTGGTTTCACGCAGCAGATAGAGCTGTCATCAGGCTCTCTAGAGACAGCTGCTGATGGCAGAGGCTGAGAAGATGAAGGCCTCACTGGGCTGTGGAGGCTGAAGTGATGAAAAGGGCACAGCGCTTGCATGTGGTACAGAGGAAGATCATCTGTGTCGAAGCTGAGAGTAAACCATTTGCTTCCTGACTATCTCATGTATTCTTTGCCCTGCCGTGTCTGCCCTTTGAGCATATATTTTTGTAAATATTCAGTTGGTCAGAGCTCTTGAGAGTGGCAGTCATATTAGTATACACTGTAGACTGTCCTTGATGTCTCTGTGTCTTTTGACTTTTCTGACCACATCATGAGGTCCAACTCATGTTCTAGTCATTCTGTTGTGTTACAAGTAGTCCCGGTGACAATGAAGTCACTTAATGAGACTCTCTTAAAGAGTTTGATATGACTATTATATGATCAACAGAATACCCCTGAAAATGAGGGCAATAACAACTGCAGACTGCATATGAAAAAAATGAGCAAAGAGTCATGTCTAAGCTTCATCAACAATTTCCTCACCTTTGCAACCCCACCAGCAGGGCCAGCATCTCCTTCCCAGACTGGAGCACCATTACCTTCACCATTGCTGAGCAGCAACAAGATGGAGCAAAGTCGTGTTTCTGCCCCCTGAAAGCCCCCCAGCATTCTCCAGTGCAGCTTATAATAGCCAGTGTGTTGTCCACGTAGCCACAGTGGCAAAAGGTCTGAGTTCAACCTTGCTTGTCCTCATCCCAGACTTTGTTCTGTCCTTAGGCTCACTGTGTGAGCATGGACAGATTTGTTAACTTCTGAGACCCTCCCTTTATTCAGTTGTGAAGCTGGAATAATGCCAACCTCACAGAGGTCCAAGAATTAGAAAAAAGCCTGCTTATTATTATTGCAATGACTCTGAAAAGATGTGGCCACACTAAATGAGTATAAAATGTTCAATAACCTACATATGCTACATATATTGTGTAAAATTATTATTATCATTGAATTGTATTCCCACCCCATCTATCTGTTGATACATTTATTCAATAAAATCTTATTATACAATCAGCCTGAGCAATCACTATGTTGGCATATGGTTGCAAGCAGTTCAAATAGTATTTCTTATATTAGGCATGTCCTCTTGAAAAACACAAACAAAAGAATATATTTATCTCTAGAAAATTTCAATGAAAGGAATCAGAGCAAATGAGAGAAAAATTCAGACTGAATCATAAGTATGTGAGAGCCCAGAAGAATGGGGTAACCATCCAAAGGCCAGCAAGCTTGAGAGTCAGCCGGGTTTGGTTTGAGATGGGAAGAAGTCGGTGTCCTGGCCCAAAGGTAGTCAGAGCAGGAGAATTCTCCTGCCTGAGGGATGAAAGCCCTTTCAATCCAATCCAGTTGGCAAATAAAGTTAAGCATCACATTCCTCACAAAGCTTTCCATCGTTTTAGGAGAAACCATGATTCACATATAATTACAAAGCTTTCAAGGGGTCTGAGTCTAATAAAGCAAGCTGCCAGGTGTGAAGATAATGGTAGAACCATGTGACTGTGAAATTGTGAAATTCATAGACTTGAGGCCAGGAGCCTCCAGGCAGTAGGGAGTACATAGACCTCAAGACCTAGGAGGTTCTGAGGATCCAAAAGGGCTGAGTGACTGAAACACAGAAAGGAGGGGTTGTGTGTGAGTTGTGAGCAGACAGAGTGAGAGCATCGACTCTGTTAAAGAGGAGGCTCGGAAGTATGGGGCCAGTACAGGAGGCTGAAGGGAGGATTGCAGGCTAAGGGGATGCCCTTGTTAAAGAAATGTAATCTATTTAAAACATGATAAATCCAATAATGATTTGATCTCTCAGGTTGTGAGGGAATCTCACACCATTTTGTTTAATATTTGAATGTAGACAGATGTTAACTGTGATTATGGTAACTCTATACTGTTCTGTAGGAACATCTCCTCATTGCATCTGATAAACTTGTTCTTTTTAATAGCTGTGTAATATTCCATCATAGTTACCACCATGGAATTTCTGGTTCTCATGTACCCTTCTATGCTTCTTGCTTCTGTGTGTTTTTCCTTAAAAACGGTACTGTTGAGAACGTATTTTGAACTTGTTTTCTTAGGAGCTCTCCTCTGAAGTTGCATTCCTCTCATGGGCCCCTTATCTGAAAGTCGCAGCCTCCTCTGCTTCCAGTCTATTGTGTCATGACTCACTTGTCTTTCCTGGGCTGAGGAACACCCAGGCTTCCTGCCATTTCCAGGGCATTAGATACAGAGAGAATGCAGCAAGAAGAGGATCAAGCCCATGAGGATGGAGAACCCTTCAGACCCAGTATACTCATGCTTGGGATGTGGCCTCTACTACAGATTAGTCCTGCACTTGGCATCCTGTGTCCTTTAGTTGGGAAGACAGCTTATTCTCCTTCATTTCTATAGTCTCCATGAGCACCAGCTAGGTCTCTGGTAAGGATGGGTTAGGCAGTAGCAACAGAGACAACTGCTCTCAGAGATCCACGACTGTAATTAACCAAAGTTAACGTGGCATCATCTGCAACAGACGCCAATCCCCCGGTTTGTCAATATTTTCATTTCTTCCTTTATGTAATGTATTCTTTCTAAACCTTTTGATGTTGAGGAATTGGCCAGGGACAGTTTCTTCAGGCCGAGCAGAATCAGGGGAATTCATCCAGGCCTCTTTCTTGGCCTGATCATAGTTTGCCCACTCAGCTAAGCACATGCTACTGAGACTGACGAAGCAGCAAATGAAGAAAACTGAGTAACTGGGTTGCTTGATTTAGGACAGGCATGGAGTCGATACTTGGCTCTCTGGAGAAGAATTACATTTCTGGTGTCAAACATAGTATCATATGGTCATAATGCAGGTTCTTGATAACTAGAGCATAAATTCCAAAGGATTTCTTCAGCGTATCCAGAAGGAAACCTACACGAGAATACCAGAACACCATGACAATTTTGTCCTCTTCCCTGAAAAAGGCATTCCAGAGAAGAAATAGACTGCAGTGAGACTCATGTAGAATCTTAGCCATTTGGGTCAGAATGACCACCCATGGCTGTCAGCACCGTCTGTATCTAATAACAGCAGTGTATGTATGCCAGGCATGTAATGACTCTGGGCTGATGGCTATGTTCCAGGGACAGTGCTTGGTGTTTTATGCATACTCCACTCCCATGAGTTTGAAAAGCTGGAAGAATGAAAGACTAGAGATTCAAAGTGTGGTCTCAAAACCAGCATTCCTTGTCCCTGTAGGCTGGAGTTAGAGCGGGATGGCAGGACAAACCCAGGATGAGGAGGCATAGAATGGAGAACCATGCATTTGTCAGCCCAGAGTTTGATAGGTAGTTATGTGGGCCTTGTAAACTCTTTAGGGCAAAAAAATGTCTATTTTCTCTAATTTCCACTTGGAGACATGCTGATAATAGGTGTGGAAGTTCCTAGACAGCTAACCATAGAGTCCTATAGATGTGTAAAGACTTGTTATTTTCTACTGTGTTTGCTATGGTGAGGAAATTTCTCACACTTAAAATATGAGACATGCATGTCTGTTCTAGAGTGTGGTTACCTGTAGGGATTTAATCCAAATGTCTCATGCGATGGGATTGAGCTTCAGAACGAATCCGGTGATAAACTGATAATGCAGGGAATCAGCTCATTCATGTCATGTATGCTGAGCATTGATTTGATTGGTGGAGTGACAGATGTATTCTGTAGGTACCAGGTTTCCAAACAGTTCTCTTTTGCGGAACACTGGTAGCTGAGCAGGCTCCCGCCCCCTCTCCCCCCAGCTACTGCAGGCTGGGGATTGATCCCAGCAGATCAGGAGGTGAGTATCTAGAACAAGAACAAGTATAGCATAGTTAGATGGGCTTCAGGCCACCTGGTGTTGTTGACCTCAGCCCCATAGATGCTTCACTGTGCCTTGAGTGGTCATCTCCTGGTGTTCTAGACGGTGGAGTTGATTTTATATTCAGCTCACACAGAAGGTCATGGAAGCAAAGGCAGAGATCTCATCTCCAATAAACACACTATCTTGATGGTTTCAAATTCCAAGAAGATGAAAATCACTTGCATATATCAACCAAATGGGGCTTCCTGGTCCCTATCCCAAGAGATGATTATTGATTCCATTGGTCTAAGGTAGGGAACAAGAATCCATGTCCAAAAGTTCTTCAGGTGATTTTATGCAGAGAATTTATGATTTTCATATTCAGAGACACAGAACAGTAGATGAGGGAAGGCCTCAGCTGTGAGTGCCGTGATAAAAGTCCAAGAGCAGCATTCATCAAGCACTTGCTATAAACCAGGCACTGTACATGAATTTACTCATCCTTGATCAACCGTGTGCTAACATTTCCTCTGTTTTACAAATAAGGTGTGTTCTAGTTTGGATGCGGATTGTTCCTCAAAGTCTCCTGTGTTAAAGACTTAGTCTCCAGCTGGTGGCAGGGTTGGGGGTAGTGGTTCACTAGGAGGACATATTTTAAGAATACATTGGGGCTCCCTTCCCTGGTTTCCAACCCCTTCTGTCTCTTCCTCAGTTGCCATGAGGTGAGAAGCTGCCCCTGCGATGTGATTCTGCCATGAACACCACAGGCCCAAAGGCAATAGGGCCAAGGGATCATTGACAGACTTCTCTGATACTGTCTGCCAAAATGAAAAAAATCATGATTTCCAGCTCCTTTGCACAGTGATGGGGAGCTAACACAGGTGACTGTGGTGATATTTTGTTTATGATCTAATAAATAAAGCTTGCCTGAAGATTAAGAGTACAAAGATAGCCACGGCCATAGAGGACAGACAGTGGTGACCACACCTTTAATCCCAGCACTCAGGAAACAAGAGGCAAATGATCTCTGAGTTCAAGACCACCCTGGGCTACATGAGAGTAAAAAAAAGTCTAAAAGATAAAAAGAGTTCACACCTTTGATCCCAGCACTTGGGTGGCATGCCTTTAATCCCAGCACTAGGAAGGTGGAGACAGACAGGAGTGATATGTCTGGGCAGAGAGGAATATAAGGTGAGGGGAGATAGGAACTTATTGCAGTTTGGTGAGGAGCAGTGCAGTTTGGAGATGTAATCTGAGGATAGGATCACCACTTTGGTCTGAGCATTGGTAGAGGTGAGAACTCTAGTGACTTGCGCTTTTCTTCTCTGATCTTCAGGCAAGCTTTATTTGTTTTATCGTAAACAAAACATCACCACAAGTGACAGAGAAACTTGCTAGTTAGTAAGACAGCAGCACCCATGATATCAAGTCCCATAAAATGCGAAATCCTTCTATTTTAACCTCATTGCAAAGAGATAAGATGTTCAGATTCAACCTATTACTGTAGCAATGTGACCTGATTCTCCTATTAAGAACCTCATGAATCACTCTAGAATCTGATTCTCCTATTAAGAACCTCATGAATCACTCTAGAATCCATTAAGAACCTCATGAATTCACACTAGAATCCATTTCATGGTGTGCAAACTCTAATACCCCAATCGCTCCAGCAATTTCTTAGTCTCTAGTGCCGAAGTTGCCTTTTTCATCACTGTTTCTTGGGCTGATGTGCTGCTATGCCACAGGCCTCGTTCATACTTGCTTAATAGACCTACAGAATGAAGAGTTTTAAAGCTTCTAGCAATCATATAACCTCAGAGGTAAAGATAGAAGGAAGGCCTGGCCCTACTACGAGTAATAGAACATTGCAGAGAACCTCTACATGAGATTGGGGCATCTAGGCTGCTGCTCTGCTGTTTGGTTTCCCCCCAAATGAAGGAGGGTGCCTGGCCTTTGGAGGGTCCCACACAGAAATTGTGTGCTCCTTTCCATGGTGTTATTCACACAGCCCCTGCCCCTCCAGAATTCCCCCTTTATTCTTTCCTCCTCCATTTCTCAAAGCCTCCTTCATCTGCTAAGGCCAAGCTCAAATACCCACACCAAGCCAATGCCTCTGTAAAACCACCCCTGACCAGACCAGCAGAGAGTGAGCTCACCTACTGTCGACTGTTTGTGGGGAGTGTTGTCAACCTGACAGATCTAGAGTCACCAGGGAGGCTGGCCGCTGGGTGCACCTGTGGGGAATTATCTTGATTATGACAATCGACATGGGAAGACTTGCCCATGGTGTGTGGTACCATCCCATGGACTGGAGATACTGAACTGTCTATAATAGAGAAATCAAGATAAACACTAGCGAGCATGAAACTTCCTTCTCTCTCTGCTTCTAGATTGAGGATATAATGCAATCAGTCAATTCCTACTGTTGCACGTCCTTGCCATGATGGACTTGAACTGTGAGCCAGAGTAAACCCCTTCTCCCGTAGGCTGTTTTTTATCAGTGTGTTTTATCACAGCAACGGAGAAACAAACTGGGACACTTACCCTCGAGCTCTCTTACTCCCATGTGATAGAAATTCTGTAAAAATCTTCTGGATGCATTTTTGAATAGTGTATGGATGCGTGATTCTATGCAGATGGGTCTGACCATTGCATTTCTGTAACTTGCCTTTATGTCCCTTTCCAGGTCACCTGCTGCTGTGACAGGGAGGGTGAGGATGGGATTTTGCATGTTTCAAATGATGCTGAGAGAGAGGAAGAGTGACAAATGAGCCCAGGAAGAAGAGATGTCTTCTGCAGGGACACTCATAGGTCACTAGCAAATAGAGTGCAGAATTCAGCTCCAGGACTACAGGCTGGAAGTGTGTGTATGTGTGTGTGTGTGTGTTCATCAAATGGGGAAAAAAGCCTCCATGCTGCTGATGCAGTAATTGTACGCTAGGGTTGTTCTTTTCTTAAAATTTTATTTTATTTTTAACTTAAATATAGTTGCATTAATCCCCCTTCTTCCTCTAACTCCTCCCATACTCCCAGATCCTGCTCAAATTCATGGCATCTTTCTTAAAATTATTACACACACACACACACACACACACACACACTCACAGGGATAACATACATAAATTTAAGTAAATAAACAAATGCATCCCGTTGAGGCTGTTTAGTGCTGTTTGTATGTGTTTAGGATATTGGATGGCAAATTAAGTGGCTCATTCCCAGAGAAGACTAAATTCCCCTCCTCATTGCTAATTACCTGTAGCTCTTATACAAGGGATGGTCATGGTATCTTATCACGACAATTAAATTAGCAATTAAGACAGCTCATGATCTACATGGGGACAATAGGAAACACATCCTGAGAGTGAGACCTCATCACCATCAAGGGCTCAAAAATTATAAAAATACAAATTCATTTGCAATGAGGAAACCTGAGTGAGAATGCCTCTGAGGGAGTCTCTTGACCAAAACCAGCTTGTTAGGCACACAGAGACTGCTAAAACTATATTTCAAGGCCAGGCTACAGCTCACATTTTTTCAGCAGACTTGACAGCAAACTTGTGGTACTGGTTTCCCAGGCATTAAAGATGCCAGAGTAACAGAGTCGTGTAGTCTTTTGCTAAGGCTCCTGAAGGCTACTCAGGCCCGGCAATGTAGGGCAATGTTGGATTCCCTGAAAAGAGGCCCTCAGAGGCCATTGCATGAGACTTTGAAGGTGAAGTTCAAATTTAAAGATCACAGAGCACACATTGAAGAAATCTACAGCACAGAATGAAGTTAGCCAGAGAGAGGGTATGTGCACTGCAAGCCACAGAGAATGACAGGTGGGACTGCCCAAGACCTGTGAACCCAAGGGGATTCTATCACAAACCCCAGATTACCATAGTGGAATTTTAGCTTTTGGTGTTTTCTGTTAGACTTTGTTCTTATTTTGACATGGTTATCCAATACCTCACTCATCCCTGTTAGAATAGGAATTTTTCTCTGGGGCCATTGGATAGTGGAACTGTATAACTTAGTTTTGATTTTATACGAGCCCAGAGTTGAGATGGCCTTGAACTGAAGAAAAGACTTGGACTTTTAAATAGTGTCTGGGCTATTAAAGACCACAGGAACTTTTGAAGTTGGACTGAAAAGACTTTGCTTTATGAAGTAGCTATGAGCTTATAATGACAAGAGGTAGGAAACCATGGGTTAAAAATGATATGTATGAGTGTCAAGTTAATGATGATGGCAGTATTTAATGTTTATTGATTGTCAACTTGACAGGAGCTAGAATTATCTAGGAGACAAACCTGTAGGCATGTCTGAGAGAATGTCTAGATTGGGTTGAGGCGTGAAGACCCACCCTAAATGTTGGCAGCATCATTCTTAGAGTTGGAGCCCTGAATGAAATGAAAAGGAGCATGCCAGCTGATTGCCAGAATGCATCTCTCTATTTCCTGACTGTGATGCACAGTGACCAGCTATCAGACTCCTGCATCCATGTCCCTCCTGTCTCGATGGCTGTGCCCTTAGGCTCTGAGTCAAACCTTTCCTTCCTTAACTTGCTTTTGGCAGCTGTTTCGCCACAGCAGTAAGAAAAGTAACTAATATATATATATATGACATGTTGTAGTTTTGAACATAAATACTTGTATTTGTTCCTTTAATTCTACTTGGTGATGGTATACGATCCTTCCATACTTCTGGATTCATCTTATTAAGTTTATCAGACTTTAAAAGTCTGTGTCTATAAAAGATAGCAAGCTGATTATTTTGAGATGCCTGTTGGAATTTTTTATCAGCATGACAACTGGGTTTGTGCAATATGTGTAGAAGTGTTTCCCTACTCTTATGAGAGTGTTAATAAAGAATTTGAAGTGTTTCTTTTCTGAATATTAGTTAGAATTCACTATTGAAGTCATTTGAGACTGACATTTTCTTTTTAGAAAAACTTGGATTACTAATTTGTTTCCTTTAATTTAGGTTTATTTATATTGTCTAATTTTTGAGTCAGTTTAGGTCATTCATGTATTCATTGTAATTTGCACAAGGCATTTAATTTATTGGCACACATTGTTCATGACATTTATTCATTATCCTTTAATTGGAGGTTGTTAGCAATTCCCTACTATCCCCCTGATTTTGGTAATTTGTGTCCTGTTGTCAAGCTACAGATTTGTCAGTTTTGCTGATATTTGCATGGAATGAGCATTTGGCTTCACAAATTTTCTCTGTTATCTTTTCTTTTCATTGTTTTCTACTGTGATATTTATTGTTTCCTTGCTTCTGCTTGCTTTGTGTTAAATTAACTCCTCTATTTCTAACTACTTATGCTAACTATTTATGGCAAATGTGTAGATTGAGTTCTTCTTTTCTTTCTGAGGTGGGTCTAACTAAGCAGCCCATTCTGGCCTCTAGATCCTTTGAGAACTGAATAGGATTATGGGAATATGCGACCATACTCAGCACGTTTTCTTTTTTAAAAAAATGCATTTAATATTATTGGTGTGTGTGTGTGTGTGTGTGTGTGTGTGTGTGTGTGTGTGTGTGTGTGTTTATGAGAGAGCATGCAGACATGTGCATACTTGTTGAAAGTTATTTTTACTTTTTATTGTTTTGGCTTTTTGACCTTTTTGAAAGGCCCACCACCCAGGTCCCAAGTACATTTCACATGGAGGCTTATTCTTAGTTACGAATGCTCAGCCTTGCTTGGCTTGTTTCTTGCCAGCTTGTCTTAAATTATCTGGACTGCCTGCTGCCTCTGGGCCTTTATCTTTCTCTATTTCTGTATACCTGACTTTCACTCTTGCTCTGTGCCTGGCTGGGCAACTGAGCCCTGATGTCCTCCTCTCCTTTCCCCCTGCTGCCCCACTTCCTCAGTTCTCCTTCTAAGTGCTCTCTGCCTGCCAGCCCGGCCTATCCTTGCTCCTGCCTCGATATTGGGCATTTAGCTCTTTACTAGGACTGCCAGGTGTTTTAGATGGCATGCTAGATAACACAGCTTCACAAAGTTGAAAACAAATGCAGCATAAACAAAAGTAACACACCTTAAAATAATATTCTACCACACATACAACAGCATACATGTGATTGTCAAAGGGTAAATTGCAAGAGTCAGTTCTCTCCTTCCATTGGAGGATACAGGGGTGGACCTCAGGTCATCGGAACTGTGTCACAGAGCTTTTAATTATTTAGCCATCTTATTGACCCTGAGAGATTTCACTTTTAGTTCACTGAAAATGTTAATTTTTTTCCTTTAGCTTACTTGACAAATAGGTTATTTGGAAGTGCCTTGTTAAATTTTCAAGTACTTGGTGATTTCTCAAATTTCCTTCTGTTGTTAGTATCTAATTTAAGTGAATTGCTTTTGGAAAACACGCTTTCTATGATTTCAAACATTTCAAAGTTTTTGAAGCTTGTTTTATGGCCTAGCATATGGTTGACTCTGGAGAATTCCTCATGCATGTATAAAAGAGGGCATTGTCTTCTCTCGTTGTGTGGAATTTTTATAAATATCACTGAGTTGTCTAAGTTTATATATCCCCATTTTCTACCTAGCTATTCAATCAATGATGGAGAATATGATACTAACAGCTTCAAATGTCATTTTGAAGGCTGTCAAGACTTGCTCAGATTGTTGTAATGCCCTGACAGTCTCTCTCCACTCTCCCTGTTTTGTTTTTTCTTGATGGAAGTCTCTCGTCTGACTTGGTATATATTTTATTTTATGTACACTGTAATATAAAGTTCCTCTGAGTAGGGACTTTCCCATGCTGGTATATGACTGGCGCTCAGAGCAGTAGCATGTATTAGTCACAAATGTACATGCTAGATGAATGGCTACATCCTCACACAAATGACACCTTCTGGTTTCTTGGGCAAGTCTAAGATTCCTTATCCTCACCATCTGGAGTAAGCATGAAATGAGGGAAAACTCACAGAAGACTAAAACACACTAGGGAAAGGGAGGGAGTTAAGAAGCCTTCCTCTTGCTATGGGTCATAGCATGAAATCCCTGCTCCTCCTTCATATTTGGCTTTGGATTTTATCTCTCTGGATTTTTGTAGTTTTCAAAGTGGTATGTGCACCAGAACTGGTTTTAGGTCTTGAGAAAAATAAGCCATGAACCTCATATTTGCCTGCCTTCCTTGGGCAAAAGAATTTTTCCTAACAATCAGATGTCCCTGTGTAGGGGTTAATTCTCAAATAATAAGGACAAGGATTGGTTAAACTTCCAAGTGATATGGAAATGCATGTGTACTGTCCTACCCAAAAGGATGATCAAACAAACAAGAATCTACTGTGTGGTATCAATGTCTAACACTCTCCAATTCATTCTTATAATATACATTTCTCCTTGCTTCTTAATACTCTTTTAGTCCCAATTCATTTAACTGAAGCTGACTTTGGAGTTGGATTGGCTCTCCTCCTCTAAATCCAAGCATGTTGTTAAAATAAAATTAAATTAAATTAAAAAAGAGCCAGAAGAAAAAAAAGACAGAAGAAAAAAAAAAGACAGAAGAAAGCAAAACTAGGGATTGTCATCTGTTTATACTCAGTTCCTTTTCTGAAAGTCTAATTTCCCTCATGTTTACTATCTTTCTTATTGTTGCCTTTCCTGGTATGCATACATACAAAAGTTGAAAATTTATCTGTTAACATTAATGCTTGTGTTTTCCAGAGAACAAGGAGTTTCCTGATAGCAATCTTCAAACACTTTGGAAAGAAAATGGGGCCCACTTCATCGACTCCACCTGATCTGACTTGATACATCTGAACTGCCCCACATCATTGACTCCACCTGACAGGTACCATCCTGAAACCAGTTTGGAACTACATGGCTCGACACAATTCCAGACCAATGAACAGATACAGTGCACCTTCTACAATCTGGCCAGAGCTTCAGGTAAGAGCTTCAATCAACATTAGAACTTCAGTCAAGTATCTCCTGCCAAACAGAGACTATTTAATCTACTTAAGATTCTTGTTACACTAATATTTTCTTCCTACAGGTTCCTATGAGATTGTTGTCGTCCCATTTCAGCAGGAAGTAATTTTGAGAATACTATGCCCCCTTTCCCTACTGTTGATATTACAGGATAGTTTACACCTGTTAGTGTTAGTTTTCAATTATTTTTAGGGTTGGGATTGGAAGGAGGTGTTCAGACTTGGGCATCTCTTTCAGATAAGTTTAGGATTTAGATGGGGTAGATATGCTAGTTTAGGATATAAGTAGATTATAACTTGCTTATCACCTTCTATGTACATATGTTGCATATGTTTGAGCTTTGTATCAAGTTTAAATCTCTTATTTAGACTAAAGGGGGTTGTAGGGGAAAGATCACATACTCAAGATACTATCCACGCCCCTAAAGGGCATGGACAGGGATAGGTGGGACAGGTGGGAGATAAAAGGAAAGGGAAAGCAAAATCTCTCTCTCTCTTGGATGCTGGCCACGTTTCTGAGGGCTTCTCGTCTTCCCAGCTTCTCGTGTAAGTGCTAATAAATATCCTTGTTCCCCACTTGCATTGGTTTCCTTTTCAAAAGGGCCTGGTACAAAATGTTGAGGGATGGTAGTAGGGGATGATGGGACTTAAAATGCAGACCAGGAGCATCCAGAGTGGTAGAAGGGCCACAGAGGGTTGGGTTGGGGTTAGGGATACATCCAGAAAGTGAAGTGGTACCTCTTGGAGACTTGCAATTGTCTTTGTTTTGGGGAAACTGGTAAAGACTCTGGCATTTAATAATGAATTATCAAGAATTAAATGATCTTGACATTGATTTAGATGCTATATAAGTCATTCTCACAACTCATTTAACTAGAACACCAGTAACACAGAGGCTGTGTTACTAGTACGCAGTGTTCTTATCAAATTTTTTTTACCTAAATTTGATGTTACCAAGCAAACTTGACACAACTAGTAAAGACTTTACTGTTCACCTATGACTCTGCATTCTCAGAATAATTTGAACAATTAATGTAGGTGAAAATAAGACAATCAACATTGTAAAATGATTTTTTAATTTAGTTCTTTAATTTCAGTAGCAGATTTATTTGCAAGCATACTTTTTTTTCAAGATTTCATTATTTCATTATTTGATTGTATTGGTGTTTTACCTACATGTATGTCTGTGTGATAGTGTTGAATCCCCTGGAACTGGAGTGAGCTACCATATGGATCCTGGGAATTGAACTCCAGTCCTCTGGAAGAGCAACCAGTGCTCTTAACTAGTGAGACATCTCTCTAGCCTGTAAGCATACTATTTTATCTGATTCATTTGTTCTTTCATCATGATGCATAAATGAAGTACTTATTATTCCATGTTGGGCACTGGGAAATGAATGAAATATAAGACATGGTACTCAAATGCTGTGTGTATGAAAAAATGACTACTAAACTTGTTAATACTGCCACATCAGTTGCCTCTGGTGTAACTATGACAAAAAATTACCCAGAAAAAAAAACTCACAAGGAGGACTTATTTGCCTTAGCTCATGGTTTCTGAGGTTCAAGCTATTGTTTCTTGGAGCCATGTAGGGGGGCATCTCATATTTAAACCATTTCCCAAGCATATCCTTTATAATCAGCAGGTACAGGGAATATATGTATTTTATAATAATCTCTCCATTTGGTTCTGATTCATAACAACAAAATAGGTCTAATAATCTGTGGGAAAAACTGATAAAGTGTAAAGGTATCAGAAGCATGTATGGGATAAAATGTTAAGCATTCACCAGGAACAATGAATATTAAATGCTATCATATTTGTGTTTTACCATAGCAGAAAGCTGTACATACAGCAATGTTACAGTAAAGTTCACCAGTAATGGTGTTTTGGTTTAGGTTTTAATACCTTAGTCATATGATTTGCACCCACTAATACTGTTGAAATATCTTTGAAATGATCATAAAAGTAAAAGACTTCTGTAAACACACAAGTATTATTGCATCAGTGCATATCACTCACTCTAGTAGGTGCAGGGACAATGTGTGATGTTTCCCACTTGGAAATCTGGGGAGCTATTCCATGTCATTGCAGAGCTGGTTTTTTCAGAAATAAAGACATTTTCTCCCCCTCCCCACCCCTCTGTCTACAGAGCTCCTTGGCAGCCTACTGATAAAACAAGTTTGAATGGTATTGGAAAAGTTACATTGAAACCCCAGTGCACAAAACCCCAAGCCTTACACTAGAACAGCTTTCTTTCAAATGATAACTGGTGGGCTGTTTTCTTTTTCTTTTTCTCTCAAAAGGAGTTACACATGCCAAGTGACCTTAGGCAGTAAGGATACAGAACAGTCTAATTCCTAATGAAGAGAAACTGTGATGTCTGATTTTCTAATTTAAGAGGAAGAGATACAGATTATGGGCAACTATTAGCAAATTCAAATAAAAAATAGCACAAGAAATGTGAAAATCTTCAGGAATTTCTCCAGAGTGCCTCTTCAGAATGTTTCTTGGTCCCCTGACTTAATAGTTCTAGGAGAGTTTGAATCGGTCCAGCCAGAACGCCAGAACCTCCGTTTTCTCTCTGGGCAGCCAGAGAAACTACACATCCTGACCTCTTTTATGTCATGTATGGTCATATGACCAAGCTCTACCAACCGCACGTGAGTGCAAGTGACGTGTGTTACAGTTTTTCTGCCTTGGTTCTCCGTGTGCCTTCTCCATCAGCTTCTTGAAGATGGTGTCACCCAGACAACCTTAGAAGCCTTGAGCAGACTGAATCCTTGGATAACTGTGTGTAGCACAGACATCCCCTTCCCTTTCTTCACATGCTAGTGTCCATGTGATGCCTAAGTGAAGCTTCTGAAATGTTGGGGCATGTGAATAAAAGCAGCTGACCTGCCGTTACACAGGGTGCAAGTACATAGGAGAGTGTGGACTGTAAAGACATGGTCCCATCTGCTATTTTTGGAGCCAGAGTCTTGAGCATCGTACAGAATTCTCAGGGAAATGTTGCCCTCATTGTAATCTCCCACTGGGGAAATTGTGTGGGAAAAGCTCCTCTGACTCCAAGGGGCAGGCAGTCTTAGGCTCTCAGGAATATTCTAGCTCTCCATGAAATCTTAAGGACATGGTCCTTCCACAACACAGAGGATAAGACAATCAGAAATCGTAATGCCAAAACTCGGAGAAAATAAAACGAGACAAGCAAACCAGAGATGTGGTCATGAAGGCATGACTAAAGCGTAGGATTACCCTATTACAAGGCCGAGGCCAGCCTGAGCCACATACTGAGACCACTCTTGGGATCTAACAATGAAGTAAAAAGGGCTGGGCTATAATTCAGTGGTAAAGTGCTTGCCCTGGGCTCCATCCCCAGTACAACAAAGTAGGCACTACAATAAACTAATAGCTGGGCATTGGTGGTGCACGCCTTTAATCCCAGCACTCGGGAGGCAGAGGCAGGCGGATCTCTGTGAGTTCAAGGCCAGCCTGGTCTACAGAGCAAGTTCCAGGACAGCCTCCAAAACAATACAGAGAAACCCTGTCTCAAGAAACAAAACAAAAAACAAAAACTAATTGTAGAGTGCAGCCTTCCCTTCCCCACCATCCACCTAGGCCCTGCCACAGTTGCAGTTCCCAAATAACACACAGGACACTATACTAATTATGAAGCTCTCGGCCGTTTGCTTGTTTCTTACTGGCTAGCTCTGACTTAGGTGTTTACCCCATAATTGTTAATCTAAGTATTTTTCTTACCAGAGAAAAGGGACTGGACGTCTTACTCCTCTGGAGGATACATTGTAACTGACTGTGTCTCTCTTTCCCAGAATCCTCCTCGACTCCTACATCACCTATCTTGCTTCCCTATTGGCCAACAGTGCTTTATTCAAACCAATCAGACACATTTTTACAGAATGACATCTCCCAACAACTAATAATCTTTAAAAGATGGTCTGAGCCCCTAGAATGTCTCCCACCCCGGAAGCCACCTTTTACACTCTAAAACTCTGCTATGTGCCGGCTCCCAGTGGGTCTGTGTGGTGCTGGTCATTTCAATCTTCTTATACAGAGAAACAATTTAGAAATTCACACCTTGGTCATATTTTTATTTTATTTATTTCTAGCTGTTTATTTTGTGTGTGTGCATGTCATGGTGCATGTGCGGAGGCCAAGGGTAAATTCTGAGAGTCTGTCCTCTCCTGTAACCATGGGTTCTGGGGATTGAACTTAGAGCATCAGGCTGCATGCCATGTCCTTTCATTAACTGAGGCATCTCACTAATCCTGGACTATATTTTTAACGTCAATTTTGCTCTTAGTTAAAATATTCTCAGTCAGACATCCTTTAGTTATTTGGGCTCTTTCTCTTCTCTCTCTCTCTCTCTCTCTCTCTCTCTCTCTCTCTCTCTCTCTCTCTCTCTCTCTCTCCTTGGTCCATTATCTAAAATAGTTACCATCTGTTCAAAAGGTATTTTGTACCAGACACGGCCTAAATTACACTATTTCATCGTTACATGAAGTAGGTCCTGTTAATATACCCATTCTACAGATGAAAGAAGCTGAGGCCTCAAATTGCTAAGCAACCTTGTAACTAGCTCATGTAGCTAGAGTGAGGCAAGAGCAGGACTCTCCATGCACTGACTTTGCAACCTTCAACTTTAACCATTGCCCAACCTACCTCCATTTCCATACAGCAGAGTTTTGTTCATTCATCAGTCAATCCTTTAGAGAGGCTGATTAATGGAATTTAGTTCAGTACCTGGAGTGTGGATCCCCTCCCCCCAGACAGGGTGCTGGGGCTCACCGTCAGGCACTGCTCCCTCCTCTTAGTCTTGGCAGATGTCTAGCATGGCGCATGCTTGGGCCATTGCCACAGTCTTCCGGGAAGGAGAAGCTAGAAGAAAGGCTTTTTGGCTCTGGCACACTCTTAACAAGCAAGAGAGGAGCCTCGCGGTGGGGCCAATCTGTCACTGGCTCTATATTTAGCACCATCTGCCAGGAATATTTCCAACTGCCTATTTTGATACACAGTACTTTGTGCAAATGAGAGTGCTCCGCCACTAGCTCGTGGGAAACCAAGGGCATTAAGTGGGTTTTCTGGCTCGTGTTGCCTTGCAAGTTGGCCCTTCTGCCAAACTTCAAATGAAATATGGGGAAAGAGGGAGGTAGAGTTTTTCCCCAGGGCTTTAGTCCCAGGGACCCATGGTTTTAGTGGCTCAAAAGTCAACCAAGGCAGGCCTCTGGTGTGATGGTGGTGGTGGTTCCTGCGGGAGTGAGGGGAGAGGACTATGTAGACCCGAGGCTCTTCTGCTGCGTGCTCTCAAGGCAGCGTTCCCCAGCTCCACTCTGAAACCCATACTGACTCCTGAAGCCGCAGTAACCCCAGAGCATCCTTCTTGGATCTCAGGCTCCCTTTTCTTGAGTAGTGGTCAGTTGCATTCATCTGGTCATTTCTTCCTTACAACGTCCTGGTGAGAAAGATTCTGTTGCTTTTCCATTTCACAGATAAAGGAACTGAGTCTTAGAGAGAGTCAGGGACTTGCCCATGAGTCTGCTGCTTATCAGTGGAAGATTCAGAATTCAAGCCTAGGTCTGTTTAAAGGTGGTCACATCTTACTGAACCACTTTCTACACGTACTACATACTTGGATCTCTCTGTATTTTTCTTGCTAGCTATAGACACTGTATCTATACACACTTTGGTCTACAACTGCTATGCAGACTCATTGTTTAACTGCATTTGAGGTATTCTGACCATTGGCTTTTAAAAATAATTGTGCTATTTCTATCAAAGCTCTGCTGGTTACTCCAGTAGCCTTCCCAGAGTGGTCCCAGCAATAGCACAGTGAGGTCATGCGGTCCCAATGACCCTGGCTAAGGAGGTTGTGTGGCCCTATGACCCTGGCTTTGGCTAGTGGGACCAGTTGAGAAGCCTCCTGAGAAGGTACTCCAGTAGCAGAGGCAAATTTGACTAGAAGGGGACCGAATCTGGATTTATACATGTCAAGAGCTGCTTAGAAGGGAATTGTCACCAAGCTTGGGCTAAGGAGACTGAGGACAGAGTGAAGCTCCTTGGTTCAGCTCTCCTGGATGACTTTCTAATCTTAAAGTGGCAGAATTTAGAAAAATCCTAGATCATACACACACACACACACACACACACACACACACACACACACATTTTTATGAGTGCAATTCCTAACAATCAATTTTCATTAAGTTACTCTAGGACAAAGGTTTGAAGAGATGGCTGCAAGCTTTCTGTGACTGTTAACTTTCATTATTAGTGTAGCAGGATCTGTGGCCTGTAGACATGCCTAGGGAGAGTTTTCTTTGCTGGGTTAATTGAGGAGAGAAAATCCACCTTAAATGTTGAGGGCACTGTTTCATGGCCGGGTCCTTGCCTGGATGAAAAGGAGAGAAAGTCTTATTATGAGCATGCATTTCTCTCTGCTTCTTGACTATGGATGCAATGTGACCAGGGGCCTCTAGCTCCTGTCATGTGACACCCCTGCAATGAACTCTGAGCCAGAGTAAACCCTTTGCCCCCAAAATTGTTTTTGGACAGTATATTTTGTATAGTGACTGGAAAAACAACTGAGACACATGGTGTGACTCAGGAGGTTAGAAACCAAGTTCTTAAGCTACTCTGAGACAGAGAATATGAATGGCATATGGCAGCAACTGCAATTGGTTCTTTTAACAGTCAATAACCTTGTTTCAGTGCCCTTTTACTAATTGTGGCTTGCAATATAATAATCTCCAGGAGATTTGGAAGGCTGATTGGTAGTTTTACTAGGTTGTCTTCTTTGCCTCTAGTAAGACAACAAATGGGATTACCTTGTCATATCTCACACATATGGAAGCAGGTGCTGGCTGTCAGGGGAGATCTCAACTTGGCTATTTTTCTGGTTAAATACTGATGGTCTCTCCTATGGTATAGGCTTCCACACAACATGAAGTCTGTGACACCAAAGAGATACAGAAAAATAAGGTCAACTGCTTTATCCCTTAGAAGTTACATTGCATCAAGGAAAAGTCGCACTGTATTTCCAGGCCAGTGCAGATGAGTAAGAGAGAACACAGATGTATTTATAAAAGGGAGAAGTACCAGCATGAATTTGTAGGGACATGTAGCGTTTATTGTGATGGCCATCTTTGAAAAACAATCTGTCATGCCAGTTGCATGACCTATGGGAAGAACTTAGATTTGTAACACATTGGGGTGTGAGGGCAGCCAGTGTTTGAGAGGCAGAGGAGTGACAGAGCAACAGGCAGCACAGCTTCTATCATGGACTGGAAGCTGGGGAGGGATACAGCAGTGGGCAAATGGCGGGGTCTTGGTTCCCATTCAGGGTCCATTCTGATGAGAGGGAAATGAAGCTGTGTAAGGAAATAAATGCGTAAGCCCTGTAAAGAGGCTAACCACTTGGGCTGGGGGCATCTGTTTTAAACAAGGGACTCTGGGAAGAGCTGTCTGAAGTGGGCACCGTGGCAGAGAGAGTGAAGGCGGAAGCAGAGCACGCAAGCTTCTGGACGGAGTGAAACGTGCCAGCGTCTGGAGGAAGGGCTGAGGGATAAACATGGCATGTCCAAGGCACATCCCGGTGTGGCTAGGACAGAGGGAAGGAAGTTAAAGAAGGATAAGAAATCAGCTGTGAGAAGTGACCAGCAATTAACAGCTAATGTGGGGCAATATTCATTTCAAAGCTTTGCTGCTGTTGATGTTTATTTCTCTGGATCTTAAGATTTAAGAACAAGTTCTCCTTAAAAGGTGTCCGTCATTAATGCAGACATGCTGTTTTCTGAGCGTTAATGACCTTGATTTCATTTGAGGCAGAGCTGACAGAATCCTAATTTCAGAAAACATCTCTGACTTGAATGTAGAAGCATCTGGCCACCCTTAGGGTACCCTCTCGCCACTTAAAACAGCCAATCTGGTCTTTGTCGAGGCATCTTTCCCTTTCTAGAGTAACTATGACAACGGAGTTGGATGCCACGGGTCTGCAGCACTTCTATTTGCACACAGCATGTGATGCGGTCAGACGCAGAGTCACAAATTGCTGCAGCTTCAGCTTGTCCCTTTGCTGTGAACAAGTTAGCTGCTCCTTGATTCACTTCATGCTTTATTACTGGCTTTGTTCTTCTGTAAATCTTGTGACTATATGATCAGCATGATTGACAGGCTAGAGCATTGTCTTTCAAAAACTGTTTTGCCCATTGTTGTTGTGACAAATGACCACAAATACAGCAGCTAAATAACACAAATGCATTATCTTAGTTCTATAGGTCAGAAGGCTGACACAGGTCTCACGAGCAACACCAGGTATCAGGAGTGCTGGGTCTCTTCCCTTGGGTTCAGTGGCTGTCATCTGGATTGCTGGCAGGATTCACTTCCTCACCCTTGTAGCGCAGAAGTCCCTACTTTCTTGGGGCTGTCAGCTCCTTCCTGTGTCATGAAAGTTAGTAATGGTGCATCCATACCATGTGTCTCCTTTTCCTCCAGGCTCAGCTGCCCTAAACACAGCCAGGGAAGTTTCCCGCCTTTTAAGGACTTGCATTACTTGACTGGGTCCCCTCGGATAATCTGGGATTATTTCCTGAGGTCTTTAACCCCAGCCACATCTTCACATGTGCCATGTGATGGAACAGTCACAGTTCTAGGGCTTAGGGTGACAGGGGACCCCTTCTGTCTATAGTCACATTCTTTCTTCCACCCAGGAATGCTACAGCTTCATGGGACGCGGTTGGGAAGCAGTCCTCCCCAGCAGAGGTCTTAAGAAGGCTGAGTTCCAGACAGGCAATTACAGCACATACAAAGGAACTGGTTTTACTAAAGAGCACAGACTCCTCACCTGGGCCCACAGGGTAACTAAAAGCAGGGTGGGAGGCCGCATCTCTGACCATCGTGTATCTGCCTCCTTCAAAACTTAGGGTCAGTAGATGTTGCTTTATCTTTGCAGGCAGTCAGGCTGCCTCAGGAGTGTCTGCCTGGAAACTGGTGATTCATCTGCAGCTACCCTCTTTAAGACTGAAGGCATAAAGATAAGAATAAACCAGAGAGGTGCCTGGAAAACCTGTGGTCATTGACCTAACTGTCCCCGTGGATTCTAGGAACATCAGCTTCTGGATTCCCAGTACCCCATAGACAGAGCAGCACATGATGAAACCATCCCTCAGCAGAGACAATTACCTGATTGGAATGGATTGTTCCTTGGGCAAGAAGGGTTTCTCCAGGGCTGCCTCACAGAACCAGAGCTGAGCTAGTGACCAACCAGACCAGTTTTTCCAATCCTGCTTCAAATCACCCCCTCAGCTCCTGCTCTGGTCCTTCCTCAGTTTAAACCTAAGGCTCAGTCAGTACCCCTAAGAGATGCCCACACGCTTTCTTTCCAGCCTCTTCAAGTGTCCATTTGATTCTTTCTGACCTTTTCTGACTATGTTTGTTTTTGTCCAGGTGAGAGCCTGGGCCTGACATGTTGGAGCCCCTGGAGTCAGACCTCTGGCTTAGAACTCTGGCTACCTGGGGCAAATAAAGTAGAAAGGACTGGGTGACCAGGAGACTGTGTGGGGGTTGGATTCCTCCACACAGCTAGGTGTGGGTGGAGGGGAAGAAGGGATGCCTGGCTTCCGGAGATGGATTTACCTTCTCACCATCCAGAAGGATGAGTCAGACAGGTCTCTGACGGGAGTGGGCTGCCAAGAGTGTCTTCCATGGAAGATGAATAGCGACTCTTGAGCACTTTGGGTCGTCATCTGACGCAACAGCCTGTTAACCTATGGAAAGAAACCCTGCACTTGAACGTCTGCGTTGTGGGTTGGCTTGGTGACCAGCTCGAGTGTGGGTGAATAGCTCTTGGCTTCTCCTTTTCTGGATATGACAATTTCTACTCCCACACGAGTACCCACAGAAAGAGGGGGGGGGAAGAGAGAGAGAGAGAGAGAGAGAGAGAGAGAGAGAGAGAGAGAGAGAGAGAGAGCACAGAAACAGAAAGTCTGTGGCGTTATCTGTGCTCAAGTCCTCTCATGCGTGGACTTTTTCTGAGACTATGCCCTTGCTCCCCCTGTCCATTTCATTGTTGTTCCTCCCCATCCTTCTTTATAAGTTAAATCATGTGTCCCCCCTATAAAAGACAAAACGAAACCACCCCTGCCTCAAGTTTTGCTTCTGAAGATCTGGTTTCAGTGGCTCTGTGTCTGAGGTGCTTTCCTATCGCTGTGACAAATCACCATAACCAATCCAACTTACAAACACATTGAGTTGGGTTAACAGTTTCAGAGGCTCAGAGCCCATGTTGACGGAACAAAAATATAGCAGCAGGAATGGCCAAGGGCTCACATCTTTATTCACAAGAAGGAGGCAGAGAGAGCACATTGGGAGTGGTCCGAGTCTTTTGAAACCTCAATGTTCTCCCTCAGTGACACACCTTCTCCAACAAGACCACACCCCCTAAGCCTTCCCAAACAGTTCAGTCAGCTGGGAACTAAGTATGCAAATACGAGCCTGTGGGGCACATTCTCATCAAACCACCTCTTGCTGTCTTCCTAGTTCCAAAGCCCTTGTTTTGTGTAGTACCTGTCCTAGAATCAGATCAGCATGGAGACAGAAGTTGGGGAAGTACCCTGGGCTCAACCAGAATGCCTCCCCTTCTAGGTACATGTTAAATAAATCAAAAGAAATGCGCTTATTTGAAAAATAGGGTGGAAGTTGGTGATGCCCCCGGAGACTTGAGCCCGTGGGAAAGGAGAAGATGAGGAAGCTGAGAATTTAAATACAGCGAGCACTCCACTGTGAACTCTTCGGTGGGAGGGGTCAGGGACTGTATGCCTTCTGTTTATGACTGAACCCCTGCATGCAGGGTACACTCCTGAGAGTCAGGAAGTTCAGCTGAGAAAAAAATTGAAGAGGATATGTTCTCAGGAACATGTGCTCCTTTGTACCTCTCTCCTAGCAGAACCTCACTTCTGGAATGTTCCCAGGAATCTGCGGCCACATATTCTCATCCAGAAAAGTGACCTTTTCGGCCAGGGCTTCCTCCTTCTACACCAGGGGAGTTGCCAGCAGCCTTTCCTTACAGAGCACACCATGGTTTTTTAACAATGTAGTGAACCCCTACATCGGACTTCAAGTCTTTTTATTAATGTTATCTAAATTTGCATAATATAAAACCAGGTTTTAACTCATATGACCTTAGAGTTCATATAAGACCAAGAAATCCATGCCTTAAATATCAAAGTCATAAAATGAGTAAAATTAAAGATACAAGTCTTACTAGGATGTGGCATAATATTTTACTAAAATGAAACTCACTCTGAAACCAGCTCTTGTCCTTTCTCCTGCTTCTCAACTTTTCTGTACTCAAACTCCTTCCAAACCTTTGTATAAAATGCACCCTGCTGTTTTATAAGCTTCCAGCAGATGAAAGCATGTTTATATGTCAAGCCCATCTCTGTTTGCATTACTCTGATGAGTAAAGTAGCTTTACTTAGCACTAATGGGCCCACAAAGCAAGAAGGAAAGCTGGAATCATGTGGTCCCCAGAGTATAAACTGGATGTTCAGAAGCTTTAGAATAAGTGGGCTTGTGAGACCTTAATACTATATTAATAATAAACTCATCATGTAGCTATATTGTATACGTGACTATTGTATACATGGGGTATTGTCAGACATGGCTGAAATTCCCAGACTCTTGAAGAAGCTGTTCCCAAGTCATCCCAGTCTGGGATGCTGACTCTTTGTGTGTAGCTGCAGTCCTGCACACCCACATCCTGGATCATGCGTAGGAGAACATAATTCTCTTTGTTTCACCTATAGACTGCCCCCATAGGTTAACTTGTATATCTAGCTGCCATTTATGATGAACAGTGCCTTAAAGAAACAACCAACAAACATTCAGTGCCAATCTCAACTGCCTCTGGACTTTCCAAGAATTCTCAAACAGTATTAATATGATTGTTTTTATAATTTACACTCTTAAAATAAGAAATCTGGGGACCAGACAGTTTAGCAGACTTGCTCAAGACCAATCATACCTGAGCCAGGGCTTAGAATTAGTTCAAAGCTCCCAGCCTTGCTTTTTGCTGTATCCTCTGAGTATATTGAATGGTGCATGGTATATGTTAGGTACTAAATATAGATCTTTTTTAATGAGTACAAGAATGGAGAGTCATTTGCATTGCTTTAGTCTGCCTGCTCTCATAGTCTCATTTCCCCTATAGACAGCCCCCATAGGCTAACACACACTTCAAAATCTGCCTGAGACATAGTTGATACCCAATGCCCATTAATTGGAACTGCCTTGACTTCTTCCTGTGACCCAAACTTAGTCCAAGGCTTAGTTTGAATGAGAAAATAGAGTTCCAGGAAAGAGTGCATTTTGGATGACACAAGCCACTGACTAGCCTTGGTAACTGAATGGAGAATTCTGGTGGTTCCCGAGAGGGAAAAAAGCCTGCAGTTAGTAGAGTTTTGTTCATCACCCCTCCCCAGATACACTCCGCTTCAAAGCAGAGTCCCTTCATCTGATATTTCCCAGGGTACTTTCAACCCCATGTAAGGCTTCCATTTTTAATAAATTAATTTTTTTAAATTTGTGACTGTAGTTTTGTATCATGGTTTTGTATAGTTCTTGTTCACAGAAACAGAAACAACAAAATATTATCAACCACCATGCCTTGACTTTTAACTCAGAAAGTACAAGCCGCTGTGTACAGCCAGCCAGTCTATAATGTGCTCACCAGAAATACTGAACCTTAGTCCTTTAATAGTATTTTTTTATTTTCTTTTTCTCATTTTTTGAAGTGTTTTCATATTGGGGAGAACATTCCCTTTCTCCTTTGTTCTGGGCACAGGTAGAACTGTCTCCTTTTGTCAGGCACAGTTCCAGAACCTTCTGACCCTTTTCTCTCAACAGACATAGGGTCACATGGTCTCAGTGAGCTTAGATTGACTTCCCATGGACAGAGTCCAGGTGTTGCTCAGTCTCGGAGGCGTAACAGCTACAACTCCATCTGTGCCCCTCACAGCTCCCCTCCCCCACATCTCTAGGGAACAAGATTGAAAACTGGATGCTCGGCTCCATCCTGGGAACCAAAAGGAAAGCCCTGCCCTTCCTGGACAGCAACCCTGGGCTGCCTCTCTCTTCCCAAACTGCTGAGTCATTTCCTCGTGGGGACAGTCTCATTAAAAATCTTCCTGTTTGATTTAGCTCTGGAACTCCTCTCTGAGTTCCTTTTCCTCCCCCATCTCCACTGAACCATAATAAATAAATAAATAAATATATAAATAAATAAATAAAAAGCTTTTCATTGAGTTTCCTTCCCGTTTTCATCACTGGGCTAAAGCGAAGTGTAGACATTTGTACACAACACCGGAGTTACAGGTGAGGAGGAAACAGGGGATATAACTCCTCTATTACAGGGTACCTCAGAATAAGCGCAGAAGAATCCAGAAATACACACAGGAGCCTGGCCAGTGTGCTTGTCTCTGGGAGCCTGGCGCAGTGCGCCGAAGACTGGCGGATCCTGGTGTTTGATGACTGACTATCCTTGGAGGCCCAACCGAGGCAGCAGCTAGATGAGCTAGGAACTCTCAGCAGTTTCCTTGAAGCCCTGGTTTGTAACGCTGTGGGCACACTGGTTATTGCTGACCCCAGGGGCAGTTTGCTAGGTAGTCATGGGCACAGAGGCAGGACTCTGTGGGTCAGAAACAGCTGGAAGCCATTGGAGAGTTACAGTTCAGTGAGTAGATAACAGAAAAGGTGACGCCCGAACGAAAGAGTGATCACAGTCAAGGTCGTTCAATAGTTCTTCCACCTGGCTTAATTTTTTTTCTGTCTCTTCACACAGAAAACCATGTCCTCTTGTTGCAAGCACAGTCCCAGCATATTGCAGCCCCGTTTTCTAAGTAGATGCTCCTCTGGGGAAGTGTTTATATTGTGGAAGGTACCCCTTTTGTCCTGTGGCCATTTGGCCAACATTGGCTGAAGCAAGTCACACTGACATCCAGGGGTGTTTGTGACAATAGGAATGGACTGCGGCTCTGCTGACCTCTAACCTTAATTGTCTATTCTCCTTACATACAGCTGGTTATTAGGGAGAGCCACGGGGAGATGGCGAGTCTTCGTGCACTCTTCACATTACCTCAAGCTGGCAGGCCCCTCCTCTCCTAAAGTGTGAAGTCACATGGCTTAGAGGCTGCTAATGCACTTCTACACCGGTCCCCAAAGGAACCCAGTCCCTCAGGAAACTTGCTTTCAAAGTGTGTTTACAGTTGTCAATCCTTAGACTCCGGTGCCTTCCTCTGATTTCCCAGCCCGTATCCTCTTGTGCGGGCTTGTCCCTGCCCCACTGATGCAGAGGACTGCCACCTGAGTCCGGCCTCCTGTGATATCCACTTCTCCCCTCTGTGGATTCCTCAATACTGGACCATAAATGATCCTTATCTTCTTGATCCGATCTTTCCCCGATCTTTCCCATTGCTGCCTTTCTCTTCCTTCTTACTATGTCCTCCAGGGGGCGCCATTCACTGAATTCCTCTACCGAACTCTCTGACCAGCATCTCTGTTCTTCATGCTCTAATTATCGGACTCTGATTTTATTCTGCTCATACCCTCTGCAGGGTTGATGTGACCCAAGGGCCTGCAACACCTTCCTCTGCCTTTTCTGCCTCTTCGGGTCTCTTGACTCCTCAGCCTCTAACCAACGTTCCCTCCACCCCAGGTTCTTCGTATACCTTTCTCTGGCTAACTACTTTCACTGTCATGACTTTATTTACTGCTTAGCCAAAGATGACTTTTCCTTCTTGCTCATTGAAATTTGCATAAAAAAAGAAATTTTCAAACACTGTACAGGCAATATACAAACACACAGTTCCTCAGCAACAGTTTCCTAATGCTTACACACTGCCCTGAAGCTCATTGCCTAAATCGGTAATCGCATTAGGGGCTTAGAGCGATTATCAGTTGGGGTTCCCAATCTAAGAATATTTTTGGCAGAGCTCAGGTGCAGGCTGGCTGAGGCCACAGACTAGGACTGGTGAAGCTCCCAGGGCTTGTAACTGTCCCTGCTCCTGTGGGGACAGCAAGATGAAATGGTGGCCTGGATGACTGGGGGCCAGCTGCCATTATGCCTGAGGAGTTGCCCACCAGGAGATGCGGTGTTTACAGAGGACAGCAGTTATTATCCAAACTGCCACGTGGCAGGGCATGCAAATGAAATGAAAAATCTCTAGTAATATTCAGCTGCTGCCATCTGCCTGGAGCATAGTTGCAGGACAGGGAGGAGGGGCATCAGATCTTGGAGGCAACCCCGCCTTTCCAGGCTCTGTCTGCATCCTGGCAGTGGCAGGCAATGAGAAGAAATAGGAAAAAGAAGATGGATGCCAGCTTCAGGACAATCGAGCTGACTTTGGGTGATAAGACACAGGTGGGACAAATGATGGCATTTATATCTGATGACAGTGTTTGTTTATAAGTTTTACTGAAAGATGTTCTGCCTCCTTGCAAGGAGTATAGAAAATGCAGCTAGTATAAAGCAAACTTACCCTTACCCCTGAATTGTTATTAACTTTGACCCTGGAATGCCTTCATTTAAAGGTACAGATGCACAGGCTGTGTGTATGAATCACTGATCTATCTCCCAGGGGGGATATCTTTCCAAGGCACCAAGTATCATAAAGTATTCCTTCAGATGGAGGGAAGATCAGGTATCCATAGCTGAGACCCCTTCCTCAGCATGAGAATGAAACATGACTACTTTTCATTCACTACAGGTTAACTGACACAGGGCTGATTATACAGAGTATATCATTCAGCCAAGCCTTACAGCCAGGAGGTACGCTGTTTCCCCCAATGTCTGGGTGAAAATTGTTACTATGTTTTATTCTAGCTGACAAGCAACTGGGGAGAGTGTCCATCAATGGCACGGCTCTCCTGCGTGGATCAGAGAAGAAGATTACACTGAAGGCTGCTCTGCCACTCACTAACTGGGTGGTCTTGAACGTGTTACATAATCACCCCAAGCCAGTGTTTACATCCATCAACCATGATGATCACAGCTCTGCCAGTGCCAGGGGGATACCTTTGAGGAGGTAAAATGGGTATGAATGAGGTCTGGATTCACAAAGACTAGAGTTCAAAATCTCAGGTGCTCATTTTACTGATCATGTGAGAAGCCACCTGGCTTCTAAATCCCTGGCCTATGAAACCAGGGAAACGACACCATTTATGATGAGAATTCTCAAGGTTATCTGCTGGGAAGCGCTTAGTGGGGTGGTAGTGAAAAAGTACTCTGGAGTTTGTTAGGACTGGGAATCTCTTGGTAAGCAGGATGCTCACACAGCCTCAGGACTCTGTCTGCCCAGACCCTCTGCAGTGTCCTTGTGTGTGCGTGGAACCTTGGGATATGAGACATTATCATTCTTGTGATGATGCTACATTCTACAGAAAATGGAAGCTCATCCCGGAGGCATCCTGTCTCGGTGGGGGGGGCACTCATAAGAGTGGTGAGTTTGGTTCTGTTGACTCAGGAAATAGAATCTGAGGGGCGCCTCCCACTGGTATGCACAGTGGACATGAGTGCTGCCCACACCTATGGAACACAACTGAAGGAACACTAGTAGCCTTGGGAGCTGAGTGTGACACCAGGCTAGCAGCAAGCAAGACCATAAGGAACCTACTCTACCATAGGAACTGAATTCTGCCAACTGCAGAAGAAACTTAGAAGAGGTCCCTCCCTTGGCAACACAGCCATGACATTTATTGCAGCTTGGGAGACCCCCAAGCAGAGGACCCAGCTCATTTGGTCGCACACACTTGGTCTTCTGAGATCCTGTGGCAATAAGTGAGCCTTCTTTTAGTTCACCATTTGTGCTAATTAGTTCACAGAGGTAGAAGACAAATTTACCATCTAGACTTCATCAGCACCGTTTCTCTGGCTCTTGCCGCACCCATCTCTTCTAATTGTCGCTGGCTGCCGCAGTTCCCGACTGCATAAATCATTATGGTGCAGGATTGAGACAAGTCTCCCTCCTTCAAGACTCCTGTTAGAATGTAAATACCTTCTCGGGCTGTATTCTCCTGCTAACGGGCTGCCGACCGTCCCTGGGAGGCAGTGCTTTATAGACCTTGTGGGTTTAGAAAGGACTGAAAATATCTTCATAGCTAAGTCTTTCCTGGAAGGCTTGACACATCGCAAGGAAGGCTTTTCTTCATGTTGCTTCCTGTTTGACACCACAAGTGTCTCTACAAAGGGCTTGCTTGAACCTGAGGCCAGATTGCGCCAAATGATCCGTCTGGTGTTTGCAGTCTCACTGAGTATACAGTACACAGAGAAAAAGAGGCATTAAACTAGTAGTTGCATGAACATAGAATGATAAACTGCACTGTATGTGTCTTTTAAAAAGAGCATCGGCTATTGGAGAGCTTGAGCGTGAGGATTCGAGGCAGGCTTTCCTGAGGAAATAACCATCATGAGATCAGGAGAATGAATAGGAGTTGACTAGGCTGAGAATTAATAGACACTGCAAGAGGACCAGCCTGTGAAAAGGCCCCTGAGGCAGGAAGAGACTAAATTCCTCATCTTGCTGATATTAGGTCTTGAAGGCTAATATATGTCCTTTGGCTTTTGCTGAGATGCAAAACCATTGGCGAATATCTAAAAGAGGGGTCTCACAACCAGACTTCTGTTGGACTGGATCTTTCCTCTGTTAAACTGAGGAAAGGCCTAAGACATCAGTGAGGAGATGATGGCGGAATCTAGGCAAGAGGTGATGGTGGCTGGGCCATGAACGTGGTTAGATTGTGGACACACCCTGAAGGTGGAGATGCCAGAATTTTCTAATAATGCAAACAGGGACTGTGAGAAATTAGTGACTCGCTTATTTGGTCCAGTAGTCTAAAAAAACTGTATTGTTGCATAGAGATAGGTAAGGCTAGCAGAGGAATAGGCATCACTGGAAATATTCTAGAAAATTTCCTAACTGCTTGCCAGTTATTTCATCCTCTTTATAGGCCATCAATGAGCTGGGAAGGTTTGACTGAAGTCAGAGCAGCAAGGACTCTGCCACAGTCCTTCCGATTATCTCAAACCTGGGTTCCCACAGATACAGAGCTGGCATCTGCCGGACCCGTCACAGATGGATCATTGTGGCTAGCCAGTGTCTCTGTTGTTTCCTTCGGCCTCTGTTCTGACTGGTCCCAGCATCCGCTCTTGTTTCACCACCCACTCTGATTGATTTGAACCCAATTTGATCAATGTTCTCCATGGCAGAGCTGATACGGATGGAGCTGCTGCTCTTTCTGAAGGACAGGTCTTTTCCAGTTTTGCACTTCCAGATGAAAGAGGATGGGAGGCAGGGTCTCTCTGCGGTGATGAAACTGTTAGCTATCTAGGACCTTGATCAGGTGCATTTTCTCTGCCAGTTGAAGAATTAAAAGGCCGGAAAGATCTCAGACATAGGCAGCAGCAGGCAACATACTTACAAGTGAATGCACACACATGCGCAGGTGGGGGGGGGGGCTGGGGAGGGTTGGGGGTGGGGGGTAATAGAGAGACAGAGACACAGAAACAGAGACAGAGGCACACTGCTGACACTAGAAACAGGAGAGCCCCCTTTCTTTGTATTATCCCTCCAGTGACTTCTAATGGGAAAGCTCCCTGTGGCTTACACTCTGAAGGAAGGATGCTTAATGGAGCCCTATCCATTATGCAGAACACGTACTGGTTTTGGATCTGGGAAACAACAAATTGCTATTGGATATAACCCCAGCAGTCATCTGGTAAGAATGATTAATTCCCACATTAGTAAGATCCAGAGAATAGTAGTTACCCAGGGATTTAGAGAGAGAGGTAGAGAGCCACTGTTTCATGTATCTAAGTTTTGAAACCAAGGTTTAGAGATGCACAGAGGTCGTGGTTACACACCTATATGTGTATAAATTAATTCATCAAATTATATACCCCACCAAGGTCTAGAGATGCTCGGAGGTGATGCTACACAACTATGTATGTAGATTAATTCACCAAATTATATAACCCAAATGGTTAACACGGTAAATGTCGTGTTACACATATTCTGTCACAATAAAACTATGGGTAGGAGCTAGGGAGATGGTCCAGTGGGTAAAGTGGTTGCTGTGCACACACGAGGGTCAGAGTTCAAGTCCCTAGCACCCACATAAATGCTGGGTAAGTAACCATTTCTAATCCCATTGTTCAGAAGGTGGAGATGGGTGATCTCTGCGGCAAGCCAGTTAGCTAGAATAGCTAATCTAGAAAGCTCTGGGTTCATGTAAAAGATTCTGCCTTAGCATGGTGGAGAATGACTGAGAAAGACACCCAACCTTGACCTCTGGCCTCCACATGCATGAACATCTTCATATATATGAACCACTGCCCATTGAAACATGCGCACACACACACACACACACACACGCACACACACATGCATACACACACGTGATTAATTCACCCCATTCTCTTCACATCTACTCCTCTATCTGGTGTCTTTGTCATTGTCATTTCTATTTCTCAGTTTATACACTAAAAGTGTGGCCATTAATGAGTTCTCCATCTGCCTCTTTTTTACTCAAGACACCAATTAGACTGGGTCTGCACGCTCAGAACCTCTCTCAAATTCTCTTGAAAGCTGTGAAGCAGCATTGGTCCGATGCTCACTTTCCATAGAGTATCCATGCTTTGCCCCAGTACTAACTTTGGCCATTTGAGCCAGCACTGTCTAGCAGAGAGTTGTTCTCAGTGTTTGTGTGGGTGTTGGAAAGCAGGGGTGGAAGGTGGAGGAGACGACTGATCAAACAGGAGGGATCACTCGATGACTTCTGTTCCTTCCAGTCTTCCCACTAAGAAGGCTAAGCAAATTAAAAATGAAACTGATGAGCAAAATCACAGCGGATCCCGCAAATAAGCCTTTCCTTCTTTCTACCTGTGTTAGTAGATTGAATTAATAAGAGGCATGTAGCAAAACAATCAGAATTGTTTATCAAGCTCATTAACCATAGGTTGTTTCTTACATGGTTACAAAATCGCAGTAGTATTGACACAGACAGCAAGATGTATGACTTGTACTAAGAGTCTTAAAATTAACGGTGGCCATTTCGGTGACAGTCCTCTTTTGCCTTGCAGGTGTCACTCCCCAGCCGACAGATAGCCCCATCAGTGCTTCAGAGACACACTGGTCTGTGTCTTGACAGGCAATGTGCATTTTGGCTCCAGATTATTGGATGGAAAAATACAGGAATTCTCCAAATTGTAAACACAGTGTGCCATATTAGTTTGGATTTCTTCCTTAACTATCATCATATCAATATGTGGTCTTTCTAAGGAGAAATCCATCAACTACATCTTCGAATGCAGAATCCAGGAAGTCTGGGCTTTCTCACTGGCTTGGTTGCAGACACACTGAAAATGAGTGAGTCGCTTCCATCTTTGTCTGGTTCTCTCTGTCTGGTAAATGTAGACTCTGACACTCACCATCAGATGACGTTTGCAAAATGTTGGATGTTCCTCACTGGCAAGAAGTATGCACTTGCAAACTGTTTGATTATCCTTTTCTGCCCTAAAAATTGTATTCTTTTTCTTAGAGAAACCTAGTTTTAAATTAGAAGCATTTTAGAGCATAGACATGTGACAGTGCAAACTAGTTATAGTTTTGGAGGGTATTTTTAAAAGAAAGGCCTATTTCCATGGCATACTGCATAGGAACAGCTTAAATTTTTCTATGACACAAACCCCTACAGTAACAATCTGCCATCTCTCTTTTTTTTTTTTTTTTTGGTTTTTCGAGACAGGGTTTCTCTGTAGCTTTGGAGGCTGTCCTGGAACTCACTTGGTAGTCCAGGCTGGTCTAGAACTCACAGAGATCCGCCTGCCTCTCCCTCCCGAATGCTGGGATTAAAGGCGTGTGCCGCCAACGCCCAGCAATCTGCCATCTCTTTAATTTTTATGTATCAACCCCAAAATGTAAATGTATTGGGTTCCCTTAGAAAGATACGGCTCTTGGCTCCCTTGTACTCAAGGCTTAATAACTTCCAGATGTATTATGATTTTTACTGTTCTGTGAGACACTTCTACAGAGATGTAAATGGTACCTCCAACCTTCCATCTCCCACTCTGTTAATCTGGACAGAGCCTCCTGCCACTCCTCTTAGGCAATAGGGGGCTTAGCAGTTTCTCCTTCCAGTCTCCTTCCTCCCTTCATGGCTACTCATGGTTTGGCTTCAGATTATCAGATAGTTAATTTTATGTTGTCAAAATGTACATAATGTATACCTTCTGGCATACATGTACTGACATTTCTGTGTTTCAGTTGTTTGTGACATTTAGAAATAGGATTTCTAGAATTTTTGTTAAAAGAATATTACATATTGGGTAATAGGTTTCATTCTGTTCAAATAAAAATATGTATTGATTTCATTCTCTGAGCCCGACACTGCTCCAAGTACTATGAATAATTTGTAAACATAATAATATCCCCTCCTTCACAGAATTTACCTTTATTTTAAATTTTTACTTAATTTGTATGTATGTATATGTGTATTTTCAAGCATATGTCATATGAGTGCAGATGCCTGCAGAGGCCAGAAGGTGTCAGACACCCTGGAGCTGGGGTTCGTAACCACCTGACATGGGTGTTCCGAACAGAATTCAAGACCTCTAAAAAAGCAGCAAATGTTCTTGATTGTTGAACATTTCTCCAGCTCCATAACTTACACTTTAACTCATGTGCAGTTATAGCAACAAGAAAGCCATCCAGGAAGGTCACCAAACACTAGATATGAGGACACTTTGACCTTGGGCTCCCAGCCTCCACACTGCAAGGAATAGGCTCTTTTCTTAGCAAATTTTCTAGCTTACGGCATTCTATCATAGTATCTTTAAGGGGCTTACATGACACCATGAAAAGCCTACCATAAAACAGGAAAAAAAATGTTGCAGGCCCTATGTAACAAAGGATTTGAATTAAGAAGGTAAAAAGCACTTGCAACCTGATATTATCTTGCAAACTGATAATAATGTGTAAATTCTAGTTTAAAAATGAGCCAAGGATCTGAGGACAATTTCAAAAGAACACCCTCCCAACAAGAAAAAAGGTGTGCATCTGCATCATTAATCAAAGGGAAAATACACATCAAGACCACAACGAGGCATAACTTCACACACAGTAGGGCTACAATAAAGGGAGTTAATCACCAGGCTACAGAGAAACTGAAAACTGCATATGTTGTTGGAAGAACAGAAATGGCACAACAATTTCAGAAGAGTCTGGTAGTCCCTCGAAACATTAATACAGAGTTCCAGAAATTCTGTTCCCCGGTACATTTAAACCAAGCATGTATCCACACAGCTCTGTATGTAAATATTCACAGGACCACTATTCATATTCCAGATGTAAAAGCAGCCAATTTGTATTAAGTTTTGAATGAATGCACAAATAAAATGTGGTAAATCCAGACCACGGGATACAGCGGTGACAAAAGGAAGTGAGGGACGGTACAAGGTAGGACATGAAACAAACAAAACAAAACAAAAACCCTGAAAACATGCCAATTGAAAGAAGCTACTTTAAAAAAGGCTCATGTTGTATGGTGGCTCAGCCAGTAAGAAAGTATACTGCTCTCACAAAGGACCAGAATTTGGTTCTGAGTACCTACATCTGGCAACCATCACAGACCACCTGTAACTCTAGGTCCTGGGGATCTGGCACCCTCCCTTTGCCTCTATGGGCATTCCCACACAGTGCACAGACACAAACAGACACATGTAATTAGACATAAAATAAGATCTTATAGAAATAAAATGTCCATAGACATAGATAAGCAAGTGGCTGCCCAGGACCGGGGTTAGGGAGGGAGTGAGGATGTTAGGCTTAGAAGGTGATACATTTAAAAAAATGCAGTGTCTAAGAGATGACACCTTTTAAACCACAGTGATACCTACATACCCTCTATAAATACTAAAACCTACTGACCTACAGAAAAAAGAAACAGCTGGGTCAGGAGGCATTGTTAAGTAAAGGCTAAGAATACAGATATTTGAGGAGTCAGACCTGCCTTTGTGCCTTCCTAGTTGTGTGACTTTATACAGGTGCCATTTCTCTCAACAGCTAAATTTCCACAGCCAGAAAGTCACACACACACACACACACACACACACACACACACACACACACACACACTGGGTAGTTTGAAGAGGCAGGGAATGGGAGTTAAAGGCCCACCCTTCCCTTCTCTGTATTAGCCCTTCCTCACTTGACTGTCCTGGCAAAGAGGCAGATACAATCTGGTTCCTGCCATCTTGGCCTTGGTGGCAGGAAGATAGATCAAATGTAGCAAGAGAACAATTAACCAGATAGTCTATCATCTTCTCTTGGGCTATCAATCCCAATCTAGTGCTCATATAGCCCCTCCCTCAAATCTGAAACATAGAGGATAGCAAATGACAAAAATTAACTTGAAAATCTCTCATTGTTTCGATGTTTTACTCAAGGTTGCAGGTGCATCATAGACAAGGATTGGAGAGTTATCAAGCACTGATTCCAGGAGAGGGTGTTTATTCAATGGACATGGAAATGACAAGTGTTACTCGGCAACTGGTTGACTTTGGCAAAGATCAAGTGGATTAATCACTGCAGCATAATATAAAGTCCAGATGAAATCAAATCAGCCAGCAATTTTAGTTAGAGAGAACAGTGTAAACACTTCAAAACAACCAGGCAAAGAAGTACAGGCTACAGGGAGCAGCTATTTTGAGAAGCATAGCAATCTCAGGAGCCACTTTTCCAATAGAATGTTCTACTTAATGCCACGTCAACCTGAGATGAAAGGTCTAAGTTACAGCCTGCTGCACCTACCAATCCATTGTTATTGGTAAAGAGCTACTCAATAAGGAAATGCATTCCCAACCCCCCTATCTTATTTACTTCACTCCAATGTAAAATTGGCACTTACTAAGAAAACACCAAGGAAGCCATGACTAGTATTGGCGCTGGAATAAAACATGCTCTCCTGTGGCAGTATAACACTATAGCTTGCCACAGGGTGGCTGTTCTTACCAAATGACAATGAGTAGAATCGTTACATTTTCAAACTCTCGGGCAACAAGGCAATGAAAAATACTCATAGCAAGCATTTATGAAGAACATTCCACACCCCAGAATTCAACATGCTAGCTCACGTCTTAACTCACTGTTTTCTCAGGAGAACCCTACATCTCAGATTTCCATAATTCATAAGAGAAATCTTAGGTTAGAAGCCACCCTCTCCTTTGGCATTACTCTATATGGCGGCCAAAAGAAGTTAGGGATCCTATTGTAGCTATTAAGTTTTTATTTTATTTTCCTTCAGAGTTCCTTTTTCATAAATTCTTTGTCTTCTTTCTTTTTGCTGTACTTCAGGGTCCTTATTTATAAGTCCACCTTCTTTCAGGGGCGTGGCAGCCGCTTATTCCTCATTGGTCAAGTCACTGTCTTCCAGGGTTATTGATGCCAAATCCAGCATTGAGCTTCTTTCTTCCCTTTGGCTGTCAGGCACATTCAAAGCTATTAGGGAAGTACAGCTGTGAACGTCTTCTCTTCCATAACTATTGCTTTTGGTGATTCCTCCTTGTGACACAGCTTTCAGTGTGACTCCTTAATTCATATTTCCATTCAGAATTTTGTCCGAGAAACACACACACACACACACACACACACACACACCTGCTTGCTTGACAACACCCCCTGAATGTTTTATCTCAATTTGATTATATCTTCACCCAAAAAATTTGTAAATAACAGACATTTAATGGTTATGATTCCATAGTCAGGAACGAAGATAAAGTCACCAACAGATTTAGTGTCTGGTGACACAGGTTCCTTACTTCTGTGTCTTTACTTTGCAGTGGGGCTGAAATAGTTCTCTTGGGCTCTTTTTATAGTGGCATCAATTCCACTCATGAGAATGGAGCCCTCATGAGTTGCTAGGATTTATATACACCCGGGTTGGCTGTGTTCTCTCAGGGTTTAAGTGTAATAAAGCAGCTGGATATGAGTTAAGACATGACCTAACCACTCCCAGCAAAAGCTCCACTTCTTCACAGAATTGCATTAGCAATTAGCTTTCAATATATGGATTTGGGGGGAGCAAAAACATTCAGACCACAGCTCCATCTAAGAGACATCTCAGACTAGGACTGACACCAAAGGTGTGATTTCTTCCACCCAATGTGCTACCCTCGCATGCCAATAAACAGAACCTTTGACCTTTTGGTTCCCCAGGTCAAGTCCTCCGTCCATCTTTGACACTTTCTCTCTTTGTCTTATATGCTTATGAACAATTTTTGTGACTGTATTATAAATGTAAGTCCTAATTCAATCCTTTATCATCTAAGCTCTCAGAGTCCAGTCCAAGCGCTCACTATTTCACCAGGACTGTTGAAACAGTAAACATTCTTTGTTCTGCCAACACCACTGCATTGGCTGCATCCTTTGGAAAGAAGTGAAAAGCCTAGCAATGGTTCCAAGTGTCATTCATTTTGGTTGAAGATTCGTGAGCTTTGCAGGTCCGTTCCCCACCCCCCATGTTACCAACAGCCATCCCTCTGATCTTAGTACCCTACAGCTTTTCTCCTTTTGTTTATCATTGTTCTCTTTGTTGTGTTGGGGATAATCAACCACTTTCCTCCATGGAAGTGTCTGCACTTTGCCTCCTCACAGTCTGGAACATTCTTCTGTAGGTAGACATGTAGCTATCATCCTTTCTTACATCATGGACTATGCTGGAAGAAACCTTATGAGACAAAATCTAAGAACAACCAATCATTTCCACATTCCGGGGCACTTTCTAATTTTACGTTATTGAAAGCCTTAATTGTGTTTCCTTGTTCATTATTGGTCTCTTCCTATTCACCCTCAGCCAAAAGAAGGTCAGGATCCTGTAGAAGATTCAAACTGTTTGAAGGGTACATGTTACAAAGGTGATTCATTAGATTGGCTTACGTGTCCAGCCATGATTGGGGGCACACTGGAGAAGCTGAGAACCTGGAGGTTTACCAGTCCACTGGGCTGAGTGTCTTACCAGTCCAATCTGGCCCTGAAAGCCTAGAGGATTCCCAGAGATCTGCTGGTCTTCAGTCCATGTTGGAAGGCTAAAGAAGTTGGGTCTGACATTAGGATGTCAACAGAAGCAACAGAGTGTGTGTTCTCACCAGCAGTGATGAAAAGTAGGCAGGAAAAAAAACACTCTTTTTCCCTTAGACTCTTGGGCCACCACTGGAAGACGGTGCCCACTCTGTGGGGAGGATCATTCTTAATCTTTACTGGAAAAGCCCTCATATACAACCCAGAGACACATCTTCTAGTTGACTCAAGATCCAACCAAGTTGTAATCAAGATGAATGATCACAACTGTAGCATCCCAGCATCCCACGTAGTGATTGCTGTGGTTGAATAAATAAATTCATGAGGTCAATTCCAAATCTCTCCTATCAGAAAGCTACTTTTAATGAAGACTTAGCTTTCCTTGCATACATAAAGGCATCTCTCCTCTCAAGGACTTCAGACCTTAGATATGGTATCCTTGTAATTGTTCTTCACAAATTCCACGACCCTACCTTCATTTTCATTTATCCTATGAACAATTTCTCTGAGGATTCACTTAGTGTTTAAAGTTAATTATTAAAAGGCTGACCATATTGCCTTAGTTTGAGCAGGGTCCTTCAGGCATTAAACTAATCATTGTGGCCCCATAATTTCCTATAGCATGACTAAGAGGAGAGTCTTCTCCCTCTTCTCATCCCCCTCCTCCTTCTAGTTCTTCATCTCCATTCCTCTCCTCCCCATTCTCCTTGGCAAAAATCCCAAAGAACTGAAAGCATGATAGTTACAACAGCTTTCTGACACAGAATTAGGGGTTAAAAAACACACCAGGCATAGTCCCTCCTATTATGCATATACCAGATATAATACTTTATAATATTCATACATCAGACATATTCACTTCTAATATGCATACACCAAATTTATCCCTTCTAATATAAGTATACCAGGCACATCTCCTTCTAATGTACATACACCAGGCATATCCCTCCTCTTATGTGAATTCAATAGGCATCAATCTATCTGCTATTAAGCTCCAATTGCATCACTGGTCTCATGCCAAATGAATAGACAGTTATATGAAGGAATCTGCTGAAGAGACCAAAAGTTTGTTTAGCTTACTGGCTGTTTTTTAACCTTTGTCCACTGAACAACCTTTAGAGGCTGTGTTGTATCTATTCTCTCGCCACAGGATTGTACAAGGTCAAGCTCCCATTAGTGATCCTCTGACTTATATTGTTCTCCTTCTGCTTTGACATTAATGTGGGTCTGCTTGATTAGGGTAAACAAATGAATTTCAGTGAGTTCCTGTTTCCAAGGAAAGGAGGGCTCTGTTAACCCTCCACCCATATCCCTTGCACTCACTCAGGAGGTCACCTGCCGGTGGTGGCTTACACAGACCCTGGTGGCTTCCTGTGACTCTCTGTCTGGGAAAATTGTATAGCTGCTGGCCTAAGTCTAGCTATGCTTCCACACACTAAGGAATGAGACAAACCAGCAATGCCTGGGTACCAGCAGCTCAAATACAATCCTGCATGGGGAGGGGTGGGAGTTGAACAAACAGTTTAGTTTTCTGTTCCATCAGGGTGACAGCTCTGATCTGTGTTTAATCTACTTTCTTAGAATGCCCTCATACATACTGAGTGCTAGCTGTACCCTCCAGATGGTAACCTAGCTGTGAACTCCCAGAGATTGGTTTTGATGCCTTTCATGACTTCTGCACGCCCTCAATGTCCTGGAATTGACTTCCAAATCAGGCAAGAATTTATACAAAATAATACAAAACACAGATCCATTCTCAAGAACAATGCAATGGGGCTGGAGAGATGGATCAGGCAATAAGAGCACCAGTTGTACTTCCGGCGGACCCATACTTATTCTGAAGCCAAACGTGCAGGCTTTAGTGTCAGAACCATGTTCCTATTTAGGTGTTTGCTATCCCTCTTCCTAAAAATTGGAAATAGCTCTTTTTCTCAAATCATTTTTTAGTCATTGCTTCTTTATTATGCATCATCTATTGAATAAATCACTTTAGTAGAATGTTTGCGATGCTACCTCTGCTGTGCATTTATTTCCATATGCGTGAACATGTCCTTATGAACTCTGTCTTTCTCTGTGCCAACACCACATAAGCTTAATTGCTATCTTGGTTTCCTTCCTGTTGCTGTGATAAAGTGCTCTGACATGGCAACTTAAAGAACAGAGGATTGGTTTTAGCTATTAGTCTATGCACAGTACATCACAGAGAGGAAATCAAGGCGGCGGCAGCTTGAAGCAGCTGGTTGCATCATGTCCTGTTCAGGAAAAGGCAATATGTGCACACATCTCCCTTTCTCCACTTATGTAGTCCAGAATCCGCTGCCCAGGGAATCCTACCCACAATTAAGATTAATCTTCCCACATCAATTAATATAATCAACAAAATCTCTCATAGGCAGCCTAGAGGCCCATCTCCCAGGGGACTACTGATCTGCCACATTGACAATACTCACATCACACTTACCTTAGGCTTGTAGTAAGTACTAGGACTAGGAACAGCAAGCATCCCTGTCAGGTAGAATCAAACACAAATCCTCTCTCAAGAACAAACTGTTCAAACTACATCAAAAAATTCATCATTCCAGCATCATTCAGCATATACTCACAGGAAACACATAACCACGAATGAGTTTCAGTAGAGGCAGCAAACCACAAAATCATACGTGCAAAGACTCTGGTTATTAGAATTATCAAAAACCAATGTAAACATCATGTAAAATGAAGGTATTAATTAATCAATGTGTATGCAGTAATAAGTATGGAAAAAATAATTACGGAAAGAATCCTCAGAAAAGAAAAACAGCAATTGAAAGTAGACTATAGATAGATGACATTGATATTTCATTAAACACAATGAAAGAAACAATTATCGACTTGGAAAGTAAGGCTGAAGAAGCATGTGAGGCAGATACAAAAAATATGAAAGAGACTAAAAATCAGGAGATCAGAATGTGTAAGTCCAAGAAATGCACAATCTAAGTGCTATATAGAAATAAGAATTAAGAATATCCAGAGCCAAAATACATGACTAGTGTTTTCCAGAAGTGTTAAGAACATTAAAGACAACAAATCACCCAAAGTAACAAATAGCAATACGGGAGAGAAATAGACAGATTGGAGATCCAGAGAAGGATATAGAAAAATAAGCGACAACAAAAACCCCAAGCCCAGAACAACTACAATGACATAGCTGACTCTTCGGAAGTCACACTGACAATGTGAAGAATAGAAAATAAACTTCAAAAGTACAGAAAGAAACCTGCTTTCAGGCTGAATTCTATACTTATCAATGCCATCTTTCAAAACTAGACATTTTCTCATAGAAACTTGGGTGGATTTACTACCAACACATTCACAATAAACTTCTAGTGACAGTCTTCCTAAGGTCAGGAAGATTTGTGATCCACAACAATGGGAAGTGTGAATGTTGACTGTGTCTGATGATAACATTAACGTCTAAATTGTGAGGCTAAAGTAACAAGAAAGTTTTACATATAAGTTTCAGCAGGTGATGACTGACACGGTCCAGATGGAAAGTAAAGTTATAAACATTAAACTTTTTGGGGGGGAGGGGGTTCGAGACAGGGTTTCTCTGTGACTTTGGAGGCTGTCCTGGAACTATGTTTTGTGGACCAGGCTGGTCTCAAACTCACAGAGATCTGCCTGCCTCTGCCTCCGGAGTGCACGATGTATGTTAAAATTCCCACGGTGATCACTAAAATGATAGAAATAAGTGTTAATGTCCTCATTATTACTGTGATTATGCTCATGTCCAGAGATTTTATAGAAAGAAAAAGGCAAGGGGCTCACAAACTGACACATACACACGCTAAGAGAGAGGGGGAAGTGGGGGAATTTTGTAATCAATTGAGTTTCAAAGCCATCATATTTCCTGCTTAACTTCTGTGTTTTCTTCTCTGCCAACATATATTCAAAATTCCTAGGTGGGGACAGTAGGCTTATAGCCCTCCCTGTGTTTATTTGCCACAAGAACCTTTATCACATGGACTATCCATTAACACTGGGAACATCTTTCATGTTGCATCTGTATCCTCAAGAAGTTGAGTGACTAATAGAACCACCCAAGCCTGAAAAGAGTAGCAGAGAGCCTTAAAGTGACCTTGGTCAAGGGAAAGTTAAAAATGCTATTATCCAGCGATACTAGGAGATATGGGACATATACACATTGCAATTTGCTCAACAGGAAGTAATAAAGACTCTACATAGCAAATAGGTTGATGAGCTGCATTTGCAAGGCTGTTGGACCATCTGGGAACATGGCCAAACATTTCTGGGGGAGAAGACTTGGCACTGGTTGTATCCTTGTGTTCTTTATGAGAGAAAAAAGATTAATTTATTCTGTAAGTCATAATATATTACCTAGAAACAAATTGCCAGTCAAAATTCTACTTGCAAGTAGGTGTACAGTTCTACCACAGCTTTGGCCTGGATTACAGAATACTGTCCCTTCATGATCAAATAGGATACAAACTATCTTCTTAGTCATTTCCAGTGTTTCAAAATTTTCTCCCCAAATGGCAGGTTTGTGATATTTTTAATTATAATGGAATCTTACTCATCCGTTCTAAACACAGCTGTTTGGTTATAGAGCAACAGGAAATAATCACACTTATAAAAGACTTTGCCAAGAAGCTGAGACAAGAGAATTCTGAATTTCAGGCCAGCCTGGTCTACATAATAAGATCTTGTCTTTAAGGAAAAAAAAACAAAACAGCATTGGTGAGCTAGCTAGCTCGTTCAGGAAAGTGCTTGCAACAACATAAGCATGAAGTCCTGGGTTCAGATTCTCCAGCACTGGAAGGGGAGAAATAGGAGGATTGTTGGGAGTTGCTGGCTGGCCAGCCTACCCAATCCAATGAGCTCCAGGCTTATGTGTTCAAATAATTATTTCTTCTACAACTAAACATTTTGAAAATGTCCAAGCAAAGAGGAAGGTGGGCTGTGTTTAGCAGGCAAGTCTTCTAATTTTATGCTGCTTAGAATGCAAGATGCTGTTCTAAAAAAATAAAACGATAATACCCTTTGACATCATTTAATGCCCTGGTGCTTTATGTAACTGTGTGCGCTGGCTGATTTTTTTGGTCAAGACTTGGAGAAGTCTGAAGGCCTTCATCTTCACAGTCCTGGGAGACATTGACAAGCAGCAAGTAGAGACACCCTTAGCCTGCTTCTCCTGTCCTGGAATGCCCTCTGTACAGGCTTGCTCTTGCTCTCCAAATCCTGAAGTGTGCAAAGTCCACCTCTTCCTCAGAGCTGCCCTTGACGACTGTAGCCCACTTCAGCCCTCTCCCACCTCTCTGCGTGCCTTCTGCCTGGTGGCCCCAACATCCCACAGTCTTACATCCCCTCCCACTAACCTGTCTTCCCCGAACAACAGAGCCTGAAGGCAGGTCTGTGCCTTGCAAGCATGATTTCTACTCAGGTCGGTGACTTTACTGTCCACAGGCCCTACTTACTGATAAAGAGACTCATGCAAGAATCATGAGTTCATCTGTTCAGAAAACAATTATTCAGGCTGTTCTCGTAATAGCAGCCCCCCTCGCAGCTATCTGTCGTTAAGCAGTTATTTATATGTTGCCCATTTTCAAAACCTTATGTAGACACCAGACTCTAGCAACCGTTGCTTCTTGTTTATGCTTGCTATTCCGCTAGACTGAGTGCAGACTAAAGGTTCTGTATGTGACAGGGAACTGCTGTGGATGAGACAGGGTATCCAGGGGAGATAGGCAGTGAGGCAAGCCTTACAGCCCTCTACCCCATGCCCAGTCCCCACCCCCACCGCCCCTTGCTACGGTTCCTCTTGAAGCATTTCCTCCTGAACCCTCCAGTTTACAGCCTTAAAGATCTGCTCTGTAGGCTAGGATTTAGAAACATGTGGTTAGCCTTGCTCCAAGGTTTTGCAAAGTCAACAGGAGGCATTTTGATTATAGCTGTTTGTTCTCGAGGGACAGTGAGTTTGCAGAAAATTAGAGATGGAAAATTGCCTCTTCTAACAGATCGGGCCAAGCCTGTGCAGCAAGGCTGGCTGAGGCAGGCTGACTGCTAATGCACTGCCTGAACGGGCTGGCAGGCCACCTGATGCAGCTCCACTGCCTGCCTCCTCCTCAGAGCAAGACCACAGTGGATGACACCGTTCACAGAGCCACTACAGCAATGTTGTCCTTGCATCAGCCCCTGGGGGACTTAATTCAGTGGCTGTGATTGGATGGGAACAGACAATCATTTAGAGTAAGAGCCTTAACCGGTTTGTTTGCATCATCTCGGTGTCTTTCATTTTGAGCACACATTTTGAGAGCTCAGAAGCACCCCTAGACCACACAGGTGTTTATTTATTTTTTTGGTTTTACGAGACAGGGTTTCTCTGTATTGTTTTGGAGGCTGTAAAATTTTATTTTATTTATTTATATACTTTTTTTGGTTTTCCGAGACAGGGTTCCTCTGTTTTATTTTGGAGGTTCCAGCCCGGCCTCGAACTCACAGAGAACTACCTGCCTCTGCCTCCCGAGTGCTGGGATTAAAGGCGTGCGCCACCACCGCCCAACTCAGGTATGTATTTTTAATGGAACTCAATTCATAAAAATCCAAATGCATCAAATTGGTAAATTGTGGAGATGGACTCTTTTATAAAATTTTTACTTATTTAATGTGTGTGTGTGTCCATCCCTGCATGTACATCTGTCTATCACATTCATACAGCATTGGTGGAGGCCAGATGAGAGAGAGGGTCCGTTCCCCTGGGATTGAAGTTATAGATGGTTATGAATTGCAGTGTGTGTGCTGGGAATTGAACCTGGATCCTCTGGAATATCAGTCAGTGCTCTTAGCTGCCTAGCCATCTCTCTAGTTCTGAAACAGACAGATTTTTTAACCACAAAAGGATCTTGTGATCAATTTTAGAGTGGCCTTACTAGCCAATCATTCTCCTAGTGGCAATCATATCATGTTGATGACTTTCTTTTTCCACTGAACTTAGCTACAATACACCACCATGGTGACTAAGAGCCCATGCTTTGACTTCAGCCAAGAACCAGGTTGGAAACCAGGCTCTGTCATTTATTTGCAATGTGTTTAGAATCATTTTGACCCCCTCCAATACAGAAAGTCTCTTTAAGAACTAAGCAACATCCCTCTGGCAGGTTAACACCAAGTGAGAGTCAATAGATAAGTGAGCCATCCTACTCATGTGTTATTAGAATATATATGGGAAGGGTTTCTCACCCACGTTCCATTTAAAGGCACCTTGCCGGTTACTTGGTTCAATGTGTAACTTTCATTGCTGTGTGGCTCCTCCCTTCATCTGTTCCTTCTGTTGTCTTCTAGGCCTTTCTTTTATCCACCCATCGTAGAACATTGTAATTAAGTGGGCTAGTTACCACATTGGGTCTAGGTGGAGAATTATCCTAAAATAATGATTCCCAAGTAGCCCGTGGACCTCTGGCAAAATCTCCTGGCCAAAATACTGATTCCTATGTCCCAGGTCCATGGTTTCTGACAGAGACACAGTGGAGAAGGGAGGAATGTGTATTGCAATGCCCTCCTCCATGTTATTCAGATGTAAACTAAACTCCCATTTGGAAATTTTGGGGTATTGCGTGGGTGCTCTTGGTCTTGCTAAAAAAAGAATTTAAGAATGGACCCAATGGAAGTTTGAGAACAATTGTGTTAGCATTTGAAAGAAAATCCCTAGGGTAAGCAAGCTATAAATCTTGGCAGCTACTCAAAGAGGAAGATGGAGATCAGGAGGAAGAGAGAAAGCCATATCACTGAAGCCAAGCACAGAGGACAGCACATGGCAGACAAGTGGCCTCATGGCAAAGAGTTTCAGAGAAAGAGTAAGGAAGCTCAGAGTGGCAGAAAAGGCAGATGCCGTGGTCAGCATCCAAAAGAGACAGAAAAGAAGAAAAAGGGAAAGTTCTACCCTTCTGTGTCAGGACTCAGATACTCAGGCAGACCTGGCAGAACACCATGGTAAATATGTAGGAACTGTGCTAGAAAACTGGAATTCTAGGAGGCAAAAGTGTGCTGCCCCATAAAGGGATAACTATTCCTCCCATCTTAGTAGAATGGCTTAATGTGAATCTGACTTCCTGAGGGCTGCTCTCTTAGCCAGGTAAGTGACCTGCTCAGCCAGAATATTAGGTCTCCACTCAGAGGTAGATTTCATCCGATCTTTTGGCTAGGAGGTAATAGCAGAGCGTTCCTTTTATGGACTTTTCTGTTACTACAGTAGCAGCCCATGAACAGAGAAGAGTCCCTTTTCTATTTACCATCACAGGCCATACACTGCCTGCTTTTGTAGTTTGCTCTCAAGCCATTCTTAGATTAAGTCTACCCCCCTGGGCAACTTTCCCTTTTCTTTCTTAAGGGCTTTAGCTGTGATTCCTAAGGCTGGAAGGGAAGTGTGTGCACCACCACATTCCAGTCAGCAAACATCGAGTGAGGAGGGTCTCTTCTGGGTGAGATACTGCATAGAGAGATGACTGAGATGGCAAAGAATGGCAGCACAGGCCTGCAGCCCCAGCTACTCAGTTGGCTGAAGCAGGAGGATCACAAGGATCAAGAGAAAGTCCAAATCCCCATGACAACTCCACAAAAGCCTATCTCTAAATAAAAAGTTTTTTAAAGGGGGGCTAATGTGCATCTGGAGTAGTGAGCCTGCTTAGTGTGCATCAGGCCTTGGTTCATCTCCCCCTTTATATTACCAAGGGAAAAAAGAAAAAAACGGTAAAGTTCAAGACAGAAATAAATTCAAATGAGCAATTTCAACAAATGACAGAATTCAGGGTCATTCCTGTTGTGAGAATATGAGCACAATACGGTTAAACAGAGAAAGAGCAGAGGAAACTTCCACTATGACATACGTGTGCACAGTTCTATGGGCTGCACGTTATTGGGAAAAGGCATTGGCAATGTGTGTAATATTAAGTGTATGTTGCCAGCTAACCGAACCCAGCTTGCTCACTCACAGCTACTTGACAATTCGAGTAAACTGTAGGGGCTCCCAAGGACTTGAGAGGAGGCAATTCTCTCTGACTGACTTGCTTCCAGGTGGTGTATAAGGGTGGCACATCTCAGACCTAAGCCTGCCACCCCACATCTATTGGCACACAAGACTACACAGCCATACTTTGGAAAAGGCATTACTAACTCTATTTACAGTAGTGATCAATCTCTCTACTACAAGTGGAAGTGGAGAGGGATAAAGCATTTACAGCACTCCTGGTTGTCGACTTTTGAATGGGCACTGAAAAATCCAAGGGGCCTCCTCGTAGCTTGTTCTTGATAAGGAGTATTACCAGGTCTCCTTAAAGCCATCGTGGAAATAAGCATGGAGGTTCTTCAGGAGATTAAAAAGAGAAAAGACAGCTACCACATGAGTGAGTCAGCTATATCAGTCTTGAGTATTTACCTAAAGGACCCCAGGTCAACACGCCACAGGAACACTTGCTTGTTTGTGTTTATTGATGCACTATTCACAGCAACTAAGAAACTAAAGAGACTAGATGTCTCTTCAGAGAGAGAAAGAGTAATAACTCCAGGTTCTTAGCAGTCACTGGCATTTCTGTCTCTCACACTGATTCATCAGAAGGGAAATTCTCTGGCTGCAGTGGTTTGAGACTAGTGTCTTTACCCACAATTCCCCACCACTTCAGATCTGAGCACAGACCATTTCACGCCATTGAACCCACTCTCTGTGCTGGCAGGTGGTTTCAGGATCTCATGCTTCATGCAGCCCCCTGATCAAGACCCCTAGGGGGGCAGTAATGTTTTCATAGCTTCCAAGTCTAGAGGAGACAACAAATGTTTAGATTTTGTGCTATCAGAATTTGTCAGTTCTTACACATTTTGTGTTACGTGGTGATGTGTCCATGAGGCTGTGAAACAAGATTTCTCCAAGTTTTGATATCACAGACTACCAACTGACAATATTTTTAAACATGGGCTTATGAAATGCTTTTTTTAAAAAAAAACTGTCTTGTTAGGACAGCAGCAAGCATTGATGACAGTGTCAAAAAATGAATATACAACAAAAACAAAGCAAAATCATTTGATCTTGAAATATACGGGTAGTAAATCGCTTCAGCATTTTTCAGAATTATGATTAAATGGTTGTTATAAGTTTTATGGTCATGTTCTCCAAGCACATCTACAGGCTAGTTATGGAACACATCATTATTGTGGGGGAGTTTATTACATAAACATTTTTCTTTAAAAAATTTATTCTTTAAGAACTTCACAGGTGCATATCATGTGTTGTGAATAAATGAGCTCCCCATTCCTTCCTGTCTAACTCTTATCTGCCTTCCCCAGTTTTTTCTCCCAACTTTATGGGCTCTTTTTTTTAAACACCTATTGGGTCCACTTAGTGACTGCCTGTATGCACACAGGTGCAGGACAATCTACTAGAGAGAGCATGGTGTTTCCAGATATTTGATCACAGGTGAACCCCAAAAGTGATTTTATAAAAATCAGCCTTTAATCAGGATGGGGAGCCAGCAACTAGGTGGCAGGAATTAGCCATAGAGAGTAGAAGGGAGCCAGAAAGATGGGTAAAGAGACGCACAGGAGGAGGAGTCAGGGGCTTGGAGTTTGCGTTTTTTGGTTTGGGGTGGCTGGAGAGATTCTCTTTTGCTATCCAAAGAGCAGGGTGAGCTGTTTCCTTCCTGGGTGCTAGCAGGTTTTCACCCCAGCATCTGAGTCCTGAGTCTTTATTGGTAAACAGAGCAATAGCGACTTTGGCAGCAGCAGCCTAAGCAGTGGGTACTGACTGTGGAGCCACAGACAGTAGCTAAAACAACACTTGGTACCCTCTCAGGGCTTGCATCCCTGAAGAAAACTGATTCTCATTTCCCCAGCAACCATCAGGTGCCAACCATCTCAGCTAAGGGTGGCACTCCATAAACTCCTACTCCATCCAGGCTCAGCTCTTGGCTGGCTCTATCTTGTGCATCATCGAAGAGGCAGTTAAAGAAAAGAGAGCAGATGACTATAGAGCTACTTGATTTTGTCCTTCAGTATCTACTGTCATCGTCCCTGGTGCTTTGGAGAGAGCAGGACTCTGGACGATGGAGAAAGGCCCTGCAGGGCAGAGGGCAATGCTGGTGACACTCCTCAGCAGCTGTAAAGGACAGGAGCGCAGGACAGTCACCAGACAGGTTGCCCAGAGGGCAAGCAGCCATGACACTGTTAGCCACCAGCTCACCAATAGCCAGCCCCACAACCGGAAGCAGGAGTGGGTACAAAAACCTGGAGAAGATGTTCCAGCCATCCATCTCCTACCGGGTGCTTTCTCCTCTCTCCCATCTTTCCTCTCCCCCTCCTCTCATCTCTCTTCTTCCAGCTCTCATTTTTCTGTAAATAATTGCTAAGGAGCATACTCTCTCTAAAATTAAAACCATGACCATTATGCAAATAGAAAATGAACACATGTCAGACGCTGCACTTAACTATAAACAGTGTAATCAGGAAGACATGGCAACTGCTTTAAAGAATTCTAGCAACCATACAGAAATGGAGAATAAGGACTTTGGGAGTGAATGTATAAATAAGTGCAAGACCTTCCGGGGAAAGTCAACTAATTTGCATTTCCATAACAAATCATTTGTCTTATTATCATTGCTATATACTTTACAGAGATGTAAAATAGTTCAGAGCCAATGAAAGGTGTGATGAATCCGATAAGTAAGCTACAACAATAAGTTCTAGTTCATGGTAAATACAATGTTAAGTGTTAGCTATTATTTATTATCACAAAGATGTATGTTTGGAATCAGAATGATTAGGATTCAAATATTATATCAGCTGCTTATTAATTAGATGTTTAGGCAAAGAAACTCTTTCTCAGCTCAAATTTCTTATCAGCATGTATTCTCAGCCTATTTTGTGATTCTGAAGAATAAATAGAAACATGCTTATAAAGCAGCCTGCATGGAGCCTACCACAAGGCAAGCATGCAATCACATTTTTTTACTGTTATTTCATATCACAATTTTATTATGGCAGTTTATTAAGATTGACATGTTAAACAATGTTAAAACTTTTATTTCTTAATAATAATCAATTGCTATTTCTATTATTGGGACCATAACACTATCTTTTAACATAGCTAGGTTTTTAAAATTTATTTTTAAAGTAGGTGTGTGTGTGTGCGCGCGTGCAAATCTGTATGTGTCTGTGGCTAGAGGGTATCAGATCACCAGAGCTAGAATGATGGGAATTTGTGAAACACCTGTGTGGGTGCTGGGAGCCAACTTGTGTCCTCTGCAAGGACAGCATATGCTCCTCAGCACTGAGCCATCTCTCTGGCCCCTGTCACTACATTTTAAATCATAAATGGATTTTTTAAAACACATTTCAAGTATTGTGTGGTAGAACCTTGCCTGTAATTTCTGTGCTGTTTCCAAATAATGACTGAGAATGTGTATGTCTATATTTTTGCTTTCTTTTCTAAAGAAGTCAAGTGATTTTTTTTTAATTCCTAACATGGAAGGGGCTTTTCAGTGGTTCATGGGAATAAAACAACGTGGGTGCACACACGCACACACACACACACACACACACACACATATACACAGGCACACACACTTACTTTAAAAATAGATTTTAAAAACCTAGCTATGTTAAAAGATCAGACACACAGGAATCAATGAATAAAATAGGAAACTTCAAGGAACCCAACCCGCTCATCCCTTCAGTTTTAGAAACAGGAAACCACTATTCAGAGAAGCTAAGCTCGTTGTCCAGTGCCCCAATCAGTCATCAACAGAACTGTAAGCAGAAGCCCAGTCTGTTGGCTGGAATTTCTCTATCTCTCTGTCACTCATTCTCACCTCACTGGTTACAGCATGCACAGGAACTGCTCCCTGCAATTCCTCTGTACATGCTGAATTTAAAAATCATGGCCAAAAGCAGCACAGAGTACAGACAGACCACGCCAGAAAGGGAGGTTGCGCTTGACCGGAGCTGAGCAGCCACTGTCCAGGGCAGAAAGAGCAGCCTGCCCATCCACAGTGCCTTGTGATTTATTAACTCCACCGGTACCCATGAAATATTCATCCAGTCCTCCCAGTCACTGTTCCACCACCTCTGTCAGTTACTGTTCCCTGGCTGAGACATGCAGGTTGGAGAAGACACTAGACTGCAAAGAGGGCTCCTTTTAGAGTGTCCCCAAGGCAGAATGCCAATTCTCTTCTTGACGTGTCGTCCTTTTTCCTAATGCACAATGGGTGGTTGACTACCTGGGCTCTTGACAAGCTTGTAGGCAGGGGTTGTAAAAGCCAGAGATAGAGGTGTTTGCCTGGCTTTTTGCAGTGTGCCCCACCTGGGCTCACTTTCCCCTGAAACACAAGGCAGGCCTCACGAGCTTGTCTGACAGGATCCTCCCTCTTGCAGGGGTCTAGTGTCAGGCATTGGGATGGGCTGTCTTATGCAGCATCTTCTTTGCGGTTAGAAATGTTACTCATCAAGAACAGAAAGGAAGCACTTGCCACAAGCCTGGCGTCTTGAGTTCGAACCCTGGCAACCACATGGCAGAAGGACAGCGCCGACTCCTTCAAGCTATCCTCTGACTGTCCTATGCACACCGTCACACATGAGGGGGGCGGGGCAACACAGATACACAAAATAAATAAATCAGAGCAAAAGTTAAAACCTAAAGCAAGTCTTACCCACTTTTTAAAATATTTTTTATTTTTAAATTAGAAACAAGGTTGCTTCACATGTCAATTCCAGGTCCCTCTCCGTTTCCCTCCCCTTCTCCCGTGCCCTCCCGCCAACCCCCCCCAATATCCCCTCATTTCCCCAGGGAGGGTGAGGCCCTCCATGGGGGTGTCCATAGTCTGTCATTTCATCCAGGGCAGGGCCTAGACCCTCTCCCAAGAGTTCAGGGTGAGAGTGCATCTCTCATTATTGGATAGGAGTCCAAAGTCCATTTGTATACCCGGGATAAATACTGATCTATTACCCAAGGCTCAATAGATTACCTAGGCCTCCTCACTGACACCCCCATTCAGGGGGGTCTTGATCAGTCCCAGGCATCAGTCTGGGATTCAAGAGCTAACCCTTGTCAGGTCAGCTGTTTCTGGGGGTTAAACCAGCCCAGTCTTAATTCCTTTGCTCGTCAGTCCTCCCTCTCGGTCACTGGATTTCTTGAGTTCAGCTCAGTGCTTAGCCGTGGGAGTCTGCCTCTTCTTCCATCAGCCACTGAATGAAGGTTCTGTTTCCCAGACTCTCTGGCCATGGGATTATAGGCTGGCACTCCCCAGATCTATGTCTAAAATCCATATATGAGAGAGTACATGCCATGCTCCTCTTTTTGTGACTAGGTTACCTCACTCAGGATGGTTTCTTCCAGTGCCATCCATTTGCCTGCAAATTTAAGGATTCTATTGTTTTTTTCTGCTGAGTAGTACTCCATTGTATAAATGTACCACATTTTCTCTATCCACTCTTCAGTTGAGGGGCATCTAGGTTGCTTCCAAGTTTTGGCTATTACAAATAATGCTGCTACGAACATGGTGGAACAGACATCCTTGTTGTATGAATGGGCATCTTTTGGATATATGCCTAAGAGTGGAGTTGCTGTTTACCCACTTTTCTGATTACCCGTCATCATCTTCTGTCCTTTCCAGATTGTTCCCCCTCAGCTCCCTCTTGTGTATGTCTCCCATACCCTTTTTTTCTTTTTGGAGTCATGGTCATGCATTCTCTCTCTATGAGTAGCCATTTGCAAGTATATCCTGCTATCCCTACCTCCTTCTTTCTTCTTGCACTCTTTCCCAGCATGTCTAGTAGCAGAAGCTATCTTCCCAGAGAAAGATTATTACTCCACAAACACAGTGGGTACCAACCTGAATTCACCACCTCTGTCTAATGTTTACACCCTCTACTCCACAAGCCAGCTCTGTCTACAACTCTCTAAGAAGGAATCTCCATTGTATTACTAAGACAGATCCAGGAGCCACACTGAGTCTGTCCCCTTTGTCACTGCCGTGTCTCAGGTATCTATTGATTGGAGATTCTTGACACAAAACTTGTGACTTCAAACAACAGCAACATTTCTTTTGTCCATCACTTGTCATTTGGACAGGACTCCAGCAGAGACAGCATGTGTCTTGGTTCCCTGAAAAGCAAGGACTCATTTCTAAGACTGCTCATCCACTTGGCTGGCACTGTGGTGGAGACTGGCAGAAAGTTCCTCAGGATCCTAGAGAGGGAGGGTCTCCTTAGAAGGCAGTGCATGCTACAGAGGGTTGTCTTGAACGGTTTCAGAAGCAGGGATGGGGGTAGGCAGTATTGAGAGTAATGAGATAGATTACTGTGAAGTAAAGAGTTTATTAGAACAGTTATTGATTTCATGAACAGATACATATAGTGGGAACTCATTAGAAGAGTTATTAATGCTGTGGACAGACAAACTCCATGGGAACCCCAAGAAGTTCATGCTCCAGCACCAGAGACAGACATCGTGGTAGTGTTTCTGAAGAAATGATCAGAGCCCATAGTTCAGAGTCTTCTTATACTTTTCTGAGGGTGGGGAAGGGGTTCACAGTACAAGTTTTTGGTTTTTTGTTTGTTTGTTTGTTTGTTTTTGATTCAGGATTCTCTGTATTGTTTTGGAGGCTGTCCTGGAACTCGATCTGTAGACCAGACTGGACTCGAACTCACAGAGATCCGCCTGCCTCTGCCTCCCGTATGCCGGGATGAAAGGTGTGTGCTGCCAATGCCCAGCATTCACAGTACAAGTTTACAGCCAGGATCTCTGATTTCCAGGCAGGGGTTAGGGAAGAGGATAGGGAGCAAGATGTGTAGCCACTCACCCTTCCCGTGTTGTTAACTCACTTTTCAGGTGAGATCCTGGCCCTGGCATGCCTGTATCTAAAAACTCACAGACTATGCCTCAGAGTGGTGCCCATTGGCATTCGTGAAAGGAGGCTGCTGGAGATATTGTGACCCCAGCAGATGCTGGATTCTATTACATTCTTGCATGCCTTATCCACTTCATGTGTCACAGAACCAAACAGTGCAGCAGAAAGACTTCAGCCAACATTTACTGTATGGAAAACTATTTTCTTCTGTTAATCTCCCCATGATCCAGAGTGGCAGAAGCAGGGTGTTATTTCTCTTTCACGGTTTCACACTCTTATCTTACACAACCAGGGACAAACCACAAACATGGTAAAGATTCATGGTGTTAGCCAAGGTCACCGTCTGCACGATAACAGGAATTAATTTCCTTAAAGTTAAGTGGAACGTCAAGGCTCTAGGGATGACATCATGAAGGCTAAGTAAGAGACCAAATGAGAGTCTGATGCTGCTAGCAGGAAATACCTCTGAGGTTACTCCACGAAGTCTCTGCTATAAGTGGAGTACATTTGATCTTCTCTACCAAAACCAGTAACCAAAATATCGGAGGATCTGATCGACTCTGCTAAAAACACAAAAAGGCTGTGGGAGAGCAAGAGTTTGTTAGCAAGGCTCAAGAGACTGTTCAGGCCCTGTTATTAGAAAGAGGCTGTGTCTAGGGCACAAGTGTCTGTGTCAATTGGCTAATTCATGGGAGTTAAAACCTTAGCAACAATACAGCATCCTTCAAGGATATTCTGTGCTTTGATTTCATGTCTAATAAGTGCCTTCTGTTCACTGATTTGATTTCTTGTGCATTTTTCTATTGTGAACGTTCTCCTGTTAGTGCATCTGGGTATTTCAGTTACCATGAAGGACCTCCCTCATTGTAAACCCACATATCGGCATTCCAGCGTTTAAACCAGTTTCTTTTATTTCTTTTAAATTTGGTAAGATAGAAACAAAACATTCCCTTGCACACAGATGTATAGATTATTTTATTCCCTTAATAGACACACACACACACACACACACACACACACACACACACACTAAATACTTTCACACTGTAAGAACTCTAAACACTATCTCCACTCCCTGCCCCGGCTCTTCTCTGATGATCACCAGGGATTATCATTGGTAAGAAATTAACATGCAGCTTTCATTCCCTTTCTACACTTTTGTTTACGGAGCCATGCATGCATTTATAAATGGCCTTTCCATTGTTATGCAAAACAAGTCCTGTTAAACACTTTTTTCACATACCTCTACACGTGAGGATCCTTTTTATATTAGCTCATAAAACTCCACTTTCTTGTTTCCTGTGACTGTATGCTTTTTTAATAATAGGACTTATCCAAGTCTTCCTAAAAACAGAGCTGAGAAGATGATAGATAAATGATAGATAGATAGATAGATAGATAGAGATAGACAGATGGAGACACATACATGACAGATAGATATATAAATATATATAGACAGATATATAGATGATGGCTAGATAAGATAGACAGACAGATATAGATGGGTAGGTAGATAATGATGATGATAGATATAGATAGATAGATAGATAGATAGATAGACAGATAATAGACATTCTAAGTCATTGGTTCATACAACATGGAGGTTGTCAAAGTCTAAGAATTACCAATTAAATGGGCAAGTTAGAAACCCCTAAGAGCTTTCGGTATGGTTCTAGTCTGGTAGCCAACAGGATCTAAATCCAGGAGAGATGATGGTTCAATTGTTAAGAGCACTGGTTATTCTTCTAGAGGACCTGAGTTTGATTCCCAGGACCCAGATGGCAGCTCATAACCATCAATAACTCCAGTTCCAGGAAGATCTGATGGCCTCTTCTGGCTTCTGAGGGCAGCAGACATGCAAGTGGTACACAAACCTACATATAGGTCAAACACCCACACACATAAAATGAAATTAAATTATTAAAAAAGAAAAATAAAACATCTATTCAGAAGACATGTGGAAGTTCATACCTTGTGTTGCTGATGGATGTAAATGGCAAGGAGGCTTCTTTTTCAAGGTATTGATGACTGCAGACTCACAGCTGAGAATGAGAGACATAGGATGTTTCTGTGACACTCTCTTCCCCCCAAGAAACAGTCTAGACAGGCAGTCCTCGAAGAGAACTCTTAAGAACTATGATGGGATGCTAAAGAACAACTAACCACAACTGATGACTTTTGGTGGGGGTGGGGACAGATTCAGTTTTCCTTAAGGGGCTGGCCACCAGGAGTTCAACCATGCTCCAGGAATATATGGGCAATACAAATTTGACTTGGCATTTTTTTATTTCTTCTTCCTTTTGTTTTGGGGAAGGCCACAAGAGCAGGAGGGTGGACCTGGGGGGCCTGAGAAGTGAATGTGATTAGAATGCATGATGTGAAATTTCCAAATAATCAATAAAAATATTGTTTAAAAAGTTAGGATGAGAGAGTATTTCAGTTTTACTAGAGGCAAGAGAAAGCTTGTGCTCTGGTTCAAAGGTTACCAGGTGGGAAGACTCCTCTGCTTCCTGGGAGAGTCAGATTTCTTGCTCCATTCATGCGTGAAGCAATCTGCCTTATTTGATCTGTAGGTCTAAATGGCTATTTTACCCAAAACCACCCTCACAGAAACTCCCAGGGTAATGTCTGACCAAAATCAGGGCAGCCTACAGGCTATCGAATTGATATCTGAAATTAGTCATTACCCAGGAGCACAGCATATTCCATTTCCAGACAACAGCTCTTCCCTCCCACCCTCCCTCCTCCCTTCTTTCCTTTCTTACTTCCTTCTTTCTTTTTATTTTTCTATTAGAAATACTACTGTAACAAATCTTCAGCCATACACATTGAGACATGTTTATATATATTTCTGTAGGTTGTATTCCTAGAATGGAAATTGCTGGGTTCAGTAAGCAGAATAGTAACCTTTCCCGCCAAGGTGCCTATGTCCCAAGCTCTGGGACAGTCCAGTATGCTAGATTTCATGACAAAGGAGGCTGTGAAGCGACCAGCCCCCCATTTTAGCAGCCATGACAGGCTAACATGTGCTTGCATGACCTTGCCTGTCCTGATCTCTAGGAAGTTGGATGCCCTCCTCGTGGCAAGTAACCAATCAGAAGTTAGCTGGTGGGGCTGTGCTTTATGGACAAGTGCACAGCAGTGACGTGCAGAGCATAGCAACCACCCTGGGAGGGCCTATGGGCCATAGCAACCAGTTGACCAAACAACACAGGGCAGGTTGTCCAAACATGGAAGCACACCAATCCTGAGACTGTTTCATACCCCTAGACACTCCCCATGCTGCCCTTCAAGATCCCTGCCTCACAGTTTCTCGGGGTCTTTCTCCAGCTATCCATCACCCATGAATGGATGAAAGGCTTGAGCTAATAGGGTTAGCTCAATAAACAACTACAATAAAAGACTCTATGCTTTTGCATTGAAATGGGCCTCTTGGTGATTTTGGGGTTCAGAATTTGGGCACTACTGATATTGGAAAAGGAATTAAGTTTCCTCTTTGTCTAACAACAGGGAGATCATCTGACTTATTTGGGTGGTCACACTGTACTCAAAGTGATCCTCTGTAGAGTTGAGGAGACTCAAAAGCTTAGAGTGGTGGCACTGGGGGATGGGCATGGCTTGATGTGGCTGACTTTGAAGATGGGAGGAGGCAATGAGCCCAGGCCCTCGGCAGCCTGCAGATGCTAGAGGGTCCATGGGAGCATAGCCTTGCTATAGGGACCCTAGGAAGGAGCATGCCATCCAGCACATTGACTGTAGTGCGGTGAAACTTGTTTCACTCTTCTCAACTATAGACTGTGACACAATAGATAGCCATGTTGTTTTAAGCCACTGAATTAGTAGTATCTTAGAATGCAATTCAGAACACAAACATGTGGGTCCTAGGAAATATACATACACTATCATCAGTATTGAATTTTATTAGCCTCCATACTTTTTAGTAATTTTATTGAATGAAAAAATACTATTTCTGTTTCGGGAACTGAAGTTGCTATTAATGCTTTCTTGTAAATTGATGAACTGGATGATCTTGTTTTGATACAAGGCTGCAATCTTTCTTATTGACTCATGAATAATTACCTTTATAACTTCTATTAAAAGTCATTACTTATAACTTTTGAGAATTGCAAATATTTCCTCCCAACCCCTCATCTCCTTGTTAACTCTTCCTACATAGACTGAAGTTTTTCATACCCAGGGAACAGTAATGTCTAAGTCAAAGACACCACATATGCCTGCCCGACCCAAGTGATAAATAAGATAAATAAGTGTGGGTTTAAGTCGGGTACACTTTTGAGAATTCATTTCCTTACTAATTATTGTGTTCATTAAAAATAATGTACTCTGAGCCTACTCTGCACCGTGCCTGCATGTGGGAGAGATAAAAACGAACACAGCGTTCAGTGAAAAGGAAGCTTAGTGGTGGTTGTGGGGACAAGGCCACAGAGCGGGTACAACAACCACAAGAGAATAGCAGATCTGTGATAGACGCTTGGGTGGTACCCATGGCATCCAACATTTAACCAGCCAGGCTTAGTAGAGACAGTCCAGGAGACAGGAGCATGGGACAGGCCTGGAGATGCAGATAGGGAATACTGGGACAGGAGTGAGACAGGAGGGCAGGGCCCGTTGAAGCCTGTGTAATTCAGCCTTGTCTTTCTCCTGAATGTACTGCACACTGTTTGAAGTTGGAGGAAGAGGAAGGTGGGGCGTGAGCTAGCCTTTAACAGAGCCCATGCCATCTCTTCTGCTGAGAAGAGACTGCAGCGGGCACCATCAGAGACCAGTGCCAAGGTGCTATACTGGCCTAGGAAGGAGGCAGGGGCATGAAAATAAGGCATATCAGACAGATGAATACACTGGACAGACAAGAGATTCATGCCTGCATGTCTCCCTGTTTGTACGTCTTGTGTATAAGCAATTTCTACATAGAGGCACTTCGTAACTCAAAATCATCTACTATGCACAAGTCTTTGCAGAAAGATGTAAAAATCACTGTGTTTGACATATAGATCCATGGTAGATGCATATCACATTTTATGTTTTATATTTAACGTTCTTTCTGTAGATGGGCTCCAACTTACAACCTGGTGTGATGATTTAAGAGTTTTGGTGGTGCAAGTGTTATATGCATTCTGCACAAACCATCTCAAGGTTTTGCATTTGCATCATTTTCCAAGCAAAGGACATGATGCTGGGAAGTAGCAGTCAGCCACACAATCGTAGCACAGAACCAATGTGCTCTGCCGTGTTGTGCCGTCAAGCTATGAAGTGCAGCAGGCACTACATGCACTTTGTACTTAGGATATTTCACCTTACAATGCTTTTATCAGGACCTCCCCATCAGAGGCTGAGAAGCATCTATGACTGAATATATAATCTAAGCATCGGCTGGCCCATCCTCTATTTCCTCCTGTCCACCTTGTGCAGGTTATCACACGTATGTATGGAAAGAAGGCGGGGTTATCTTAACTCCCTTCTCAATCTGCAGCTGGTCATCCCAAAGCTCCTCATCACTTGAAAATCTTGGACCCCTGACTAAGTTCATCTTTGCCACCAAGGAACCATAAAGGTGTGGCTGAGGGAGAAGAAAACACTCTCTATCTCTATCGTACCTTTGTTCTATATAATGGCACTTCTCCCTCAGGGTTATGGGGACAGCACTTTATTGAAGCCCTGAACTGTTACAATGGTTACATGAAGGTGCTTGAATTACGAATTAAGTAGGGTTTCACCCTGTTCTGACCAGCAAGTACTTCCCCTGCACTGCCCTCACCACGGTTCAGCTTGCTTCCTGCTCCTGAGTCAGTGAGCACCTAAGGGAGAAGGCAGGTACTTCGTCTGTGGTGAAACTTTCATGTCGCGGTATTATTTTCTCAGCTTCACACAGGTGTCAAAAAAAAACAAACATTAAATGGCACCTTCCAAACCTTCTGTCCGTCGGTCGAACATCAGCTGCTACTGGGTACATTAAGTAGAGCCCACTGCTCACCCCAGGCTACTGGGTCCACCCCACTACGTGAGGAGGGACCACGGGACTAAAAGGAAGACGGCAGATACCGGCTAAAGTGACCTGATAGGGCTTTTGCTAAGGTCGGGCAATGCAAGCCGACACAGACGTCACAAACTAAAGTCTGCTCTTGAAGAGGATCCCCAGGAACTGAGTTTGGTAGGGGCAAGAGTGCGAGTACTATTAAGCCTCTCTGGTGTGAGGCAAGGCCAGAAGAATCCAAGTGAAGCAAATGGCATGAAGCTACATTTGTTCTGGGGGGTGAAGTATAGCTGGGGTGTGGAGAAGCATTCATTAAACCCTGAATGAACCTCCAAGTTTGTCTGACAGACGCTGGTGGTGTCTACACTGGTGACCTAATTGGGAAGACCGCCTGGTATCCAGGACCTTCCTTGGAGATACTGGTGTTCAGCCTCCCCTAGTTTGGCATTGTGAAGCATGAGTTCCTGCTCTCAGTTTCCAGGTCTGAGAATCCGGAAGGACTGGCAGAACGTAGGTGGGCTGGGTCACGGAAGCCCGACCCTTTCCCTGAGCGCCTGCGCAGTAGCTGGTGTAACAGACAGGAGCTCAGCTGGGCACAGAGGGGCTATTTGTAGTTTGATAGTCTCTGCTGAATTATTGATGCCTCAGGACCTCCCCCTTGTTAACAAATCGCCCTCTGCATGAAAATTTAAAGAGGCAAATGAGGGCAATCTCTCAACCCATTATTCCTTCTTCTTTTGCCATCTGAGCTCTAATTTTAAGTCAATCGGCCCAGAAGTACTCTCTTGGGAGATGGCACAGCTCAGACACCCCGACCCTGGGCCAGCAAAATCCGTGTGTGAGAGCAGCATCTGAGTTCTGAACCGTCCACGGAGTTATGGTGCCTCTGACCAGGTGATCACTGGCCACCTCAGTGTCACTGAACCAGGAAGTACCGCATCTCAAATACAGAAGAAGATGAAAAGTTTCAGAACGTAGCCTAGGTTTGGCATTTGGATGCCTGGGATGGCCTAGGAAATAGTGGTGAGTTTTTCGTGATGATAATTTCTAAAACTCCAAAAAGCACAAGGTTGGGGCTAGAGAAATGGCTCAGTGACTAAGACCGTGATCACCCCAGTTCTGAGCCCAGCACCCATATAAATCCTAGGCATGCTTCCACCCGTGTATTACCCTAGTCTTGTGAGTGATAGAGACAGCAGAATCTGTGAACTCTAGGTTCAGTAAGGAACACTGACTCGAATGAATAATATGGAGAGTGATGGAACGGGATACTTGACCTCTTCCTCCAGCCTCCATAAGGGCCAAGGCACTCATACCTGTGTGTATCCATATGTGTGCTACACTTATACCATGCACACACACATGCACACACCCCTCTGTATAGTCTTTTCTTAAAACATTATTTCTATGTTGTGTGTATGTTTTACCTGCATGTATGTCTGTGTACCACATGTATGCAGTGCTCTTGGGGGAACAGAAAAGACTACTGAATCCCCTGGACTTGGAATTACAGATGGCTGTGAATCTCCATGTGGATGCTGGGAATTTCAATTTTATCCTGTAACAATAAGGAAGCATTTCAAAAAATTGGCTGTGCAGAGTGTCTAGAATCGGATAGGGTTTGTAATAAAGGTCGATTGACATACAATGTTTGAACATGCATTGTTAATGTTAATTGGTACTCAGTTCTAGCTTTTGCTACTTTTACAATACTGTGGTACCCTTACCTTGTTCTTCCCCATTCAATAGGTCAGGCATTTCTATATCTATAGGACAGCTGGGTAGACTGAGGCAAGGGTCAGGGATGGGACAATCACTTTATCATCTCATCCCCTGACTACTAGCAAGCTGTTGTCTTACATAAAAAGAAGGCAAACAGGCTTGTGGACAATTCTGCTGATACATGTATTCTAGTCTAATGCTTCCATTTATAAAGCAATTTAGCTGGTGCTGTCTTCTTAGAAGTAGTCAAAACCCAATTAACCTCACTATCTGCTTTCCTATTTACCTTCCATATGCATTAGGCTCTGGCATCATTTCTAATTTACACTCTTCAGTTCATAATATCAGTAGTCACCAGCCCCTTTAGACCCTTCATTAACCCGGTTGTCCTCTGAACCCTGTCATAGTGGGCCTGGTAGTTATTCTTACTTAAGACAGTCAAAGGTTACCTTACATATGGATCCTATTGATTTGAAAAGTATCTGTGGTGTGCAAAGCTAAATTCTAACAATTGTGATATGTGCAGTTTGGTATCATTCATTTTGGACAGTGGATGCTATGATGGCTTCTTGTCATCTTTTTAGACATTAAAGGAATTTTTACCAAACTAGAAGAGAACTCTAGATCATATGCCATGAGTAATGGAGAACTCTAAAGGAATCCCACCAACAGTGTTGGATGTTAGCTGGCATGCACACATGTATGTATGCACACACACACACACATACATGCACAAATACACACACTCCTCCCCTTTAGGAGATGCTGGTTTGAGACAAAAGCTGGAGCCCTGGTTCTGACTCTGCTCCCCACATATACACTGGAGCTCTCTGGTATTGAGGGAAGCCAAGTTGGTTGCTCAGAATGTGGGAGTGGCAAGCTCTGAGGAACTGTCTTGCTTTAGAAGCACCATGAATATCTAACAGCCTTCATCTCCTCCATTCCTTGCTGATGTCAGTTCCCTCTTTGGAAAGCAAGCTATGGCACAGCCCCACTGTGTAGGCATCTGGGTTTGGCTCTTGATTTATTGGTGCTGTGGTTTGAACACAGTACCTTGAGCATTAAATGCTCTCCCAGCAAGCTACAACCCTAGATCTTACTTATTTTGCTGGTTTTTCTCCTCAATATATGTTTTTATTTAAATTAGAAACATGAATGCTTCCCATGTCAATCCCAGCTCCCTCTTCCACCCCTCCTACCTTGTCCCTCCACCAGCCCCTCATCCAATCCCCATATCATTCCCCAGGAAGGGTGAGGCCCTTCTTGGGGGGAGTTTCCAGAGTCTGTCATTTCATCCAGGGCAGGACCTAGGCTCTTCCCCAAGTGTCCAGGCTGAGAGAGCATCCCTCCATGTGGAATGGGCTCCCAAAGATCATTCATATTCCATGGTAAACACTGATCTACTACCAGAGGTCCCAGAGATTTCTGAGGCCTCCTCACTGACACTACACTTATTTTGTTTTTTATTGGTTTTATTGAGGTTTTGGATTTTGTTTCACTTTTTTTTGTGAAGATTTTTTTTAGAACTTGGGTTTTTTTTCTTTTTGTAACCACTTTTAAGGTTACTTTTTTGAGTTACATACATCATAAGTTTTATTATGGCATTTCCATAGCTGTGTGTCATTACACTCTGTTCTCACCCCCCTCCCGTTGCTGTTTTTAAGATGAGGTCTGGTGGGGCTCATGTTGGCTTCAAACTCACTCACTAGCAAGGCTTCCTTGAATGGCTGATACCTCCCACAACCTTCCAAGCACTGGGATTCTATCTTTTTTTTCTTTAAAGACATCTACTGGGTCAAATTCAGAGCAGGCCAGAAGTCACAGGTCAGTGGGCATTTCTGAAGGGCTGTTTTGGTTGGAAGCTATGAAACAAGGTTAATTATTCTGGTTTGCAGAGAAACTCAGCTAAAACTTTCACTTCACCTGGTGACACCAAGTCTCCACATTGCCTCTCTCATTCTGCTTCACTTGGGACTGCTTCTGGGTTTAATGCTTCCCTTGTGTTACTTTTTCTTAAAATCCAAGGTTCCCATTAATTTTTTCTCAGAATCAGAGCATGGCAAAGTGGGGTCCCTCAACTTCATTCAGCATGCTCCCCAGAATCCAGCAAGCTCCCCCACATCTCTATTTCCTTTCTATGAAGAAAGCCTGTCTGGGAGGAAAGACCTCCAACCAACTCACCTTCCCACTTAGGCCACTCTTGACATCTTTTCCAAGACTGGGATTTCCTAGGAGGTCACCCAGGCAGCCGGGTCACACAGGGGACACACTACAGCATACAGAGCTTGATCTCCCCTGCCCCACTCACAGAAAGAAAACTTAAAACCCCATTCCTAGAATTCACCAGACATCTTGGGGTTTATCTAGGGATCTCACATGAGACCTAGGTTCTCCGACTCTGTAGCTTTTGAAGTTGGAGTCCAGGACACTGCCTTGGGTTTGATGGGGGATGGAGTGTCAGGGTTTGCGTTAGGTCTTGCTCTTGGGAAATGGCAGAGCCAGGACTGAAGGCAGGCCTTCCACTCTCAGGCCTGTCTCCCCATGTTGCCATCCTGGGGTGTGTTAACTGCAGTCACCACACATGCTGTACAAGGGCAAGATCTTCCATGTGCCTCCTCCTCTTCTCCCTCCACCACTGGCTCCCTTAGCAACCTCAGTTTAGACTAAGACACCCAGAAATCCTCCCACACCTTCACATGGTTCTTCCTTTCAATGCCTTTGTTTTCAAGTGGCTTCAGTTGCCCAAAATCAACCACATCCTGAAGATATTAAATATTAAATAAATCATTAACTTTATTAGAAGAAATAAAAACGCGTTAGTTTTAAATAGTATTGCATTTAATACCATAGCTTATTTGTAGTGAAATCTTGTTCCACTCTGATTCATCCCACTCAAGACACCAATCATCTTTGTTCAGTGTATCCACACTGTATTCACTATTCTTCTATTAGTTACTTAGTAGCTGGCTTGGTTATAAGATCAACTGTCAAGGTATCACAGTGCCTACATTCAAGTAATCCTTATGTAGCAGCCTAATGCTGTTATGATGGCTACTCACCTGTCTCATCTCTTTCCCTAGGCTCCATGCCATTTCATATCATTACACAAAGATAGCATACAATAAGCTCCAGAAACAGGGAGCATAGTCACACAACTCAGAGTGTAGCAGAACTACTCTGTTTTATTGTTTTTCATCTTTATTGCGTCTAATTTATAAATTGAGCCTTGTCATAGACATATATGCTCAGAATAAAAGCATGGTATAAATAACTTCAGTACTATTCACAGTTTATGCAACCAGTAGTTGAGGATTTGATCCATAATCCCAGAGAATAGGGGACCACTATACTTCTATACTTCTCTTTACTGTAGACTTTTACAAAACAATTGTTTTAAAGTTCTGTATATTTTACTGCCTCCCCTGATGAAGGCTGAAGAAAGGATCTCTCTCTCTCTCTCTCTCTCTCTCTCTCTCTCTCTCTCTCTCTCTCTCTCTCTCTCTCTCTCTCTCATATATTCAGGGAAGACACTGTAACATTTGACTTCTCTTCCCCTCAATTGTTTCATGCCTGTAACTTACCTGAATGAACCACTCTCTTTAGTTACATGAGTTGCTAAAGCTGCCTTGCAGGTAACAGTGTAGAGAAAACAGACTTCAAGGTCTCAGGGGGATGTTAGAATGAACTTAACCTGTGGCTTCACCCTAAGTGCCACCTCACTGTCTCACCTGTGTGCTGAGAAGCGAGGTGTCTCTGGCATCCTTAGACTTAGGCTCCTTCAGACATCGCTGACTTCCTCTCCTTGTTAATGGCCCCTGGAAGCCTTCCATTACAGATAACGGAACAGAGATACTCAGAGTGGCTTGTTCAGAGTCAGTGAGTGCATTGGAGTCAGAGAGATTTGTACAGAGCACTGCTTATGGTGGGGTCTACCCTGTAACCAGCAGCCAGAGCCAGCAAGCCCTTCCTGATGGCATGTTTCTCTTTGGCTCACTCAACAGCTCTTAACCCATGTTTGCTTTTTAATTACCTGCCATGTAATCTACTCCTGCAGACTTACTCTCATGATTGCCAGCACTTAGCAGCTTTTCTCACAGATTTCCTAGAAAACGCATATGTCCTGTTTCTTGGCAGGGGTCACAGGTGAGAGAGTTCTATTGGGTTGAGCTACATTGTATACCATCAATAGGTTTTAATATCAGTGAATGTGTTACTGTGTGTCACTGAGATCACAGGCTGCAGGGGATAAAGTACGTTTTGTGTGTGTGTGTGTGTGTGTTCATGTTCATGTGTGCCAGCGCTGGCACATACTGTACCTGGGTATTGATCAATACATGGAGAGGTCAGAGATTGACATCAGGTACCTTCTTTAAACATTCTCCAATCTTACTTTACAACACAGGGTCTTTCACTGAACCTGGAACATGTCCATTCAGCTAGGCTAGATAGCCCACAAGTCCCAGGAACCTTCCTGTCCCCGCCTCAATACCAGTAGCATAACAGGCATATGATATAGAACCCTGCTTTTAAAAGGGTGCTGAAGATCTGAACTCAGTTTCTAATGTTCAGCAAGAACTTTACCAACACAGTCATCTCCACAGCCCTCAAAATATGTTTTCACTTGCCCAGTGCCATGCCATATGGAAGTAAAGATCTTTCTCATGGGACCAGAAGTTTCCTGTGCCTTTTGGTTATAATATCTGCTAAGAGCTGGTGGCCCAGAAAACAACTAGGAGTGGAAGAAGAGGTTGTCATGTGGGGCAAGTCAATCAACTTAAGTCTTCTGCAATGGAGTTTGTAAAGGATATCAGGCAGAGCATGTGCCCTCTGCGCATTAGAGTCTTCTTTGGTGAAATGATGGAGATAATTATCTTAAATTACTTGCCTAGTTAGCAAGTGCATCATAATCTTTGAGTTTTTGAATATCTAGAGAAGTTCTGAATTTTACATAGCCTTGAGCTCATATGTAATCATTTGACATCAGAGATCTCACTTCTGGCTGTATAATCTCATACAACAATGGATTTAAGCCCATGTGCTCTGTGTTTGTAATAACCCTAGAATCTTGATCAAATTAGTTAATCTTGCCAGCCTCAATTTCTATTACTTGGACCAAAGGAATAGCGATGAGTGCCAATCTCACAGGCTATTATGGAGCTAAGTTAGTTAGCATGGGTAGCAAATTCTTGGTGTGTACCTGCATCTCCAGGGGTGTCTCAGAGCAGCCATGGAAGGCAGCTCAGACAACTCAGTTCAGGTATCTGGGGTTCTGGGATATGTCTTTACTCTTATGCCATTGGAAAAGCTAAATCAGATTTATATATGAAAGAGCAAAGGACAAAGGATAATGGAAGGCAATTTTGGAAAACAAAACAAAACAAAGTAGACCCATCTCACCAGACACCAGGACTTCTTACAATATTTGAATGTTTTATTTTCTGGAAGAACAGAACCAACAAGGCATACAAATATGGGGGAGAGGATCTACTAAGAGAGATTGGCTCATGGGAATATGGAGGCCAAGAAGGCCCAGAATCTGTCATTTATAAACTGAGGCTCAGAAAGGCTTTAGAACATGAACCATCAATGTCCAAAGGCAGCAGGACTCCCCAGTCAGCAGAGCAGAGTCCCCCTCCACTGTCCTCTCGTTCTGTTTAAGCCCTCAGATTGGATGATCCACAGAGCAGTGGGAGGCTTGTCTTTACTCAGTCAGCTGATGCAAATGCTGCCATCTTCTAGAAACATCTGCCCATACACAACCAGAAGCTGCACTTTGCTGTCTACCTGGGCACCCATTAGCCCAGTCAAGTTGGCACATAACATTAACCATCAGATTTTGGAGCAGTGAAAACAGATAGAACTGATTTACAAGTAGAACAGAGGACAACACAAGCCAAAACACGTGTAAGGGAAGATCCAGTGCACAGAGCAGGAAAGAGAGGGACAGCTGATGACATGGGAGGACTGAGAAGAGGCCACACATGGCTCAGAACCCTCCGTCTAAACGTATCTGAAAAGATTTACACGAAAGTCAAAGCACACTTACAGGGACACAGAGAAGGCACCATCTTCGACTAAAGTCAAAGCACACTTACAGGGACAAAGAGAAGGCACCATCTTTGACTAACGGCTGAGGAAGGGTCCTTTAGATGATGCATACACAAGAAAAATGTAAAGGAAAAGAGCAGCGATACAATAACGTTAAGTTTAAGACTTCGTTTTAGTGAAAGATGCTGTAAGCAAAGACTAAGTAAGTCCAAGGCTAGGAGAAAGTATGACAGACCCAAGTAATTGTTAAAGGCCAAGAATCTAGGATTTAAAAGTAACACCCACTGAAAACTAAGAAGCCAGGGAGATCGACATAGCACCTGGCCCAGAAAGTACTGCAATAAAACAAAACAAATGGATGCATTCATGGCCTGACCTTGGAAATAGATGTTTGGTCATGTGTAGGTTATGCTCTTTTTATCATCCAGACACACCTGGAACACCATTTCCTTCCTGTCAGTCTCACTCTGCCAGAGTTGTATGTAGCACGTTCACTCAGGGGAACTGTGTTAGGGAGTCTAGCTTGTGGGACAGTCCAGTCAGAGATGCAACTTGATCCTGGCTGTGCTCTGAATTTATTAGCATTTCCCCAGCATTATTGCCACTTAGAAGTCCCATCCTCTCTCTCAGAGCAGGACATACTGTGGTGATAATAATCATCAAAAACAAACCCAGGGAAATAAAGCCACCAGGAGGCCATCCTCTTTAATTAAGGAGACCTAATGAGTTGCAGTCCTGCCATGCTCGGGACTCCATTATCTGTTATAAATAGGGGACGGTGAGCGTGGTGTGCTGTCTCTGCAGCCTTGCTGCTGTTTTCCTTTATCCCTTTATTTCCTACTTTCCCCTGCTTCTCTGGTAGTGTGTGAGAGAGAGCTGTGACAAAAAACAAACAAACAAACAAAAGCCCAGACCTCTTTGTTTAATTTGAAGTTCTAAAATTCTTCTGGTGTCACCCAAGGAATTGCAACATGACCAGATAGCTTGACTGTTTGGCAGAAGGGATTAAGAAAGATTAAGTCTTCAGCCCCATGCCCCCAAGTTGGGGTGTTTTTTTCCTCTGTTCCCTAGACACAGAGAGCACCCCAAGTCTTGGGCAATGTGTCGTTGTTCATTAGGAGGTCAGATAGGACAGGGTGACATGAATCATTTCAAGTGTCCAATCATCATCAGTGTAAACACAAAACTGCCTTCCCAAGAAAAGGGAACCACTGAAGTGAGTGAAAAAGATGATAGTGTTCAGTTTCCCGGGCAACATTCTAAACGGAGGCCGTCAGGGCCAGCTCCTGCCTTCCTTGCTGAAGACCAGGAGGTGGACTCCTGGTTGTTCTCATTGTTGTTTTGTGACTTTTCCTAATCTGAGAACATATAATGAGAAAAAAATGAGACAGATTTAAGCAGGGAGAAATTTGGGATGGATCATTGGGAAGAAAAGATAATCATGCTGAAATCCATTAGGCTATGTAATAGTTTCCCAAGGGCAATGATGTAAACCTCCTAGCTACAGTCATTTAAATTTAGACTGAGTCGTGAGCTAGCGAGTCCGCCCCAGGGAACAATCCTGCATGGAAGAGGGATTGAATAAGGTGATAGGCCAGATTGCCCATAGATCTATTCCAGCTTGATTTCTAAGACCATGGGATCCTAATTAAAACGAACTATATTGCCTATTATGGACCTGCCACATTAATACTCTATAAGGTCTCCAGGCAAGTCCTGTGGGGATAGTTATTCCTTCATTTTGTAGAGAGAAGGTCCACAAACCACAATTAACTATGTAGCTGTGGCCACATGCTGACTTCTTGCATTGGACAGTGCTTATGTTAAAGACCTCAAAAGGAATTCGGGTTCATAGTGTGAACTCACGGTTCATTCAGAGTTAACCCAGTGGGATAAGAAGCACACTTTGATATCCTTTGGGATGAGTGATGTGTCAGTTTGTATTCCGGTGAATACCACAACAGGAAAATGCTACTCTGCAATGACAACAATTGCTGCCATGAAACACCTGGGCCTAATATGTGCTCTCTCATACACAGTCCTGATTTCCCTTTTAGTATCAACTGGAGAAATCTTGGGAGAGCTCCTGAATTCACAGGCCTGTCTAGTTCCCATCAATGGTGATCTCTCCTCCATGAAACGGGCTGCGGTGAGGCTAAGGCAGGGCCACTCACAGGCTGCCTGGTGTCAAAGGAAGGACAGGTTAGGGCAGATGGATGGCCGTTCAGTTGCGTAGGTGGTGCTCCGTGTGAATGTGTTTTTATCCTTTTTTTCTGTCCTGAGGTTTCTTCTCAAATGTCCTCATGGACCACAGAGCAGCAAGAAATCTCCATCATGCATCAGAGAATGCCAAGTTCTCTCTGATTTAAATTTATAAACTGTGTTCTAATTACTCTGTGGGGAGTCTCCATGGAAATTGGAGTCATCGCTCTGCAACAGTACGAGATTAGGGCATTGGTGAGACTGGGGGACTGAGAATTCCCTTTGCTTTAAGATCTCCTGGTGACACATATCCACGACAATGTCCCTAGCTCCACAGACAGCCCTCCAAGTTCCTACCTCCCATCTAATACTTCTGATAAGTGACTAAGTACACATCCCAGAAACAGCAAGGAACTGTTGTGTCATTCAGTTCCCAGTGAATACAGCTCAGCTCCTGATATAGAAGGCACTAAACTAAAAAAAATGTTCAAGAGGCCAGGGCAGTGGTTCTCCGTTGCAGATTGCAACCCCCTTGAGGGGTCGAACGACCCTTTCACAGGAGTTGCATATCAGACATCCTGCATATCAGATTTCTCCATTATGATCCATAACAACAGCAAAATTAGTTATGAAGTAGCAGCAAAAATAAATTTATGGTTGGGGTCACCATAGCATGAGGAGCTGTATTAAAGGGTTGCAGCACTAGGAAGGCTGAGAACCACTGGGGTAGAGGGATGATGGCTCAGTTCATGAGGAGCTTACCATCAAGCAGGAGGATCTGAGTCTGGATTCCCTGGTACCCACATAAAATCCAGGTGCAGCAGCACAAACTTCTAGTCCTAGGACTGGGGACAGGCAGAGGGAGGCGGCTCCCTGGAGCTCAGTGGTCGCCCTATCTAGACAGTCAGTGAGCTCCAGGGTCACTGACAGACTATATATCTAAACATAAGATGGAGAGTGGCTAAGGAAGGTATCTGATATCTTGAACCTCTGGCCCAAAGCAACTATACACATGCATGCCCACACGTACATAAACACATACACACACACACACACACACACACACCATACACACACACACACACACACACACCATACACACACACACACACCATACACACACACACACACACTCACACACACACACAGACACACACACACACACATACACACACACACACAGACACACACACAGACACACACACACACACCATACACACACACACACACACAGACACACACACACACACACACACACACACACACACCCTTAGTTGATTATTACAGTAGAGTCAAGAGTCTTGGTTTCCTCTTCTACAATATGGCCTAATAATAATGACACTAACAGCTAAACCAAAGATTAAACACCAGAACAACAACAAAAATAAAGTATTCAGGACAGTGTCTAAAACCTAAACAACACATCGTTCCTTCAATATGGGAAGGTTATTTATTCCTGGGTTCAATAGATGAGGAGAAAAAGGAGGCCAGGAGGGGAAGGAGGGGAAGGAGGCAAGCACAGCCAGCCTCGGTTCCCGCCTGTTTGTCCTTACTCTGTGGGAGAGCAGTCTGGCAAGCAGAGGATACCCCAATCCCAGAGGATGCTCTGGCCTCTCAGGCCCCACCCCCGCCCCAGTTCTGCCACGGTCTCATTTCTCAGCTGTGTGGAAACTGCATTGTCCTGGAGCCAGAAAGCAGCTTCTGACTTTTTTACATCATGCTTTTAATTCCACTTGAGTTCCTGGCTTCTGACAAAAGGTCTCATCTTTGGCACAGAAATTCCTCCCACCATACCCTATTGCCCCCGATGCCCTCTGCTGACCATTAGTGGTTACTGCAGCCGATGCGGACGGGTTGTCTTTCTCCTGAAGTTCGGGAGTTGTTAATTTGTCCTTTTAAATTCTCATCCTTGTTTCTTTAAAAAATAAAACAGAACTGTTTCTGTTGTTACTTTACTGCGTCAGGACTTTCCAAAGCAACATCAAAACCCTGTCCGCCCAGTGACCTGAGTCTTCCCGCATCCTGCACCACCCCAGCATCCGCTTAGCTGAAACAGGGACCTAGACAGGGACAAAGTGCTGTTTGGAGCGGATGGGGGTGGGGCTCGCAGCCTGAAGGAATTCTACTAAAGCGTCATTTCTCAGACTTGGTATTGTTGACATCTGGGGTCAGATAACTCCTATCTGAGTAAGTCTGTCACAGCACGAAGAGGAACAGTATTCATGACCTGCACTCTTCCCCCTCTGGATACAAGCAGCGCCACGCCCCCAACCTAAAACCGAAGGCATCTTCTCCAAACACTTTCACTGTCAGAGTAGGGGGAGGGGGACATTCCTCACTGTCTGAAAAGCAGTGAGGGTGATGGCTGCAGAAGGACCTCAGTACTCAGGACCTCTAAGTGCTGCCAAGTGTAGAGCTGCTCTTTGATGCTACTTGGGACTTTAGTGGACACCCTAATTAAGTAGTGTTGGAGATTGCCAACCAGGGGATGGATATATCCAATGGTTGAGGGCGGGGATAGTCTCACCAAGAGCCTTTCTCCTACTGACTCTCAGTGAGCCTTGGTTTCCTGTCACTTGTCCTCTACCTGTCTGTCCCACATCCTGCTTCCTAACTCCTGAGCTCAAGTTCCCAGCTTCACACCTTCAAACGCTGCCCCTTTTTCTCTAGATTGTTTAAAAAAATGAAAGCAGTTCTCTCATTTCTACATCTTTGTGGGAAATTTCCCTCTGTAATAACAACTGTTATGACTTGAATATGAAATGTTCCCTTAGACTTGCGTCTTAAACACTGGATCATAAGCTAGTGGCCCCGATTGAGAGCTTGTGAAAACTTTGAGGGAGAGGCATAGATGGTGAAGGAGGGTCACTAGGAAATGGCCTCCCTCCTCCTGACTGACCCTCTCTAGCCTCATGCCTTCCTACCATAGTAGACTGTAGACTGTTCTCTCTGAAATTGTGAACCAACACACATGCACACACACACACACACACACACACACACGTACAGGCAACAGCTAGTGAACAAGGAAGGGGGGCTAACACTGAGGTAATCAATTTTCAAGGAAAGGGAGGGAGGGGAGTGGGAAGAGACCTGTGCCTGTATTTAGACCCCATTCCCATAGCACCCTGGGCTGGCCTCTCAGTGTGTGTTGCCCTATACCGAGAGTCTCTACTCCCTTTCTACTCTCCTCAGTGAGCTCCTTTACATGTGTATATCATGTGACTTCTAGTGTTGAGGAAGAAGTAACCACAGAGCGTAGTGCACACCCACTATGTTGCACAAATATCCTGGGACTTGGAAACCATTTCTTCATTTAAGCTCAGCAGGGAAAGGGTGTCTTGACAAAGAAAGAACTAGGGGTTGAAGGCATCTCGATTTCTTGTGTTTACTCCCCAAACAGGGTAGCTGTGGCATGACTCACCTCCCTGGAAGTGATGCTCCACCTTCAGGGCTCACCGGCATCGTGGGCTGGGCCTGTGACCCCGTGTAAAGCCCAGCAAAGGGACTCTAACCTCTGACACTCAGTTGGAGCTGCATACTGATGTCTCCAGAACACTTGCTGCAGATTAGTGACACAAATAGGTACAGAGTCATCCTACCCCAGTCATGATTAAGATCGTATTGATGGTGTCCTCTTAGACAACCTCTAAATGCAAGGCAGTGTAAGCCAGCAGAGACAGGATAGACAACGTTATTCTCTGCATGTGGCAGTCTCAGCCCACCGTCTGAGACGGGGCTTAGCTTTACCATTTAGAAACAGATAAATCTTCCTTCCTCTGGCACTATCAAAGCCACAGACCATCCACAGTGCTGGCTCAAAGTCACAGATCATCCACATTGTTGATTTCAGTGAACCTTTCTCTGTGTGTTAGCCGACTGGGAAGGCTGTGCTCCAGGATAAGCTTCAGGGCACCTACGTCCTGTCCTTTATGTATACCCAGAAGACAAAGGGAGCCACCTGCTAACTGGTTGGCTCACAGAAATCCAGCCTTTAAAAGGGAGGGGGAATTTCTCATCTTCTTGACACATCGTGTCTCTCCATTGCTGCTGAATTGTCCACTGGGGCATGTCACAGTCTACATGGTATGTGAAAGACAGAAGGCTCACTTGTCATCTGTCTTTCTCCCTATGGAGAGACAGCCCTAAATTCTGTCATTGGAGCTGTGAGGCACCGTCACAGGGTAATTAATCGGGGGTAGCATATATAGTCTTTCTGAGCCTGGGGCCACTTAACTGAAGCAACCACCCAGGAGGAAAGAGCTTCTAAACGAAATTCAGGCTGGCCTCAACAGCTAGAATAAGACCATCTTACCTGCCTCTGCCAGGAGCAGCCCCTTACTGGGAATCATGCTTTCTGAGGCTGTGCTGCACCCTCAGCCTCTATTCTGCAACCCTGGGGGTGACATGAGTGCACAACCCTGGAAACTCAATGGTGGTTCTACAAGGTTCCACAGAGATCATTTCCGGGTGCAGGATCACTGCCTTATACTTCTTCCGGAAAGCCGCTGAGGTTCTCACTCTCCACAGAGACTTGGGTGATACCAAAGGACACCTAAGATGCACTCTGCATAGAGGGCAAAGACATGAGCACCTAGTGGGTCAGCATCTAGAAATGTTGTTGAGGGAGGGGAACCATGCCACAGTCCTCACTCCTTACCACTGCGACACCCTCTCCTCTGCTCTGCAGACATGGCTTCCAGCCAGAGTTCAGATGAGGAAACAACCCAGGTCAGGGACAAAAGCCCAAAGATTGGGTTGCCACCTATTGCTTACTGGCTGTGCAGCCTTGGATGAATGCTTTCATTTTTTATGAACCTTTGGGCCCTCGCTGAAATAAGTGTAGTAATCCACATCCTCTCGTGAGGCAACATCCGGTGAGAGTTAAGGCACTACAGCAGGGCACGCTGTGCAAATAAGAATGGGGGTAACCGTGTGCTTGACTTCTAGATCCAGCTTTGTCAGGAGTAAGTCTCAAGCTGAATTTAGGATGTGGAAAGTCATCAGAGACCCATGCACTGTACCCATAATTACCATCATTACGCAGGTTCTCTGCCTTGCATCGGTCATTATGTCTGTCAGCTGCTGGCACTGGGGTGAGTCCATCCATTATCTGGTAGACCTTTGATAAATACATAGAGCGTTTTTACCCCTGAGACAGACCTGGCAGGGCAGGAGTGGGAGTGGGGGTGATAGGAGAAGAGACTAGATATTCATCCCTGCCCTGGAGGATGTACAATCTAGAAAAAGAGGGAGAAACACAGCGTTGTTGGACAAAGTCGTTCCCAATCTTTCAGAAATTCCATCTTTTCTTGAGGTTCAGTGTTAGGGAAGCTCACTTTTGACTCCTCAATGCTCTAGAGCTTATTGTTAGTTTTCTTCACCACAGAGACAAGGCGTGTCTCTGATCACATTGGGGACCGCCTCCTTTCTGTGGAGTCTCTCGGCAGCTCCTCCTCTTTGTATCTGGACTGGAGATAGTCCATCTTCTTTGCACTGCCTATAATGCTGTCAAATAGTCTCTCTGCTTCCTCCTCACCAGGTCCTCATTTGTATATCTCCTGAAATCAGTGTCCTGCAGCTCAGGGTGGAGCTACTGTTCTGATCTCCTTCACTGTGTCCTGGTGGTACTTTTCCATATGAAAGGCATTTGCCTTGAGATAAGCTAAAATCAATGCAAGGTTTATGAACCAGTTTAAGACGATGATAGACTAATTGCCAGGTGAGCTACACAGTCAGACTCCATGCCCTGGGTGCTGAGCCTCTTGGCATTTCTTTCTGAGTTTCATGTAAGTATTTTGATCATATTCAGCCAAAAATCATTGGGTCCCAGAGTCTATATATTTTGAGCCATGTTGCTTTGCAAGTAGTCAATATGTGTGCCTTAATAAGCTCTACCACATTTTCAGCTTTCATATTTATAGTTTATGTTCAGGAAATATTTCTTGGACCAAAGTAAATGCTTACAGTCAAAAGCTGAGTCACTCCATCTTCATCCTAAACACAGGATGCTCACGTGTGTGCTGCCACTCATACACCACCCCATCTATTGCATCTCCCTTTTGCTATGAGCTGTTGAGTGTCTCTAAATCTCACTTTCCCTCCCATTAAACAGGTATTCAGGGAGTGCACACTATGCAAGAGTACTATATAAGTGTTCCTTTGGTTTCTCATGTACTTCATTTATTCATCATTTTCCAACATCCATCTTTGTCTGCCTTTGGACCCAAAGATACAGAGACAAATGAAAAAAAATCTTCTTCTCTTTGTGAACCCAGAGTCAAGCAGACTAATTAAGCCATGCACCCAAGCAACCCAAAAGCCTGCTCAACAGTGTGGACTGGAGTAAAATGAGCGGAGGAATAGATGGGGTCTTAAAGAAAGTTATTGGGAGAAGAGATGCATTCTGGAAGTCAAACAAATCCATAGAAAGCACAGCTCAGTACCCTGTGCCCAGGACACAGTGCCAGACATGCTGAAGGCAGCTCAGATGATTTATCAACAGACTCACACTGAGTAAACTAAAGATATTAGAAGGATAGAGTTTGCAAGATGGACAAGATGGAAAAAAGGAAGAAAAAACGACGTATGGAAAGTATGAAAGGCTGAGGGACTCAGACAACTTAGTCTCATCATGGCATAAATTTGGAATAGGACATGACAAGAAGGATGCTGAAGTGCCTGCACATTCTAGTGAATTGCACTAGGCTAGACCATGGGGAATCCAGAGGTGACTGAATAGAACACAAGACCAAATCTGTTTGGTATGTGACTAGTGCATGTGACTTAGCAAAATACATAGAATGAAGCGAATGCGCTGATTGAGGCTACTCCTGCAGATCCAGGGCAAGGGACAGGATTGGAGGTGGTCATGGGGAAGAACTGCATGCTGGGTAAGTGATTTGGAAGTGGAGGGATCCTTCCAGGACACTAGCTTTACTTGGCTATTTAAGCTATGGATGTGTATTCTACTTTCTAAATTTAATGTGGGTGGTAGTAAGTAATATTATGAACTTATTAAAAAACATAGATGTTTAAAATACATACAGAAATAGTTGGGGGATATAGATCAGTGATAAAACAATAACAAAACTAGCACACATGAAACTCTGGGTTCAATCCCCGGTACTTCAAAATTAAAAAGAAGGAAGGGAGATAAAGCTAGGGAGCACATGCAAGAAAGCAAGAAATACACATCAACTTTACCAGCACAGCCTATACTTCTTGTGATGGTCTGCATGAGAATGACCAGCATTGAACCATACATTAGAATACGAGGTATGGCCTTGTAGGAAGAAGTGTGTCACTACAGGTGGGCTTTGGGATTTCAAGACTCCCAGCATTTCCAGTGTGTTCTCTCTCTGCCTCCTGCTTATAAAAAAAAGATGTAAGCACTCAACTGTCCCAGCTGCCATGCCTTTTCTCAGCTATCATGGGCTCTAACCCTCTGAAACCACAGCTCCATTAAACACTTCCCTTTGCAAATTGCCTTGGTAATGATGTTTTGGAAAGGTAACTAAGGTACACCCACTATGTCTGGGCATTAATTTTGGGTCTAAGCTTTCAGAGAATCAAAGGGACAAAGGTATGGTTTGGATCTATTTAAGTCTTAGCTATTGTAGCATACTTTCTGGTACTAAATTCTAAAAGAAATTTGAACATTGGCTCTTATTCAAGGTGCTAACAACAATACTACCCCTGCTGTTTTGTTCAGGCCCGACTTCAAATATTTGCTAGGTGAGTTCCATCCTGCCTGTCAGGTCTCAAACAACCCTTATACTCATACCTAATGGAAATGTGGCTCTTATTCCACACTGGCTGGCAATTTTCTCTTGATCACATTTTAAGATTAAATCATCAGAATTTTAGGTTAAGTTGCTATGTACAATAATTCAGGAAGACTCTACATACTTTTTCTGGAAAAGTAATACTGAATATATTTCCCACTGTTCATCCAAAAAGTGATGACTGGGGACCCGCTGTGCAAAGAGCAATGTTTAAGGAGGAAATGGCATGGCAGGGAGCCACACAGAGTTCTGGTTGTCACATAGCTGTTCTTTGTAGGAGGACAGATAACATATAAATAAGTAGGTTGTACGGGGTCAGGTGGTAGTCAATACTGGGAAGAAAATCCGGCAGGGTAAAAGGATATGTCGATGGCTTGTCCCAGAAGCTTCCTTTGCATGGCTCAGTCTTCATCCTCACCATGTTTTTTGGTTACATCACCTCTTCCTTAGCAACAGAACATGGGATAAACATGACAAAATCAAATGCCTCTCATCATGTTGACCGTTAAAGACAGCAGGAAAACATCCTGCCACTATTAGACACAGAGGTTCTTGCCAAATTGTTCAGAACTAAAATAGCAGTCCACACTGGCTGGATTGTTTCAATGGTAAACCTAATTTTAACTTCAGCTCCTGATTTCAAGCTCTCTCTGAACTCTATTGCAGGCTGCTGGAGTGGCCACAAGGACTGCTGCCATCTATACAATCCTGGTAAGGCCACACCCCTAGTCCCTGCCAGAACAACAGTCCAGGTAATCGTGTTTGTAGACTGAATTGTGATTTTTCTGAGCCACACTCTCCCAGTTCATGTAATGGAGGCCATATTGGGACAACTGCTTGGATGAGATCATGGTGGTGAGTGAGGTCCTTGAGCTTAGTGCCTTGATGAGAAGACTTATTGGAAAGTTTGCTATGACTCTGTCTCCCTGACACATGAGGACAGAGCAAGATAGCAGCCACTTGGAAGTCACAAGTTCAGTCCTCAGCAGAACTCAATATGGAGTAGAACTCTGCCCATGGAAAGAGGCATAAGAGTAACCATTAGCCAACTGAACCCTAGAGCCAGACTGCCTGTATCTACATACTAGTCTTGAGAATGGCTAGATGGGTGATGTCAGACAGGTTACATGGGCTCTCTGAGATGATATTCCTCATCCTCGTCATTTATATATTTATTCATTTATTACATTTTGAGAGGGTTCTCAGTCTCATGTATTTTAGACTAGCTTTAAATCCTCACTGTGGATTTCAGAATGTTCTTGAATTCCTGGTCCTCCTGTCTTCACCTACCAAGTGCTGGGATCACAGGCTTGTGCTGCCATGTTTAGCTTTGAGATTGCTCATTTTACCTATAAAATGAAGGAATAATAATAAATTACTTCCAGGGTTTTGTGAAGATTTAATTGGTTAAACATATGTAATTCTAAGAACATATATAACACATAACATTAAATGAATGCCCATTATGATTTTTATAACTCCAATTTATACCAAAGGTACTGAGACTTCGAAGTTAAGTGACTTGTTGAAGGGCATCCAGAGTGTGGGTGAGAGTCTGAACCCAACCTGACTCCAAACTGAACTCTTGCTGCTAGGATGGCCTCTGTCACCATTAGTAGAAACTAAAGTGATGGTTCTTAAAAGACGAGGATGTACATATAAATAGGAAAAATGTCGGGAGCATCAATGAGGATCTGGGATCATTCCCAGTACTCATGTGTCAATCAACACCACTTACAAGTGCTGTGATCACAGTACTAACACAGAGCAAAGGGGTCTCCACAACCCGACCATGCATTTGATGCCTTCATTTGTCTAACACCATCTGAAGAATGGTGAGGGATTCCTAGGAACAGATTAAAGGTCCCTATTCTCGGTCTCAGGGAGGAAAGAGAAGAAAACATACAAATGACAAGCTAATAGAGAATAGGAACAACTGCTTGGGACAGAGCCTAGTCACAAGACTGGAATGAGAAGGAAGTATTCATTGATCTAGAGTAGGACAAGACACAGAGGCTTTCATCAAGACCCTGTAAAAAGCGATCAAGAGAAGTAAACCAGGTGTTCTCTAAAGAAAACACCACAGAGTCAAGACAGAGAGAGAAGGTAGAGAGATAGTTGAGCCAGTGAGGTCCTTGTCACCAAGGCTGGACCAGAGTTCAAACCCCAGGATCCACACTGTGGAAGGAGAGAACTGACTACAAGTTGTCCATCTCCATCCTCAAACATAAATCGTGGAACCCATGTGCCTCCCTCATATACAAATAAGTAAATAAATAAATGTAAATTAATTTTTTAAGAACCTAGAGAATAGGGTGTCTTAAATGGTGCTGCTCCCTGCCAAGATGCTGTGCATTCAGTGAAAACTCTGTAGTAAGCTTCTACACAATGGATCTGTTCATTAAAGATTTTTTTAATTCATTGATTCTTTTTCTTTTAGATGTATTTTTATTTTGTGGGAGTATGCACAATAAAGACGTGTATTCATGTGTGTGCATCTCCTTGTGGAGGCCAGGGGCCAACCTCAGATATCGCTCCCAGAAGCCACTCAGCTTGATTTCCTTGTGTTGTTGACGTTTTATTTTGCTTTGGAGACAAGGTCTTACACTGAGGCCTGAGGCCTCACAGAATATCCAGGGCTCCACCTGCCCTTGTTTCTCTGGTGCCAGGGTTACAAATGTGTGCAGCCACACCTGGCTTTCAACAAGGATGCTGGGTATTCAGCCCAGGTCCTCATGCTTACACGGCAAGTATTTTACTACCTGAGTAATCCTCTGGCCCCTCATTGGTGTTTCTTTGGGGGAAAATCTAAACATGACACCATCACACTAGAGGAACCCCTGTGGGCTCAGTAAGTGATTCATGCAGAACTCAGTCAGAAGATGTGAAGTACAACTATTTTAGTGGAATGACTTGAATAGAAAGAACTGTTGACTTGATACAGGTTTTAGCTTAGTGACTGAAAGTGTAGAACTTGATGTCATACAGGCAAAAACTGTAGGGAGGCAGCTGCCTCATGCTGGTATTTCTCTGAGGGACAGAAAGAGGCCACTTCTGTCAGAATTGGAGAAACCGCAGGTTGGTTAAGCTGCTGGTGAAAGAAGCTGGGAAGTATGGCTAGAAGGATGCTGGTGGGAACAGGGACAGGTCAGAAGCTAATTGTTTGGATCCTATCGCAACAGCGGTGATCTCATCTTCTGAGATCTGAGCTCCCTCCAGACACATCATGGCACGAGTCCTGTCTTCCTCTACCAGTCTTGCAGCCCCTCTCGAGAGGCTCTTTTGAAGGTTAGCAATGCCAGTATAAATGCAAAGCAAAGGCGATGGTGAGTGCCAGAAAGCATAATAGAAATATATGACACCACAAAACTGCATGGCCTTGAGACGAGAAAAGGTTGGAAACAGGCCCTGTTGACAGCAGACACAAAAGAGCTCACAGGTGACTCTTGAGAGGAGCCTCCAAAGATGAAGTCTGTTGACCAGGTAGACATGCTCACTAAGGAGTACATTCCACGCAGGAGGAGCAGTCTGAACTGAAACATGGAAGCGGGAAGGACTAGAGTGTGTGTTGAGACTATGGAAATAACTTGACAAGACTGAACAGAAGACATGGAAAGAAATAAGACTCCGAGTCTTAGCAAGGACTAGAACATAACAGTTAAACTGTTGAGCCCTATGCCAGAAGCCACAAAGAGTAAATGGGTAGTGCAAACAAAGTTGTATTTTTGAAAACTAACTTCTGCTCATTTTGGAGAATCCCAGGTGGGAGAGCACAGGAGGCCAGTTAGGAAGTGATGAGACTGTCCCTGCTGGGCAGTGATAACAATCTATTACCAGAAGCAGCAGTGGGGGTAAGTGAGGGGACAGATGAAGAAATTCTAATGGAGTAGAAATGAGAGACATACAGATCAGGTAGGACAAAAGGAACTGTCCACACTGTGTCTGGGGTCACTAGAGGTACCGTTCTCCTGAGAGAAAAACAAAAATGGTAAGAGTGTGACATAGTTTTCAGACCTTGAAAGTCAGAGGAAGAATGTTACCATAAAAGCAACTGGGTGCATGTTGACCTCATCTTGCATGGGGCCCTACCCTCCAGATGACGTCAGTAATTGCTTTCCTCAAGAGGTTGATCATTGTCACAGCATAAGCCTTGCTGCAGCTCCAGGAAAGAGCTCTGGGATCTGTGACTCAAACAAGAGGCAGCCATCCTTTCTAATTATCATCCTCTTCCTTTTGTTCACAGGGGAATGCTGAGGTGCATGATGGGAATATGACAGACAAGATAGACTGGCATGTGGACACCTTTGTCCTGGCACTTATGACTAATTCTTTAATTGATTCCTTTCTGACTTGCATTCTTTTTCTGAGGCCACATCCAGGAAATGTCCTTGAAAAGATTTTGCATTGTGCCTGAAGTGAACTCAGATCTCAGAAGATGGCGTCCCTGCTGTCTATAGGTTCCTGAAGACCCCTGCTGAGTTTAGTCCTGATGACAGCCTGAATTTTCCTTTCTAACAAAATGTGGTCTGCATTGAGAGAACCAGTCACCCGCAGGCATAAAACAGAGAACTAGTGTGACAACAGGCCTGTTCTGTTTCAGAAATTCCAAAGTGCACCTCTTTGTCTTCTTTTTAACTCATGCAAACCATTTTGCTTTCATGGTCCACACACATCTCAAGGTTGTGCACACTCCTAATCAACAATGCGCAGGGCTGTCTCTAAAAGAACACAGCAGACTTCAACGTCAATGCCTTTGGTCCATAAACACCCCCACCCCTTCCCCCCCCACACACACATACACACATGACTGTGATCTTTGAACTTGGAAGGTAGAGGCAGGAGTATTAGAAAGCTCTCCTTGGCTGTGTGGTAAGTTTAAAGCAAACCCAGGCTACATGAAACATAGTCTCAAAATAATTACTGATAAAGACAAATTTGTTATGTTCAGGTACCTTGAGCTTGAACAGAGGCTGGCCCAGAGGATCCCTGGAGTTTTTAATGTTCTGCGTGTCCTGCCTTCAAAGGTTATGCTTCAGCCTTAGGCTGGCTTTCCTCACAGATTCACCATGATTCTAGCAATTCTGGGTCTCACCCCATCATGCAGGAGAGAAGCTTTCTTTTCTGAGCATTTCAGTCCAGGTCACGGAGCTATGGCTGAATCTCCGTCAGTGGCTAGACAGCAGGCTGTGCTAACTGACTTTAACCAACCAGAGCCCTGTCTGGAGCTATGTGCAGCTCATCTTTCACTGATGTTTCCAGAATGAGGCATTAGGTGATGATGAATGTCTGGAGAACAATTTGGGATAGTGTTGAGAAAGGTGAAGGGGAGAGGGCTATTTCTTTAATTAGTGGGAGAGTCTAACAGACCCATTGTGGTCAGTCCCGATGCCTTTTGATCATACCCCATGACCCAAGGCCAGTCTTTCCACATGCTGAGCTTCTCCCAGACGCCTCTTCCTGCTTATGTGGAGCATCGTCCCATCTCTCTCCATCTCTGCCTTCTCTCCATCTTTCCCTTTTTGCTTTCTCATGTCCTGAGATTCTGTCTCAGTTTGAGCCACGCAGACCCTTTCACCCACTTTGGCTGGGTTATTCTCATCTCCTTAATCAAGCCCTCCCAACAAGTTTTCCCTGGCCACCTGATCCCCCCCCGCTGCCCCCGCCGCATTCCCACCACCTGATCATCCCCTTTCCCTGTGACACTCCCACTGCCATGCTTCCATTCTCACTCACCCGTGGAATATAGGGAATAAAGTTCGTGCAGAGCACCAACAAATGGCACCAAGAGTAGGTGTTTCATGTTTTAGGGCTTGAGTGGAAACTGACCTGTATGTGTCCTTCAGGAATGTCTGTGGTGGCGTTCTTTCACTGTCTTTGGTTTGCTTGCTTGTTTGGTTGATTGGTTTTGCTTTGATTTGTTTGTTGGTTTGTGTATTTATTTGTACTAAAATTTAACCAGCAATGGCTCAAAAGCTTTATTCCAACAAAGAAATTAGTTGGAAGCCAGATGCTAGAGTCTTGAGTTTAGGGCCTTGAATCAAAACCACGGACCTTATAATGAAACCCAGTCACATCAGAATCTAACACAATGCCAATTGCAAAATATCTCAGTAAGTGAACTGTCCTTGCAAGATGAGATGCATACCTGACTCTCATGATTTGAAATTTCTTTCTTAGAATCTTGCACTGTTCCAAGATTTGGTAATTAGATGACAAATTTTGATAATTATGGGACAAATTTTCAAGATTGTTCAAAACTTAGCACCACCATCAACAACGTCACCACCACCATCACCACCACCACCATCATCTAGGAAATGCTCCATCCAGATAATCTGCTTTGGGGTCACTTCAGCCAGTATTTTATTTTTCTAAGAACTCTTCCCTGTCATTTCAAGGCAATCTAAAAAAATCCATTTTAGAGACATAGTTAGAAATAGTAGGAATCCAAAAAAAAAAAGCCACCAGAAAGGACAGATTGTTGCTTCTTAAGAAAAAAGAAGCTTTAAAATTTTTTCTAGTCAAAATATTAACCAAGAGAACATTGTCCAGCCCCAAGGAGTTGCAGAAGTCCCTTCCAGGCAGCTTCTGCCAATGTTGATACAAACATTTGGGATCAGTATTGTACAAGAGAAAAACTAGAAAACAAAAAACTTTGTAACTCCATCAAGACACAGTATTGTCAAATGGAGGTTTGGATGTGTGGATGGATGAATGGACAGATGAATGGATGACAGATGGGTAACCAAATAAATAAATGAATTAAAACACCAATGGAAGAATTTAGGTGTGTTTATGGGTGTTTACTATAATTATTTCAATTTGTCTATACTTTTGAAAAATGTTAAATCCAAGATGGGGACTGCAAAGGGATGTTAGACACTTAAGAGACAGACAAGTGGGAGGTAGTCCTCAGGCTCACTCTGTAGACAGTTGGAAGGGAGGTAGTCCTTAGGCTCACCCTGTAGACAGTTGGAGAGAGCACTATGTAACTGGCATGGTAGGGTGGGGCTCGCAGCTCTCACTCACAGAACAGGAGCTGGACAACAGCCAACTCTAGGAGAGAGTGTCAGAGATGGACAACAGACACAGCGAGTGGAAGGTCAGTTCCTCCACCAGGGTTCTTCCCAGTGCAGACAAGTTCCTGTTCTTCTAATTATCCAGCAGGAGGGAAGAAAATGCCTTGAACTGTAAGCACTTTGCCTAGATTCTGTCCTTTGCTTTTTGCAACAAGCCTGGAAATGGGTGTGTGTGTGTGTGTGTGTGTGTGTGTGTGTGTGTGTGTGTGTGTGTGTGTGTACTCGTGTCTATCTGTCTGTCTGTCTGCCTCATGTTTTATCTTTATAGCTTCTTTCCCTTTCCAGGTAGACTTATACTGAATTTTCTAAGAATCCCAATGCTATATCAGTTAGTGTGGATTCAGGATCTAGTACTACTGGTAAAAGGCATGGTCACATGACACTGGGGAGGCCAGCGCACACATTCTCTGATAACTTTAATCTTGAGCAATCATCCTAAGATGGAAAACTGTTGGCACTGAAGACATGGAAGGGTAGAAAAACGTATAGCTTAGTTGCTGCTGCCTTTAGAACTCTCTGTGTTTCTGTCATTTAATTGAGAATATTCTTTCCGTTGCTTGGAAAGAACCCTGACAGGAATGATGGAGTTCCCATAGGAGAATCCCAGGATCAGTGGGACCAAGTGGCTTCACTCATGGAACCCTTTGGTATTTAAACCCAAGCTCTCTGATTCCCAGACTCAGCACCTTCCAAGCATACTACAGCTCACAGATGGGGTTTACACTCTGCTTCAGGTACTTACTACCTGGATGGGTAAGCCACGAGTCAATTTCACATTTCTAAATTTTTCTGTTGTGCTAAATGATGTAACAGCAATCACTGTTTGCAGTGGAGATAAAGTAAACTCATTTATGTACAAAATTGCCATATAATAAAATGTTCAGTGAGTGTCAGCTTCTATAATGAAAATGATGATAGTGATGTTAGGATGACGGTGATGGTGATGATGATGGTAGCAATGATGACAATGATAATGATGATGATGATGACAGCATCAAATTAGTGTTTTCGCAAGAAAAGGGGGGTGCTAAAGAAGAAATCAATAAAGGAACTACTTAGAGAAGTGAGGTGGCTTAAATGTTCTCTTTCATCCTGGGGTCAATGAAGGTTAGAAACCCCAGCAAGCCGCGAATGAGAGCTGAACTACAAGGGATGGGATCACTAGCTATGACTCTAAAACAGTGCCTTTGGTAGCCGGGAAGACGGCTCAGTTGGTAAAGAGGACCAAAGGCTCAGTCCTAGCACCCATGTAGAAAAGTTGAGTGTGCCTGCAATTCCAACTCTGAGGAGGCAGAGACAGGGTGATCTCCATGGCTTTCTGGCCAGCCAGATTAGCTGAGTCAGCAAACTCTGGGTGCAGTAAGAGACCCGGTCTTAAAAAATAAGAGGGAAGGACTGGAGAGAAGGCTTGATAGTTAGGAGCTTTTGTTGTGGATCCTGTAGAGGACAGGCTTCTATAGGCACCCATTCATGAACCATATATACCTCTCCCAACATACACACAGGAGTGCTAATAAAATAAACCTTTAAAATTAAAATAAGATAGAGAGCAATTGATAGAGACATCAACATCTAACATCTTGCCTCCCCACACATAAGCACATACCTAGATGCACATACACATGAGAATGTACACACACACACACACACACACACACACAAAACAGGGGCTATGGAAGACACAGCCAGATGTAGTTCAACAAGAAAAAACTAGGCACAAATATGTCTGGCTCTTCCCACATACACCACTCACTCTAACTCTCCTGTCAGTGTTATCTGTTAGTGTAGCCCAGGCAGATGTGGGCAGCTGTGGAAGCCCTGAGTGAGTGTGTGAAGAACAGATGAAGCTCCAAGGGAATGCGTATGATTGACAAGAATCAATCCCTCAGGCCCATGAGAAATGGAAAAGCATTCTTCAGGTCCACATGCAAATATTAACAGATTATACAGACAGTATTGGCCACAGCTACCTCCTCAGGGATGTTTACAGCCAGAGACTGTTCACCTAGAGAAATGTCCTACAGAGACCAGTAATTCCTCCCTGTGCTGTACTTAATAAGCATAATAAATAAGACTTTCACAGTTAGCACCGATGCATCAGAATAAGCATGGCCCATCCTTTATCAGCCTTACTGTACACGTCTGTCCTTTCTTCACTCCCTTATCCCAGTCAATTTCCCATGACCAAGTCATGCTGGACATAGCAAGCACATGTCAAAGGCAGGGAGGTTTGGTTGATGCAAGTCATGGAGAAGTGTGAAGAATGGTACACACGCACCCTAGAGACACTTTATCTCAGCATCTGTCTTTCAGAGTGAGAAATACGTCTCCAACATTGAAGGCCTATGATATCCTACCAGCCACCACTGCAAGGAAGATAGCATGACTCAACCATAGTCCCACCTGAAGCTAAAACATTAGATACTACCAATGACTTTTAAAACTTTTTACTTTCAGTGGTGGTGCTAGGGTTCAAAACCACAGTCTTGTGTATTTCAAGCATGTACCATGTCACTGAGCTATCTCCAGCCCAACCTTTTATATAAGGTGACAAAGAAAAAAGATAGAAGAAATTAATGATGTATAGCTGCATAGTCCTATACCTGAAACTGATCATACAAGATAAATTGTTAGGCATGATTTCCTTCACCCATCACCAAAGCCCTGCTCCTCAGTCCCTTTGGTGGATTGGGATCCTTAGTTGCATTATTATTATTTTTTGAGACACTGTTGAAGTTCAAAGGCTAAGGCCTTGCCTTTGTGTGTCCAAATGTTCCCGTTTCATGTCTCAAAAGTCTGCTCTCTGTTCCAGTGTCTCCATCTTATTTTTTGAGACATGGCCTCTTACTGAACCCATAACTCTCCATTTCAGCCTCACTGACTGGCCAGCAAGCCCTAGAAATACATAGCAGAACAGACATTAATGTCTTCATTCTTAGACCCCAGACTGGTCCTCACTTCTGTCTAACACATTCAAGATAGTCAGCAACTTCTGAGAGCCTTCATACAGATTTTCTAATTTCCTATTTGTGTCCTGGCTGGACCTCCAAACTTTTAATTTATTTGTTTAGCTATGCATATCATTTATTATTGATAAAAACAGTCAAGTTACACCACATTATTGATAATTACCATTGTCACCATAGCAACTAAGGACCATAACTAATTGATCTTCATCTTGCTTTCTACTTACATGAATTCCAATTTCTGTTACTATTAATAATTTGAGTATAACATCCTAAATTATCTGCATAATATTTTCCTGTATCAAAAAATTCAATGCATTCATTAAATATGGTAGCAATTTTATCAGTCTCCTATTGATGCTGCAATCAATTACTATAAACTCACTGGCTTAAAACAACTCCCATTTATTATCCTATATATAAAAACAAAAGTCCTCACTAGGCAAAGTTAAGGTTTCATCCTTGAGACCCCAGGGGGAAATAAGTTTCCTTGACTTTTCTAATTCCAGACACTGCCTTCCATCCCTGACTCATGGTGCCTTTCTGCTTTCAAAGTTAGGATGGCTGTCAATCTTTCTCATAATGTATCACTGATGCTATCTCTTCTAGATGCCCCCTTCACTTTTAAGAACACTTTTGATTCTATGGGGCCTCTCTGAACATCCAGAAGAATCTATCTGTAACTCAGTTGATATCACTCTTAATTCCATGTACAGATATAATCCCCCTCTTCATGAAACGTAACATCTAGATTCCAGGAATAGGAGATGAACATTTTCAGGAGGCCATTATTCTGCTAACTATACAATATAATCCCATATTCCGCTTCATAGACCTGTTGTTTAAGTAGCCATTTTTAGTGTCCTTAATTTATTCACCTGGGCGTTTTCAAAAAGATTTGATTTTATTTGTAATTGTGCGTATGCATGCAGATATGTGTAGGTGTCCACAGATATCAGAAGAGGGCATCGGAGCCCAGGATCTAGAGTTAGAGGCTGTCATGAGCTACCTGACACCTGACATGGGTGCTTGGACTAAGGCATGGATCACCTGTAAGAGCAGCACATTTTCTTAATGGCCGAGCCAACTCTCCAGCACTTCATATGGGTTTTGTCTGAATACAAGTCGTGTATTCCAAAGGAATGACTGCAGACGACATAATCAGGAGATAATTACAAAGACAAAGCAAGGTAAAGTACACAGACAAAGTAGTTTTTAAATTACCCTAAAAGCAATAACAACACCAAGGAGCAAGGAATGGAGAAACAATCCACAAAATTATTTAAGGTATGTGACCTCACAGCAAAATATACAACCAGTACCAAACTATGATCCAGAAGAGATGAAGCCAGAGGAATAAATGCCCTCATATCACTTCATAAATTCTTAAGTCTCCTTCCAGCTCTTCCATTGGCCAAACATATCCAAGTCATAAGATGAAGAAGTCAAGAGGATGTGGCCAGCAAAAGTCACCATCACACTCACAAAGCAGGTAGAGAACTGTGAACCTACAGGGTTAGACTAAGTAGAACCTGAATGTTATTTAGCTAAATAACTCCTACTAAAAAGATGGATAATACCTTAATACCTATTGTGCAGTCAGCCATTTGTATTTTAAAGTATCCAGTTGAATAATAACAGATTAATTTAAGTAGAACTTACAAGGAATAATTTTAAGCTTCATGACTTAAAACAAGCCTTATCTATTAAATATATAATGGGATGTATACATACTATATTTAAGTATTAAGAATTTAAAAGTATGACAGGCATGCAGTAGTACAGGATGAAAGTTATTCCATCATTTCTAATGAGTGAAGGATGACATGGCTCATTCCCAAACTACCAAGGTCTAGGAACTAGGACATTCTCATGATGTCATCCCTGGACACAAATGATGTAACCATGAAGGAACTGTAGTTTTTGTATCATTTCACCAGGAATTTACTCATCACATCCAAGACAATATGCAAGCTGGAAGTGCATGTAGGTTACATAAAGTTTTTATACCTTCTTAAGGGACAATACACATCATACCACATTTTCCAGCAATGAAGATATGTAAGTCCAAAATGTAGGGGAAATGGGGGAGTCAAAGAGTATATGACAGTGACCCCCATGCTACATGCATAGAAGAATTACAAACCAACCAAAGATGAAACTCCAGCTCTGCTAGATACAGGCTCCAAGAAAGGAATTTCTTTCACTGTGCACAATTTCCCTGTGAGTGACAGGAACAGTTGTAGAGGAAAATGCATTTCAGTAAACAGGAAAATTTTCCAAAGAACTTTTTGTGCAGAGGAAATTTTTCAAAGCACAAAAGTCCATAAATTCCTAACTCCAGGACAGGGTGGCATAAAAAGCAGCTACTTCTTAGTCAAAGAGAAATGTTGAGGAAAAGATGCCTTCCCTGTTCCCATATAATGAATACTCTAGAGCAATCATATTTATGATTCTGCACAGAATGGTAGAAAGTAAAAGCCAAATTTTTCCCTCTTCTCTAGTTCTCTCCCTCCTACCTCTCCCTCTCTCCTTCTTTCTTTGATTCTATATACTATTTTCTATACAGAGATAGATACAGATAGATAGAAAGACAGACAGACAGACAGATATGCAGGCAGACAAGTGGAATGATAATGGTGGGGAATCTCAATGATCAGAAAAGCCAAGTTCCCCGAGTACCTGAAATACTTACAAATAGGACAAGAAGTTTCAACGAAGTGACTTGGGTGAATCCTTGTGTTAGCCAATTTTCAGTCTCCTAAGACCAGGTAATTTATAAAGGATGCCAGTTTAGAGGCTGGGGTTATGGCTCAGCGGCAGAGTGTTTGCTTAGCCTGTGTAAGATCCTGGGTTCAATCTCTGTCATCAAGAAGGAGGAAGAAGAGCAGGAAGAAGAGGAAGGTGAAATGAGGTGAAGGGGAGGGGAAGAGAGGGGGAGGAAGTGGCCAGTTGTTAATTAGGTTCTGGAAAGTTCAAGAGCAGGGTACTGGCATCTACTCAAAATCTGTATCATAGCATGGCAAGGTCATCACCGTTAAAATTGAATATGCTTACTAGAAAGAGCTCGCCTTTATAACACAGCTATTCCTACTACAACCATTAACCTGTTAATCCATTATCAATTTATTCATGAGCTCAAAGCCTTCATGAATGTGCAGCAATATCCTAAAGGTTCCACCTCCTAATGTCATTAACACACGACTTAGGGATTAATATTTCAACCCCAGTGCTGAGGGACACATTGGAACTGAAGTTACTGAACACAGGTGGGCTCTCATCCGCAAAGCACCTCATGACTGCACTGGCCAGCTCCTATACCTTCTTTGGGATGCCCTCCTCGGGCTCCTTCACTGAGCACAGAAGGCACACCTAGCACCTCTAACAATAAATGCGCTCCAGTTCACTCTTAAGTGTAAGGAAACGGTGAGCAAGGCAGTTTCAAATGTTGGAAACCAAATGCCTCTGGAGCAAGCCTGGGAAAGAATAGTTTTGTAAACAGTGTAGCCTGCTGTGGAGTGCATTATTTAAAGTTGAGCCCCAGCGCTTCTGTGAAGTGTGCAGCCCTGGTCTGTAGAGACTGCTCCCCAGCTAGTCCGTGCAGAGCTTTGTAAAAAGGAAAAGAAATTATGGAGAAGAGGGATCAGCTCTGACTTCCTGATCGAAGCATCTCCTACTTGCTGAGACAGGCAGGCTTGACTGGATCCACTCCCCACCTGCTGTCAGTGGTAGGTGAACTTCCCAGGAGAGGAGGAACAGCTGCTCCCCATGTCTGGGTTCTCCGGCAACTGCCCTTGAAAAGGGCTCTGTCACCAGCTGTGGAATCAGCTGTTTCCTTTTCCCAACCTAGGAACACACCAGAAAACAGAGAAATTCAGATTCTTTTTTTAATGTATTTGTGTTTTATTTTCTTTTTATTCATTTTTATTTTTACAGCATATGTATTATTTATTTATTTTTCAGTTTAAATTTAGATAAGAAACAAGGTTGCCTCACAAGTCAGTTCCAGGGTCATCTCCCTTTCCCTCCCCCCTCCCATGCCCTCCCCCCAACCCCCTCATTATCCCCTCATTCCCCCAGGGAGGGTGAGGCCCTCCATGGGGGTGTCCATAGTCTGTCATTTCATATAGGGCAGGGCCTAGACCCTTCCCCAAGAGTTCAGGGTGCGAGTGCACCTCACATTGTTGGATGGGAGTCCAAAGTCCGTGTGTATACTCGGGATGGGTACTGATCTGCTGCCCAAGGCTCAATAGATTACCTAGGCCTCCTCACTGACACTCACATTCAGGGGTCTTGATCAGTCCCATGCTGGATTCCCAGGCTGATGCCTGGGATTCAAGAGTTAACCTTTGTCAGGTCAGCTGTTTCTGGGGGTTAAACCAGCCCAGTCTTAATCCCTTTGGTCATCAGTCCTCCCTCTCTGTTACTGGCTTTCTTGAGTTCAGCTCAGTACTTAACCAAGGGAGTCTGCCTCTTCTTCGATCAGCCACTAAATGAAGTTTCTGTTTCCCAGACTCTCTGGCCATGGGATTGTAGGCTGGCACTCCACAGATCTATGTCTAAAATCCATATATGAGAGAGTACATGCCATGTTTCTCTTTTTGTGACTGGGTTACCTCACTCAGGATGGTTTCTTCTAGTGTCATCCATTTGCCTGTGATTCTCAGGATTACATTGTTTTTTTCTGCTGAATAGTACTCTATTGTGTAAATGTACCACATTTTCTCTATCCACTCTTTGGTTGAGGGATATCTAGGTTGCTTCCAAGTTCTGGCTATTACAAATAATGCTGCTATGAACATAGTAGAGCAGACATCCTTGTTGTATGAATGGACATCTTTTGGGTATATGCCTAAGAGTGGAGTTGCTGGGTCTTGTGGTAGGTTTATTCCCATTTTTCTGGGGAATCTCCATACTGATTTCCAAAGTGGCTGGCTTCCCAGGCTAATGCCTGGGTTTCACGAGTTAACCTTTGTCTGGTCAGCTGTTTCTGGGGGTTAAACCAGCCCAGTCTTAATCCCTTTGATCATCAGTCCTCCCTCTCTGTTACTGGCTTTCTTGAGTTCAGCTCAGTACTTAACCAAGGGAGTCTGCCTCTTCTTCGATCAGCCACTAAATAAAGTTTCTGTTTCCCAGACTCTCTGGCCATAGGATTGTAGGCTGGCACTCCCCATATCTATGTCTAAAATCCATATATGAGAGAGTACATGCCATGTTTCTCTTTTGGTGACTGGGTTACCTCACTCAGGATGGTTTCTTCTAGTGTCATCCATTTGCCTGGGAATTTCAAGATTCGTTCAAGGGTACCACCCACTTTCTCTTCTAAGAGGTTCAGTGTGGCTGGATTTATGTTGAGGTCTTTGATCCATTTGGACTTAAGTTTTGTGCATGGCGATAAACATGGATCAATCCGCATTCTTCTACATGCCAGCCTCCAGTTATGCCAGCACCATTTGTTGAGGTGCTTTCTTTATTCCATTGTATATTTTTAGCTTCTTTGTCAAAGATCAGATGTTCATACATGTGTGGGTTAATATCAGGGTTTTCAATTTGATTCCATTGGTCTACCTGTCTATTTTTGTGCCAATACCAAGCTGTTTTCAGGACTATAGCTCTATAATAGAGCTTGAGGTCAGGGATGCTGATGCCTCTGGACGTTGCCTTGTTGAACAGGGTTGTTTTGGCTATCCTGGGTCTTTTGTGTTTCCATACAAAATTGATTATTGTTCTTTCAAGGTCTGTGAAGAATTGTGCTAGGATTTTAATGGGGATTGCATTGAATCTGTAGATTGCTTTTGGCAGGATTGCCATTTTTACTACATTGATCCTACCTATCCAAGAGCATGGGAGATCTTTCCATTTTCTGAGGGCTTCTTTAATTTCTTTCTGTAAAGATTCAAAGTTCTTGCGATACAGGTCTTTCACTTGTTTGGTTAGCGTTACCCCAAGGTATCTTATGTTATTTGTGGCAATTATAAAGGGTGATGTTTCTCTGATTTCTTTTTCAGCCCTTTTATCATCTGTATGTAGTAGGGCTACTGATTTTCTTGAGTTGATCTTGCAGCCTGCCACTTTGCTGAAAGTGTTAATCAGCTGTAAGAGTTCCCTGATAGAGTTCTTTGGGTCATTGATGTAAACTATCATATCATCTGCAAACAGTGAAAGTTTGACCACTTCCTTCCCAATTTGTATCCCCTTGATCCCCCTTTGTTGTCGTATGGCAATAGCTAGAACTTCAAGTACCATGTTGAACAGGTATGGGGAGAGTGGTCAGCCTTGTTTTGTTCCTGATTTTAGAGGAATTGCGTTGAGTTTCTGTCATTTAGTTTGATATTGGCTGTTGGTTTACTGTATATAGCTTTTATTATGTTTAAGTATGTCCCTATTATCCCAGATCTCTCCAAGACCTTTATCATGAAGGGGTGTTGGATTTTCTCAAAGGCTTTTTCAGCATCTAGTGAGATGATCATGTGATTTTTGTTTTTCAGCTTATTTATATGGTAGATTACGTTGATGGATTTTCGTATGTTGAACCATCCCTGCATCCCTGGGATGAAACCTACTTGATCGTGGTGAATGATTGTTTTGATGTGTTCTTGGATCCGATTTGCCAGTATTTTATTGAGTATTTTTGCATCAATGTTCATGAGGGATATTGGTCTGAAGTTCTCTTTCTTAGTTGTATCTTTGTGTGGCTTGGGAATCAAGGTTATTGAAGCCTCATAGAAAGAGTTTGGCAAAGACCCTTGTGCTTCTATTGTGTGGAATACTTTGAGAAGAATTGGTATAAGCTGTTATTTTGAATTTCTGGTAGAATTCTACACTGAGGCCATCTGGACCTGGACTTTTTTTGGTTGGGAGACTTTTGATGACTGCTTCTATTTCCATAGGGGTTATAGATCTATTTAAATTGCTTATCTGTTCTTGATTTAGTTTTGGCAAGTGATAGCTATCCAGGAAGTCGTCCATTTCCTTTAAATTTTTGAATTTTGTGAAGTACAGGTTTTCAAAGTATGACCTAATGATTCTCTGGATTTCCTCAAAGTCTGTTGTTATGTCCCCCTTTTCATTTCTGATTTTGTTAAATTTGCATGTTCACTCTCTGCTGTTTGGTAAGTTTGGACAAAGGTTTGTCTATCTTGTTGATTTTCTCAAAGAACCAACTCTTCATTGCATTGATTCTTTGTATTGTTTTCCTAGTTTCTACTTTATTGATTTCAGCCCTCAATTTGATTATTTCCTGGCGTCTACTCCTCCTGGGGGAGTTTGCTTCTTTGTGTTCTAGAGCTTTCAGCTGTGCTGTTAATTCTCTAGTATAACTGTTCTCCAGTTTCTTCATGTGGGCACTTAGTGCTATGAACTTCCCCCGTAGCACTGCTTTCAAAGTGTCCCATAGGTTTGAGTATGTTGTGTCTTCATTCTCATTGAATTCGAGGAAGTCTTTAATTTCTTTTTTTATTTCCTCTTTGACCCAGGGATGGTGCAGTTGAGCATTATTCAATTTCCATGAGTTTGTAGGGTTTCTGCAATTTGTGTTGTTGTTGAATTCTAATTTTAAAGCACGGTGGTCTGATAAGATGCATGGAGAATGAGATCGGGTCTATGGGATTCTTTAGTTTCTCTCAAGTTGCTTTTGTCCTCGGGTGATGACCACTAAGTTTTCTGCAAAGACTGGTTTGAAAAATTGTGGGAATGACTTCTTCAACAAGTCTCTGCCAGGTTGGTTGAAGTCAGCAAAAAATATCCTCCTGTCTTGAGGATATGTACATATATGTATGTATGATTATATATGTATATGTTTGTGTATGCATATATATTTGTATATGTATATATGGTATGTATATGTGCATATGTATGTGTGCATACATGTATGTGTATATGCATATACATGTGAATGTATGTCTACATATACACATATACATGTATGTACATGTGTGTACATGCACATGTGTGTATGTGCTTGCATGCACATATGTGTGTGTGTGCGTGTGTGCACATGTTTGCTTGTATGTGTGTGTTAAAAGACTTATGTGTACTTTCTCTTCTTCCCTTGCCTGGTCTGTCTACCCTGTCAAAACTCTTGGTATCTAGAATGATTCCTAAGAAGGATGGGTCTTCGCCTTCTTCCCTTTCTTCTACGATTACAGAGTAATTCTTTGTCCATATTACTTTATTTTCTCTAGTTAGACTGTCAAGAGTCTGTTTGCTCAGTCTCTCAGCTTCACCACATTTTGTTGGTATTTTTCTGCTCTCCACCCCATTGTATGAATAAGGCAAATCATTAGTAATCTCTTACCTGACAGTTCTGTAAAGAAACTAGAAATCAGAGGGTATGCAATCCATTTTTATTTCAATATCATATGAATGAATGCGAAGTCTGGGTCTTGAGTTACCTGAAGATTACTTACTGGCATATTAACTGGAAATTATTAGACAAAATAAAAGCTAAGAAATTTAAAAAATTGTCATCAGAAACTCGACCTCTGTAATCTGCTCTTCTCATTTAGCAGACAACTGATTCTCCTCACTCAGTGACAAAAACACCCTTAAAAAGCAGGGTGAAGTTCAGAGAAGATGACTTTAGCCATATTGGGCACTGGATCACAATGACTGCTTTCAGCTTTAACAGAATAGATTTGCTCTCATCAGTGATTTACTTTTCAATGATATCAACTACACAGTTTATGTATGCCAATATGATTTTACAATTACAAGTTCAATGGCACATCTCCATCTTGCAGATAGTGTTCTTGCCACCGCTAAATGAGAAAACTTGGCTGAATGTATGGCGTTCTTTGATGTCTTCACTACATGAAGAAAGCCAAGTGTTCACGAAGGACAGAGCCAAAGCTTGATCACTTCTGCTCCTTCCGCTGATACTCCATGCTTTTATTGGGGGTGACTATGACAAGAACAGATTCCCTCAGTACTGTTATTGTCTTCTGAACCACCAACTGCTTAGCCCTCGTCCACCAGCTCCACCATCCCTGCCCAATCGAGGTCAACCATGACAAATGATATCATGGGATAACTTGAAATTACAAGCAATCCATGCCACCACTGCCACCCAGATGATCATGGGAAGTTATAGGGTAATGGCAATAGGATTCCCAGAATATAATCACTATCCTACTATCATCACTAAGGTCATAGGATGAGCAATTTCTGAAGTGAATGGTAATCTCACTGACTGGCCCTTCCATGTCCTACACCCAATATGCTAGTCACGGGTCTGACCTGTCTTCTAGAGAAGTAGCCTAATGCTAATTAACATAGAAGACCAGGTAGGTCCCAATACATTAATAATGAGTGACTTTAAAAGCACACTCATCAGTAGATAGGTTATCAGACTAAAAATCAACCAAGAAACTTTAAACTGAATAGTAGTTTTAATAAGAATGTTCCCCCATGGGCTCATAGATTTGAACACTTGGTCACCAAGGAGTGTGTAGCAAGCTTTCATGTCTGGACTATTTTTGGATTGTCAGACCCCAAATAAGAACATAGAGACTTCTTGTTAATTATAAAAGCTTGGCCATTAGCTTAGGCTTGTCCAACTAGCACTTATAACTTAAATTAACCTGTTTTTATTAATCTATACTCTGCTATATGGCTTGTTTATCTCTACTTTGTACCATATTTCTGACCTCTTTAGTGTCTCCTCAGCTTCTCCATAGCATAATCCATGTGCCTAGATTCCATCTCCTCTTCCTCTCTCTTCCCAGAAATCCCACCTATCCTCTCCTGTCTAGCTATTGACTATTCAGCTCTTTATTAAGCCAATCAGAAGGTGCTTTAGGCAGAGACACATCTTTACAGTGTATACAAATATTCTGAACCAGAATTGGCACCATTTGAAAAGATTAGGATGTGTGTCTTTGTTAGAGGAAATGTGTCATTGGAGGATGGGTTTTGAAATTTCAAAAAGTCCATTACAAGTTGAGTCTCTTTCTTCTTGATGCCAGTGCATATGGATGTAGAATTCTCAGCTACTTCTCCAGCACCATGTCTGCCTGAATGACACTGTTTCTTACCATGATGATATTAGACTAAACTGAAACTGTAAGCAAGCCCAAATTAACTGCTTTCCTTTATAAGAGTTGCCATGTTGATAATATCTTTTCATAGCAAAAGAACTCTGACTAAGACTCTGCATCATAGATTAACTGGACCTAGAAAATAGCTACAAAATATTTTATCCAACAGCTATCTAACACACATTCTTTTTGGCAACCCATAGAGTTTCCCTAAGGTAGAGCACATTTTAGAACATAAAAGAAGCCTTGACAAATGCAAAAAGGTAAAAATTATTTCTTGCACCTCATCAAATCATAATGGAATAAAACCAGAACTCAATAGCAAGAAAAGCCACAGAAATTAGGCAAATAGTAGAGAGTGAATAATAAACTCAAGTATGACCAATAAGTCATTGAAGAAATCATGAAGTATATTGAAATGCTCATAGAATAAAATAAAAAGGGAAGCACAGCTTGTCAGAATTCTTTGGATAGAGCAAGGTACTTCCACTGCAAGTTTATAGCCATATGTGCTTACATTTTTAAAAACTAGGAGACTACAAATAAATAACCTAATGATGCAACCAAATTCTTAGAAAAACAAGAACAAGCCAAATCCAAATGCAGGAGACAAAAAGAAACAATAAGATTAAGGAAGGAAATAATTAAATTAATACAATGTAAAACAACATGAAAAATCAATAAGAGTTAATTCTTTGAAAAGATGAGGCAAACTCTTAATATTAATAAAATTGCCAGTGAAAAAGGAATCATTACAACAGATACAGATAAAAATTCAGAGGCCCATATGAGAAAATTTTAAACCTACATCTAAAAAAACCTGAAAAACTGGAAGAAACGGACAAATTCATAGACATATCATCTACCAAAGCTAAGTGGAGTGAATACAAACAACGTAAACATATTGAAGCAGTAAGAGTCTCCCACAAAACAAATCCCCATGACTAGACAGATATATGCTATATTCTACCAGACATTTAAAGCAAATCAAACAACAATGCTCCTCAAATTATTCCATGAAGTCTGGTCATGGTGTTACATGATGTTTCCTACATTCCCATCACTTGGGATGCAGAGGCAAGTGTGAATCAGATCAAGATAACCCTTAACTACATGATGAGTTTAAGGGAAGCCGAGGCTACATGAGACCCTTTCTCAAAGCAAAACAAATGCGTAAAAAAGTAAGGGACATGATCCTATCCGTTTTTTTCTATGGAGTTACTATTACCCTGATACAAAAATCAGATAGGAAGGCAACAACAACAACAAAAGAAACTATAGATCAATCTTTCTAGTTAACATAGATGCAAACATTTTTTAAGTAAGATACTTGCAAACCAAATTCAACATTTCATTAAGAAGATCATGCAATCATGACCAAGTTGACTTTATTCAGAGATGCAAAGATGGATCTTCATATGCAAACCAATAAATATAATACAGCGTATAAATAGATGTAAGGACAGAATTCACATGAGTATCTCAACAGACACATAAGACTTTTTATCAATTAAACATCCCTTCGTGATAAAATTCCTGAAAAAACTAGAAATAGAAAGAACATACTTCAAAATAATAAAGGCTATATGAGACAAACCTATATCCAGCATTATATTAAATGGAGAAAAACTGATGCTGTTATAGGAAAACAAAAAATATACTTCAAAATATAGACATAGGCAAGGACTCCAATAACTCCAATAGCTCAAGAGATAATTGCAAGAATTGACAATCAAAGTAACATAAAGCTACAATATTTCGCACAGCAAAGAAAACAATCGGGTAAGTGAAGAAACAGCCTCAAAAGCAGAAATATTTGTGACTATATCACTGCAATCTATAAGGAACTCAAAAAATAATCAACAAAAAGCAAAGCAAATCATGCAATCAACAAATAGACTAATGAAAAGGCAGTTCTCAAAATATGAAATACAAATGGTCATTATAGATATAAAAATGGTCAACATTCTTAGCCATCAGGTAAACAGACAGCAGAACAACATTGAAATTCCATTTTCCCTAAGTCAGAACAGTTATCATTAACATAACTAACAACAAGTGCTGGTTATAATGTAGAAAAAGAGAATCCTTAGGTTCTACTTGTGGGGATGTAAGCTGGTGCAGAGGTTCCCCCAAAAAAAGCTTTAAAAAAACTAGCACATCCACTTATACCCCTCTTCCTGTATACACCATGGAATCTAAGTTAGGATGCCACAGAGATATTGGCACACCTCTGTTGATTGCTGCATCCTTCACAGTTGCTAAGATATCAAACCAGGAGAGATGCCCATCAACATATGAATGGATAAATACAGTGTAATATATATATATATATATATATATATATATATATACATATATATATAACAGTTTTATTCAGCCAGGAAGAAGAACGAAGGTATACCATTCTCAAGAAAATGGAAGGAACTAGAGTGCATCATATTCACGAGAATAAGTCCGATCCGTAGAAAAATATCACTTATTCACCCATATGCAGAGTCTGAATTTAAATATTACGTAAGTAGAGGGGAATTAAGAGTGGAGAAAGGGGTTTAAAAAGGTTAAAAGGGAGAATAAGAGAGGATAACTGAGGGGAGAAAGACAAAGTACCATGTTTTTCTTTGACATGAGGATTCTAGATATAAATATATATAATATATATATATGATATATTGCATAAGACATGGAGGTAGAAGGGTAATATTTGGGTTCTGGAAGGAGACCAGTGTCAGGAGAATGAATGAGGCGAACAAATTTGAACCAAGTACAATGATGTATTTGTATGAAAACCCACTATTCATACACTAAGAAAAAAATTAAATATAAGAGTTCTTTTTGGTAAACAGGCCAGCTTCCCGGCCTGTGTTCCAGAGCCTGCAGATCGCCTGGGAACTGCACAGAGCTCCCAATCCCGGCGGGAGCCAAGCACCCCAGACTCCAGATCTTCTCTCCCACCAACGAGACTAGGAAACAAGAGGAGGCTTGGAGTACAGGGAAGTAGCTGTCCCTCTGGCAGCATCAGGTAAACAGGCCAGCTTCCTGGCCTGTGTTCCAGAGCCTGCAGATCGCCTGGGAACTGCACAGAGCTCCCAGTCCCGGCGGGAGCCAAGCACCCCAGATTCCAGATCTTCTCTCCCACCAAAGAGACCAGGAAACTACAGGAGCCAGGGAGACCAGGGGAGTAGCTGTTCCGGATCAGGTACAACAGGACCCAGCATAGGGTCCAGGGGACCAGGTAGGAGGCTAAGCGCCCCAGATTCCTGTTCTTCTTCTCTACCCACGGACCAGCATTTGGACAAGGTATAGAAGAACCACCAGATTACTGGACTTACTAGCACCCACCAAAAGGGAACTCTGGTCCCCAGACCAGGAAGGGGCTCTTTCTGCACCCACTAGAAGAAGAGATGGGAAAGAGACAGTACAAAAACACAGTCAGCAACATAAAAACAAATATGACACCGCCAGATTCTAGAGACTCCACACCAGCAAGACCCCAATATTTCAACGAGATGGAAGCAGAAGAGAACGACCTTAAAAGCACTTTCATGAAAATGATAGAGGCCCTAAAAGAGGATATTGGAAAATCCCTCAAAGAAATGGAAGAAAAAACAAACCAAAAAATGCAAGAAATGGAAGAAAAAACAAACCAAAAAATGCAAGAATTGGAAGAAAAAACAAACCAAAAAAGGCACGAAATGGAAGAAGAAATGAAGCAAAAAATGCAAGAAATGGAAGAAAAAGCAAAGCAAAAAATGCAAGAATTAGAAGAAGAAACATACCAAAAAAGGCAGAAAATGGAAGAAGAAACAAAGCAAAAAATGCAAGAAATGGTAGAAAAAACAAAGCAAAAAATGAAAAAAATGGAGGAAGAAACAAACCAAAAAAGGCAGGAAATGGAAGAAGAAACAAAGCACAAAATCCAAGAAATGGAAGAAAAAGCAAACCAAAAAATGCAAGAAATGGAAGAAAGAACAAACCAAAAAATTCATAAAAGGCAACAAACGGACGAACAGATAAACAGAAAATTGCAAGAAGCAATGCAAACGCTGCAAGGGTTGAAAACTGAAATAGAGACACTAAAAAAAACACAATCTGAAGAAAGGCAGAAAATAGAAAAGCTGGACAAACAGTCAGGCACTACCAATACAAGCATTACCAACAGAATAGAAGAGATGGAAGAGAGAATCTCAAGTGTTGAAGATACATTAGGAGAAATGGATTTATCAACCAAAGAAAACCTTAAATCCAACAAATCCTTAACACAGAACATCCAGGAATTATGGGACACCATGAAAAGACCAAACCTAAGAATAATAGGTATAGAAGAAGGAGAAGAAATCCACCTCAAAGGGGCAGAAGGCATATTCAACAAAATCATAGAAGAAAACTTCCCCAACCTTAAGAAAGACATGCCAATGAAGGTACAAGAAGCCTACAGAACACCAAATAGAGTGGACCACAAAAAAAAATCCCTCGCCACATAATAATCAAGACCCCAAACATACAGAATAAAGAAAGAATATTAAGAGCAGCTAAGGAAAAAGGGCAAGTAACATATAAAGGCAGACCTATCAGAATTACACCTGATTTCTCCATGGAAACTCTGAAAGCCAGAAGGTCCTGGATAGATATTCTACCTACACTAAGAGACCATGGATGCCAGCCCAGACTACTATACCTGGCAAAGCTCTCAATCACTATAGACAGAGAAAACAAGATATTCCATGACAAAACTAGATTCAACCAATATGTGTCCACTAACCCAGCCCTACAGAAAATTTTGGAAGGAAAACTCCAACCCAAGGAAGCTAACTACAACCAGAAAAACATAAGCATTAGAGAATCCCTCTCTACCAACAGCCAAAAGAACAAAGGGGTGAAATTCCACCCATAATTCCACCAACAACAACCATCGCAAATCGAAGAAGGATGAGCAATCAATGGTCATTAATATCCCTCAATATTAACGGCCTTAACTCACCCATAAAAAGACACAGACTAGCAGAATGGATTCGAAGACAGAACCCTTCCTTCTGCTGCATACAAGAAACACACCTCACCCTCAAAGACAGACATTACTTGAGAGTTAAAGGTTGGGAAAAAATTTTTCAATCAAATGGACCCAAGAAACAAGCAGGGGTAGCAATCCTAATATCTAACAAACTAGACTTTAAAATAAAATCAATCAAAAGAGATGAAGGAGGTCATTACATACTCATCACAGGTGAAACCCACCAAGATGAAGTGTCTATCCTGAACATCTATGCCCCCAATACAAAGGCATCCACATTCGTTAAAGAAACATTATTAGAACTTAAATCTCATCTAAAGCCCCACACAGTTATAGTGGGAGATTTCAACACACCACTCTCACCATTAGACAAGAATACCAGACAGAAACTCAACAAAGAAGCAAAGGGTCTAATAGAAGTAATGACCCAACTGGGATTAACAGATATCTATAGAACATTTCATCCACATAAAAAAGAATATACCTTCTTCTCACCACCACATGGAACCTTCTCAAAAATCGACCACATACTTGGCAACATATCAAACCTCAGCAGCTACAAAAAAATTGGAATAACTCCATGCATCTTATCAGACCACCATGCCTTAAAATTAGAATTCAACAACAACACAAATTGCAGAAAACCTACAAACTCATGGAAATTGAATAATGCTCAACTGCACCATCCCTGGGTCAAAGAGGAAATAAAAAAAGAAATTAAAGACTTCCTCGAACTCAATGAGAATGAAGACACAACATACCCAAACCTATGGGACACTTTGAAAGCAGTGCTACGGGGAAGTTCATAGCACTAAGTGCTCACATGAAGAAACAGGAAAACAGTTATACCAGAGAATTAACATCACAGCTAAAAGCTCTAGAACACAAAGAAGCAAACTTCCCCAGGAGGAGTAGACGCCAGGAAATAATCAAATTGAGGGCTGAAATCAACAAAGTAGAAACCAGGAAAACAATACAAAGAATCAATGCAACGAAGAGTTGGTTCTTTGAGAAAATCAACAAGATAGACAAACCTTTGTCCAAACTTACCAAACAGCAGAGAGTGAACACGCATATTAACAAAATCAGAAATGAAAAGGGGGACATAACAACAGACTCTGAGGAAATCCAGAGAATCATTAGGTCATACTTTGAAAACCTGTACTCCACAAAATTCGAAAATTTAAAGGAAATGGATGACTTCCTGGACAGCTATCATTTGCCAAAACTAAATCAAGAACAGATAAGCAATTTAAATAGACCTATAACCCCTATGGAAATAGAAGCTGTCATCAAAAGTCTCCCAACCAAAAAAAGTCCAGGTCCAGATGGCCTCAGTGCAGAATTCTACCACAAATTCAAAGAACAGCTTATACCAATTCTTCTCAAAGTGTTCCACACAATAGAAGCAGAAGGGTCTTTGCCAAACTCTTTCTATGAGGCTTCAATAACCTTGATCCCCAAGCCACACAAAGATACAACCAAGAAAGAGAACTTCAGACCAATATCCCTCATGAACATTGATGCAAAAATACTCAATAAAATACTGGCAAATCGGATCCAAGAACACATCAAAACAATCATTCACCACGATCAAGTAGGTTTCATCCCAGGGATGCAGGGATGGTTCAACATACGAAAATCCATCAACGTAATCCACCATATAAATAAGCTGAAAAACAAAAATCACATGATCATCTCACTAGATGCTGAAAAAGCCTTTGAGAAAATCCAACACCCCTTCATGATAAAGGTCTTGGAGAGATCTGGGATAACAGGGACATACTTAAACATAATAAAAGCCATATACAGTAAACCAACAGCCAACATCAAACTAAATGGACAGAAACTCAACGCAATTCCTCTAAAATCAGGAACAAAACAAGGCTGTCCACTCTCTCCATACCTTTTCAACATGGTACTTGAAGTTCTAGCTATTGCCATACGACAACAAAGGGGGATCAAGGGGATACAAATTGGGAAGGAAGAAGTCAAACTTTCACTGTTTGCAGACGATATGATAGTTTACATCAATGACCCAAAGAACTCTACCAGGGAACTCTTACAGCTGATTAACACCTTCAGCAAAGTGGCAGGTTACAAGATCAACTCAAGAAAGTCAGTAGCCCTACTATATACAGATGATAAAAGGGCTGAAAGAGAAATCAGAGAAACATCACCCTTTACAATTGCCACAAACAACATAAAATACCTTGGGGTAACGCTAACCAAACAAGTGAAAGACCTGTATCGCAAGAACTTTGAATCTTTACAGAAAGAAATTAAAGAAGCCCTCAGAAAATGGAAAGATCTCCCATGCTCTTGGATAGGTAGGATCAATGTAGTAAAAATGGCAATCCTGCCAAAAGCAATCTACAGATTCAATGCAATCCCCATTAAAATCCTAGCACAATTCTTCACAGACCTTGAAAGAACAATAATCAATTTTGTATGGAAACACAAAAGACCCAGGATAGCCAAAACAACCCTGTTCAACAAGGCAACGTCCGGAGGCATCACTATCCCTGACCTCAAGCTCTATTATAGAGCTATAGTCCTGAAAACAGCTTGGTATTGGCACAAAAATAGACAGGTAGACCAATGGAATCGAATTGAAAATCCGGGTATTAACCCACACACGTACGAACATCTGATCTTTGACAAAGAAGCTAAAAATATACAATGGAATAAAGAAAGCATCTTCAACAAATGGTGCTGGCATAATTGGAGACTGGCATGTAGAAGAATGCGGATCGATCCATGTTTATCGCCATGCACAAAACTTAAGTCCAAATGGATCAAAGACCTCAACATAAATCCAGCCACACTGAAACTCTTAGAAGAGAAAGTGGGTGGTACCCTTGAACGAATTGGTACAGGAGACAGCTTCCTGAACATAACACCAGTAGCACAGACAGTGAGATCAACAATTAATAAATGGGACCTACTGAAACTGAGAAGCTTCTGTAAGGCAAAGGACACAGTCAGCAAGACAAAAAGGCAGCCTACAGAATGGGAAAAAATATTCACTAATCCCACATCTGACAGAGGGTTGATCTCCAAAATTTACAAAGAACTCAAGAAGCAAGTCTCCAAAACAGCAAAGGACCCAATTAAGAAGTGGGCTGCAGAACTAAATAGAGAGTTTTCAATAGAGGAGTCTAAAATGGCTGAGAGGCACTTGAGAAAGTGCTCAACATCCTTAGCCATTAGGGAAATGCAAATCAAAGCAACTCTGAGATACCATCTCACTCCTGTCAGAATGGCTAAAATCAAAAACACCAATGACAATTTATGCTGGAGAGGATGCGGTGAAAGGGGGACACTCCTCCATTGCTGGTGGGAGTGCCAACTGGTTCAGCCACTTTGGAAAGCAGTATGGAGATTCCTCAGAAAAATGGGAATAAACCTACCACAAGACCCAGCAACTGCACTCTTAGGCATATATCCAAAAGATGCCCATTCATATAACAAAGATGTCTGTTCCACTATGTTCATAGCAGCTTTATTTGTAATAGCCAGAACTTGGAAGCAACCTAGATGTCCCTCACCCGAAGAGTGGATAGAGAAAATGTGGTACATCTACACAATGGAGTACTATTCAGCAGAAAAAAATAATGGAATCATGAGATTCGCAGGCAAATGGATGACACTGGAAGAAACCATCCTGAGTGAGGTAACCCAGTCACAAAAAGAGAAACATGGCATGTACTCTCTCATATATGGATTTTAGTCATAGATCTGGGGAGTGCCAGCCTACAATCCTATGGCCAGAGAGTCTGGGAAACAGTAACTTCATTTACTGGCTGGTTAAGTACTGAGCTGAACTCAAGAAAGCCAGTATCAGAGAGGGAGGACTGATGATCAAAGGGATTAAGACTGGGCTGGTTGAACCCCCAGAAACAGCTGACCAGACAAAGGTTAACTCTTGAATCCCAGGCATCAGCCTGGGAATCCAGCATGGGACTGATCAAGATCCCCTGAATCTGGGTGTCAGTGAGGAGGCCTAGGTAATCTATTGAGCCTTGGACAGCAGATCAGTACCCATCCCAAGTATACACACGGTCTCTGGACTCCCATAGAACAATGTGAGGTGCACTCTCACCCTGAACTCTTGGGGAAGGGTCTAGGCCCTGCCCTATATGAAATGACAGACTATGGACACCCCCATGGAGGGCCTCACCCTCCCTGGGGGAATGAGGGGATAACGAGGGGGGGGATGGGGGGAGGGCACGGGAGGAGGGGAGGGAAAGGGAGAGGGACCTCGTACTGACTTGTGAAGCAACCTTGTGTCTTATCTAAATTTAAAATGGAAAATAAAAAAATATTAAAAAAAGAAAGATGAATTATCCAAGACAATTATTTCATTGGGTTTCATATATGTATATATTTAATTTAATTTTGCTTGAATATTAAAGGTCAGGCTTAGATTGATTTGACAATCAAAACAACATAACTTTAATTATTCTTAACACTAGAGAAAAATAAAGTCTATCAAAGATATACATTTACCATGAGAGAGTTGGTGCATAGATTATAATTATGGTCTTTTTGGCATGCATGTGATGAAATCTAAATAACATAACATTTTAATCAGTCCCTTAATACCTGTATTGATATACACAGACATATTGCTGCACTTTCACAATGACAAATTGTGTAAAAAATGCCCATGAATATTACCAATATCTAAGGAGACCTAGTATGAAGTAGATAAATTTTAAATTGTAAATTTATTAAACAATATCGTTTTAAACAGAAAAAAAAGAGTTCTTTTTATTTGAAATATTTTATTTTATTCTTAATTTTGTGTGTGCGTCAAAAGAGTTCATTGGATCCCCAGAGTTGGAGTCACAGGCAGTTCAGAACTGAACTTGGGTCTTATGCTAAAATAGTTCGTGTTCCATCCTAGTTACTTTTCTGCTGAGCTCGGTGTATGTTATTTGTCTTACCCTCCCGGTCTCAGTCCATCATTCAGAAGAGTCAGGGGCGGGGCGGAGCAGGAACTGGAGTAGAAACCATGTAGGAATGCTGCTGGCTTGTTGACCCACTCGTGTTCAGCCAGCTCAGCTCAGCCCACCAGCCTAGGGATGTGTCGCCCACATCCATCATTGGCCAAGACAATTTGATGGGCTGGACACAGGCCAATCCAGGCAAGTTTTCATTTGCGTTGTCCTCTTCCCAGGTGATTCTAGGCCACTGAGCCACCTCTCAGACCCTAAAACATGGGCTTGAGCAGATAGGAAACATCAACAAAGAAATGAAAAGGAGGGAGGGAGGGAGGAGGAGGAGGAGGAGGAGGAGGAGGAGGAGGAGGAGGAGGAGGAGGAGGAGGAGGAGGAACCAGACATAAACTACAACCAAAATGTGAAACAATTGAATATGTCACTCACTGGAAAGGCTTTGCTGAGTGGTAAAGGTGACACAGTAGATTATCAATAAACTTCAAAACAAGTTGAGAGAAATTATTAAAAACTAAAAATCAATTTCATTTAAATCTCCAAATGAAAAGAACAAAATGTAGAGAAAATAGTGATAAAATTTACAGTCCAAATTTCTCCAGGTTTGCATTTATTGCTTGATCCAAGAGCATAGTCTACTCGAAGTAGAGTAAATATTAAAAAAAAAAACACATGCTGGCCTGACCCATTCAGAAGTTGGTAAGTAGTCAATTATAATGAGTGGTGTTAGGAAACACCCCAGGGACTCACTGGGGTGGGGATGATGGAAGGAGATGGAATTCTTATTAGGAGATTAAAAATCATATATTCTGGGCTCCATTGAAAGGTGGCTGCATTAGTGCAGGAACTTATCAAAACTTACCCTACTAATATTTATGTGCCTTGTTGTATGCAAATTATTTCTGTTAAATTTACTTACCAAACTAGGCATAAGGGCATTGGTGTCTCACACCTTTAATCCCAGCACTCAGGAGGCAGAGGCAGGAAGACCTCTGAGTTCGAGGCCAGCCTGGTCTACAGATCAAGTTCTAGGACAGGCTCCAAAACAATACAGAGAAACCCTGTCTTGAACACCCAAAATCAAACAAACAAAACAAAACAAAAAAAAAACAACAACAACAAAAATAGGCACACCTCAGCCTTTATTTATCTGTCCTCATATCTTTAGTTTTTGTCCTTTTTTTGTTGCTGTCTGTCTGGATATTGTGCTGTCTGTGAAGGGATCACGTGAACTTCCAAATTTAGTTGGTCTGCCTTTTGTTTCTGCTAAGAACTGACTAGTCCAGTTCACTCACACAAAATTCATCCAGCTGCATACTTTCCACCACCCCTGAATCGTTAATCTCTTGCTACAATGCATGTTTCTGCACCTGTCCCTTGGACATTAATAGCACATTAAGATGGGAATGAATTATATTTACAAATAAAATTCCATTTAAAAATTATTCATACATTACACTTGAATGTAGACGTGCTATGAAAACAGCATGCTGTGTTTCTAATTTGCCATTTTGTTTCTCTTCTAATTATTTTAAAATTGAATTTTATTTTTGGAGCTGGGAATACAGCTCAATGTTGTAGCAATTTTTGAGTATGCTTGAGATCCTAAGTTTAAGGTCTAACATCTTACAATATTTTTTTTAGGATTCAGAACCTTGACATTTTAGAGATCTGTAGAGATAAGTAACGGGCTTGTCATAAAAAGCATGAGGTCCTGGATTTTATTCCCAGTGCCCACATCAAACACCCAGAAACAGAGTGTATTCTTATAATGCCAGCGTTGAGGAGCCATGGACAGGTTCATCCCTGAGGTTTGCTGCTCAGTCATCTTAGCCAAACCAACCACTTCCAAAACAATGAAAAATCTGTTTCAACAATCAAGGTGAATAGCTTCTGAGTAACAGCAGCTGAGGTGCTCCTTTGGCTTACACACACACACACACACACACACACACACACACACACACACGGAGAGAAAGAGAGAAAGCGAGAAAGCGAGGGGAATGATAGCACAGAAAGAAGGAAGAGAAAAAGGAAGAGAGGGAGGGAGGAAGGAGACAGATGATAGATAGATAGATAGATAGATAGATAGATAGATAGATAGATAGATAGATAGAGGAAGAGGGGCAGACGGACACAAAACACATTTCTCATCCCTGCATATCAGAATAAAGGGAATTTACAGTGTCCCCTGAAGACTTAAGGCTCGCAGCATAGTGCAGTCAAAGGATTCTATTCCTATCCTCAGACATGTGAAAGGGAATCCTCAGGAAAGGCTGTATCTCTGCTAACTGTTGTGTGTGGGGGTGGGGGCCAGTGGCCCCTGAGGTGAGCTCAGGCCTTGGATTTCCTTGGATCTATTCAGTACTCCCTAGAAATACCTGGAAGATGAAGAAGACTTTTTCTGAATGTCAGAGAGCCTATCCTTGCACAATTTAAAATTATTTTACAAAATAATTTGCTTGGGTTTTTTCCAATATATTTTTATTTAAATTAGAAACATGCTTGCTTCACATGTTAATCCCAGTTCCCTCTCCCACCCCTCCTCCCCAGTCCCTCCATGTCCCCTCAGCGCCCCACTCAATCCCCATACCATTCCCCAGGGAGGGTGAGGCCTTCTACGGGGGATCTCCAGAGTCTGAAATTTCAACCAGGGCAGGACCTACGCCCTCCCCAATGTGTCCAGGTTGAGAGAGCATCCCTCCATGTGGAATGGTCTCCCAAAGTTCATTCATACACCATGGTAAACACTGATCTACTACCCAAGGCCCCAGAGATTGCCGAGGCCTCCTCACTGACACTACATTCAGGGGTTCTGGATCAGTCCCCCGATGGCCTCTCAGCCATTAGTCTGGGGTCCAAGAATTCCCCTCGTCAGGTTAGCTGTCTCTGTGGGTTTCACCAGCAGGATCCTGACCCCTTTGTTCATCACTCCTCCCTCTCTGTCACTGGGTTCCAGGAGTTCAGTCCAGTGTTTAGTTGTGGGTGCTTCCATCAGTCATTGGCTGAAGGTTCTAGGATGGCATCTAAGGTAGTTGTCAAACTCATTATCAGGGAGGAGCATTTAAGGTAGTCTCTCCACTATTGCTTAGTTTGTCAGTTGGTGTCATCCTTGTAGATCTCTGGAAATCTCACTAGTGCCAGATCTCTCCTCAAACCTAGAATGACTCCCTGCTCTCTTATCCTGCTCTCCTCTATTCTTACCTTGACTCAACCTTCCTGCTCCATGTCTTCCTCTCCCCTCCTCTTCTCACCCTCTCATTTTCCTGGTTCCCTCTCCCCTCCCCCATGCTCCCAATCTGCTCGGGATATCTTGCCTCATTCCACTTCTCTGGGTATCATGCAAATCTCTATTGGGAACCTCCCTGTTTCCCAGACTCACTGGCAATGGGATTGTAGGCTGGCACTCCCCTGATTCATGTCTAAAATCTATGTATGAGTGAGTACATACCATGCTTGTCTTTTTGTGACTGGGTTACCTCACTCAGGATGGTTTCTTCTAGTGCCATCCATTTGCCTGCAAATTTCAAGATTCCATTTTTTTTCCGCTGAGTAGTACTCCATTGTGTAAATGTACCACATTTTCTCTATCCACTCTTCAGTTGTGGGGCATCTAGGTTGCTTCTAGGATCTGGCTATTACATATAACGCTGCTATGAACATAGTGGAACAGACATCCTTGTTGTATGAATGGACATCTTTTGGGTATATGCCTAAGAGTGGAATTGCTGGGTCTTGTGGTAGACAGAGTCCCATTTTCCTGAGGAATCTCCATACTGATTTCCAAAGTGGCTGTACAAGTTTGCACTCCCACCAGCAATGAAGGAGTATTCCCCTTTCTCCACATCCTCCAAAATAGCCAAGACAACCCTGTTAAACAAAGCAACATCTGGAGGCATCACCATCCCTGACTTCAAGCTCTATTATAGAGCTATAGTCCTGAAAACAGCTTGGTATTGGCACAAAAATAGACAGGTAGACCAATGGAATCGAATTGAACACCCTGATATTAACCCACACACCTAAGAACACCTGATTTTTGACAAAGAAGCTAAAATTATGCAATGGAAAAAAGATAGCATCTTCAACAAATGGTGCTGGCATAGGTGGATATTGGCATGTAGAAGACTGCAGATAGAACCATGTCTATTGCCATGCACAAAACTTAAGTCCAAAGGAATCACAGACCTCAACATAAATCCAGCCACACTAAACCTCTTAGAAGAGAAAGTGTGAGGGACCCTTGAACGAATTGGTACAGGAGACCACTTCCTGAACATAACACCAGTAGCACAGACACTGAGATCGACAATTAACAAATGGGACCTCATGAAACTAAAAAGCTTCTGTAAGGCAAAGGACACAGTCAACAAGACAAAAAGGCAGCCCACAAAATGGGAAAAGATATTCACTAACCCCACATCTAACAGAGGTGTGATCTCCAAAATTTACACAGAACTCAAGAAGCAAGTCTCCAAAACACCAAAGGATCCAATTAAAAAGTGGGGTACAGAACTAAATAGAAAATTCTTTATAGAAGAGTCTAAAATGGCTGAGAGGCACTTGAGAAAGTGCTCAACATCCTTAGCCATTAGGGAAATGCAAATCAAAACAACTCTGAGATGCCATCTTACTGCTGTCAGAATGGCTAAAATCAAAAACACCAATGACAGCTTGGATTTTTTTAAGCATACATTTTTCTTGTGGGCCCTTTAGAAAATCCTGAAGAGAGGGTCTGAGGAAGGAACAGACTGAGACTTGGGCAACATCCATATCTGCAGGGTAGAGTATGCCTCTAGTTGTTGAAACGCCAAAGATTTAATGCTCACAATATGCTAATGTCTGCACATTTTGTTTCACACATGAAATAATTTAACTATGACAGGCAATTAAAATGCCAAACATTACATTTGTGTCCCTTTAAGAAGTATGGGAAATTCTTGGTCTATTCTGGCACTGCTGGTGAAAGAAGGGGGATGGGAAAAGGAGAAGAAGAAGGAAAGCATGGGGGGAGGATGCCAAATGGAAAAATGCAATTGGAGAGAGAATTAATGCATTTTCTTCCATGAAAGGAACATAGCACAACCAACTCTAATGTCCACTCTTGCGGTGAACTGTGGCTCCTGTTCTCTTAAACAAAATAATATTTAAGGGTTTTAAATTTTTTTATTAAACAGTCCTCATGACTGGTAAAAAAAATCCCACAATGTAAGAGAACTCACCAAGTTGGCATTTTCCCAGCCAGTTCTTGGTATATTCTCATTTCTTTTCATTGTTTCCATATTTGGTTCTTTGTCTAGCCATACCCACAAGTGTAGTTCATACAAATCTAGATGCTGATATTTTTGTTCAGTTTCTACCCTTAAACTCTTGAGAAATGAAATTTTTCTGACATTAACTTCTTTCTTGATTTCTCCAAATGTTTAATATACCTATCTTTTTTTACTCCCTCATTAGCTACCATTGTTACATGAATGTTCCAATTGTTTCCATGGAGGCCGGCGAGATGTCTCAATGGTTAAGAGCACTGGGGGGGTCCCAGGTTTGATTTCCAGGACCCACATGGCAGCTCACAGCTGTCTTTAACTCCAGTACCAGAAGATCTGACACCTTTTTCTGGCTCCTATTGGTACCATATGCATGTATGGTGCCCAGACATACAGGAGCCATTTGTGTGAACACCCATACATGTAAAATTAAAATATAAAGAAATAAGGAACATTACACAAATTGCTGCCATCAACCTCCTGCTGCTTTTCTAACTTGGAAAGTACCTGACACTTCCTCTACGTTTCTCCCTGTCTCACCTACTATCTCCTATAATCATTATACAAGGCCAAATATTTATCAGTGCTTTCATTTCGTTCATAAAAGTCAGCAGCATTCGCACTTCACTGTCATTAAAATAGCAAAAAGTGTCATCTACTGCTTGTCCAAGAAGTATATTAAAGTGACTTTTCATTCTCTGTAATAGCAGATGAAGGTTCTTGATTCACTCTAAAGATCATTCTTAGCATCAAAACCAGATACATTTTGGTTTTCCCACTGTGTTATTTGTCTAGAACAATACCACATTCTGAGCTGCTTCACACTGCACCTTGCTTTCTTACCCAGGTTTTGTTTCTTCCTGGTATCCTTCTCCTGTACCTTCTTCATCTTCTTTGAGAGAAGAGGGTAGTTGCAGACTGTCAGCGGAGCCTCAGCTACTACCCAACCCACATGTTGGTCCCCTCCTGGCCCTTCGAGCTGGTCTGGATCAGAACTCTAAATCTTCATCGGATCCTTCCTGAAAGCTCCCATCACTGTCTCACCTGGTTGAATTCACTGGGTGGTGACTCTCAGGTCTTTTTTGTGCCCCTACCCCAATGACGGCAGAATATGTCTTCCAGTAACTAAGTTACTTGCAAATCACATCCCCTTGCATGTTCAGGTTTTAATATCCTCCCACTGCTGGCCAAGTACTCAATTCTAGGTTGAAAATCATTTGCTCCAGAATCCTTTTGTTTTGATTTTGGTTTTTTGTTTGTTTATTTTGTTATGGCTTTTATTTTGTTTTGTTTGTTTGCTTATCTTTTAAGACAGGATTTCTTTGTGTAACCATTCTGACTGTCCTGGAACTAATTCTGTAGACAGACTGGCCTTGAACTCACAGAGAGCCTGGCTCTGCCTCCTGAGTGCTGGAATTCAAAGCTGTGCCACCACCACCTAGAGCTCCAGTCCTTTAAAAGTCCTTTATCTTTTGTGATCTAGCATCTCCTCTTACTCCTCAGAAGTCTGGTGGCAATGTGACTCTCATGCATTTGTATATGTGAACATTTTATCCCTCTGAAAGCATTTGGACCTTCTCTAGATAGCATTATATAATTTTATAAAGATGTAACCAAGTATATGATTTTTTTCATACTGAACTATCTACCTTATTTCAGTTCTAAAAAGCTGTTTTTCTTCTTATGAAGCAATTTCTCTGCTTATCTCTTGTCTCCTTTTCTACCCCCCCCCATGAACAGAATAGTAGCTTTCTTGGGTTGTTCTCTTAACATCTCATTTTTTAATTTTCATATATTTTATATTATCTATCTCTAACTTAATTGTCTTATATTCTGACAAGTTTCTTGGCCTTAATTTTCAACCCTTCGATTGAATGTCTAGTTCCAGTAACCACTCTTTTAACACTACATAACTTGCTCCACTGTGAGGACCCTGTGTGACTCTCTGGAGGTCAGCTGTTCCTTCACACAGTGCCCTAGTCAGCATTAACTGACAACTTGATGCAGCCTAGACTTATTTGAGAGCAGAGCCTGTGGGGTTGTCTGTGAAAGGTTGTTTTGGTTGTTAGTTGATGTAGGAGAACACAACCATGACAGGTGGCACCTTTCCCTGGACAAATGAGTCCAGAGCGTATAAAAAGTCAACTAGGCATGAACCTAAACAAGCCAGCATGCAGTGCTCCTCCATGGCTTCTGCCCCAAGTTCCTGCTTGAGCCCATGCTAACTTCCCTCATTCACAGGTTGTAATCTCTAAGATGAAATAAACCCTCTCTTCCCCTCATATGCTTTCATAACAGCAGAAGAATGAAGCTAGAACAAACAGAAGTTTCTGGAAGAGGAACAAACAGTGGACCAAGATGTCTAGGTGAGGCTGTTTGGAATACACTTCAGTATCTATCTTGAGCCTCACTCCCTGGGAAGGTTCCGGAGTTCGGTGGGGACCTGCTGGGGAGCCTGTCCCCATCCTTGACAACCCACTCTTCTTCCTTGACACCAGCACTGTGGTCGGAAGCTTTTCTGTCCCACCTCCTGGTCCTCTCCCCAGTACCATTGACAGCTGTTGTTTATCCAGCTCATCCCTGCACTTCCTGCTTTATCCCGGCATTTATTTCCCAGAGGACCACAACTAGGAGAGCATCTGTTCTCACTCTAGGAGTAGACTCCACCCTCATATTACTGCACAGTCTCTGAGGACTTACGATCTAGGGGTTTTCTATCAGTGTGAAAACAGCACTCGTACTGTAGAAACTGTACTTTGAATTTTGAAGTCCAGTCTTTTTTTTCTACAGTCCCTCACTGTGCTGGCCGTGGAAGACAGAAGCAGCCCCTGGTCAGCCACGTGATCACAAGGGAAAGCTGAGGATTCTCTCCACTTGCTGAACTATGATGCTCGGCAAGTTGGGGGTGAAATTTAAATGAACTGACCTTTTTAGATTTTATTTGTGCGTCACATATGTGTGTGATGTATGTGCACATGTGTGTGTACTATGGCCTGAGGAGGAATTAGGTGTCTTGCTTTATCACTCCTCACATTATTTCTTGGAGACAAGGTCTCTCCCTGAACCTGGAGCTAGGCTGGCAGTCAGCAAGCTCCGGTGATCTTTCTATCTTTGTCTGCCTACAGCAATGGAGGTGTAGACACTCCCTACTCAACCTCTTACATAGGTGTTGAGGATTTGAACTCGGGTCCTTATGCTTGTGCAGCAAGCGCTCTTATCTACTGAGCCATATACCCAGCCCCTAAAATGCATTTGACTTAATGATATTTCCAACTTTCAGGGAGCTTATCTAGAGGACTATTGCAGAGGATCCTCACCATTTCATTTATTCTTATAAACTCAATACATCTATCAGAGCACCCTTTACCTAGTATAGTGACCTAGTAGGCTTCACTTGCAAAATAATAAATCAGAATTAAGTAGAAAAACAGTATCATTAATACGTCAAAAAGATAAAGGACCCCAACTTTCCAGAGGTGTCATTGAAATGATTCATAAATCTACACGTGTACAGTTACATGAGTCTGCCATCCCATAAGAATGTCATGGGGAGCTGTACCATGCCTCATCCAAATAATATGCAATAAGGATCATTCATGGCCTTGCACTTGGAGTCATCCTAACACTAACTCATGTCTTGTTTGTCACTGGATTCTGGATTGCTGAGGACTGGTGCTATGCCATCTCTGTGAGAACAATAATAGTAGCTGCTAATGCTATTTAGTTTGTTAACTATGTACACAGCCAGGTAAGGCAGTAAACGCTTTCTCTTCCTAGTTTCATTGAATCCACACAATGCATTCAATACATAGGTAAAGACACTATATAACACCTGAGTTTGTGACTGGACCGTGGTCTCACCGTTAGGAGGATGCACACATATGCTGCTTCTGAAATCTGCCCCCTCCGTCACATCGATAGCCTGCCTCTGTCTGTTTCTAGCACATAGCAGACACTCAGTAGCTTTTGGCTGGCTGGTAACACAGCATACAAAATGCATAATAAAGATTCCATTGAAATTGTTCAGAGGAAGGCTGTATGTGCTGGGAGCCTCATGCATTCTGAATGCTCTCCTGAAATGAGACACACTGTTTATCGATATAAAATCCCTTATGTGAAGTTTCCTGACCCTGGGGTGCCCACAAGTCACTTTTTATCTTTGAAATGCAAAGGCTGCTTAGGAGGCAGAGCATCGCACTGCTCTTATTTTGTTTCTTGTATCACTTACGGCCTCTGTGGGAAGAAGAGGCAATGTGTCAACATATGCATGCTTGCTTGAGTATAGAAAACCAATTCTACTTCGCAGAGCCTCTCCTTGTGCCTCTGGAGAAGCAATTAAGCCAAATCATTGACCTCTTCTGAAGTGGCTCGTGTGTCAGTTTTATTTATGTGAAAATAGAATCGGGGAAAGAAAATGCCAATGGCCTCAATTCTGTGAAATTCTGCTTATGCAGAAAATATACACAGGAGACCCAGCAGCACGGTTTGTGATCTGTTTTCCTCAATATCCAGAACATGTACATATTAGACAATGAATGTTCTTGGAAGTCCTTTGTGCATTACACACAGCTCTCCAGGGATGGCCAGTCACGAACAGTTACAATTCTGCATTCAGATGTTAGGATTGTTATAAGAACTGAAGACACTCCTCTCCTAGGAGTAACATAGTTAGATGAAGACAAAATTCTTTTTATCCTTTTCTTCTGGTCTTTCCTATCACCAGTCAACGGATGCCATTATGTGTATACCTACATCTTCACCCTTCCCGAAGTCACCAGAATCTAGCAGTGATAGCCCTTACATGCAAGTTGTTATTTTAAGGCTTAGAATTGAGCTGTGATGTAGAGAAGGAGCTGGCATATCAAACATTTTGGAATACAAGACTGGCCAGTACCTAAGTCCCCTTGCTGGCTCATGCAAGCAGTTGTAAGGACATGCTAGCCTGATTCCATGTGCTACTTACTCTGTTGTTCCTTACACCCCTCATGTATGCTTGTGCATGTATGTCTGCTGCTAGAAGAGGGCACTGAGTCCCCTAGGACTGGAGCTACATGCTGTTGTGAGCCTCCACATGCCGGGAATTAAATCCGGGTCCTTTGGGAAAATGGCATGTGTTCTTAACCACTGCGACACTTCTCCAGCCCAGGTGTTACTCTTAAATATTATATGACCTTTAGAATGTTTTGTTTACTTTTACATAAGTGTGTGGTGTGCATGCATGTGTATCTGTATGTTGATATGTGTGAGGCTGCATATGTGTGCAGGTATATATGCACACAAGATGATGAGAAGATGGTATTGATTATTTTTCCTGTGATCCTCCTGCCTCCGCCTCCTTCAGCAAATCCTACCAGTGTGTGCTACCACACCCGGCAAGTATCTTTCACAATTTCTCTCCACCTTATACCTTTAGGCAGACTCAGAACTTGCTCTAAAATTCTCCTAACTCTACTCCCTGGGCACTGGGATTATGGTTGGGCTGCCACGCCCACTGACATTTGCATGGGTGCTAGGGATCCAAGCCCAATTCCTTACAACTATAAAGCAAACATTATACCCCATGAGTCACATCCTTAGCCTGATTCCCTTTTTAATCTTGAAAATACAAGCAATATTTTTACATTTTAGCATGTTTTCTACAAGATGCAATTAATCTGAAAGACAAAGAGACAGTTGCCAACAAACCTAAATTTCATTCATCTGTGCTGCAAATCCTTATCTGTTAACTACAAAATCATGGGACAGAATGCCAGGCAGTCAAAAGAATACGGATAACACAGGAAACACTCCCCCAGATGGCCAACAAGGAATATGAGAAAACAAGAGTTAGGGTTGTCATAAGTTCCACAAGCTGGAGAGCCACAAGAATGAGAAACAGAGAGAAACAATGACATTGGGTAAAGACAGGACAGTCTTCCCTTCCCTAAAAAGTGTTGGAGAGGCTGATGAAAGCTGGACTTAGCCAAGACACCTGTGAGAAATCCCCAAGTAAGAAGAAATTGGAAAGCCAGTGCAAAGTCTAAAACGCTCCTCTTCTGGTCCTGGGCTATTCAATGAGAAGCAGAGACTGATGCCACAATGGCATCAGAGAGTCTGACTTGACTCTGAACCATTTGCAGTCCGTGAAATGTTGTGCATGGCATCGGTAAGAGCCTTTCCAACACACAGCAAGCACTATAATCAAAGGCTAGCTGACTTCTACAGACATGACTACACTTAGGCCAGAGGCTGCACACATGTGTTATGCACTGTAGCAGCCTTGTCTTAGCAAAGGCCAGATACAATACAGTGCTCTCCAAAAGCAAGTAGCTAAATAAACCGGCAGACCCAAAATTAAGTAGTATATAATTGAAAGAAAACTGAGGACCTGGTTATACAACCAGATGCAAAGATCTCCAACAAAATATTAAGTGAAAAAGGTTAGAATTTTAAAAAATGGATAAAGTGCTACTACTTATATAAAAAGAATAGTCATAAGAAGATAGGCTCTGGAGAGGTGGCTCAGCAGTTAAGAGCACTTGCTGTCCTTTCAGATGACCCCAGTTTGGTTTCTAGCATCCACAAAGTAGCTCACTAGAGTCTGTAACTCCAATCTCAAGGAATCTAGTGCCCTCTTCTAGACCCTGCAGGTACTGCATGCATAAATGAACATACATATGTACACACAGGGAGACATACACATAGAATAAAAATAAAAGATCTTTAAAAATGAATGAGAAGAAAGACATGGGAAAGATATTAGCCAGACACATGTCTGGCAAAGGACTATTATAAAATATATAGATAACTCTTAATAAAAAATAAAATTCTCAATTTTAAAAATGGGCAAAAGATCTGAACAAATCTTTCACCAAAGAGAATATTCAGATGGCAAACAGAGTTGAAACAGTGTTCAGCATCTTATGTAATTAAGTAATTGCAAGTTAAAGCATCGAGACCTACCAGAATATGCAGGTCCAAAACACTGACATCATCAAAGGCTGGCAAGAAGATGTGTCCAGCCTTTGGACACGACAAAATGACACTGTCATCCACAAAGTTCATGCTCAAAAGCTTCACAAATGAGTCACAAGCAAAGTCACAAAAGTTATCAGTTTTTCAGTAAGTGTAGGAGTTTGACTTGGGCTGCATTTACAGCTGCCTTGAACAGCAGGCTCTCATGGAGCCGTCATACTTTTCCTCATTGCTGGTGGCTATGGAAAATGGCACAGCCACTTTGGGGCACAGTTTGGCAAGTTTTCACAAGTTAAGCATTATTTTCACTGTGTGATCTAATAATTGTGTTTCTTTGGTGCACCCCAATGAGTTAAAAAAGTTTATGTCCATCCAAAAACATGATCTTAGATGCTTGTCATAGTTTTCTTAATAATTGCCAAAACTTAGAAGCAAAACAAAATGTCTGAATGGGGGAGTAAATGCTAATACTTCCCAACAAGAGAACATAATTCAACAGTAAGCACAAGTAAACTAGTGAGCCATGGAAAAAGACATGAGTGAAACTTAAATGCCCATTACTGATGAAGGAAGTCAATCATGAAAGACTGCAGAGTGCACAATTCTGACTGTAGCCTAGCAATTGTTAAACTATGTAGAAAGAGGATGACGGGAACAAACCGAAATGAGGAGACTGAGAACAGATTTTAACAGTTTGATGTAACGATTAAGATACTTGCTGGGATAGCACACTGACAAAACAAGTCACCCCTCGTTTGTTAAAACCTACAGAATATACAGCATCAAGAACCAGCATGGCCTTGGGGGCTAAGACGTGCTGGTCCAGGTTCATCAGTTGTAACAAAGGTGCCATTATTGTGGAGGTGTTGATAGCAGGGACAGATGTACATTTGTAGGGACAAAGGTGTTTGGAAGTTTTTCTTCACTTTTAGTTTTGTCATGAAGCTAAAACTACCCTAAAGTTTGCCTTGGACCTACAACTGCCTTTGAAAAGCCAAACAAAAAATGAGATAAAATCTGTTCGGTTTCTTGTACGTTTTCGCTATTTTTTAATACTATGGCAGGGAATACAACAGACCAGTAGCCTCCTTGAGGTTCTTATTTCAATTTTTTTTAATCAACAGCCCAGTGGGATTGTTAGATCTTATATTACTCTGTTTTTAATTTTATCAAGAACCTTCACACTGTTTTGTAGCAAGGAAATCCTCCCCAGCAGTACACAAGGACCCCCATTTCTCCAGGTCCTTGCCAACGGTGACTACTGTCTGCTTCCTCCTACTCACCATTCAGGTGAAGATGAAGTGATGCTCCATTATGATTATGATTTACTATTTCTTGATGATTAAAATGCCCAGCATCTTTCCGTATATGTATTAGCCACTTGGATGTCTTCAGAGAAGAGTCTACTCACAGCTGTTGCCCACTACTAATTGGTATATGTGCACTGAGTTGCATGAGTGCTTTATGAATGAGTGTTTTGCCTGCACGTATGTCCATGCACCATGTGCATTCCTAGTTCCAAGAGAGGCCAAAAGAAGGTTCCAATCTCTTGAGGTTAGAGTTACAATCTATTTTGAGCCATCATGTGGATGCTGGCAATCATGCCCAGCTCCTTGGAAAGAACCATTCATCCAGCCTTAAGTTCCCTGTGTGTTTTTTGCTATTAACTCCTTATAGTATTTTCTATAGATTTCTAGGTAGCCCTTTCACTACATTGACTTCCCCTTTGCTGTTCAAATTCCTTCCAGTCTGATGATATCCCATTTGTCAACCTTTGCTGTAAATGTCTGTGTTTTTGGTGTCATATTCATTTCCAAGTCCAGCATCCTGAAGGTTTTCTCTACTCTTCCAGAAGTTCTACAGTTTTGGGTCATGAGTTTAAGTCTTTGTCCATTTTCTGTTGATTTTTCTGTATGGTATTCATTGTATTTCTATTTAAAAAATAATTCATTCTTGGCTCTAGAAACTGTCCCCGCTGGGGGTGTGCCTTCACCACACTGTAGAGTCACATTTGCTCAGCTGAGCTGCCTGCCTTCTGAGAGAATTGTCAGTCTGGGTCACAACCCTTTTCCTTGGGGTTACCATTGCTCTGTGCAAAGCTCAGCTTCTGGCTCTGGGACCCTAACGTCAGCCCTGCCTCTCACTTGAGACCAATGTTTATACCTGCTTACCTTTAGAATTTCAAATGAACCTAATTAAACCCATTCTAGCTTTGCCCTCGGGAAACCACTACTGATGACAGGTTCCTGGCTGTCACCATGGCTATGCCAACCCTTACTATCCCTACGTTGAGAAAGAAGTTGGTGGATAGAAATTTGAATAATTCATGTTTTATGCAGAATATGGGATTGTTGGCACAGTGAAAGACTTGGCACCAGGGCTTTCCAGCTGAAGAAGTGCAGTGTTTAAGAGAGCTGCTTGACTTTCGAATGGCGAGTGATGAGAGTGCTTGCCTGCAAAAGTATTGTGCAGGAAAGCTGGACAGAGCTGTGAGCTGACTATAAAAATAATGCCATCCTTCGTTGCTAGAGTTATTCCCTGACAAAGGTCACTCTGTCTAGAGAAGCAAATGATAAGAAGCAAGCTACACAGACGTGTAGAGATGAGGGAACCATGTGTTGACTCAGGGGTTTTCAGGAGAAGTAGACAGTAGGGGCTCTTTTCCACACTAAGGTAGAGCTTGGATTTGCCTTCTACAGAGAACTCATGCTGGTGAGTGTTCCTACCCAGACCTCAGCCATATCCTTGGCATCTCCAGAAGTTGGGGCAGATGAGCACTGCTGGCCCATCTGCTAATAATAAACAAAAGGAAGAATTTGTGAACCTTTGCATGCTTAACTTCAAAATAAACTTCTTTTAAGCTGACAGAGAAAGGACGAAGGAAAGATAGAGACAAAAAAGGAACATTTCTGCTGGCTTGAAAACAAATACAGCCAAATGTTCTAGCCACCGGCACGGAGATGTCTACTCTTCAATTGATGCCATCCTTTTGGCTTTTAGCATTCTCCAATTTTTCCAGAGAAATTTTCCTTTTAATTGTAAGTAATTATTTTTTCTCCTGGGGATTTCTTTGGGCTATGAATGCCAACTCAAGTATCTATGAAAGCAAAAGTATGCTTTTCATCCTGTTTTCCCACCAAATTTTAGAAAAGATATTTAGAAAGTAAGATTAGAAGAGGCTTGTGGTCAAGAATGCAAAAGGTCACAGAAAGTCACTTTGGGGACTTTGCTAACTAGCATCATCATATTAATAATGAATCAGTGGCTCCAAGTGTTCTGCTGTGTCCCAACGTGGCATTGACCTGTGGAGTGGACAGCTGGTTTTTACGGCTGTATATGAAGGATTTTTTGATACAGGGTTTCTCTGTGTAGCTTTAGAGCATATCCTGGAAGTCTGGAAGTGGCTCTCTTATAGACCAGGGTTATCAGAGAGATCCTCCTGCCTCTGCCTCCCGTGCTGGAATTAAAGGAGTGCACCACCACTGCCTGGCAAGGGTTTTCTACTTTTAAAAAGTTCATTAAAGACCATTGTGTTTGTTAGTTTGTGCTGACTTGATACAATCAAAAGTACCTGGAAAAAGGGAACCTCGGTTAAGTCATTGGCCTCCCTCCATCAGATTATTTTGTAAGTGTGTCAGTGGGATGTTTTCTTCATTATTGATTGATGTGAGAGGGCCCAGCCCACTGTGGGCAATGTCACTCCTAGGAAGGTCATTCTGGGTTGCTTAAGAAAACAAGTTGAGGCCAGGCTGGACAGCCTCCAAAACAATACAGAGAAACCCTGTCTTGTAAAAACAAACAAAGAAAGAAAGGAAACAAGTTGAACAAGCAGGGAGAGCACAACCAACAAACAGCTCCCCAACCCACCCCCAACCTGCTTCTGCTTCTGTGTGAGTTCCTGCCCTGACTTCTCTCAGTGATTCACTCTGATGGAGATACGAGCCAAATACAGCCCTTTTCCCTCAAGATACTTTTGGTCATAGTGTATATCACAACAATAGAGAACAAACTTGGACAGCTACCACCAAAAAATACTAGAAAGAATACTTCCTGAGCACCTAGCATTAACTGCCTCGCGTTTCATGCACTATGTACCTTATCCTTGTCAGGGCCCCAGAAGCCCATGTCAGTGTCCCAGAGACACCGAGAAGGAAAAGGACAGTGGCGGGGTGCCGGTGATATAGGTCATTAATGAGACTCCCTGTGGGCCAGTACCATGCTGTCTTTGTTATGGCTTTCATTCATTCAACAAATGCACAGTGATTACTTTGTGCCCAACATTATCTCAGGGCATTTGAAAGCTGTCCCTCTTCGAAGTTTCCTGGGAAGTGTGAATGACAGCAGAGCCTTCAACTAAGACATTATAAAAGGAGCCTTGGGAGACTTGGTGCCGAGGGAAAGGCGCTATGGAGAAGGAATAGATTAAAAGCCAGTGGGTTTGGGTTGTGGGTGTGGGGTTTAGGTGGCAATTTCAAAACGAATGTTGGTAGTAGGCCATTGAAATGGAGACATCTGGGGCAGCCTGTATTTGTGACCAGAAGAGGATCTTGGAAAAGAGGAGTCACCTGTGGAATGGCCCTGTGTGGGAAGGTGCTCAGAGTACTGGGGTAGGGTGGGGGGAAGAGAGCCTGGAGCCAGGTCCTGGAGAGCCTGTCAGGGTAATGCAAGGAATCTGAAGTTTGCTCCAGGTCAAGTGCTAAGTCAATGAAGAGGGAGCCAAAGACACATGATGTGGTCTCCAGTACATCTTAAAAGAGTCATACGACTGTTGTGATGAGAATAATCTAACTTACATAGTTATTTAATGCAATACTGTTCTGGGGTTCCTAGAACTCAGTGAAAAAAAGCCCAGGGGTAAGGAAGTCAAGCTACTTCCCTTTCAAGTGACAAGGGTAGGAGTCAAACTCACCAAAGCATAGTGGCCCCTCCAGACCTGGGGTCATGTAACAACTGCCTTGAAAGACCAACTTTGAGCACAACTGTTCCTAACAGCTGACTTACAGATTGTAGGTCCAGTGAGAAGCAGTGACTTAAACGGTACACAACACAGTAATAACGCCATGCATTAGCTCAGCAAATAACTGTTGAGGTCCTACTGTGTTCATGACCAGCATATTGTATATAGGAGTTATGAACTCTTAGATGACATAGAGTCTAAAATGGGAGACATGGGGAGTGTTTGCTTATTATGTAAGTGTCAGGAACAGAACTTGGATACCCAGAACCCATGTAAATACTTGGCTATGCATGGCACCCCGCTGTAATTCCAGAACTATCAGAAGTTAGAGACAGAGGATCCCCAGGGCAAGCTGGCTAGCCAGACTTGCATATTGGTGAGCTCTAGGCTCCACTGAGAGACCTTGCCTCAATGAATAACAGGGAAAGTGATTGAAGAAGATCGTGATATCAGCATTGGGCCTTCACATTTGTACACACACATGCGTGGTGTGTGTACAACACCACGCATGCCCACATGTGCCTACAAATACACATGCACACACACACACACACACACACACACACACACACACACACAAGAGGAAAACAAAAACAAAATAGTAAAGTTGGATATTAACAAATCCATGTAATAAGTATGAAGGGGTGATTTTACAGACCCTAAAAGCAGTAAGGTAAAAATGCAGTTCATTGCAAAGCAGAGGGTAAGATTGTAACCTTTTAAAGGTACAAACCCCTTTCTCATGTCTGATGTCTTGTATTTCCTGGCTCACTGCCTGAAAATTTAATCCAAATGACTTGAGAAGGAAGATCTCTCTCCTCTGCTTTCTTTCTCTATTCTCCCCGCTCTCTCCTTTTCTCCCCCTTTCTCTCCCCCCTTCTGTGCTTTCTAGGAAAAAGGCTAAGATTTTCTCATTTGGAGCATCCTCTATGGATCTGACTGTTAACTTTAGTTTTGCAGTTTCAAACTGTTGAGTTCTGTTGCTGGGACACATTGCAAACTGTTGGGAATCGAGAAAGCAGAAGGAACAGAAGGTTATCTGTGCCTTTGATGCAAAGAACTCTGTGATTTATGGTGTGTGTGTGTGTGTGTGTGTGTGTGTGTGTGTGTGTGTGTGTGTGTGTTTCCTAGGCTTTAATCAGCAAAGTATTACAGTGCTGGCACCAAAGCCTAAAGGATCCATTTCACATCTAGTTTTCCCCATGTGAACTCTTGACTCCGCTACATTTCCATCCTAGTGCCTATGTGATCATTTTTCTTGGATGTGATCCTTCCAAGACACCCTTGCCAAGTAGGAGAGAGGCAGCATCACGAGAGGGAAACAGGAAGGTCTGTGCACACCTGGCCTGCCCTAGCTTAGAGAGCTGATTCTACAGCTTGCTAAACTGTGAAACCTGAAAAACCCATGTGACTGCTTCATCCAAAACTCAGACATAAAAACAAACATTCAGGGCTGTATTAAAGGAGACAAATAATGGGAGGGTCCTGACCTGACAGTTTCTCTCTGAGCATGGCTCTTCTACAGTTGTTTTAGCGATGTAGTCTTCCCTCATTTGAATACCCGGCAGTGTTGAGCACTGAGTCTTTATTTTGGTATCCCTTCCTCCTCTGAGGAATAGCCACTGGTTTCATTTATTATCCCTGCTGACAGGAAATCAAGCAGAAAGCTAAGGAATCACAAGCCCCTTGCTGGGATTTCACCTTGGCTGGTCTCCTCAGTAGCATCAACCCAGGGATTATATAAATATTTTGTGTTCCCAGAACCTTGATCAGGCAATGTCCCAAAGAGCGGAGCATGTAAACACTGTGTCCTAAGCAGTCTACTTTCAGATTCCGCGAGTCTAAAGAATACTAACAGCAGTCAGGAACACTCCTCTGAGTGATTTTAGGGAGATGATGGTGATGTCAAAGACACGCTGGTCAATATTGATGGATGGAAGGCGTCCTATCTCCAGGGCAGAGTGCCAAGTTGAGTACTGCTTGCTTTCTGCTCCATGGTAGGATCACAGTTGCTTTGTATCCTATGTCATCACTCTTCAATATGAGAAGATGGCGACCGGAATTAGACCTCAGAATTAAAGAGGATGGTTCTGTGGCAATCAGCCACCAATTCATGATGTAAAGATAACTGCCAATTTTTATCTTGAAGATAAAGCAGAACCCAACATGACCAGTGTGGTTCTCTGCTCCAGAACATAGAGTAACTCTGTTGCCTGGCTAGGATACCTAGGAAAGAAGAGGCAAGGGCAGGACTCTGCCTAAGGGGAATTCCATGAACCATCCATCATTCCACATGGTTGTGTGACCTTTCCTAGGGAGATATGAACAAATGTCTACTCACCACAGAGCGGTACCAACAAAAGAAATAGTTCCACCAAGCTCTGGGTCTGTAAATCAATGGATTTATTGATGCTATTTACAGGAGCGTTGAGGTTCCAAGGACAGCTGCCTCACCAAAGAGTCCACTGAGAGATGCATCCCTAGAGCACCCCCACAGGACATGCAGGCAGCCCTGCAGGAGAAGCCCTGCTCCTCAAGCAGTTTATTGTTTGTGGACCTTGGGGATCTTGCCAGCTTCTAACTTTCTGAGCTTCCTGAGTCTTGCGGGGCCTCCCTCCTACCTTCAGGATGCATGGGTTCAGTTCAAAGGAAATAGCTAGACAGCACAGAAAAGAAAATGAGGTACACAAGACAAGAGACTACAAGTGGTAACCAGAAGTAACAAGCAAAATTGCCCTACCTTAAAAGGGCATAGAATCCTATTCTTGGAATTCATTTGGTATCACCTAGAAAATAATTAGATTCTGGTGATGTAAATGCTGCTAACTTGATACCCCTGCAAAAGCAAAGTTTGAGCAAAACAAATCTTTAATTTATTCTATGCTATACCTACTATGGAGCTGCAGGCACATGAACATTGAATATGGGACAAGGCCCTACGTTTTCTGTGAGGGGTGGGACCAGGCAGTAAGTATGGAATCGTCATGTCTCTGCTTTTCAAAATATATTTTAACTATCTTCAGAGGTGGTTCAGTTAAAATGAACTTCAGTTTAACATTGGGCTTCAATCTATCCATTCGGCATTAGAATCTAGCAGCCCACTCTCCATTATAGACACATCAAGGAAGCTGAAAGTCTTAGAAAAACGGGATTTCGGAATTCCAGGGGTTTTAGCATTTCAGGGTAGAAAACAAGACTGAGCCATGTGAGAAGGGGAATGTGTTCAGGCTGTTAGAGACAGACCAGAAGGTCATGGTCAGAAATAAACCTTTGCAGCAAGCACACCAGGTCGTGAAACACATACCTAGAGTGGAGGAAGACTAGAGCAATCTTCTCTTTATACTCACATAACTCAGAGCCCTTGGAATCATGTGTCTAATTCCAGGAGGCACAGCCGAGAAGGACAGGGTGATTGGACCAACTTCAGAGGAAGGTCTGTCAAGATGATGGCAGGACTAGAAAATAAATAATGCTTATGAGAGAAGAGGTAGTCATGTGCTCCAAGCAGCTCTGATCACTCAGTGGCCCGAGCACTCAGGTTCTTCTTGGTCTCACAGTGTCCCTGTTACTCCAGAAGCTAAGGATGGCCTTTTTTCACCATTTCAGTTCATTATCTATCGTTTACCCATCTTCCTCATGGGATGCAGAATAAAAGGACTGAGGTTACTTAGATACTTTATAGATGCAAAGACAGAGCCAGGGAAAAGGCTTTGTCCAATCAGAAGAAGGTGCAGAAGTCAGGGGAAGTAATGTAGCTAACCCTGGGAGTTCTCATCTAAAGTTAGTATTGTATTTGTGTAGTAAAGTACTGGGAATCAACCCAGGGCTTGCTTGTGCTACACGAGTGTTTCACCACTGAGCTATAATCTTAGCCCTAAAACTATATTTGATCCTCTGTCTTGAGAAATCAGCAGCTGCTTCTATCCTCTGGAGGAGTTCCACAATGTCCTCACCATATTGGCATGACCAGTTTGTTTCCTTGGGTCAGAAGAGATGAGACTGACCAATTATCTGCTCTGCCAGACGTCAGTCTGCAAAGCACCGATGACAAGGCACCCAAGGACAGGGAATCCATTTAAAATGGCAAAGTCCAGCCTTGGCAGTCATGTAACATCCTTATCCAGATGTTCCCTGGCAGCTGAAGTGGGACTCATCTCCAAGAAGCCTACTAAGGTGACCGGCCTCTGATGGCATTAGCCTGACTTCTACCCTTCACACTCCTCCATCTACTTCTTTGGAGAAGCAAAGGGCTGAGAGTGAGACTAGAAATAAAGCAGACCAATATGAGATAATGATTGAAAAGCAGAACCCCAGAAGCCATGGCTCCCATTCCTCACTGCCTGGCATGTGAATGGATCAACCTGGTTCAAACGCACAGGGTCAGACTGCACACCGGGAGGGAATGCCTACTGACGAACATGCTGATTTCATCTATAGGACTAAGGCCAGTCTGAAGGTATACCTTCTGGTAGTGATCTTGGTCCAACTAGTCATTTTCAAACCCTGGTTGTCATTCCACTATTTAGGGGGGCTGGCTCAGAAATGATGGCACCCAGGCACCATCTGCAATAAAGGAAATCAGGATTTCTGGGATTCAAGAAAGACTTTCCTTACACAACAGATTGTACCACAAACCACCGTATGCTTCCAGTGGCTAATTAACTCAAAATGCACAAAGCATTAGAAGACTCAAAAACAAAGGAAAAGGAAAACCCCAGTTTAGAATACCATATCCTTAACCTGTACCACACTCCTTAAATGATCTCTTGTGGAATTGCTGCTTGTTCACACCTATGAGAATCACAGGTTGATGTATCCTAATCTTTGAATGCATGGTGGACCAGAGGAACATCTGCCCTGAATGAAGTGTTTGGGGAGGGGGCAGATGCCAAGGAGATTTTGTTCTGTTTTTGTCATTGTTGTTATCAGTTTTCTTTGTCTGTGTTCTGAGACAAGGTCTTCCCTATCTTGGGCTAGTTTTGAACTCACTACGTGGTAGAAGAGAACCTTGAACTTCTGATCCTCTTGATTTTGTCTCCCAAGCACCTGTCATCCTTGGTTTACATGGTGCTGGGGATCAAACCCAGGACTTTGTTCATATTAGGCAAGCGCTCTAGCTAAGCTACGTCCCTAGTCCTCTAGTCAGCTTGATATTCACTTACTCACCAATACTTTCTTCCAGCCATTGTGACTTTATTATCATAGCGCTTGTCACTTGGTAGAAACTCTGTATGCTTTCAATAACCAATAAGAGCATCCTTCATCTTGCCTGGAAATGTCAGCCCTTCAAATCCTTGTTTATTTCTATGGTGGTGGGCATTAAACCTAGGGCGTCTTCCAGATCAGATAAACAATTTACTCCTGAGCCATATCTCCAGTCCTTGGTTTTCTAGAGCCTTAGGCAGCATTAGAGTAACTGATTTTAATCTGAGAGTCTCAATATCTCACATCCATAAGGCTGCTGGCCATGGCGGAGTTTGAAAGAATTTCACATCCATCAACACTTTCCCTGCCCTAGATCTTCTTTCAGACTAACCCAGGGCTCACATTTGTATTCTCCCTACAGGAGAATTTCATTTTATCTGTATTCACCTCTTTAGAGTTCAAGATCAATTGCAGAAGAGATAAATGGTGAAAATCTCTTCACCATTGATGGCAAATTTTGGAGCAGACCCTTTTGATTCTATTTAATCCTGGGTTGCGGTTTAATATTCCTTTCTTGTCCTCTTATAGGTGATAAGATAGGGTTCAGAATGCAATTAATCAAAGCATTAAGCTGGTACACAGATTGCAAATCATATAATGCCCCAGTCATGGATGCCCATCCTGTTCCTCGGCCTTGTCCATCTCTGCTCAAGCTTCTGTCTCCCCTGGGCTTCACTTCTAGCTCCTTCCTTCACTCACTGTGTCCCAGCCATTCCTGCAGTAAACATCTTTGGAAATCCTTCCCAAGGACCTTAGTGTCTTCATGGCACCTACTGTTCTTCCCTACAACCAGATCTGCCCCTGTATTTGCAGCATTTAAACGCAGAAATTGTGTTTTGCTCCTTTTCTAAATCATAGCACTAACAGAATACAGATATTTAATGCTTTTGTCAATATATGAGATTAATATATAGTGATCTAGTCATTGTCCAAAAAGCTTATGTTCAGAGACCAACCATTTCCTTTCTGTTTCTTCAGGAAAGATGTCGGTCTTCCCTGCTAATGAAGTCTCCGGGCTGGGTAGCTGACCTGTTTTAGTTCCATGCTCTCTCTATGGTGAGATCTTTCTTCTCCTACAGTACCTGGCCTCCTTCTCAGCTCTCTTCTTGCCCTGTCCTGCTGGGCTGGACCTCACCATCCTCTTAGATTGCAGTGCAGACTCCTTGCTTGCCTTCCTTTTGTCACCTGTCATCTGCTGTCACCATGTAGAGACAGGCCTGACCTTGCTTTACCCAAGAACTTGTGATAGTTGCCTATTAATTGTTTTGTTTTGTTTTGTTCTCCTGAAATTCCCCTTTGGTTGTTTCCTAAAATTCCTCATTGTTGGACTTCATCCAAAGCAATAGATGTGTCTGCCACCCTTGTTCTTGCTCTGTCTTCTCAATTAGCTGCCCTTTTCCCTTTCCCCAGTCATCAGCATGCCCTCTGCACCCACTTGGACCCAATGTCAGTCACGTGACTTTGTTTAGCTCTCCACTCACCAGACTGTGCCCTTCCTCCCACGAATACCAGAATCTTACCTGTCCTCACAACTCATCTCAGTCCATCTTATTTATCACCTCTTAGTCACGTTCCTTCTGTACCACTGACTGAGATCATGGCCTCACACAGGGTGCAGGAGTTCAAAAGGCAGAGGCAGTGTCTTTCAGGGTGCTTGCAAGCAGACAAATGTGAAAGGAGGGGTCTTGTGGAGACGGTTATATGTTCTTTAACTCAAGCTTTAGGAAAACAGAAAAACAGGAGACAGTGTGGAGGTTGGGGAAGCTCATAGAATATTATCCTGCCTAGGCTTCACAGCTTTTGGCTTTTTTATATAAGGAAAAAAAAAACTATGAAGAATTTTTGAGAAAACTCCAGCAGCAAAGTTTTGCAGAATTCTGCAGCATCATTCCCTTAGGATGTCGGAGACATAAACATTTGGCCCGAGGCAACCAATCTCCTTTTTGTTTGAAATGCTAGACTTGAAAGGAAGATGTCAAATAAAACCGAAAACTATCAAACACCTCAGATAATCAGAAATTTGCTCTCTAATGTGTGGGATTTTGCTAAAATGTATAATGTTTGTATGTTTCTGGCGTTGTCATAGAAGCAAATGGCATGTTTTTGAGAATGTGAGTCTCTTTGGGTGTTTCCTGGCTAGTACAGGATGTACTTTCAGTTGGTGGGGGGAGGATTCCTGAAGTCCTAACTGTGTCTCCCTTGCACCTTGCTGTGTCAAATGCTGGGAGGTGAAAGGCTGCCTCTGACTCCAGCAGGAACAGTTCTTTCAGCCTTTAGCAGGAGTGCCTGCTAATGCAAAACCAGATTAAGGAGGCCAAAATCAAAAGGAAGCCATTGTCACCCACAACTCCATTTGCATTTATTTATTCAGAATTCATATTAACTGGCAGTAGCAGCTTGTGCTCATTTTCTCTGGATCATTAAAATGTGCTCATCTGAGCAATAAACAAAGGCACCGATGCCCAGGTAGCAGCTCCAACAACTCAGCAGTAATTGTACCATGGCCCCCCTGTAGCAGCCCACGGGCTCATTTGATTACAGCAGCTCAATATACTGTAGAGGAGATTAGTTAAGCAAGCGCTTCTTAGATGTGACCCACAGAAAGACTGGAGGCACATAGGACAGTGCTATGCATTCCCATTCTTGGGCTAAACTGGTAAGAAAAAAAAGTAATAAAACAGTGGGGAGATCATTAGAAACACAGGCTCATGACACAGTTGGACTTGTGTGACCAGTGCTGAACACAAGATGCAGGCTTTTGATAGCGAGAGGCAAGTGTGTGGATTGTTAGTGACGAGGACAAAGGGGAGTGGAGTGACTTCTCCGGGAACTGGAGCAGAGTGAAATGAAGCATTTGCACGTTGCAAAAATGTAATGGTATTGTACAGTTTTAAGCATGAGTGCTGGCCCGTTTGTGATGGCTCACATCTGTAATTCCAGCACTTGGAGGATAGAAACAGGATGAGAGAGAGAGAGGTGCTGGTGCTGGAATTTATATTTGCTATTGGACTTCAAGATCCATTCTCTATTAAGTTCAAGCGACAAAGCCCATCGTGGTGGTGAATAATTGAAACCCAGAACTTGTGAACCAAGACGATGAAGAGGTCAAGGCCAGCTTGTGCTACACAATAAGACCCCTTTTTAAAAAGAAAAAAAATCAGTGTTTTAAACTTGAAGTAGCTGGTCACAACCATCACAGTCCCATAAATTAAATTTTGAGGACCAGATAATTACTGCAAAACCAGTGGACACGAATAGGGCAAGAGGAGGGTGTAAAGCTGAGGATGAGAGACAGCCCATGAGCAAGTCTTTCAAAGCAGTGGCTTGTGGTAGTCCTTGGAGGTGAGCAACCTCCACCAGTAAATTTCAGATTCCTGCTGAAACCTGAAACGCAAAGCTCAAAGCTGACCTAAGACGGAATCCTTCAGTGTCAGACAACATAGGAGATGCTCAAAGATCATTTGCTGAACAAATCCTCATAGATAATTCAATTTATATGTTTAAGTGAAGCTGAACCAAACAAAGAGCCACCCTGTCTGCTTCCGCACCCCATTTCTCACGGGGGCAAACGTCAGTGGGCTCAGGGGATTTTATTTTGACTGGTTCATATTTATCTGCCATTTGGAGGTTTGTCTGGTCTTTTTGTTTGCTTTGTTTTACTGATATATTGTGCACATTATGAACCTGAACTGATCACAAAGATAAACAAGAATTTTCTTCACGACTACATACATCCTTCTCAATTGATGTGGAAGACATTGGGATTTAGCTTTAGCGATCCTGAAAAGATTTCCCCCTCATGTAGCACTTCAAGAGAACAAGGGGGGATTCTTAAGCCTGGGTAACCAACATGAAAGATCTAGAAAAAGAACCCAGAATAATGAGAATGACTGGATGACCTTTTTTCTCAAACAAATCAGTCCCTGAAAATGACAAAAGTAGCTCAGGCATACACTGAACCCCCATTTCAGAGGAGGTACGTAATCTCTTCTGTGCCCGAGGGTCTTCATCTGTAGGACGGAGATAAAGAGCATTGTGAGAATTCAACCAGTCCATGCATGCGAATGCTTATAGAGGAGGAGCTGATACACAGGAAACTCTCTTATCTCTGTGTGTGTGCATGTGTACTCATGCATGTGTGCGTGCATGCATGCATGTGTGTGTGTGTGCATGTATGCGTGCGCATCTGCATGCAAGCAGATACATGCTCATGCATGTGAGGGTCAGCAGTCTATATGTTGGTTGTCTTCCTCAATTACTCTTCACACTATGCATTTGAGACAAAGTCTCTCATTGGACATAGCTTGATGACTGGCTACACTGGCTAGCCAGCAAGCTCCAAGCATCTACCTGTCTCAGCCATCCCAATGCTGGATTATAGGTTCATGTCTACAGGCTATTTCCGTGGGTGCTGGAAATCAAATTACTTTACCAACTGAGTCATCACTCCTGGTCCCATGAAACTTCTGATTAATGCTAACCTTCACAATTTTTCTTGACATCATTTCCTTTCTAACCTTGTGAAAGCAAATGTACAGAGCAGCAACCCCCTCCCCTTAGGGACTTAGAAATAATACTACTTATTATGCATGCATTACATTCTGATCATCTGACTTCTCACAATAACCCTGTGAGGAAGGTATTATTATCATCAGTTTCAGTCAAGAGTCTGAGGAATAGAGAAATTAGATATCACCCTAGCCTAACAAGAGAGAGTGCAGAGATTTTGAATTTAGGACCAAATGAATCTAAAGCTGCTGGGATTATATGGTAGAATGCTTGCTTCATGTGCTTTGGGTTCTGCATTCTCTCCCCAGCATGAATGAATGAATGAATGAATGGGTAGGTACGTAGATAGGTAGGTAGGTAAATAAATACATAATCTGTCTCATTTTACTACTCTCCCAAGCTAGATTACTACAGAAACTGCTCAGTGTGCCAAAATGAAATTGAACTCAATTAAAATAAGCGCATGGGCCAAAGACCTTCTTCCTCTGATTTATCTCACAAAGAGTAGATTGCTTGGTGCCTTTCAGAGAATTTCCGCTTAACACCCTGAGATTAATTGGCCTTGTGGATCTTATCAGAGGACGTCTACTTAATTCAAGTCACACATGGGCATTTTTGACTCCAGGTATAATGTCAGCACTTAAATCTGTTGGTATGTCACCAAGGTACAACTTAAAACCGAGCGAAGAATTTGAGCTGTCTCTCTTCCCAAGTAGAAACATCCATAAAAGTTTATCTGAACAGAGGGCTGATCTGAAGTCCTGGAGGTTTGCCCAGTCCCTCTTTCCTGCCTAACTGAAAGCAGGGAGGCGTGGATACAGAGCTGGGAAGTTCACACTTGAGGGGTCAGCAAACTAAATTTGAGAGCCGGGACCAACCTGGCCAAGTGCACATTGACCCCATGAGCCCAGACAGCTCAGAAGCATCTTGACCACAGAAGAAACTCTTGCTCTTCCCTGACAATTGGAAGCCATGAGGAGCCCAAGGCCCTTCAGGGGGTATTTACAACTTTCCCTCAAAGAGTCTCTCCCTTGCTGTGAGCCTTCCCCATAACACAGAGTACACAAGACTACATTTGAGAGAAGAAAGAGGAATCCTCATGTGTTGCTTCCATATTGGAGAGGAGAACTTTCTTAAACTCTGCTCTGGGGACTTCAGATATCAATGGCCTGAGTTCATTCATGTAGTTATCTCTACATCCAGCATTCACAGGTGTGCTGGCTGATTTTATGTCAACTTAACACAGCTAGAGTCATCTGAGAGGAGGGAACCTCAATTGAGAAAATGCCTCCGTAGGACCGAGCTGTAGGCAAGCTTGTGGAGTTTTCTCTTAATTAGTGATTGATGTGGGAGGACCCAAACTATTCTGGATAGGGTCATCCCTGATCCTGGGTTGAATAAGAAAGCAGGCTGAGCAAAACATGGGGAGTAAGCCAGTAAGCAGCACCCCTTCAGAATGGCCTCAGCATCAGCTCCTGCCTCCAGGTTCTTGCCCTGTTTGAGTTCCTGTTCTGACTTCCTTCAGTAATGGACTGTGATGTAGATGCATAAGCCAAAGAAACCCTCACTGCCCCCACATACGATTTGCTTTTGGTCATGGTGTTTCATCGTGGCGATAGTAACCTAAACTAAGACAACAGGAATGTATATATGGATGCCTATTTTAAATATGTAATATATATGTATGTATGCTTGGTATGTTTTGGAAATTTCTCTTATTAGGTCTGTTTCAGCGTAAAAAGAACAAGAGATAAGACAAGTTCTTAAAGTAGAATTAAAAGAAGCTGGGCTCAGTAGAACACTCCTGTAATCCCAACCCTGGGGGAGGCAGAAACAGGAGGATCCCCTGGGGCTTGCTGGCAACTCAGTCTACCTGAATCTGCAAGCTCTGGGCTCAGTGAGAGGCCTTGTTTCAAAATAAAAAAAAGGTGGGAAGTGACTGAAAAAGACACCCAGTGTCAACCTCTGGCCTCCACATACCTGTGCATACACACTCAAACATGTCACACCTCGGCACATCTACACCTCCCTCCTTGCATAGACAAGTAGAAGGAAAGGGAAGACAACGCTATCTGTTAGTGAGTTTTTGATCTGCCTAGTTAATGAGAGGGGGGGGAAAGAGGGGGAGGGAGGGAGAGAGAGGAAGGAAGGAAGGAAGGAAGGAAGGAGGAGGGAAGGAGGAGGGAAGGAAAGAAGGAGCTAGAAAGAAAGGAGGGGGACTCTAGGAAGTAGGGTTCCCATATGTAATATACTGGGCTTAACACTGCTTCTCCTGCGTCCCCACAGCCCACAGGGTCCAGTGGGGGATGCAGCATCTTGGACCTTGGCTTCCTATGCTCTAATTCAAAGACAAACATATTTCCCAACTTCCCCAAGGCTCTGGCAGGGAAGACTCGGATCTCCAAGCTCAGGTCATTTAGCACAGCAACAACCAGCTGGGTTTTCAGCTATGTGGATGGAGCCATCTGTTTTCCCTGCCCACATAAAAATATGCACAAGGAGTGTGCAAATCAGCAAGTCCACAGCTTCCAGGAGACCCAGCTGGGCTGCACCCTCCTTTTAGGGACTAATGAAAGGTAAATCCACTGTCAAAAGACAGAGGGCCAGCAGCAAGGCTAAGGAGCCGACAAATCCAGACTCCATCACCTCCTCTCCGCCTTTGCCTGGAATACGGCCCATCTGGCTCCCTGGCCACATTGCCATTGTGTTTGTGTGAGGGGCGCTTTGGTGCTTGCTGAGTGCCCGGAAAATTACCAGCAGCCTCCTGCCTCTCCCACCACAGGCACTGGGAGCTGCTCGCATAAGAACTCCCTTCTCTTCCCTTCTCCGACGCTCTTTGGTCTGCTGACTGCCTGGTCAACCCTCAGTCGCTCACATAATGAGCCTGGTGAGTCCAGGTGGCCAGGAATAGAGAGGCTTTTTGTGTCCTGGTCTCAGAGAAGGGAACCCTTTAGCGTCCCTCTTCCCCCGACCCCCCCTTCCTTCCCTATCACCTCACTTCACAGAAGGGAATTTAGAGTTGTCTTTGCTCTCTGGTTAGCATAGAGGACAGTGGATTCCACATTTTAAAAAAACTGGAGTAAAATAGGAATGCTGTTAGCCCGCCACCCAGGTGCAGATGGTGTTTGGCAGCTCAGGACCAGGCCATGATTGAGAAGAGGGTCTGTCTCAAAACCATTACAGTTAATTATCACAGAGTTACAGATTCATCAGTAGGCAAAGAGCCAGTTCAAAATCCCCTGGGAAATTTCAGATGGATTAATAAGCAAAGGGATGTGGTTGTAAGACAGCTGATTTTCTATAAAGAAATGATATCACTATTTCTTCATTCCTCACTCCTGGACCTGGTGCCTAATTCACACCCTCCTATCTTTGAAGACATCTGTCCAGCAGGGATCTGAAGGGGGAGGGATCTCTTTGTTCCTTGTTGTTATCTCACAGCACTAATGTGTTCTGAACAAGACTGTTTTTTCTGATGGTGCCTGCCCATCTAGGAAAATACATTTCCACCCTGTCGTCTGCCCGCCTCTGAGGCTCTCCCTGTTAAGACAGTTCTGCACAGAAACCATGGAGAAGCCTTAACAATGGCAGAGTGAAAGGCCTCCCCTCTGGCCATATACAGCTGTGCTGGACAAGACCCAACAGTAGCATACTGACTCTGTCCACAGAAAGAGGGGATCTGCTCAGTACACCTGGCACACTGGACTAGCTGCAGCTCCGCACTGCACTCAGAATGCAACTTCCTTTTCCAAGCTCTTTGTCTTTGCTTTTTGCACTAAGGTTTGCATCATTTCTTCCTGGGAAGCAGGAATCTTTGGGAAAGTGTCCCATAACCTATGATTAGTAAGTAGCAAATGATAAGCTTATTTTCTTGGCCTCAAATCCTAAAGTTTTCAATACATGACCAATTTGTTGGTGTACATGTTAAAGATGCCACTTCCTAAAACACAAAGCAGAGCAAGGCAAAACCAAACAAACAAAAGCATTGCTAAAGATGATGGGGAAGGGTGTCATCTTTTCTTCCTCTGCGAAACTGATCATTTTGAATTGATCTCTGCTCCCTCCCCACAAACTCTCCTTGGATAACTACGACATGATACCCTTATCCTGTCCAAGAATTTGATCATGTAGCCAAGTTCACTTGGTCTGCCACACTGAGTTCAAGTTCTTGCCTTTGTTTTCAGTTTGTTCTCATGTGTGCGCAACCAATGCCCCTCCGCTGAGGGCTATCTAAAGAGCTTCCCAGAAATCAACCAATTCAATAGGACTTTTATTTTATTTTGTGTCTCACAAAAGATCTTTACAGCATTTAAATTGTAACAATGTTTCCCCCTGATTTTGCTTTAGAGTTTTCATTAATTGTTACTCTATATATTAAGCTCCACAAGAGAGCAATTCTGTGGTGGATAGCTCCTTTGTTTTTGTATTACATTCTATTCTTTCTCAGATTTGGGGGATAATTTCCCTTCTGTTTGAAGAATTCCCGGTAGCATCTATTTCTTTATGGCTCCCTCGATGCTGAATTCTTGTTTGCTTGTTTAGAAAGATGCATATGATATATATTTTCACATTTGGAGGGTATTGTCACTGGATTAACTATTTGAGGTTGTATTTGTAGCTTTTTTTCTTTTTGTCTCTCTAATGCATCATTGTTCTATACTCTAACTTTTATTTCTCTTTTGAGAAGGTATCAGTCATCTTACTGAGACTCCTCTAAAAGTTAATGTGTCTTTCTCAACCCCCAGGCCCTGGATACTCTCAAGATTTTGCTTTGCAGAAATTTTTAAATTGTGGTTTCTTTTCTAGTCATCTCACTTGGAACACTTCCCCTTTGTTTATTCTGTGGCTTGGCTTTCCCTTTTCATATACGAGAGAAAGAAACCTGGTTCTAGCTGTCTTCTCAGATGTGTGAGAATCTTGTTTGCATGTTGCATAGACGGTTTCTGTGCTTTGGGGTGGGGTCTACCTTGTTCACACTTCAGAATCCGCCCAGGCTGCCCAGTGAGGAGCAGCTGTCTCATTTCCTGAGTTCTCGCTTCTAGTCTACTGTCTCAAAGATGCGGTTTCTTAATGTGTTTTTCACGCTTCAGGTTGATCTCTGTTAACTTGTAGGACTTTCTGGTTTAGTGAGCCATGGTGGGGTTTCCTTCCTTGCATGTCCCCAAAGATTTCTTGATTATTTCCTCTTGAGCCTATAATTTTTCACAAAATGAGAGAATATGAGATGCTTCTGTTTTCATAAGGTAACCATAGCCCCTTCCTGTTTCTTATATTGTATCTTATTGATAATTTGAGAATTTCATGCATACATACATGTACTTTGATCATTTTTACTCCCCCTAACTTTTCCCAGATTACTCCCCCCACCCTTCCATCCCTCTTAACTTCAGGCCTTTTTTTTTTTAAATTGTATAACCCATTGATTTCATATACTTGTGGATGTGAAGTCTTTCCCTGGAACATATTCAGGCCACACCCTTAAAATAAACTGAACCTCCCACCCCCAGAACACATCAGCTGACAACAGCTTCTTAGCTAGGGATGGGGAATTGTGAGCAGCTCTCCTCTCCGTGCTGGGATGTTGACTGATTGACCTTGAGCAGTACTTGAACAAGCAACCATAGTTACCATAGGTTCATGAGTGTAGCGGCCCTATCACGTCCAGAAGATACTGTTTCAGTGTGGTCCTCCGTAAACTCTGATGCTTATGATTTTCCCGCTTCCCCCTTCCAAGAAGATCTCTGAGCCTTGATGGAAGAGGTTGTCCCATTTGTGGATGAGCATTCCACAGACATATATTCTTTACATTTTGACCCATTGTGGGTTTCTGCATTAACCATCATCCACAGTACAGAGAAAGTTCTCTGATGAGGTTTGAGAGTTGCACTAATCTCTGAGTCTAGAGTGAATTTAGAGGGCAGTTTGACACTATGTCCATTTAACAAAATAAAAGTAGTAGGTTTATCACTGAGGACTATGAACTCCCCATTCTTGGCCAGATTTACAGTATTGGGTATGTGTTTTCTGTGAAGTGGGCCTCAAGTGTGAAAACAAAATAGCAGTTGGCTACCCCCTCACATTGATGTCACTGTGACATCCATGGTGTATCTTGCCATACTGGTTGTTATTATAGCTCACAGGGATCATAGTTAGGTAAGACTGTTGATGACTTTTTGCCCACAACAGCCTGCTTAGTGCCCGCCATCATTATGAAAGCTAGCCAGGAAGGAGGATAGTTCCACTCAGTAACCAACCTGACTCCTCCATCTTCGCAGTCAATGTGTGTGATATCTTCAATAGCAAAGTCTTCCCATCAAGTTCTGGTGGGCAACCAAGAGCAATAACAATAATCTGTATTGTTTTGAGGGTCTCCAGGACCCCCTTGAGAAACAAGTTGAGAGGAGCAATCCCACAACTGATACTGAGATTTTTATTTGTCAACCTGTGGCTTCTAGGAAATCTTCCAATTTTTGCAATACCTTTTAGAAGTATCCTTTAATTATTTTTATATTCATAGAGTCAGTCCGTCTGTCATAATACCATTAGGTATTATTTATTTATTTATATATATTTTTTTTTTTTTGGTTTTTACAAGACAGGGTTTCTCTGTATTGTTTTGGAGGCTTATCGGTCCAGCCCGGCCTCGAACTCACAGAGATCCGCCTGCTTCTGCCTCACGAGTGCTGGGATTAAAGGTGTGTGCCACCACCGCCCGGCACCATTAGGTATTATTAAGCCATCTAAAATGTATCTGTCAGTAGATGTTGCATGGAGCCTAATTTAAAATGCATATGTTGGAGTCATAATAGATTGCCACATTGTCAGATGTGGTGGCTCTTCATCTGCTGCTGATAAAGATGGAACTGTTTTTTGAAAAGTAAAAGCCATCTGCAGATGCTTTGAAAGTCAACTGACATTTTGTTAATTGGCATTTATTTACAGTAGTTGAATAACAATATCAAACTACAATAAGAAATGAGCAGTTAGCATTAAAAAAAAGAGGCTGGTGACATTAAGTTTCATCATGTGGCATCTAGTGGAAAACAAATTCTTTCAGAGATCTCTAAAGTCTGTTTAGATGTAAAATAAATCACACAAGGAAATGGAGCTGACACAGAGGTGGGGCTGATGCCTGGCTCCTGGGTCTGGGAATGGAGGTTGGGCAGCCAGGGGAGCCAATGGGAATTGTCTCCTTGTTAGTGACTTTCTGCCATGTTCCAAATCACCACTGGGATTTTGGTAATAACAGATTCCAAATGTCTTAGGTGATCAGATTAGTATGTCATGTTCTGCTCAGGTCCTGCATGTTTCTACCATCAACCTCTAGGTCCATAACAGACAGGAAGTAGAAGGAAAGAGAGATGTCTAATTTTATCAGGAACACTCTACATATAAAAATTAAATAGCTGTGTAAACGTCCTGTATCTGGATTCTCATGTGAGTTTTGAAATAGCCAACACCATATATTCCTCCCCATGTTGTCAGGCAGGCTTTAGATCACCAATTGTCCATGCTAATCCATGAATACTAGCCATATCTGAGTAAGAAAATGATACCAAACCTTCAGAAATACGGCACAACAGATCTGGAGTTCCCAGATGTGTTTGTATGTTTACAGTCATGGAAATTACTAGCCATTTGTTTCATGTTGCTGTTTTTGTGGAAGAAAACAGCAAGGCTGCAGAGTATTGGAAATGCCAAGAAGCCAGCTTGATGGTAGTTTTCAAAGGAAGGAAGCAATTGCTTCTTGGATTTCCAGCCAGGATCAAGTGTGAGCAGCAGGAGACAGTGTTGAGCCTTTTTGTCAACATAAATATTTAACTATACGGAACCTCTGGGATAGAAGGTGTGATAATATTCTTTTTTTTTTTTTTTTTTTTTTGGTTTTATGAGACAGGGTTTCTCTGTATTGTTTAGGAGACTGTCGGTCCAGCCCGGCCTCGAACTCACAGAGATCCGCCTGCCTCTGCCTCCCGAGTGCTGGGATTAAAGGCGTGCGCCACCACCGCCCGGCTCGATAATATTCTTAAAGACAAAAAAAAAATACCATCTTTAGTTGCTTTTGTCAATGTGTATGCAAGAGTGGAGGAAATCACAGACAGTGAAGATTAGCTGACAAGTTTTTATGGATTACGGTGGAATCAGACGTTATTTACTGATAAGCACATTCAAGGTTAACTGAACAGTTGGAATCACATTTCTGGCTATTTTGGTCAAGGTATCTTTTCCCTTTCATCTTTGACATTCATGCTTCCTGAGAGTCACGGGAAAGGGGGAAAAAAGCAAGAAAAAAAATCAAAACTGTAGGTACACGGCTACAACAAAAGAAAGAATTGAACTTCTCCATTCTCCAGTTCATCCCTGCCAATACAATATGGACAGGTTCTGATCAGGAACTGAAGACTCATTTTCAAGCAAACATTATTTAATAAAAGGAAGACTTGTCGGGGTGTTGAAACGGCCAGTTGCTCAGAAGAAAGGCTGGAGATATGGTTCAGTTGGGAAAGTACTTGTTGTACAATGATGCCAAGCACTCATTGAGAAATCCTCGGTGAAGGTGGACTGGGGAGATGGAGACATGGGAATTCCTGGGGCTTGTGTCCAACTAATCTTACTTGTGGCTATGATTTCAGTTCAATGATTGAAACCATGTCTTAAAAAAAAAGATGGAAAGCAATGGACATTGGATGTCAATCTCTGACCTTCACATGCACAAACACACCCCTCCCACATACACACATATGCACAAAGGGTGGTGTCTTTATATTTTACAAATAAATCTCACTTTTGTAAGATGTGCTCTCAATCTGCCCTCTTACTGACTCAACTCAAGTGAACTGCCTCCCTTACTATGTACATAGAATACCAGTCAATATATTTCTATGAGAAATATGATTAGCTACTGCACATCAGTTATTCTAAAAATCTTAGAGCAGGACAATTTTAAATCAGCCTAAATTGTGAGATAAGGGTAGAGAACCATCTTATTTTGATCACTGAATCTCCATCTGGTACTAATGTTTTGTAAGCTATTTGCTTTAAAGTATGGAAATGTTTGATTATTTTTTCTGTGTTTTTGTTTAGGAGGGTTTTGTTCCTGTTTTGTTTGAGATAGCATCTCACTATATAGCCTTGACTGGCCTGGAGTTTACTGTGTAGACCAGACTTGCCTCGAACTCACAGAGATCTGCCTGCTTCTATCTTCCAAGTTCTGGATTAAAGGATGACATCACCACATCTAGCCTTTATTTAACTTTTAAACCAGACATTTGCTTTCTTTGTTAGCAGTTTTGTCTAGGATCTGGTTAGAACTGAACTGAACTTTCCTACTTTGTTCAGACACAAAGAAAACCAATTGCTTGAAAAATGTGATTTTTTGTTTACACTAAATTATCAGTCATTCTCTATTAAATCTAAGTATATCAATTACTTTTACATAATCTTTCTTTAAGTATAACTCATGCTTCTACACTCTTGTATAAATGACACTATTATTCCTACTTGGGAAACTGAGGCTTGGGGAAGCTACCAATGGAGTTCTAATAGACACAGTTGGAAGGCAGCTAAAGACAGATCAACCCCAACGCTGAGGATCAGTGCATTTCTAATGACTCTATCCCAGAACTGTTTACTCATCCGCCAGACAACCAGTATGCAGTGGACACTCCTGCTAGGTCAAGCCCTAGTGTCCACGTTTATTCAATTTTGAGCTATACCATCTTTGATCACAGTTAATACCTAATGAATGCATTAGGAAAGCTTATTTTATTTTATTTTTCTTCCCAGTCTTATCTCGCCTTTGGTCAGCTTCAGAAGTGCAGGCTTAAACTAGTATGTTTCATGCTGTTGCACTTCCTAAATTCAAAAGTCTGAGCAGATAGGAAACATGAAATGATCTCCAGGAGTTAAGAGGACATGTACCATTCCCTTAGATTATCTAACTCTCTTGTTTCCTTGGGAAGATTCTCTCCTGGCTTTCTCATTCCAAAACTGACCAATTGTTTGTGTTTCAAAAATATTGTGACATAAATTTATTTAATTATTGTTATTGTGCATTGCGCTTCTGTGTGCTCAGACCCTTCCACTCTCTCTTTAACCCCCCTCCCCATGCATGTGAAACTGAAGAAAACAACTTTTGTCAGTTGTTTCTCTTCTTCCCCCACGTTGACACAAGGTCTCCCTTGTTTCTGCCACGCTTCATGCTCCAGGCTATCTAGCCCATGAGCTTATGGGTGATGCGCCTGTCTTCACGCCCTCCTCTCTGTAGGAGTCTACACATGTGTGCTACCACGTTCCGATTGTCCAGGGCCCAAACTCAGACTCCCAAGCACTTCTGCCTGCCCACATATCTCACGGACCCTACGTGCGAGGTTTTAATCACCGTTTCCTCAAAGTGAAACTAGCCTTTAAAGCAAGCGCAGTGTGTGAGGGTGTGAACTTTGTCACTACCACCAAAGTCCTTATGCGGCTTCCCCATGTGGTAAGAACAATAAAGTTAATAACCCCTGAGCCCCAGTTTCTTGATAACATTTGGCCCACAAAGCTTTTGATAAACAAGAGAACATTAATATAATAACTGAGAAAGCAAGAACCTTTAACAGTGGTTTTTATTATTCTCCTCTTTCTGTGATTGAGTTCTGTCTAGCAGCAGCTTGGCTTCCGTAGATCAGTTGTCCTTGCTGCTTCCTTCATTATAAGGTGGTAATAGACTGACTGTCTGCACGTCTCAGTTTACTAAAGGGTAAAAGATGCCTCAGATGAAATGTATTGGAACTGGTCTGTTTAGTGACATTAAGTGTGCCCATGTTGTTGTGTGACCATCATCACCGCCTATACACAGAGCTTTGTGGATCTTAACACTGTAGCTCTGTCCCCAATACACACTAAGTCATGCTGGGCATAGTGGCACAAGTCTATAAACTCTGCACTCAGGAAGCTGAGACAGGAAGTTCACCAGTTTAAGGTCAGACAGCACTACGCAATGAGTTGTAGGCCAGCCTGGGCTAAATGAGATCCTTTCTAACAGTAAGTCCACCCAGCCATTGGCACCTGCTTTTCTGTTTCATGAATTAGACAGTCTTAATATCTCAAAAAAGTATATTTTTGTGATTGGCTGATTTTACTCAGTGCCTTGAAATTTATCCATGCTGTAGGAGTATGTCAGAATTTTCTTTCTTCTTAAGACTAAATAGTATTCTGTTACATGTCAGTGTCTGGACAGATAATTTTGATTTCGTGAATGCTTGGATAAAATGTGACTGAGACCATTTTTCTTCAGAAAAAGAGGTAGGAAGGGGCCTTGCCTCCCAGGAAAACAGCACTGAGGAAAACAGATTTTCAATATATTTAGTCCCATATTTTTCCTACTAGTGATTCCACTCTTTCTAATCATCCCCCTTGTCCTTTGTTTATATTGGGCATATGCTTTAAATAGCAAGGGCTAGCCCTAACCCCAAATCTAAGCTGCCTTCTAAGTTATGCCATTATGCGAGGAGATGGGAAATGGGTTTACTGTGTGTTTGGAAATGTGGGAGAAGAGCTGACTCACTGACAATTCGAGATTTGGATGCACAGAGTAGGGCAGCATCTGTTTTCACTCCTGTTCCCACTTCCCCCCTCCCACCTTCCTTCCTACTGTCTCTCTTGTTCTTGCCTGGTGCCCTGGGCTCACCATACTTCTTTTGCCGTTGATTTATTTGAGTCTATGTTCTTTCCCTAAAATGGCTGAGTAATGCAGAAAAACATGCCACTACTTTAATAATTTATGAAAGTTCCAGAGGCATGCTCCTTTTTACGCCTTTTGTTTTTGGTGTGTGTGTGTGTGTGTGTGTGTGTGTGTGTATCGTTGGTATTCAAATTATAAGAGAAAAAGAATAATGAGACACTAAATGTTGTAGTGTGATGCTGAGAGGTTCAATAAGAATCCGACACAATGGAAGCCTAGTGACAAATACCACCTGCTTCTATTAAAGTTCTTGGTATTTCCCAAGCATCTATCTCATTGAAGAATTGTTTCAGCCCAGACCTTGCTGTAGGTAAAAAAAAGTATACAAGGAGCATAGCTCTTCTCTTTAGGAAAATGAGGAACTATAAATCAAGCTGAGTTTCTTACCTTTATAACAATGTGAAAGAGAATACTGGAAATGTGTGTTTTTCTTTAGTATTTTAGTTCTCTATCTTTTAAAATAACTTATTGTTGTTATTAATATTATATATGTATGGGTGTTTTGCCTGCATCTGTGTCTATTTACCATCCATGTGCACCTGTTGCCCTTGGAGGCCAGAAGAGGGAGACACATCATCTGGAATTGGAGATACAGTTGGTTGTGCACTACTATGTGGGTGCTGGGAATCAAATTTGGATCCTTTGGAAGAGCAGCCAATATGCCTAACCATTAAGCAATCTCTCTAGCCCATTTTAATTCTCTCTTAAGGAAATGGAATGAGCGGTTTTTATTAGAAATATTTAAAAGTCCAAGTCTCAAAGAAAAAAATATAATCAAATTCTCTCTAGAAATCATTGTATCATGCACACTGAATGGTCTGGGCTGCAAAAACAGAGAAATGGAATTTTAGATGCAGAAGGGTCTCCATCCAATCTCTTGTCTGGATGTGTCTCTATCTTTCTGAGCCAAAGACACATCCAGAAAAGAACAGGCCCTTGTGACTTATGCTCACTGTAGGATGGGGGTGGAGAGAACCAGGCAGGTAAGAGGGAGGTGAAGAGAGGGGACAGAGAGAGAAGAAAGCAAAGAAGAAGAGATAAGAAAGTGTCTTTTTATATGTATGTTGGCAATAGCCTCTGCTGCTAAGGTTACCTATTTACATCTTCCCAATCACCCTCAATATAGACACCATTACCCCATTTTAAGAGGTGAAGGAACTGGAGTTCAGAGAATAAAAAGTTATGTACTTTCCAGGGCATTGGAGGAAGAAGGCATGGCTGGAAAAGGCAGGATTTCTCTGTAACAGGACATGGAGAGAAAGGATGTATGTGCAGACAACACACACATGCTTCCTGCCTTTGACTGGAGGGGTGACCTGAAGATTAAGTCAACAAGTTAATAGAACTCGAGTTATGTTGACTAAAGTTCACCTCTTTCCCTACTGTGGACGTGACAAAGGAAAAAGTGGGAGAAAGATACTCAGAGGTCTCCCTTCTGTGTTCTGATTGGTGCGTTAACATTTCCTTTAACCTTCTCCCCAGTGTGGCCCCGGGCAGAGTATGGAATCAGAGCAGGAAATGGCCTGATGTTGTTATGAAATTCTAAAGAGGGAGGAGAACATCACCCTGACCCAGACTAAGTTTACACCCGTAGAACAAGTTTGAATAAATCTGAGTTCAGCTCCTACAACAATATGCTACAGTGACCGATTGGCCTAATAAGTGCTTTCAGTGGGGAGAAAAGCCTCTCCTGACATACATCATGTGCCCTGTGCCCTGTGTCTGCTGTCTGCCGTCTGTAAGCAGGGGTATGTTAGCACATAATGGAAATTATTTAGGAGCGAGCGAGCGAGAGAGAGAGAGAGAGAGAGAGAGAGAGAGAGAGAGAGAGAGAGAGTCCTGTTCATCAGTGTTTCTCACTCTGATGCCTCTCTAAGGCTTCCTGCAAACTCTTCTGGAGAATACTAAGCAAGTCACTGAACTCTCCATGCCTCAGTTTCCCATATAAGAAAACAGATGGGCGCTCCCTGAGGCCAGGACCCTACCAGCTTGCCACCTCCTGTGGTTCTCTTGCCACATCAGCATACAGAGTACTCAATCAATCCACTCTGGATTTTTCTACACCAGGACAAAGACTTAAAGGCAAATTTTCACCATCACCCCGGAATTGTAAAAATTTTCTGTAATATGGCAATAGTTTAAGTGTAGCATCTTTGAACCTTACTATAATCTGGGGGGGCGGAATTATCACCTCAAATCTGCTTGCTGAGTTTCTCACTGGTGTGACAAGAAATTGTACTTGTTGAATTATTCAATATTAATTGGAAGACAACACTACAGAATAATCTCAAAGATAATTCACCAAAAGATTTTTTTAAATATTTATGTGGCTTGGCAGTAGTGGTGAAAACTTTTAATTCCAGCACTTGGTAGGCAGAGGCAAGTGGATCTCAGTGAGTTCAAGGACAGCCTGGTCTGCAGAGTGAGTTCCAGGGCAGCCAGAACAGAGAAACCCTGTCCTGAAAAACCCAAAAAAAATTTATGTTATGTATGTGTGCACATCTTTGCTTGATTCTCTTTGCCATTAAAACTGATTTGTTTTTTAGAATGTTGTGTGAGTTCTGTATCAATGTTTTTCTTCCCTAAGTTAGAATCCCTGAAAAATCACTGCGTTTTCACAGTTATGAAGGCTGACTCATTTTCAAGAAAGCACAGTTTTCATTCTGTGCCCGGGTAATGTCTGAGCTCCATTTCCCAGCAGACCACGCTCTCAGGGTGTCCCCCATAGACATAGAGCCTGCAATATTTTATGGAGTGTTCTCATCATCCATCTCCGTCCCCTTACAGAATTCCTCATGTGATTCTCTGATATGACTGTTGTGTTTACTAGGCAAGTGTTGTCTTTATCTTTAAGCTTAACCGGTTCAACAGTACCTGATATATGGAAGGTGCATTAAAAGAAAATGCTTAGATGAGTGAATGAAATAGTAACAAATTGGTTTCCACAGTATTCTATACATTTATGCTGGCAGCAAAAACCGTAACGTATGTGTCTTATCATTTCAGCACTCCACTCCACATGGAGTGCTGGTAGGGGAAAAGTTTTGATTTATTCCCTGTGCTACACACTATTAGAAAGAGGCTCAAGAATGTTGTTCCTTTGAACTTAGGAGATTCTCTCACTCCTTCCTGGCTTCAGATGATCTAGCCTTGGTATGACTCCCAAGGCTTGAGCTTTATCCCTCTCCCATGTCTTCCTTCTCTACTGCTCTTGTGCTGGCTTCTGGCAGCCAGTTGGAAGGGTCAGTTTCCACTGACAAGGCCATGAATACGGTGGTGGAAATCGCTACGCCATCACTTAGCTGGTTTCCTGACTGATGAGCATCAGCCATTAGACGGCTTATTGGAATCCAGCTGGAGCGGGGCCATGATTCACCTCTTCTCCTGCTCTCCCTCATACACTTACTTATTTATCCTTCCCCTGCTGGAAGCACTAAACCTATTTTCCCATCTGTGCTTCCTCTTAATTTATTCCCCCAGTCTGCGGGAAGTAACAGCCTCAAATAGCCTCCTAATAAGGATTCATGGGAAGTAGTTCCTCAATGTACAGGTATATCTCAGTGGTTTATTACTGTATTGATTGTTTGGCTGATCACTATATTTTAGATGGGAAGCTTTCGCCCTCATAACTCAAAAATATTGATCCATTTTTTTCTCAGCATTCATCATTGCTGTTGGAAACTGGGATTCTCGTCCGATTCTTACCCATTCTTATGTGAACTTACCCAACTCTCTCTCACCTTGCTCCCCCCGGGACCTCGCATATCAAGTTTCATATAGGGGTTTCTAGATGTGCACAACTATTCACTAACTTCTCTTGGCATCCAGTAGGCTCCTCGTGTAGGAAGTTTATGAATGTTTTAGGGTCTTAACACAAATATCACCATCTAGCAAAGCCGTTCCTGGCCAGCCATATTGCACCCTTGCATTTAGTCTCTCTCCCTTCTTGTATTAATTTTATCTATGGCACCTATAATTTTAAATCCTAAATAATTCACCTACTTTCTGTCTCTTATCACTAGAATATAAGTTACAAGTAAGCAATGACTTTGGTCTGCTTTGTTCACACACTGTTGTATGCCAAGAAATCTGTCTGGTTTCTAATAGTACTTTATATTTGTTTAAATAGTTTTGCTGTTATTTAAGAAAGAAACAATGAAATCCCCCCCCCCTCTCACACACACACCTTCTCAGGTCTCAGACTTCCATTTAGCTTAAGCATATGGGCATCTGAGCATGATAGCAACTGGCCCCTGACTAGGAAATCCCTAAATGAAAGAGAACAGAAGAATTAGCACTGGGGTATAAGCATCAATATTCTTTTTAAGAATATTCATAGTGTACTAGAGAGATGGCTCAGAGGTTAAGAGCACTGCTGGCTCTTCCAGAGGATCCAGGTTCAACTCCCAACACCCGTATATCAGCTCACAACTGTCTGTAATTCCAATTTCAGGGGATCTGACACCCTCACACAAACATACATCCAGGCAAAACACCAACGTACATGGATAAATAAATCATTTTTTAAAAAGAATATCCACTGGAAAGTCAGCCGATACAAATAATGATTTAAAATTCTAACTTGAAATAATGGTGCATGCCTGTCATCCCAACAATAAATGGGTAGAGGTAGGAGATTTCAAGGCCACCCTGGGATACTTAGAGAAAAGCTGTCTCTAAACAAATAAAGAACATTTATTTAAAGAAAGAATTAACACTTACCTATAAGAACACATTTTTACGATAGCATGCAATGGTATAAAGGAGAGAAGAAGAAAAGATGAATAGAAATTGGAAGTAATTCAATTTAAATAAATGGTATAATTATTTTGGTGTAATGGTTCATTTTCATTGTCAACTTGACAGAATTTAAAGTCATCCAAGAATTTGGAGCCAGGGCTACAGAAGTCCAAAGCAGAAGTCTTAGCTTAGGCTTGTCCTCAACTAGCTCTTACCCACTTCACTGCCAGTGTCTCAGTCAGCTGACTGCGAGCACAAGAGTCCTAGCTGATGAGCCCTGGGGCTGCAGGCACCGTGGGGGGAGGTGCCCGGAGCTCTTGCAGAAACAGGTCAAGGCTGATTAGGGCTGTCCTGGGCCCCAGGGCGAGCTCCCAGTGTGGAGCCTCTGTGACATCAACCAATGCTGCTTGCCCTGCTGGCAGCGGTGCTGCAAACAGCCTACAAGCACAGCAGCTGGCACTGAGGACAGGGCGGTGTGCAGTGGCCTGGAGCTCCTGCAGAAACTTGTCATGACTGACTAGGGCTGGCCCTAGGCCCTTCGGCAACCCCTCAATACGAAGTTGTTGGGCTGCCGCCTGTCCTGCTTGCCCTCCTGGCATACAGAGAGCACGGGGCATCGGAGCTGCTTCAAGCACAAACATTGAGCCCCTCAAGCCTTGGGGTTGCAAACATCAAGGGTGGGGAGGTGTGCAGCAGCAAGGAGCTCACACAGAACCTGCCCCCAGACATCCAGCCTAGCCACAACATCACCCTGACTCTGGGTAACAGCAGAATATCCAGGATGAGTCTCAGCAATGGTCCAGTATTTGTGGTGCCTCAGAAACCAGAAATCTTGAACCAGACAACTGGCTGCAATGAATATTTCCATGTAAAGCTGTTTGGGAAAAACAAATATTGTGTGACATGCTGCAGTTTGCTACAATTAACAAATATGAGATGGAGCGGTGGGAGAGATGGAGGGACCAAGCTGTGGGTGCATGGTGGAGAGAGGCAGTAGGAGAGACAGCGCCAGTGCCAAGTGTGCGAGAAGACAGCAGAGGTTAGGAATGCGCCCTTGCTGAGTAGGTGGCCAACAGGGTAGTATGCAGCAGCCTGTAGCTTTTGCAGACACAATCCCCAAACGCAATGCCCAGCCACATGATCTCCCTGGTTCTGAGCAGCGGTGGGAGGGATGACGCGAAGAATGGATCATTTTCTAGACTGAACCTTCTGGAAAGACCTCTATGGCCTGTGCTGTCTCTAGAAGCCATGTTATTATCTGTGGTATGCTGTCCCAGACTGTGTTGAAGCCTCAGGTTCTTGTGGATATCTGTGGTCAGGACCACCATTAGAGAGCATGTAGCTGTCTGAGGCCCTTGCTACCACTGGAGGCCAGGTAGAATTCATAGTCTGTGCTATGGAAGGAGACCATATTAGTGTCCATGGTCTAGGTTGCCACCAGAGGCCATGTTGAAATGATTGGCTTGTACTGCAGCTAAGGGCCATGTTGTGGTCTATGGTCCTGCTACAGCTGGGGACCATGTTAATATACATGATCTGTGTAATCACCAAAAGCTATGCAAATGCCTCTGACCCAAGGACTATGTCTAGGTCCATGGTCCTACTGCAGCCAGGGGCCGTATTGATGTCTGTGGCCCATATTACCACAAAAGACCATATTGACAGCCATGTGCTGTGCTGCTGCTGAGCGTCTTGTTGATGTGGGTGGCCTGCACTGCCATGTGAGACCATGTTGATGTCCTTAGCCTGTGCTTCGATGGCCCATGTTGTGGCAGAGGGCCATGTCGATGCCCATAGTCTCTTACTGCCACTGGAGACCATGCTGAATCTACAGCACATGCTGAATGCAGGAGACCATGTGGATGGCTGTGGTCAATGCTATTGCCATGTGGAAGTTAAGTATCCATGCCCTTGAATACTGTAAAGGACAAGAAAGCTAGTTTTTCTGTGACATCAATGGCTGCAGACCCACAGCTGAGAAAGAGGGACACAGAAGGCTTCTGTGGCAGCACCCCCCCCAAAGTAACATCCTAGACAGGAAACCATCAAAGACAACTCTTTAAAATTGATAAAGATGCTGAAGTAGCTCTCCTCAAGCTGGTGGGTAAGGACTCAGTTTTTTTTTAAGGGGCTGGCCACTGGGAGTTTGATCACGCTTCCCACTGAGTATATGGGCAACATAAATTGGACTTGTGATCTTCTTTTTTTTCTGGGGAGGGGTGCCACACGTGTGAGGGCAGGTCTGGAAAGACCGGAAAATGAGTGTTATCAGGTGCTTGATGAGAAATTCCAAAATAGTCAATAAAAATAGTATTTTGAAAAAAACATTTGTCCTGAGACTCAGAAGGGACTTTGGACTTCTGAATGGTGTTGCAACCATTAAAGACAATGGGAGTTTTGAAGTTGAACTGAATGCATTTTGCATTATAAGAGGGACTATGTAAGCCTTTGAGGGCAACAGGTACAATGCTGTGATTAAAAACTGAGGATGTGGAGAAAGGGGAACACTCCTCCACTGCTGGTGGGAGTGCTGACTTGTGTAGCCACTTTGGAAATCAGTATGGAGATTCCTCAGGAAAATGGGAATCAGTCTACCACAAGATTCAGCAACTCCACTCTTAGTCGTATACCCAAAAGATGCCCATTCATACAACAAGGATGTCTGTTCCACTATGTTCATAGCAGCATTATTTGTAATAGCCAGAACCTGGAAGCAACCTAGATGCCCCTCAACCGAAGAGTGGATAGAGAAATTGTGGTGCATTTACACAATGGAGTACTGTTCAGCAGAAAAAAACAATGGAATCTTGAAATTTGCAGGCAAATGAATGTCACTAGAAGAAACCATACTGAGTGAGGTAGCCCAGTCACAAAAAGAGAAACATGATATGTATTCACTCATTTATGGATTTTAGACATGAATCAGGGGAGTGTCAGCATACCATCCCACTGGCAAGGAGTCTGGGAAACAGAACCTTCATCCAGAGACTGATGGAAGCAGAGGCAGATTCCTACAGCTAAACACTGAACTGAACTGAAATCCAGTGACAGAAAGGAAGAAATGATGAGCAAAGGAGTTTAGACTGGGTTGGTTTAACCCACGGAAACAGTTGACCTGAACAACAATCTTGGTCCCCAAATTGATGGCTGTGTGGAAAGCATGGTACTGACCCAGAACCCCTGAATGTGGGTGTCAATGAGGAGGCCTAGGCAATCTATGGGGCCTAGGGTAGTTTTTATCCCTGGCGTACAAACAGACTTTGAGTGCCCATCCCACAATGAGGGATGCTGTCTCATCTCAGCCTGGACTCTTGAGGGAGGGCCTAGGCCCTGCCCTGGTTGAAATGACAGACTCTAGAGATCCACCATAGAGGGCCTTACCCAACCTGGGGATCAGGGTGGAGATTGGGTGGTGGTCTGGGGGGCCTGGTGGGGAGGGAGGGGGAAGAGGGGAGGGAGAGGGAGCTGGGACTGACATGTGAAACAAGCTTGTTTCTAACTTAAATTAAAAAAATGGGTTTGTATTTTTTAAAAAAGTGATGTGTTTTCGCTTCAAGTTTCCAAGAGGTAGGCTTGTAATGGTTAATCTTCATTGTCAGATTGACTGGATTTAGATTCATCTGGGGTGTCTATGAGGACATTTCCGGAGAGGTGTAACTGAAGATGAGAGACTCCCCTTGAATGAGGGTGGGACTACCTGTGGGCTTGAGGTCCTGAGACTGGATAAAAGGGAAAAAGGAGGCACGCACAGATTCAGCATCCATCTCGATTTGCTTCCTGGCTCGAAGTTGTAATGTTTCCAGGTGACTTCTGCTCCTACCACTGTGCCTTCCTGGCCAGGAGGAACTGTATCCCTTAAAACTGTGAGCCAAAGTGTTACATCCTTGAGGAGAGCACTAGAGACTCCTTTTTAATGTTTGTTTTCCTGAAAAAAATATGTCAAGTTATAAGAACCAAAAATTAACAAAATGTGTTTCAGATGTCGCACAGGAAATGGGGGGATGAATTTGCTGTGTAATCTGAACCACTTGTGTGAATACTCTGCATCTCCTCATTTCGAGTTGTTGCCTAATCCTCCTTTTTACCTTTCTCTGCATCCTCTTCAATCCCTGACTGCTTGAGAATAGCACTTTAATTTAGGAATAGATTTATTTAGAAATATTGCATTCGATAGAGTTATGAGCATTTCTGCTACCTAGGCAACAAAAAGTTGTTCTGTGCTAACATATTTTCATTTTTAGCAAAATGAAATCTAAAAATCTTTTCATAAGCTTGTCTAAATAAAAGTCAGTCTTAAATACATTCCATTATCTTTTTTTGTTTGTTTGTTTTGCTTTTTGTTTTTTCAAGATGGTTTCTCTGTATTATTTTGGAGGCTGTCCTGGAGCTCCCTCTGTAGACCAGGCTGGCTTCAGACTCACAGAGATCCACCTGCCTCTGCCTCCCGAGTGCTGGGATTAAAGGTGTGCACCACCAACGCCCGGCTCTTGTTATCTTTTTTTAATGTGAGATGCATTGATTTTATGTTTGGATTGCATGTATGTCTGTGTACAATGTGCATACAGTACCCAAGGAGGTCAGACTCCTGGAACTATAATTACAGATGATTGTTAACCTCCCTCCCTCCCTCCCTCCCTCTCTCTCTCTCTCTCTCTCTCTCTCTCTCTCTCTCTCTCTCTCTCTTTCTCTGTATGTGTGTATGCTCTCTCTCTTTTTCTCTGTATGTGTGTATGTATGTGTGTGTGTATATGTGTGCATGTGCATGTGTGTATTGTGTATCAAACCTGGATCCTCTGAAAGAGCATTGGTGCTCTTAACTGCTGAACTATATCTCTAGTTCCTTAATTTATGTATTTTTAAATGTGGGTAATATGTAAAATTAGCTAAGTATATGACAATGTTTATTGAGAAAAAATAGAATGACTTGAAAAGAGACAGAGATATATATCTCAGGATAAAAAAAGAAGGCTTCTCAAACAGCAATGAGATCCCCTTATGATTTTCAAAGTCCTATTGATCCCTTGAAGAGCATTCTGATGGGCTTTGCACAGTGCACACAGAACACATACAGACTCTGTTAGCATTCAGGCACTTACACTGGCCTGCTCCCTGGGACCTAGCAACAGCCAAAATGTGACACTATAGCTACTGCAGCCACTAAGTAGAGCACTCTCCCTATGAGCAAGTGCTATATCCCCTTATAAAAGGCATGCCCTCCTTGCCCCCCTCTGTCTCATTCCTTCTGCCCTCCTCAGAGGCTGCCTCTGCACCTTCCCCCAGTAAACCTCCCAAATGACCTCTGTTGCATGGTATGACTCTGTGGTGCCCCTTGGTTCCAACCTGCCAAGGCCGCCTTCTGCCACTGAACTGTTGCAGACTCACCTACAGTATTTTTTTAGATTAAGAAAACAATGCTGCTTATTTAGAAAATGTGAAGATATTGAAAATACATTTTAAAATTCTAGCTAGCATGCCCTGCCCTTTCTACCAGAAGTTATCTCTCTGGGATGCAGTTTTGAAATCTACATTTTTATTTAAAAGTATGTTGTGAACATTCATCACCCACTAAGCGCTTTCAGAATTGCAACTCTTCAAACTATCCATGTGTCACAGTCTAAACTATTCCAGCACAATTTGTCAGTTCATTTCTTTCCTGTTTTGAAAATGTAAAGAATGTCTTTGTGTGAATGTTTTTCATTCCCAGTGAAAGCATTCTAGAAAACGTGTTTAGGTTCCTTAAATATACTGCTAAATGCTCCCCACCACAGGAAGATGACAGACAGTCTGGGACACTCCTCATCAATTACTGCTTGGCACTCTGTAGCCCAGAGGTGACAATTAAATGGATTCAGATGAATGAAAATGTCCCCTATAGGTTCACAGATTTAAATGCTGAGCTACCGGAGAGTGGAACTGTTTGAGAAAAATTAGAAGGATTGGGAGTGTGGCCTTGTTGGAGTAGCTGTGACCTTGACAGAGGAAGTGTATTAGTGGGGTGTGGGCTTTGAGGTTTCAAAAGTCCACACCAGGCCTCCCTCTACTCCCCTCTCCTTAACCCCCTCCCCCCACCTCTCTTCCCACCCCTCCCCCCACCCTCTCACACTGCCTGTGGATCAAAATGTAAAGCTCTCAGCTGCTGTTCCAGCACCATGCCTGTCTGCCTCCCATTGATCATGAGTTAGTACCATTTACTAACCCTAAAACTACAAGCAATGCTTCCCTTTTCAAGAGTTGCCTTGGCCATGATGTCTCTTCACAGCAATAGAACAGTGACTAAAACATGGAAGGAAGGCGAACTTTTGCCTACCTTCATTGACTACTGTTATTCAGCACACATTGCCCATACTTGCTAATCTATCTACTCTGTGAAATAGTCTTTTCCTTACAAGTTCATAAAAATGTCCAAAAAAGAATTTATTTTTTTCCTGACACCAGTGGCCAAAGTGGATTCTATTTTACCATTTCAATGTTTTTTTTTTAAAGATACATTCTTCTAATTACAAGAGATGATAGTTTTGAGAAAGAATTTGAAATTTTATGTTGTGTCAGTCTTCTCTTTACTCATAGGACCCTGTGTCACCCTTGTGGTGTTTTGAATGAGAATGCCCCCATAGGTTCAAATGTTTGAATCTTTGGTCCCCTGTTAGTGGAACTGTTCAGGAAAGATTGATTATGTGGCCTTGTTGGAGAAGGTGTGTCAGTGGGGTGGGATCTGAGGTTTCAAACCCTATGAAACTATAAGCCAGCCCCCAATTAAATGCTTTTTAAAGTTGCACAGCAGTAAAACAGTAACTAAAACATCCTTATGTGTAATTGATGTTTTGTTTGCTGTGACACTAAAGGTGATTCTTGTGTGTGACATACGGGACGCGGTAAACATTGAACTGGACAACATTCCAGTCCAATAATATCACCTTTGTGGTGTTTTAGACCAATCACATAGTGTAGGGTGTTCTCACTCGCAAGGTCATTCTGTTCTCGCTTCCCAGTCTATGCTCGTCCCAGCACAGGCACAGCTTCTATTTGCACCAAATCCGCTCTGCTGCATTCACTTGACTCTCTACATTTCCTGTTGTTCGTCTCAGTTTCTTATTTGAATCTATACCAAAACAAACCAAAAGAGTGAGGGAATGCACTGAGAGTTCATGCTGCATTAAACATAAAAACTAATGTGAGTTAAGGCAAGGATTTTATACGCATCCACACAGGCACACCGTATGTCTTTCTGTTTACTTAGGCCTTGTTTTATAATCCTACACAGCCTCTTGTGGTGTTTTTCCTGAGGGCTGACGCCTTTCTTATTAAACTTATATTTCTAGATGTTTTATATTTCTACTGCTATTGTGAAGGAGAATTTTACTCATTATATTTTCTGACTGCTGCTGGTATCGTTGAAACCTCTTTGAACTTGTGTTCATTCATCTTGCTGAACTCCTAATTATTTTTAATCTAATTCTCTGGGGTCTTCCTATGTGTGTGTGAATGTATGATCTGTGAATAACACTGACTTCATGCTCTTTTCCCATAACATATTCTATTTCTTTTTTTTGCTATGAAGAACATATAAATGAATATTAAACAATAAGGAAGGTTTTAAAAGTCCTTATTCTGTTTCTGATATGTATAAAAATATCTTTATTGATATTTTCACAATAGATAATGACATGGCTATTATGAGAAATTCTTCAGTGTGTTAAGGAATTATTCTTTCATCCATAATTAGCAAAATGATTCTTTTCTCATTACAAAAGTTTAAATACTTACCAATGTCTTCTAAAATGAATAATCATATGATTTTTCTTTAAAAATTGAACTATAGACGTGATATAATCAATGTGATGTTTTCTTGGGTGTGACAGGTTATTCTCTCCAAAAACAAATGTTAGACCAGTTAACTGGTAGATTATGTAGGATTTCAAGGTATATGGCTTTCTTTTTATTGTTTGGTTGGTTTTGACCATGTGGAATGAACCTAGGGCTTCACTCTTGCTAAGCAAGCACACTACTGCTGAGCTACACAATCAATTTTTATTCCATTTTTCTCAGGTTTTGTCAATAATGATAATGGTAGTTGGGATGATTTTGTAAACTTGGCCCTTTTACAACTAAACTAAATGTGTGGGGTTTTCCCACACAGTTCTTACATTAATTTTATGTACACACTACAGCATATTTTATCTAAAAGGAACTGAGACCAGAGGGCTCCATGGCTGAGTCCCGGCCACACAGCTGATGAGGAGAGCATACACTTGTTGCTCTGGAGACTTGCTCCGGAGCCATGTAGTTTTCCGCACTTCAGAATAGTTCACATGGAAGAGAAAAATAATCTGCTTTTTTTGGATGTGTGAAAAAAATCAAGCCACCATTCATAGATGGTAAAATGATGCTGTGTGTCTACTGGGCTTTGGAGCCACAGTTTGCTTCAAATTTTAGTTCACCTGTTACACAGAAGTGCTCAGCTAACAGCTGTTGTCATTCTCAGAACAGCTCCTCCCAGAAACTTCTTTCGCTTTTTGCCTGAGTCATTACCTAATCTACTTACCATGTCCTCTTGTCCTAATAAGCCATGTGTCTCATCTAAGTAGTGAGGTGCCTTATTAAATAATCCTATCTATTACGCTCTCAGAAAGCACCTGTGCTCAATATCATATCACCTTCGGCTTTGGTATTCTTGTGTTCCTTGTTTTATCCTAGTTGGATTTTCCAAACTTTTGAACCTGTATATGTGTGCCCACATGTGTGTGCACAGATGTACATGTGTGCCCGTACAAATGGAGGTCAAAGGTCAAACCAAGTGTCTTCCTCAGTTATACTCCATATTAATTAAGGTTTCTCTCTGAATCTCCAACTCACTGACTGGGCTAGACAAGCTGGCCAGTAAGCCCCAGCGATCCTCCTGCCTCCATATCCCCAACACTGGAATTACAAATTTGCATGCCTGATTTTTTTATGTGGGTTCTGAATCATCAAGCTTGGATCTTGGAGCTTGCATGGCAAGCACTTCCTCAGTGACTTAGTACTCAGCCCTGTTTCTTTCCTTTTTAAAAGACAGTATAGCAGGAGACCAGGGAATTAGCTCAGCAGTTACGAGCAAGTGCTGTTCTTGCAGAGGACCTAGTTTGGTTCTCAACACCCAAAACAGGTGGCTCACAACACCCTCTAACTCCAGCTACAGGGGAATCTAACCCCTCGGACATCTGTGGGCAACTGTATTTGCATGCATATACCCACATATAGACTCACTGTTGTTTTTAATCTTAGAATAGCATAGCAGACCAAATGATAGTGACCTGCTATGTTCTTGTCTCGGGAATGTTACATAGCAAAGAGTACTTTGCAGGTGGGATTGAATGAAAGATTTTTATGGGGAGATTGTCCTTGATTATCTGAGTTGACAATGTGTGCTCAATCATAGACCCTTAGAAGGTCGGTAGAAGGAGAAGGTGTTACGGTACGGCAGCAGAAGGAAGCACAGATGCAGCCACAGCTGAGGAGTGCTAGCAGCCTCCTGAAGCTGGGAAACAGGAATGGAGTCTCTCCAGTGACTGCTGAGTCCTTGACTTTAACCCATTAGGACTCGCTTTGCATTTTCTGACCCTTAGGACTGTAGGAGAATAGATTTGTGCTGTGCTGAGCCACTGAGTTGCAGAAATCTGTTGCAGCAGAAGCAGAAAGCAGCCTCAGAAAGATGTCAGGATGGCAGGAATCTCCGTACAGCCCACTGGTGACTTCTTATATTAGGATGGTATATTTGTCACAACTAATGTGGCATATTTGTCACAGCTAATGTGCCATTGTGGGGGTGTGGAGCCGTTACTTCACTGTACTTCTTTAGTTTTTACACAAGTTTTCTCTGCTCCCAACTTTACAACTGTGGTTCTCAACCTTCCTAATGTTGTGATCCTTTAATACAGTTCTTTATGTTGTGGTAACCCACCCCCAACCATAAAATTGTTTTCTTTTCTTTTTCCTTTTTATTCTTCAAGACAGGGTTTCTCTATGTAGCTTTGGAGCCTATCCTGGTACTCGCTTTGTCTGTAGACCAGGCTGGCCCCAAACTCACAGAGATCTGCCTGCCTCTGCCTCCCTAGGGCTGGGATTAAAGGCACATGCCACCAACACCCAGCCTCATAAAATTATTTTCGTTGCTACTTCATAACTGTTATTTACTAGTTGTGAATTGTAATGTAAATATTTGAAATGGAGGATATCTCGTATGAGACCCCTCTGAAAGGGTCCTTTAACCTTCCCGAAGGGGCCGCTACCCACAGATTGAGAACCACTGCTCTAGGCTAGCTCACTTTCCTTAGCCATCATGTTTTCTTCCTCTGGTGGTTTTGAGGCCCCTTTATTTATGATGACTTGACACTTAGTCAGACAATATATTAAATTCCCCTCAGTGGGAACTTATTTCATGTTTCCCACAGGAGACCTGGATCGTGGATGTGGGGAATGAAGATCACAGAGATAAAGTGTCATTGTCATCCCGTCCTACCACACATGCCTCCACACTGTTGACACCGTCACTGTCACCTGGCGGAAGGTGTGCTTATCCCTGTCTTCACTGCACTGTTTCTCTTGCTCTATGGGTTGATAAACAAGAAGCTTTTAAAGATGCTCTCTAGATCTACAATTTCTCGGCTTTTTAATTGACTTCATCGTTCTTATGGTCCCTTCCCTGGTATCTTTCTCACCTCTTGAGTTCAAGCCTAAGTCAATTTATTATTGATATTTTAATACAAAAAGATTTAAGGGGATATGGTCTCCAGTTGGCAAGCTGTTCTTAAACACTTGTTATTGATTCCCATATCTGTAACTCTGTGATTCAAGAATGCAATTTATATAACCTTTTTTGAGGCAGGGTTTCTCTGTGGCTTTGGAGCCTGTCCTGGAACTAGCTCTTGTAGACCAGGCTGGTCTCAAACTCACAGAGATCCTCCTGCCTCTGCCTCCCAAGGGCTGGGATTAAAGGCATGTGCCACCACTACCTGGCTATATAACTTTTTTTTTAATCTTGGAACATTGTCAGTTTTTAATTTGGCTTTTTTTTTATATGATTGCTTTCTGCAAATACTCCACAAATAACTTCAAAAGAAGTTGTGTTTTCTATTTTCAGGGTATAAACCAAACTCTCAGTTTTGCAGTGCATGGGAATGTGTCTGATTTAATATTACAAACCTCTGTTTCCTCACACAGAGCCTACTGTACAGCAGGGGTGTGGATGACTCTCAGACATGGCCGTTCATCCTATTACAGATGAAAAACACTCTCATCTGTGACTCGTTGCTCCACGATGACATGGCCCCCAAGAAATGCCTCAAAAAGTAGGTATGTGACTATCTGAATTCATCAAATTACTTGATAGATTAAAAAAATTCAGTATACAAAAGGAATTTAAGATATCTAGTAGAAATAAACATTTGAAAAATGTGGTTTGAAATAAATAGCAATGACATAGAAATAAAACTGATAAAAATCATAATAAAATACATTCCAGACCCTCTTGGTGCCTTATAAAGACATAGAAATAAAGCATTTAAAGCCTGGGAACAAGGAAGTTTCCTGGAGCTGTGTCAGAAGAGGCATTGTTCCTGAAAGGTTCTTTTTATCTCAAACTATCTATGTATATACCCAGATTTTCGTGGGACTTAGCAGACTGCTTCTAAAATTTATGTTTTTGTATTGAGAAACATATTATACAATAAAGATAGTTAAGCAGCTTCAGGGGACAATGATTTGGAAGGTACATTATCCCTGGTGACAGCTTTTGCTCTAAAGCTAAAGGCATCAAGAACAAGACAGAAGAGGATGAGTGTGGTGTCCCGCCTTTAATCTCCACATCTCTCACCTGAATTGAACTACATAATCTCTCATTTCTACCCTTAAAAGTAATCAAGAGAGCTTCGGAAGCATATTCGCAATGTAGCTGTGTACAAAGACAAACAGTCAACCTGGCCTGGTTTGGTTTTGGGCACATGCACAACAAGGCAACATTGTATCCTCTAGTCAACTTTAAGAAAGATTCTCCCACTTACTATCTTATGCAAGAGCTTAGTTACACATGCATACAATTAAAATCAGATGAATTATGGGAAGGGATATGTGCAGTGTAAAAATTGAATTCATTATCTGATCTCTTAAATCGACAGCTACCACTTTGTGACCAGGACATTTCCTCTTGAACTCCAAAAAAGGAAACCCAAAGAATAATTGGGCCATTGAGTATTCCCACTCACATAGCCCGGGGCCAGTCTTGATGGAGCATCCCTCTACAACGTGCAATATCACTTTGCTCTGGATGAAGGTATCACCCTTCTCTTGCTAATCTGAGAGGCCTAATTTTCAGTTCTCTGGATTAGAGGCCAAGAGCCTGGAAGCAGCAGGCCCAGACCCTGACCACTGAGAACAGTTAGATTTAGGGAAAAGCATTTGGTTAGCAACACCCGAACAAGGATCCTGCCTTGGCAACTTTCTCCTTGAACTCAGATGCAGAGTCTTCCTGAATCACTTTTCCCTACCCACAAGTTGAGTGCGATAATCTTTGCAAGACTGTTGTGATGGTAGGAGATGAAGCAAATGTTGAGGCGTACTAACCTTGGCCTATTTCCCTCTTGATTTTACTGTTCTGCCTCTTTCTACAGTACTATAATCTTTTGAAAGCAGGATAGGTGTTGACCCTTCATAGAAAGTAACAGGTAGCCTAGTGCCGAGTGCAGAGTGGAAGCCCCAGAAATACTATTCATCCTGTGTATTATTTTATTGACATTAAGTGAAGAACATTGTTAACTTAGGTGAGTTCAAATCCATTTTCACTCACTTATCTTTTACATGAATTCCCATATATGACAACATATTTTATAAACAAATAAAATGTTACATGGGATGATATTTCTAGCCTGTAATAAAGCTAAAGTTTAATAATCTACTTAATATTAACCCCTGAAAAATTAAGTTCTCCTGAATTTTAATTAGTATTTTAATATAAGAACTCCAGATATGAGAAGCAAAAGAATTTCTGGACACATCCGAGAGTCAACCAGAGTTGACTCTGGAACCATGCCGCACAGAGGTGAGGAAAAGTTCATGATTTCCTATTGTACAAAGTCACGTCTACAAAGTGACTCTTGTCCAAGTGGCCCTGTCATATAAGACCATTAAGTGTTTTTCACTTAGCCTTCCAGACACTTCCAAAGTGTCATAGTGCCAGAAGCAATTTAACACATGACCAACGGAAGCTCAAGCCAAAGCTCAAGGCATTGCCGGGTATGAGAACCGTGTTTCTCCTAATGAAGAGAAAGCAAAGCACCACAGCTCAAAGAGAACACGTATCATACAAGACAAGCAAGAGTCAAATCAAGACACAAGGTCATTTGGGGAATAAAAGGCAAAGATACAGTTCCAGTCAAGTTACTGGAGGACAAACAGTAGGAGTGTTTGTTTTGTTTGAGAACAGTTTGTGGCTACATATCTATAATTCCAGCATACAGGAAGGATGGCAAGTTTGGAGCCAGTCTGGGCTCCATATAGTGAGTTCAAGGCTGTGCAATGCTTCTTTGTTAAGAGAAGCTTTTTCTTTTGCTAGCCGCTTTGGTTTATCCCCCGCCAGTCGCCTGGGCTCTGCCGCGCCAGCCTGGTTCTAGATCCGCATCAGTCCCAAATAAACACACAAGAGGCTATATTCATTATGAAGCTGTTGGCCTTGCTTGTTTCTAACTGGCTAGCTCTGACTTAAGTAATTACCCCATAATTGTTAATCTAAGTATGTCTCTTACCGGAGAATAGTTCCAGGCTTCCTACCCCAATGGCGGTTACATCTCGACTCTCTTGTGTTTCTCCTTCCCAGAATCCTCCTGGACTCCTAGCCCCACCTATCTAGATTCCTATAGGCTCAACAGTACTTTATTGACAAGTAACAGGCAAATAACAGGACTTCCCCAACACTTCTTAGCTAGGATCTGCCTCAAAAACACAAAACCAAACCGAACAAATTAAAAAACAGTTCAATTCAGAAGGGAATTCACCATAATAGATAACTTGCTTATTTTACCAAAAAGAAACAAAGTAAATGATAATCTACTAGAGAAGATTATCAGCGTTCCCTATGTGAAGTGAGAACAAAAACATGGAACCATCCTGGCTGCCACAAAACATAACCAGAGCTACTTAGCAGGGATATTAAAGTCCCACTTTAACGTGAATCATGTTTTGCTTCTTATACAGTCTTGGCTCTCATAAGAGACCTCTGCCCCTGCCCTGGAGCTGTCTACATGAACCCACAAGGCCTTTGTCCAAAGGTCTGTACTGTAGATTCTTGGCCGGGTTTCATGATGGACACTTGCTTTGACGTAGTCTTTTTTTTTTTGTAGTTTTCCATACACTTCCCAACTTCATCCTTTTCTCTAATAACAAATTTTCATTATACCCCAACCTTTTAGCCCCTTATACCCTGAAAACTATACAACTTTGAGTGTTGTTTAGCTTGTCTACTTAACAGAATTAGATGGTTTATTTCTCATAATGGGTGTAATTGTGGGCATATCTTCTGCATTTATACATGTTAGATAAAACTCAGGAAGAAATATTCACAGACATCTATATCAGTTGCTCATATAGATGGAAAGGGTATAATTTCCTTTAAAGGTCTCTTGAAGGGGAGCATGTCCCAAGTCCTTATTATAATTCAACAGAATTAGGAGAGACAAAAAGAACTTGAAAGCAGTTATGTCTCGGAAACCCCACCCTGCCACGACGGTATTCATCAGGGGAGTCATTTCTGGAACCTTGTATAGAACTGCTTACTTTCATGCAAACGAAGTAAATAACCCCAAGGCCACTTTATGAACTGGGTGAAAGAAAAACAACACAAGTATTCCACAACATTCCTTAATCACCAAGTTCTTTCTAAACATGAGAGGTCTCAGAGAACCAAGATCCTCTCTATGTAGTGTGCCCCTATGAATATGAGCCTTACTGATCTAAAAGTGGTCAACTCGGGACCTCGCTCAAGTGCTAGAGTGCTTGCCCAGCAAGTGTAAGGTCCAGGGTTCAATCTCCAGGGCTACAAAAATGAAGACTGAAGGATAGCACCACTGTCATTTCTAATGAGGATGCTGGCTTGATTGGAGGTAGCAATGCTTTGTCTTTTCAAGGAAGCATAAATATTCAGAAAACCTCAAAGAAAGATGCTTGAGATGTCATGAGTGGTAGAGACCCTGATGTAGCCAGACTTACATACGGTGGTGTTTGCTCCTCATTACCTCCTGCTCCACCATTATAAAACACCCCCTCCCACTTCATACCTAGTCGGTTAGACGGAAAACATCATCACTGCAGCTTGAAGAAGAGGGCAGGCTGTATTAGGAAAATGTCAACCACCGGGATCAGATGTTGAGCAGAGTTCGGCCTTGTCTGCATTTTCAAAGCCTCCTTTTCTCCTGAGTTCAGCCCATAACACTAGGGCTGAAGTGATGTTTCCAGTATTTCATATCTTAATCTAAAATACAACGGGAGTCTTTGTTACTCAATGTAATTTACAATGTGCTTTCTTTTATTCAGATGTTTCTCAGCAAGAGAACCTGAGATGTGACAAGAGAGATTCACAAGATTAAAGACTAAAGAACACCAATTTATTGATCCTGCAGGCGAGACATTTAAATTTGTATTTATGAGTTAAAACAAACACACATCTATTATTAAGTATAATATATCTTTCAACATGAATTCCTCAGAAAAATTGTGAGACTCTGAAGAAATGCCATGACTCTAAAGCCTCCTAAGGAGGACTAAGGAGATGGTTCAGCAGTTCAGAGCATGTGCTGCTCTTCCAGAAGCCCCAGGCTAAGTTCCAAGCACACACACACATGGTGGCTCTCAGCCATGTGTAACTCCATGTGTAGTTCTAAGGGATCCAATAGTCTCCATAGGCACCAGGCACACACATGGTACATATAAGTGCATGCAGGACACACACACACACACACACACACACACACACACATTTAATTTTTCTTAAAAAGCATACTATAAGCTTTGACTGTAGTCTCTTGGGCATGAAATGTTCTGAAGAAACTTGAATAGTGTAGGGAAGCATTTTCTTTCATTTTGCCTCTCAAAACCTAAAATAGACCTTAAGCAACATGTTTGCCATTGTTGTCTAAAAGGGAAAGGTCAATTTGTAGCAGCTTCGGCCTTTGGCAGTTTCTCGCTGACAAGACCCTTTCTAGTTGTCTGGTTCTAGTCTCGTCACAGGGTTCATGGGCAGCTGAAGGATCAGAGTCAAAGAGTAGGACAGAAAAGTTAGGGCAGAAAACATGTCAGAGAGGAGTGAAGCTGTCACAGTTTGAGTCTGGAAGAAAGGAATACAAACTAAGGAACATTGACAACCTCTAAAAGCTGGGGTATGGGTAAATTGATTTCCCTTAGGGCCCCAAAGGGAACAGCCAATGGCAGCATCTTCATTTTTAACTCAACCTGACTCATTTTGGCCTTGCAACATACAGAACTATAGGAGACTACATTTGATTTATGTCTCTTGTGATAATTGCTATGGGAGCAATAAGTTATAAATATGAAATAAATAAGAAGTAAGTATGTCTAGCGAGGCTTTAATAGTCCCCAAATTCTGTTTTCTCTCATCCTTGTGCCTATTACTGGAATTACCTGATGGTTTTAATTTATTTAATGGTTTTATCATAGCCATATATATCAATGGTTCTCAACCTGTGTATCTCAACCACTTTGGGGGTTGAATGTCCCTTCCACAGGGGTTACATAATCAGATGTCCTGTGTTTCAGGCATTTACTTTATGATTCATAACAGTAGCAAAATACAGTTATGAAGTAGCAAGGAAAATAATTTTATGGGTGGGGTGGGGGTTACCACAACATGAAGAACTGTATTAACAGGTAACAGCATCAGGAAGGTTGAGAATCATTGCTAGATATGCATAGTTTTTAGTGATTAAAAACTCTGTAAAGTTTAGTTCCATTGAAGGAAAATGGGGAAGGACAGTAACAGAGCTCAGTAGTAGGGCAATTTGCCTAACGTGTGAGGCCCTTGGTTCCATGCTCAGTACAGGAGTGGGGCCATGGAGAGGCTGGCAAGTACATAGTGAAGCAGAACCCTTGACTGGTGGGAGTGGAAAATAGAACAATACGAGCCATTTCTGTATGACCTCATTTGCACATATATAGAGACATGTGTATAGAGACAAAAGTCCACCTGATGCCAGTGGTTTGGTCAGTAGGGAACCTGAGTGAGTATTCAGTGGACCCAGGGTTTTCTTTTGTCTTAATAAACCTATTTTAATTTTTTTTGGTACTGGAGATTGAGTCATGAGCTATGTGAGTCAAGAGAGCTTTACCACTGAGCTACATGCTACTCCAAGATAATAAAATATTCTAAACAAGTTATTAACAATATTTATATAACATTGTGAATGTACTAAATATCACTATTAGTTTGTTTTAAAATTATATATTTTATCACAATGACAAAAATTCTTAAAACATATAGAGCTGGAAATAGTAGTAAATGCCTGTAATTCCAGTTCTTGGGAGCTAAGGCAGGAGGATAATGAGTTCTAAATCAGTGTAGAAATCATGACAAGACCCTGTCATTAAAAGAAGGGAAGTTAGAGGGAGGGAGGGAAAGAAAGAGGGAGGGAGGGAGGGAGAGAGGGAAGGAGGGAGGGAGAGATAAAAATGAAGTGAAACAAGTTTTTCTTAAGTCAACATGAAGAACATTTTAGGCATAACTCCTTCCACTCATCTTGAACTCCCAGATCTGAATCTGGGGGCTGAAATTTGTTAGCATTGCCTGATTTTCTAACAGCTGATGTTTTCAGAGTGTTTCCAGATCATATATTCGTCATGTGCTATCACCATCCATTTACAAGCCTTGGCGTTACCTATTGACTCCTAGTTATAGTAGATAAGAACACAGTTCTGCCTTTATCCATCCTATTTTCTGTATCCAAGAGCCCTTTCTCACTCCCTGACTTTTCGTTTGTATCCGTGGGCTGATCTAGTTGACACACTGTCTCTTTTTCCTCCCTGGGGATATGCTTACAGTGGTCTTGGTTTTATACTGTTGGGACCTGCCCTCTTTTTGCATGAGTCCTTCTTTCTATGCTCCGAGTTTCTTCTCTGCCCCTCCCACTGAAAACCTTCACACGTCTACAATCCTTAACTTCTTATTTTGGAGTAAAGCACAGATCATCACTGCACCCTTTCAGCTCTTCTTACTACTATCCATAAACAAATTACTGGCTGGTGTTTAGTTTTCACATTTTGATTCCTTTGCCTACTCCTTACTACAATTCCTATGGGAAGCTAAGATAACCGTGTGTTAGCAAGCTCATTTGTTTGGAGTGAGGTATACAACTCTCACTCTTACTTACCTTGCATTCTTCAGTGAAAACTCTCTGAAGTGTATGTGTATTTAATATTGTTCTCCCCCTTTTTTTCTAATGAGGAAACAGACAAAGAAAATATCTGTGTTGCTGTTGTTGTTTTTAACCCTTTTGGGGTCCACCACCCAGTTCCCAAATAAATACACAGAAACTTACTCTTTTTTTTTTCGCCAATTTTTTTCTTTTTTTTTAAACACTTTCTTTTTTTTTTATTTATTACATAGACACCAGATTGAATTGTAGATGGTTGTCAGCCACCATGTGGTTGCTGGGAATTGAACTCAGGACCGCTGGAAGAGCAGCCAGTGCTCTTAACCTCTGAGCCATCTCTCCAGTCCCAGAAACTTATTCTTACTTATGAATGCCCGGCCTTAGCTTGGCTTGTTTCTAGCATGTTTTTCTAACTTAAATTATGCCATTTCTCTTCTACATTTTGCCTCTGGGATTTTTAACTTTTCGTTATTCTATGTATCTTTCTTTCCTTCTTATTCCATGGCTGGCCATGTGTCCGGGTGGCTGGCCCCTGCCATCCTCCACTCCTTCTTTTGACCCTGCCCCTCCTTTCAAGCCCAGATTTCTCTTCCTATTTATTCTTTCTGCCTGGCAGCCCCGCCTACCCTTCTGGTCTAGCTACTGGCCATTCAGATCTTTATTAGACCAATCAGGCATTTTAGGCAGGCCAAGGAACATAGCTCTACAGAGTTAAACAAATGCAACATAAAAGAAAGCAACACACCTTTGCATTATTAAACAAATATTCCACAGCATAAGTGAATGTAACACATCTTAAACTGGCATTCCACAACATATCTGAATAGACATTTTGCAGGACATTTAAGTGCTCACTATTATGATTCAGGGGCGTATGATTTAAAATAGAGAGAGAACCTTACATCTGCATTGAATGTCTAAGCATTTGAAAGACAAGGCCTGTGGAAATAGCTCTGTTGGCAAAGTGTTTTCCATGCAAACTTGAAGGGCTAAGCTCAATCTCCAGCAACCAGGTAATAAAATTCTTTTAAAAAATCTCAGCACTGGCAAAGGGTTGGGTGTGAAGACATGTAGGTCCTTGGGGCTCATTTGTCAGCCTGCCTATTCCATTCAAAGAGCCCTAAATCCCAGCCTCAAAATACAAGGTGGGACACTCCTAAAGATTGACACTCAATGTTGACCTCTAGCTTCCATGTGCATGAACACATAAAAACATCAAAAACATCTGTGTTCTCAAACACATGGAGCCAGAAACAGAGACAGAGAGAGAGACAGAGACAGAGACAGAGAGACAGAGACAGAGGCAGTCACACAAAGCAACATGCATATATACATATAAGTCAATATTAAATATTGGCAAGTTTGCTGAATAAATAGTGTGATATGATAAAATCACAATGAAATCATTTTCATAATTTCCTTAAAGTAATTGTATACTTACAGCACCCAATATTCTTATTCCTAGGTATTTCACAAAGAGAAGGACAAATTATGACCACAAATGAACTTGGGTGCACAATAGGTAATAGCTTTGTTCTGAAGAGCCTAAACTAGAAATGATGCCAAACTCTATCAACGTTGAAATTTGCAAACAGATTTCAGTTATATTCATATAATGGAACATTTCTGACCAATGAAAAATAATTAGGGTCAGGAAGAACCACCAGCACCCCTGGCTCCTGCCACTGAGTCTGTTCTGTGGATGGATACTTACCTCATGTAAGGGAAAATACAGATCAGCCACAGTACAACTGACCCCCAAAATAAAGTAACCTCAAGGTTTCTGTAAATGTTTAGGTAACCCCTCCTCTCTGAAAGGCAACTTCTTTGGAGTGCTGAATCGCTGCTTGTAATCACAGGTAAGCTACTGGGTGCACCAGAAGGGAAGCATTTGCTGAGATGTTGGGCAACAGCTGACTTAAGCATCTGTGTTGACGCAGTTGGATACATAGAAAATACTGATACTTCAATTTGTGGCTCTGGAACTTTGCTTAGCTACAAAATGCCAGCTGTTCCCGAGGCTCCAATTGCTTACTACTCAAGAACAGAGTTCATGTACAAGAGAGAAGAGAGGACCATGCACAAGCTGGCAGTGAACTCCAGGGAATAGTGCAGACTCCAGAGTTGTTGAGACTAACCCAAACGCCTTTCAGATCATAAGACCTCCACTCGTCATCACTCCTAAGCATATTCTTACAGAACCTTGGTTTTGCTGATTGCTTGGTGATTGTCATAATAACCTATGTGACCACAGTCTGAAAATTCAAGGCCAGACGCTAATATTTAAGCAATCTGCCAAAGTCATTAGGATTATCCATTTACACCACCTCCTGAATAAGAAAGACTATAATGGTTACTCACTGTAAGTTATTTACAATGACCTAAAAACTTTGCCATGACCTTCCCACTGTCAACCTCCTTCACTTGATGTTGTCACTGTTCCCCAGTCACAGAGGCCTTTATTAAACATTTGTTATGTGCCACATTTTAGATTCATTAGTTACCTGATTTAATATTCATAATAGCCCCAAGAAAGAGAGAGTGTTGTCATTTCATAATAAAGATCCAGAAACTGTGTGACTAGGCCAAGGTGACCTGAATAGAGTGTTGGAGTCAGATAGTTAAGCATCTCTATACCAAATTCAGCCCCCAAATGTGTGTCTTCAAGTCATGTAACAATTGCATGATTGCTATTGTCACAGAATACCTAGCAGAAATGTGAAACGTAATTAGATAAATAATCTCAACTGGAAGTTCTTATTTTTTCCCTTTCATCTCCCTCCCCCCCACCTCAATCAATGGCTAAACCCAGGTGTCGAAGACAGAACTGTAAATATCACCTTCCATTGCTCTCAGTTTCTAAACAGCAGCTACCCAGTTCTGTTGGTTTCCATTGTTACATCTGAGCCATCTCCATCTCCCCGGCCACAAGAGCCTCGACTCTGCAGACAGAGACCACGGGGGAGTTCGTAAGAGGTTATCACTTTCAACACACCCCACACGGTGATCACCTCATATTACACATACTATGACAGGCAGACTCCTGGCAGTAACATGCAAAGAGTGGCACCCTGCCAGTTTTCAACTTCTCATTGTTTTTGGCATTTTTGTGATCGATCGTTGCTGCATTGTTTTTGGAAAGGGAGTGAGGCCAGGCAAAGTCACGTCAATCATCACCTGTGCTCCACACTGGATCCTCTCTTGCCTGTCCGTCAACTTATTTCCTTCTATATACATTCCTCACCTATATTCCCTCACCATAACATAAACAACTATTCCACTGCATTTTGTTTGTATGCTACCGCAAATTGCATATTGATGTCTTAGATGTTTGCTTTGAGATGAGGCATTGCTGTGGTTTCCCAGCTGGTCTCCAGCTTCTGAACACCAAGCAGTCTTCCACCTTGGTCCTTGGAATAAATGCACTCTAAGTGAACAACCCTGCTCCTGGGGACATATGCTTTCTAGTTGTGGAAGTGAAGCTGTGCTAAACCACCTTCTGCACTCACTTTTTCACTTGGTGTCATGAAGATGCATCCATGAAGTACATCACATACAGTGTCTGCCTGGCAACAGCTATGAGGAGGCTGGTACATCCACCATTTGATAGTTTATCCCAAGGGAGATGCTCGTCCAAGTTAGATTGGTTCCCACTCTCCAAACCACAGATAATAAATTGTTGTGGCCTTGTGTGGGGGTCACTTTGTCAGTGACACTGCTGGGTAATCTTGCATATTTAATTGGAAACTGTACTGCCAAATGACTCCAATAAAACATTTATAATGAGACAGTGATTGTCACAATGGGATAAGTAAGCGCTATCGTTGTGTCCCATACAAGATGAGACCGAATGCTTCTTTTAGAATGAGTTAATATGTCATCCAAGTGAAAATAAAAGAGAAAGTTGAATATTATAAAATCCAAAATGGATAAAGTGTTTAGAATAATATTAGTGTCCCCTCCTGTAAAATGCAATTTTGGTAGAGCAACAAAACACTAGCAAAAATCATACACATATATATGTACATTATCTGTAAATAAAAGTTAACACATTAAAATTGTGAATAATCCAAGAAATTAAGAATAAAGTATAACCAATAATTTATTCTTATAACCAAAAACAATTAAGTTAACTACTTGGAAATTAAGAACTATGGAACATTTTTTAAAAGACATTTGATCAAGAAGATATCAAGACTAAAATTTTAATCCACAATAAGTAGTGAAAAAGGAGAATGCTCACACATTAATGGATGAGACACAACCAAAGATGTCATCCTAACTAACAATAAGAGGTCATAATGCCTGTATTATTTTCAGTAATGAGAATAAACATTTAAAAAATCTAACATCTGTAGAGAAATATTTTTCAAGCTAGGTAAAGAAAATTTTTAGAGATGAAACCTCAGTTTAACCAATTGAGAAACAAAAATTGATAGAACAATAAATTACTCCAAATAGTAGTATTGTTTTAAAACCAGTGAAATGCATGATCTATTGCAAACTTGAGTAAGGCAATAAGGGAAAGTGATTGAAAATGAGAGGGGCCAGCGAAGTCACTGGGGTAAAGATGCCTGCTGTGGAGGACTAGCAATTTGAAGCCTGGGACCACCCGTAGGAGGGAGAGAACCAGTGCCACAATGTGTCTTCTGACTTCCCCATGCACACCCATGGCATAAGTGACCCACATATCTCTTACACACGCATGCACACACACACACACACACACACAAATAATAAGTGGAGATAAATTTAAAGAATGAGGAAAGATTACAAACTGCAACTAATGAAAATTTAAAAATCATAAGACATAATTACATGCAACTTCATGGCAACAAATTTTCAAATCTAGAAAAAACTGGTAATTACTTAGTAAAAGATAAATCACCAAAATTAATGCCCCCCCAAAAAATATAGGTTGATTGGTACAGAAGATGTTGGGAAGTCCTATGGATGCTTTTCACTGTAAATGTCACCTACTGGTTCACAGCTTTAATCTAACCAGGCTTCAGAGAACAGTGAATTCCTAAGTCAGTTGAACGATTTCAGACCACAGGAGAAATACAGAGCTCCCAACTCATTTTATAAAAACTTTCCAGGTTCAGCACAAAAATTATAAAGAAGGTACCAAAACAGATAACTAGTCTCATTTACGTACATGCATATAAAATTGGTTTTTAAATTAACAAATAGAATCTAATGTATATAAATTGGTTTTTCTTTGGTTGCCACTGAAATGTTTATTAACACATCAATGAGACAGTAAGCATTTTTCTATAAAATTGCATGAATAATTAAGGGTTGGTGACAGCAGACCAAGGTTATTGTACTTCAGGAGATTTAATAAAATGAAAATTATATTATATTTAGAGATGCCAAAATGTCACTTAATAAATTCAACAATCATTCTTATCATATCCTAACTAGGGAGCAGGGGTTCCAGAAGGCTAGAATGAGGAATATGGTAAATGCCCCCCATAGTAATAAGGCGAAACAAAATAATCAGAAGTAATCACTTTAAATTCTAGAATTTGGAAGCCTTTAAGATCCGAGAACTTCACCTTTTGACTCAATTCAGCTGAGTCAGCAATTTGCTCTACAAGCTCTCCTTTCACCTCTTATTTCCAGTATTGAGTCTCCAGTCTTAAACATGTGTCTTGAGGTAGTTTTTCTTTTTACCTATAAATTACTGGGTACATTTTTCATTGCTGTGTTTCTCCACCCCTTAACTACACAGCTTTTGTTACATCTTCCATGGGTTTCTCATCTGATCCCTCTTTTATTCCTACACTCTATTCTCTTCCTTTTCTTCTTATTTTCACTGCTTTTCTTAAGTATTACCTTCCATAGCTTCAACAGCACAAAAGGCAGGCACAGTCTTTCATATTTCAGAGTGCTTTGTAACTTCCTGCTGTTGCTTCTGATTTTAGAGAGAAAAGTAAAATGACAAAGCCTTTGTTCTAATCATTAGCTGATAGTTTCTACTTTAATTCCGTTTAGGTATTTGAGGTCAATGAAGGACAAAGTACTACATTTGATCCTGGGAAGAACAAAAATACAGTAAAAAATCTAAATAGGTATTTCTAAAGACAGAAGTAGAAAGTCTAAACAAATATTTTAAGAATAGTCATTATACAGCAGTTTTCTCTGAATTGAAACAAAACTTGGAAACTCAGGAAGACACTGAACCTTACAGGATTCACAAGCCCCTCCCTCAAGTTATAGGACCAGCTTTCAAGTTGTGTGTGAAGCTCAAGACGTACAGCCTTTGTGAGTTGTCATTCATTTTGGGGTAGGCTTTTTGATAATGTAACTACCTTTTGTCTTCCATATTTCCATAAGTGACTCCAATAAACTCACTGGCTCACTAAACTAGACTTGGATATAGTCATTTTGCTGATCTGACATTGATGCCCTACCTTAAGTAATAGGTGTTTATTTAAATATCCTCAGGAAAAGTCAGACTACAAAAGTAAACACCATTCTATTAAGACATAGGAATATAAGGAAGGAAATATCCACTGGTCACCACAATGACAATAGTTGTTCAGTCTCATAGAAAATTATTCACAACTTTACCTTATGTGAAATGGTTCTATGTTTTGGGTACCCTCAGGGCTACCATAGTCATAAACATGCTTAGAAACATTAATAAATGGTGCTAGACTAGCTTAATAATTATGGTAACTAATAGCCAGTGTGTCCTTCAGTAGGTACTTCTATCCAATGCCATGAACCAACATCCAAAGTTTTCCTCTGACCTCTACTCTCATATTGTAGTACATGTATGACTATACTCACTCACACACACACACACACACACACACACACACACACACACACTCCTTCCCTTCCCCGAGTCCCCCCACCACCATAGTTAAAAAAAGATCTAAACCAGCCCTTACCTGGCTGAGAGAATACTAGCCCCCAAAGACTTAAAGTAATTGTTCTTTGGTAATTAAGGGCAGGAGGGTTTCTTTCCTCTTTTGTCTCTTCAAATAGACATGCAGAGAACAAAAAGTAAATGAGATCAAGCCCTTTGAGGACTCTGATGCTGCTGCCAGCAAAAAAAAAAAATGAATTTAAATATAACTAAGTAGGAGTAGGAGGTGGCATTTTATTCTCTATAAGTCTGAGGATATTGTCACCAAGAATTAAATTTAAGGACTTATGAGTTCTCTCTCTGTCCTATATCAGTTACTTTTATTGTTGCTGCGACCAAATAACTGTCTAGAAGCAACTTCAGAAAGATGGTGTTTGTATGAGCTCATGATTTTTGAAAGGACACAATCTGCTGTGGCCTGGAAGTCTTGATGAGACCATGAGGCAGCTGCTTACATTGTCTCTGCAGTAGGAAACAGAGAGCAGACAGGAAGTGAGACTGGGCTCTAGAGCCTCCACTCCTACCCCTGAAGACACACTTCCTCCAGCAAGATGCTATCTTTGAAAGGTTCCACGCCCTTCCAAAACAGCACGACCAGCTGAAGATCAAGTGCTTCAACACTGGAATCCATGGCGGGAATATCCCATTCAAACCACCTATCTCAAACATGGCAGAAGTCTACACTTCAAAGAAACTGCATTTGACTCTCGTGGTATTTGCTTACTCATTTACCCTACCTTCCTGCTTATCTCCTTCATCTTATTCTCTTGTATGCCCTCAAGAACTGCCCCATGGCTCAGTGACAACCCCTTGTTTCCAACAGAACCCTGGCCTGCTATTTGGACAGCACAACTTACAAGATGAACAGTGAGCTTTTTTCCTGTCAATTTTAAAAAAATGTTCTACAGGAGCCAGCTATGGAAACCTAGGGTGACAAGTTTAGTAGTTTGTAAACCGTATTGGATCTTTGGTTCCAAAAACATTATCATTATGTCTATGTCCAGCTAACAATGATTGGTTCTGAACTTCGAGCCTCATAACAAACCCTTCAAATGTGGACCTGAAACGTCACCTCAGTTCTTCATTCATGCAGCTGTCTTGATAGGGACATCAAATAGTGACGGATTTTTTTAATGACTAATCATAAAGAAACAATTAGTGAAATATAGAATTGCATTATTAAGTATGGCTGACTTGAACATTCAAGAAAGCACTGTGTAGTGGATTATGGAGTTGATTCAGTGGTTTCCAAAATTTGGACAAATATAGACCTCATTTTGATAGCCAGATTCATATTTGCTGTGGCCACAACAGTAGCCTCATGCAGACTATGTTTTCCAAAATAGTGATGACCAGATGGTAAATCTCACAATTCAACACAAAGAACTTCCATACCAGAAAGAATGGAAATTTCTGACTTTTTCAAATTTGGGCCATTTTAGAAATTTGGAGGGGAGTGATTAGATAGAGTCTTCTTATGTAGCCCTGGCTTGCTTGGAACTCCTTGGAGCTCACAGGGATCTGCTTGTGTCTGACTGGGGTAAAGGTGTGACCCTGGGCATTTTAGAACTTTTAAGAGCCCATGATTGGTTTTTATTTCCAGGTGGTTAACTGGATGTTCTCAGACTGGGATCTTTGGAGGTTCAGGGCAGGTGTGGATCATACAGTCTTCTTTCTAGTTTTGCTCAAGTCTTTGACTCACACCTGACACAGAAGAGTAGCATCTTTCTTTTTTCTTTTTTCTTTTGTTTTTGGTTTTTCAAGACAGGATTTCTCTGTGACTTTGGAGGCTGTCCTGGAGCCAGCTCTTGTAGACCAGGTTGGTCTCAAACTTACAGAGATCCTCCTGCCTCTGCCTCCCGGATTCTGGGATTAAAGACGTGCGCCACCACTGCCCAGACTGGAACAGTGGCATCTTATAATCCATTTTCCTATGTGCTTTCTTGCCTCTTGGTTTTTTTAGTGCTTTCAGTCTGAACTGAACATCCTCGTGTTTGATTTATCCAACCATTATTATTTACTAGCTGTTTTACAGACTGATCACTCATGTCCCAACCCAGATGTCACCTCCTCAAATGCAGCAACTGCCTCTTCTGTTACTCTGGCATCCTGGATATCACTGCACCAAGTTAGATACTGCAAGCACAGGAAGATATTTGGTTATGTTTGTGGAGTGTAGAGGATGGATAGAGGGATGGATGGATAGATGGATGGATGGACGGATAGATGGATGGGTAGTACCTATTTCTCTTGGCATGTCAATTTAAAGAAACAAGTTCTTCTCAAAAGCAGATCTCTGGATTTTAGAGGAGTCAAGTAGTAAATTATTGAGGAGGAATTACAGATTGCCATCTGCTTTTGACACTATGTTTTATTTGTCATTAGTGATTGCCTGCATGTTCCTTTCCACTCCTCATTAGAGAGTTGCTGAGTGCCCACTACCTACTGCCCACAGAGATATATCTATAAGCTTATTCACTGCTTATCTCAAGTGAAGTGTGAGACAGACCAGAAAAGTCTGGGAAATAAGCAGTTTTAGCTCTCCCATCCTTCTTTTTAGGACTGTTCACACTTGCCCATCCCTCTGGCCTCCTCCACCATCTTCTCTTAACTAGTTGTCAACCAATTAATTAGCTGGTGAGAACTATTATATATTACATATATAATAGTTTTGTGTGTGTATATGTATGTAGGCGTTTGGTCTGTGGGCCTGTAATGGTGACCACACCCCTTTGGGTGTGGTTTCAGGCAAATAGAAGCAGAAAGAGAGGAGCTTGAGACATGGCTTTTCTTGGCAGTTTTTTTTTTTGTGGGTCAGTGGATCCTGTAGGAAACACAGGGAAACACTCCCATGGTTCTCCATGGTTCTTTGTATTTTTTCTGTGTAATTGCTCCCCAATAAACACCCAATTATCATTTACCTTGGATTTAGTGATACCATTACATCCTCGCCTTTGTGTGTGTGTGTGTGTGTGTGTGTGTGTGTGTACTGTCATATGAAGTATTAGCTCTTTTTTGGAAGTATTTTTCTTTTAGTAAAAAGAATTCATAAAGAGTGGGTTTTTAGCATCTAGAGAAATTAATCTATAATCACAAAATTCCTACCTTGAATAACAGTGGGAGAAGACATTTAGTGACCGAATTCCTGAAAGGTTGCTTCATCCAGTCATAAAACCAGTGCTTGCAAAGTTTATGAAAAAGATCCAATTAGATCCAATTTCTATGTGCAAATTTAAAGTGTATTTTTTTAAATTCTGCATAGGCATATTCATGCTTTGGGGAAGTGGGCTTGATCTAATGAAACTCACAAGTCACTAATTTATCAGTCAAAAAGTAATTAGCATGTTTTTGTTTTCCTTATTATAATATTCATAATTTTTCTTTAGGAACTAGATGTCAAACGTCTGGTAGAAGTGCCAAGAATGCCCCCTCAGCTCAGCACAGAGCTTAGCGTTGCAGGCAGGAAGACACTACTGTTGAGCTATGCCGGCTGCACGATGGGACCTTTTTTGGCTGCTGTTGTTCTTATGATTCCTAGGGACCTAGGAATTAATAATTCATTGAACGACTGTTTGTCGAGATGGAATAAGAACAATGATCAGCTATCAAATCATATAATTAGGAATGAAAGCAGCACAAATAATAAGTCAGATTTAAGAGATTATTAAAGGAAATGGAGGTTAGGTTTATGGAAGGGATGGATTTCTGCATAATTAATGCCATCTGAATTGAATGCTTATCTGCTTCATAATTTTTTAAAAGATAAAAATGGAGTAAGAAAGGAAGGAAGGGTAGAAAAGAAAGGAAATGTATTTTGTGTCTTTATTGTTTATGGTGAAGGGTCTGGGATCACACTCAGACCCCATGCATGATCTACATCTGTTTTAGTAGACTGTCAACAGGAAAGATGACAAGTGGCATGTTAAGCAATGTCCTTATTTTGATGGCGGTGAATGTCATAAAGCTTTTGGCTATACAGGCTATCCCTTAGGCAAGGCCAAGGGCAGAGGCCGCAGGCATAATTCCATACAGGCAGTTTCAGAGACAAACAAGATTACGTGTTCCAATTTGATCCCAGAAAAAGAACATAGGCTACTAAATAAAATGTGTGGGTAGGGAAGGGAATTTGATAGCTTTGCAGAATGTTTTTCAGTTCTGAATATTGCTGCCAGCCCACTACATAGGATAGCTTCCTGGAGACTGCAATACCAGAAATGACCATTACCCTGAGTAAGCTGGGAAAATGTTGCCCCCTTCTATCTCTATAAGCTGTCCTTTGAGCATGCCAGAGACTTCTGCCACCACATTCCTTCACAACATGGCTATGCTTCATATTAAGGCGCTTCTAGAATAACTGTGCTTTAGCAAAACTGCTTCTTTCAAATATAGGAAACATAGTAAACTAACTCTGTTTCTTGGATCCACAGTGTAGGACATACCAATGCCGCATCTTTAAGTATAGTTATTCTAATTCTAGTTATTTTGCAATCTATAACATACCTGTGCATTAGTGCTCAACAGCTATGTTTGAAATCAGTGGAGGTCAAGGTCACCACTATCATTTTTCTGCTGTGTTTTTCACTTTAGGAAAAGGCTTGTCTAGTAGACAGTGTCTTGTTTTAATATGTTTGTCATTTCAGTCCAGGATATAATGAGTTTTACTTCCTATACCTAATGTAGTCTAATGCAAAGCAGCCATGGCAGCTTGATCTTACAGAGCTCTAGAAACTGAAAGACTTCCAGAGATTGCTTTTGGCCCTGTTGATTCTGATTTGCTTGTGCATGCTATTTGGTTGATGCTGTGTTTCACTTCAAGGAAATAAAAAACAAACAAACAAACAAAAAACAATGAAAACCCAACCATTTCCTTTCTTTCCTTCTTTTGAATTATTTATTTATTTATGTATATGCATGTTTTGCCTGCATATATGTCAGTGCTACATACATTCCTAATGTCCATGGAGGCTGGAAAAGGGTGTCAGATCTCCCTATAGATGGAGTTACAGATGGCTGTAAGTCATCATGTGGGTTCTGGGAATCAAACCCAGGTCCTCTGGAAGAGTAATAAATGTTCTCAACCACTAAACCATCTTACTAACCCAAAGGATACTTTCTGCTTAAACATTGCCTTAGTTGGGGAGATTTTCTCATTGCTGGATGATTCCCTATCTCACTCCATAAACGCAAACAAATTCCCCAGCCCAATTTAAAGGATAATTGTAAGAAAATGTAGCATTAAATTTAAAAATCAGCAGCAACGTTTGTTTTATTCACTTCTGTGCTTTCTTGTCTGAGGGATCTCAGCTGAACCTTGTCTGAAGTCCCACATATAAGTGATTTTAGATCATTTGACCCCAAAGTCATGAAACCCAACTCTTGTGTCATGAGCACATGTTCTCTTACAAGACTCCCTGTCCATCAACAGATAGAGCATTAACTCAAATAAGCATTTCCTTTAATAACTTCGCTTGGAAGTGACTGCATGAAACCATGAAATAGAATTTTAAGTTTCTTGTTTCATTGAAATCGGATCAACGTTTATTGGCAAACACTAAGTGCTGTGGTCAGTGGCTGGCCAGGTTTCTCTGTTAGCTGCCTGGTTGTTTCTTCTTTGTACAGCAAGGAGGCATAGGAAAAGTTGGATGGTACCATCTTCCAGGATCCTGTAAGGCTCCTGAGCCGGGCAAACCCTTCCATCTGGCATGCCAGTACTTCCTGTGAACTCACTGGCTGGAGATCTGTCATCCTTTTAGGTGAAGCCTTGGCTGACCACTTCTGCCTGTAAGCCCCTGCTGGACTGGGTACAGGCTGCTTCCCACATCTGCTTGTTTTAGCAGACTTGAAGTTCTGTGAGGACAGTGATGTTATCACATATGTTTTTGTAGCATAGTGGTCAAACACAGTGCCTAAAACGTTAACCATTCAAATGGAACTGAACCACTGGGGTGGAGGTGGGGAACTATGCTTTTAGATGCTTTAGATTCTCTGGGAATTAATGTTTCCTGAACAGAATGCTAGGATGTAAGTTGCATTAGCCATTTTTTTCTGTTGTTGTGCAAAAAAACAACAACAACAAAAAACCGTGACCAGGGTAGCATATAGAAAGGAAGAGTTAATTAGGGTCCATTGTTCCAGGGGTTAAGAATCTGCAATGGCTAAAAGCGGCAGGCATGGTGGTAAGAGCAGGTAGCTGAGAGCTCACATCTTCAAACACAAGCATGAAGCCCAGAGAGCAAACTAGATGAACGTGGCTCAAGGTTTTAACTCTCAAAGCCAGTGACACACTTCCTCCAGCAAGTCCATGCCTCCCCATAATCTTCTCAAACAGCACCACCTACTGAGAAGAAAGTATTTTAATACAGGGGCCTGTGGGGGACATGCTCATGAAACCACTACACTGGGTGATTGCTGGAAATCTTTGAATTAGAGTCTGTCGGTTCCCTAGCTCTGTATGCTGGTAAATTAATTCCTCTTGAGTCTCAGTTGCCTAATCTCTTAGCTGTACTGGTCAAGACTAAATGAGATAATGTAGCTCTCCTGCCATCAGAGGCATTAATAATCTCTTATTTGTGATTAGTGTTTACCCTATGCTTGTAAGAACAAATTTTCCCATCGATATTTTCTTTTCTTTTTCTGTAAGATTCTTACTTTTTCACATAAAGCCCTTTGAAACTCTAAAGCAGTGGTCAACAAATATGTTCTGTAATAGGTCAGATAATAGCTATTTCATGTTTTAAAAGCTTCTCGGTCTCTGTTTGTGGGCTGTTGTTTTTCTCTCAATAAAATGATTCTTAGTATACATGCTATACAAAAGTAGGTCTCCAGTCAGCTTAGACCTATAACCTCTAGTATGCTGAACTCACTGTCAAGCAATGGTCCCCTGACCAGCAGCATCAGCAGGTTTTGGGAACTCATTAATAATGTACATTCCTTTGGTTCTCCCCTCCTCCCTGCCCACTGCATCAGAAACTTTGAAGTTGTGTCCAGCAGTCTGTGCCACAATAAGCCCTCCAGGTGATTTCATGGCAGGTTATCAAGCTTGCTTGCATATTAGACTCACCAAAGGGGCTTTCAAGCATGTCAGTACCCAAACTTCCTTGGATACCACGTCAGAAGCTCTGGGGGGTGGGACCAGGACATAGATGTTGTTTAAAATGCTGAAGGTGATCCCGTTTGCAGCTTCTGCTGAGAATGGCTAAATAAGCCCAGGCGACAACATTCACATCTGCCGAGAAAAACTCAGTACTAATAATGTTGCCAGGGATATGTAGTGCTTCAGAGTCTTTGTTTTGATATTTCTTGAAGGGATCTCACTACAGACAGTCAGTCAGGAGACAGCTATCTGGAGCTACAGATGAAACACAATATTAGAGGCACTGGGCATTTAAAAAGTATATTAACTGAAGGCTGAGATTGAACTCGGTTGCAGTGTGGTGAGATACACCCATAATCCTAACACCCAGGTTGTGGATCAAGGACAGTCTTATTGATTGTTGAAAACATATTGAGTTCCTACTAAAGGACAAGCACTGTGACAAAATGGCAATGGCCGAGAGAAATGGGACAGAATAAGCAGGTATCAAAACTGATTGGCACACTGTCCCCAACAGCATATAAACCAGGAATGGTGGGCCTTGAGAAGATGGAAGATGAAAAGTTCAAGGTCACCTACCCCCTTCTATGTAGAGTTAAAGGTCAATCAGGGATTCAATTTGAGAAATTCTGCCTCAAAAAAAAAGTGTATAGATGCCTAGCTACATTTGAATAATTTGCATATGAAAAAGGATTCCTTTCATTGCAAAGAAGCCCACAGTTTCAGTTTTACAGGAAGAATCAATCTAGAAACACTATTTCCTTTCCCAAATTTCCAGATGTCTTTCTAGACCCCATGCCTCATCACAGTGGGCTTGATCCATTATCCCACTACTCCACAAAGAGTACACTGTGGCAGGTTTCATTCTTGCTTGAAAAACAGTTTTCCTATAAGCATTACATGGAGAAACATTTGCATGGTTTTATACTGGTAGGATAATTCTAGAGTGTCACATTTGACAAATGACATCAGCTAGTCTGCTGTAGCCATAAACCAATTTAGAACTCTTATGCATAATTTGGCTTCAGGTCAAGGTGGTGTAATATGAACCAACAGGATACACAGCACAGAGTGTCCTTAGCAGCTATCCTAAAGATCAGCAAAACTCATTCCTGTCAGAGAAGCTCACCCTGTCAGGTCAAGCCCTGTGGTCATCAGGGTAGGATCTTCTGACTGGAATTGTTTCTTGCCTGGACATGCTTCTGTGTTTTCTTTTCTGTGGCAGGCTTGTTGGATGCTTCCTTCCTCGATTCTCATCCCCTCTGGCCCCCAACCACAGCTCTGCCATCTTTGTTACAGGGATTCCCGTTTTGTTCAGGAACCAGACAGCCATGTTCTCCAGTAAACTCCGACCTCCTTTAAGGTTGACTCTTGGTGGCGACACAAATTATGGTAATTCCACTATTGTGAGTATTGTTTGGAATAAGAATGGAACCACAATTCTGGCCAATGAGCCCTCAGATGAAGTGTGTAGGGAGACCTTCTGAAAGTTCTCTGTCATTCAACGGGATGCAAAGAAAGAGCCTTCATTCTTTCTTTCTTTTTCCTTCATTCTCTCTTTTCATTATTGGGGGCTGAGCCTAGTGTTGCAAGTGCTTTGCCAGTGAGTTTTATCTCAAGCCACACATGTAGTTTCGTGAATACCTACTGCTGGGACCTAATGCAGCCATCTTGCAATGGAATATGAATGGAACTGAAAGTCAACATGACACACTAGATATCTCACATGTTAACTGGGATTCTCTATAGAAATAAAACCAATTGTGTGTGTGTGTGTGTGAGAGAGAGAGAGAGAGAGAGAGAGAGAGAGAGAGAGAGAGAGAGAGAGAGAGAGAGAGAGAGAGATTCATCTAGCTACTACAATTATAGAGTCCAGGAAATCTCCCAATCTGCCACCTGCAAGCTACGGAGCCCAGAAAGCCCAGAAAGCCGGTGCTGTAACTTTCAGTCCAAGGTCCAATGTCTGAAGAGCAGCCTGGATGCAAGCATTAAGTCTTGCACAGACATACTGGGCACCAGGAAATCCAGCATCCAAGGGACTGTTAGCCATATAAGTAGGTGTGAAAGAGTCCTGGGTCACTGTTTGTGTGACTGCTCAAGAATACGCTTATTAGCATTGAGGGGGTGCATTCTGTTGGGAGACTGACTTTGTAAACACTCTTTCCTTTCTTAGTCCCCTCACCCTTATGATGTAAGTTTCTCCACCAAAGGCTGCATCTCACTGACTGTGTATCTGCCATGTTTATGCATAAAGAACTGATGGAATTCTTAGTTTTGTAGTCCCACCCATGCCAGATACTGGCACAATGGACTAGCTATGCCATGCAGGCTCTGGCGTTTTTAAAAAACTGGTTATGCTTATCACTCTTTACATTGTTGTTGCCATGGCCACAGTCTGAGCTGCCTGAAGGTTTCTCTACACGCCCAGTGCTTTGCATCTCATAGGGATTCAGTAACCATCAGATGAATGTACACATGAACTCTGCAAATAAAAGACCAAAGAGGAGTTGGGGAACTTGAACATACTTCTGGTTCTGTCTTGGAGACATAACCCTGAGCACTAGCTAGCCTCTTCTTCCCACATCTAGTTAAAACTCGGAGTGAAAAGTGCCATAGCTTCTTTTGAAGAGCACTGTACACATTTCCCTTACCTGCTCACTATAGACATTTCTGAGCTAAGTAATTGGATCCCTATGGATATTTAAGCCCCAAGAATTTCATTATTGCAGTGTGTGTGTGTGTGTACATACATATGCATGCTTATAAGTGTGCACACATGTATACTTTTGAGAGGGGAGACCAATTAAACCTGTTCTATAGTGACAAGTTTATAGGGAAACTTCAAAGGCATGGGCCAAATCCGAACATAGCATTACTTTAAAATTGTCTTCAAGGGAAATTCCTTACCCAGCAGACTGACTCTGGTAGCTGACAAAGAGATTGGCTTCATTTACTTCCCAGATACCCTCTTTTCCACCCACCCACCCACACCAAGAAAGGCAGGTTTGTGGGACTGGGAATGAGTGTGGTCACAGAGAGCATGGCCCCTTGCTTTCATACAGAAACATCATTATCTACCTTAAAGAAGTGAGGCTGCTTCATGCTAGGACTAAATGTCACAAGATCCACGGAAAGAGAAGGAAAGACTTCAAGCAAGAGGAAGGTGTGTCAGTGGAGACCTGGATTCCCTGAAGTAGACTATGGTTTTGAAATTGAACCCTTTGTGGACAGCGCATCCTCAGGAGTTCAGTGAAAACGGAGAACATGCTAGAAAAAAGCAAACACACATATTAAATATGCTTCTTGTAATCCTTAGCCATCTATGTAAAGATATAAAAACTATTGGCTGAATAAATGATACCAATATTGGTGTGAATCCCACTGTAGTAGCCTGTTTAACTCCTTGTAAAACATTTACTGTTCCTTATAAAATAATGACTTGCAGCCGGGCGGTGGTGGCGCATGCCTTTAATCCCAGCACTCGGGAGGCAGAGGCAGGCGGATCTCTGTGAGTTCGAGGCTGGGCTGGACCAACAGCCTCCAAAACAATACAGAGAAACCCTGTCTCGTAAAAAACTAAAACAAAAAAATAATAATAATTACTTGCTTATATGTCTGTCTCTTCAATCACATTTTGGGTACCTTAATACCTGTTCCACATTTTGAGACATCTTTGAATCTCAGTGGCCTAAAATACTTCCAGTAGCAGGCACTCGGTAAATGTTTTGAAATGGTACTAAATCAGTATTTAATGGTGAAAAGGTCCAGACTCTGTCAGTTGACAGATATTTACTAAGCCTAGAAGAAATAAGGCAGATACTGCAAAGAAAGATATTTTGCTTATGTAATAGAAAAAGCCTGGGATCTGGAGTCAGATAGGCCTTGCTTTGAATCCCAGCTTTTCCATTCACTGATTATTCTAGTTGCAGGTGCTATCTCACTGAACCTCGGTTTCCTCCTTGAGAAAATGGGGACATCAAATTTCTCAGTGACGTGCTGGGAATTAGATGAGGTGCTGTCATAGGTTGAATTGCAGTTACTTTAGGTTGAATAGCGGTTCCTTCCAAATTCCTGTGTTGAAGTTCAAACCCTCAGTACCTCACAGCATGACCTTTGGAAACAAGGATATTTTAGATGTAATTAATTAAAATCAGCTCTGGTATACCCATCTGACTAGAATATAGCTGGTGTCTTGGTTGACTTGGAAAACTTAGAAGGTAGACTTGGACACGTAGAGAATGGGATGGGAAATGAAGGCAAACATCAAAGTGATGTTTCTATAAGTTGAAAACTCACCAGATGCTAGGGAAATGTTATGAGACAGATTCTTCCTCCAGCTATCAGAAGGAACCAGCCCTGCCAGTCATTTATCCAGTCCCCAGAACTGTGAGGTAATGGGTTTCTGATACTTAAGCAACTCTTTTTGTGGCATTTTGCTAAGATAGTCCTAGTAAACTCACACATGTGGCATAAATAGCACAGCCAGGACAGTGCCTGGTAGAAGGAGTGTCCAGATTCTGTACCTATTACTTGACGTATGTGTTATACTTTCCTGGGAGATTATGCTTAAGAATGGCAGAAGGTAAACATTTGATGGTTATGGGGGACCACTGAACACTACAGTAATGGGCAAGATCGTGATTTATGCTAGAAAGGTCGATATTTGCTGCTATGAGTTCCAATAAAATGTAAAGAGATGGCAGTAGTTAGGGAATGATATGTGATGTAAGTGAAATATCCCCCTCTAGAGAACCACATTCTCAGGAGCTTATTAGGAATTTCTCTTTTTTTTCCACAGTGTTTTTCATTTTCATCTTTCTTTATATAATGAAAACAGTAACTTTTTCTTTTTAAAACTGAAAATGCTGATAAATGGAGAATGTCTTTGTAGTCCTCTCCTGTCTGGTGCTGTAATGCAGTAATTGAAATGGGTAACATAGAAGAGTTTGTTTAATTCATGGTTCTGCGGGTTGAAGAGCATGCCACCGGCTCCTGTTGGGGTTCAGTTAGGGCCTTGTGGTAACTGGCTCCACAATGGCAGGCGTGAGTGTGGAAGAGGCTGCTGCTGAGGCACAAGGCAACATGCTAGAAAGGTCAGGCTTGCTCTTTTTATAGCAACTCTCTCTTGTGAGAGCCAACCAGGGTCCCACTATAACTACATTAATTTCTTTCATGAGCTGGACCGCCAAAGACTTAATCACCTTGCTTTAAGGCTTCGCCACTTTAATGTTCTTACCACGCCTCCCACATCACAACAGGAAGCTCAGACTTGTAAAGCAAGAGACTGTGGTGGGCAAAACTAAGCCACATCGGCACTGTAACTTTTCACAGCATGTCTTTAAATCTAAAAGAAAACCAGCTAGCCCAAACTGTAATCAAACACATCAAAATGCCTTCAAATACTTACTCTTAACTATTTAGAATAAAACAACCATGGCTTTAGTAGGAAAAGTACAGTAAATTCTTCCTGTACTTCCCAATTCTTAAAAAGGCCATTTCTTTCCGTGTTCAAGTTTTAAAACAGTGGGCTATTCATAGACATCCGGTTCTCTAGCAGGGGATTCTGAGTGGACCTTTAAACTCCAGCTGATGCTGCAGGTGGAGGAGGTACTGTGGTCTCCCTCGAGAGTGTCTCAAGCTAGTGAGAGATGATCAAACACGCTACCGATCACCATAGGATGAGGAAAAAGCACGTCGAGATTCAGGAACGTGGAGGGATGGTGCTGAGGAGAAACAGCACTGATGGGAGAGGGCGGAGGGACTCCATGAGGCTACAGAAGAGCCCCAGTCTCAAGGGATGAGCGGGAGCTGGTCTGCACGAGACGCAGACCACAGATGGGGAATGCTTGGTGTAGCACAGGGAAGAAGTTCCTCCTCTGATCTGAGAGTTGAAGGGAGAGGGAGGTCTGGAACTCCATGGTGCTAGAAAAAGAGCTCAGTGCCTTGCAGGGTAGGGAAATGTGTAGAGCTGAGGCTGTAGGTATGGCATGGCCGGGATCATGAAGTCTCCTCCCCATCTAAGCTATTCGGCTCATTCAGGGAATCCTGTCCCAGCCTTCTACCTTGAGACTGCAGGCAGGCTGTCACTCCCACCTGGCATCTACATGTTTCCTGGGGATCCTACCCAAATTCCAGTGATCTTGTTTGTGAGGTAAGTGCTTTAACTACTGAGATTTCTCCCCAGACCTGAGACCATGAAAATGCTTATTGGCTATGCCAAGTAGTCGTTATTTTATCCCTTTGGCAGTAAATGAGATTTTTATTGTGAGAAAATATACATGACAAAATTTGCCATCTTAGTAATTTTTTAGTTTGTAATTCAGTAACATTAAGTGCATTCATCATATTACAAAACTGTCACCACTCACTGCTTGTTGCCAGAACTTTCTTACTACCTCAGATGCTATGGTAATGAAATAGTCTACCCAGTTATCCCACCCTTCTCTTGAGGCCTTGGAAACCACAATTCCACCTGCCATCTCTACAGAATTATCCACTCGAGGTGTCTTACATGAATGGACTCATTCAATATTTGTCCTTTATCTTCTGTTCTGGCTCACTTAGTATAAAGTTTTTGAGGTTCATCCATTAACAGCATGCTAAAGAGCTGCATTCTTTTTGTAAGACTACATAATATTCTGCTGTGGATATGTCACATTGTCTTGATTCATTCATCTGTTGGTGGCTCTTAGAGCTTCTTTTGTCTTTTGACTCCTGTGAATAAGGTAGCCATAAACTGGTCTGTAGCTACTTGTTTGAGTCCTCAATTTTAACTTCTCCAGTGGAAGTGCAGGCCATACAGCAACTGTATATTAACTTCATATGGAACAAACTATTTTTTCATAGCAACTATTCTGTTTTATGCTCCTATAAGCAACACACAGGCTTTCAAATTTTCCTTGTCTTTGACAATATTTTTTACTTTCTATTGTGAGGTGGTCACTAATAGTAGTCATCCTAATAAGGATAATGTGGCATCCTACTGTGGGTTGTTTTAACATTTAATTTTTTGAGGGGGTGGCTCATACATGCAACAATGTAAGCATGGAGGGCAGAGGACAACTTGCCAGTTTTAGCTTCTACTATGTGGAGGCAAACACTACCTGTTGAACCCTCTCTCTGGCTCATCACTGAGTTTCGGATCTGAATTTCTCTAACAGGTGGTTGATGTTGGGCATTTTTTAAATGTGTTAATGGTCTCCTGTATGTCTTCTTTGGAGAAACATCTATGTAGTTCCTTTGCCCTGTTTTAAATTAGGTTAGTTTTTGTTTGTTTGTATTGAGTTGTAGTGCTCTTTACATTTCCTGGATATTAATTGCTTACCAGATTCAGGATTTGCAAATATTTTCTTCCATTTCATGGTAGTCTTTACATTTGCTGACAATATCTTTTGATGAACAAGGGTTCATAAATAATTTTAAGAAGGTAAATATTATTTTCTGGCCAGTATAGAGAGGGGATTCAGTAGGCAATGCCAAAGGCAGGGAGACAGGTTGGATCATCATTACCTCTGGGCAAGAGATAACAGTATATGAGTTATGAAAAAGAAGGGAGGGTTGAATAAGGGATGGTTTCATTAACAAAGTTCATGACACGTAAGTATTAGAACAAGAGTCTGAATTCCCAGAACCTATGTAAATTCTGGGTGGGTGTGGTCAAGCACCTGTAACCCAATTCAGAGAAAGAGACAGGGTAAGGCAGGGGGAAGCTGGTCAGCTAAGCTAGTTGAATTGATGAGCTCTGGATTAGCTGAGAGACCTTGTCTCCAGAAAAGAGATGGACAGTAGTCAAGAAAGACACCTGAGGTTGACCTCTGACCTCAGTGGACACACGCTTTTGTACACACACACATGTACACATAAACACGTATACACACATGCAAGCACACAACACAAATATACATTCAAGAGAGGGAGAGAGAATGAGAGAATAGGAAGGAAGAATTCCGTTGCATGACCTTTCCTAGTGATGCCTGAACACCTCATGTATGAAATGATGACAGGCCAAAGAAACTATTCCAATGAAATCTAGGTTAGTGAACTAATGAACTTATGAGGTTACTAAAGAATGGGCAAAAGTTTACTTGTAGAAGCATAGGTGACTCAAAGGTAACCACATCATTGAAGAACTCACCCCGGATGGGTGACAACAACAAAGAACTACGTTCTTGATGCTCCCAAAACACATGCCAGGCAGTTCCACAGAGGGAGCCTCCTTTCCCAAGCCATTACTAATGCTTATATAACCTTGTGTACTACCGCTTGTATAACCTTGGGGAAGAGCCTGGCAAATCAGGAGCTCCCTGAGCCCTGCAAGTTTCATGTACTTCTGGGCTTTGGATGCCTTGTTTACTTCCCATGTCTCCTGGAGGGAATATTTTAGAGCTAACAGAAACTTGCTTAGAAAGTAAAAGAGAACAGGAATTGGGGGTTGGAGTATGGAAGGGAAAGTGGATGGGCCAAGGGAGGAGGATGTGCTATAAACTATTTGACTAGTCAGCAAGAGATAGCCACAACCCACCTGAGGGAGTGGAGCTAAGTGCAAACAAGGGGAGCATTGGAGAAGAGGGAACTCTAATGGATAGGATGAATGTGGGGTAGGTAAAGGGATGGAGGTCCTGGCCTTGAACAACTCAGTAAAGCATCACCTTAGTTTACTGTTAACAACCTGAATGAAGGCTATCTTCAACACAGTCTGGACTGGGTGTTAGGGAGGCTTTAGAGCAATACATAAATGTGAAAAACAAACACACATTCAGATCTGCATTGCCATTTGCATGTGTCCCATGAGCTATCACTGAGCTATATACTTGTGAGTTAATAGCTGATATTAAAGATTAGAAGAGAGATGGCTCATTTGTTGAGTGAACTTGCTACTATTACAGAGGACCTAGATGCCCCGCACCCACATGGGGGGATGGCTTGCAACCTTCTGGAACTCCTGCACCTGGGCATCCAGAGACCTCTTCTGTCCTCCACAGGCACTGCATGTGTGTGATACCTAGAATTATATGCAGGCAAAACATCCATACATGTCCAATAAAAATCTATTTTAAAAATGAGATTTCATGCAGAATCCTGCCCTTTTTTGTCTCTCTTGATAAAGCACATAGGATGCACTTTGCAAATTCCAATTAAGGTGGCTACCTTGTTCAGATAGGCATATCCCAATATACCTCGGTTCTTACCCAGCCTGCCCTAGCTCTCAAATTTACTTCCAAGTAAGGGTACACATGTACCATGCACATTCTGCACCATTTCATGTGCAAATAACCAGCTAAGGAGTATTTATGAAGTATTCTAAATGCTTATTATGTTCTTCATTGCTCTCCTAATTCAAAAATAGAGACACCCCTATTATATTTGAGGTACTTATAGCCTAGTTATATGGCACATGGCACCCAGCTTCACAGAATCTAGTCACCCTGTGTCACTGAACTCGTGAAATGAAGATGTGCTGTAAGTGTAAATTACACATTGGATGTCACATTTGGGTCAATGATAAGCAACATCATTATGAACATTTTTATACTGACTCCATGTTAAAGTGATAATATTTTGACATAGTGGGTGAAATGTTATCTCTTATGAAAATAGTTTTCACTCTTTCTTTTAGTTGTCAATGCAGGTGTTAGAAAAATTTAAATTACACAAGGTTGTTTGCTTTATATGTCTTATTGGGTAGCACCGATCTTGACTGAATGTGGGCTTGGCAGAACTTTACCCAACTCGCATGTGTTGGGAGTGAAATTTGCACTTTGATGAAAATGTTACATGAGTCTGAAGAGATGAAATGTGACCAGGTCTGCATCTGTCACTTGCCAGAACTGGAGCTGAAGTGGCCTGTTTGTTCTTTCAATCTATTCTAATCCATTTCTTCTGCCATAGCTGGGACGGTGAAGGTGGTGAATATGGTGGTCGTGAGGATGGAAAGGTGAGGCTACAAGGTTTAGCATTCAAGACTGCTGAGAAGTTGTGTTTGTTTGGACCCTCTGAGAAGCCATGTCAAGAGGCGCTCAAATGTGCAGATTTTATTGGGGGAAATGCTTGTGGAAGAAAAGACAAAGGAAGACATCCCCCGGGGCATGGTGTGGGGTGGTAGGCTGGGCCAGCAAATCTGAGACACAGACAGGCAGAAGAGAGGAAGAGAAGGAGAGGGAGAAGAATGCTTGGGTCCCTACAGTCTAAGAAAAGCTCTACAAAGGGCCCAAAGTGGGAAGAGTCTGTCTCTGTCTTAGTTGCTGTTGAGTTGCTGTGAAGAGACACCATGACCAAGGCAGCTTATAGATGAAGCGTTAACTGAGGGCTTGCTTAGAGTTTTAGAGAGTTAGCCCATTAGTATTATGACGGGGAGCATGGCATCAGGCAGGTAGGAATGGGACAGGTGCAAGAGTTGAGACCTTTTATCCTGATCTGCAGGCAGAAGGTAGAGGAGGTAGGGAGGGGAGAACTCACTTCTGGGTTTGAAAACTCACACAAATCCACCAATTCCTGAACCCGCAAACCTACCAATCCCTGAGCCTCCAAGCCCACCAGTCCCCAAGCTTGAAACCCCACATCCTCTGGGCTTGCATTGAAATCCCACCAATCCTCACTCGGGCAATCTCCACCCTGGAAAACCCCGCCCCCAAGAAACTCTATATAGAGCTTGCCTCTAGCTAGTTCCGCAGCTTCTCACCTGAGTGGAGGTGGCCAACCTCCTGTGTTCTTCCCAGTAAATATAAATCTCTTGTGTGAGGTTGGTTGTACGTGAGGTGTGATGTGATATTCCTCGGCTCCTGACTGCCAGGATAGCTTTCCCTTCCGAGCTGCAATACTTGTGATGGGGGAAACCTTTCCCCTCAGAGCTGTAACACAGTGTGAGCTTTTGAACCCTCAAAGGCCACTCCCAGTGACACGCCTCCTCTAACAGCCCACATCTGCTCCTCCCTGGACAGTCTACCAACTGGGAATCAACCATTCAAATATATGAGCCTATGAGGTCATTCTGCTTCAAGCCACCACAGGAGTCTCACAGGAGTGGGCTTTCGTACCCTGTTGTACATAGTTGGGGCCTGGAAACAATGGCTGGGGACTGAGCTTTGCACCGACTGGTACAGCGATGTGTTTCAGAGTGCGGCCAAGAGGACCTGGGTCATTGCTTCTGCCTCGTGGAGGTTTGCAGACATACCACAGAAGCCAGCCTTGATGACACACAGGTTAGTTAGGCAATTTAGAAAAAGTATGGCCAGTATATTACTGGCAAGAGATCAGAGACCTAAAATAACCACTCTTTTCTCTCATATACTTAAAGGAAAAGAGCAGTTGTGGTATATAATTAACTATGGTGTAAATTGAAGTGCTGGGTTAGCTTCCAATGAGTCTAATCGGGGTTTGAAATGAAAATCTTAAAGGTCACCTCCACTTCCATACCTGGAATCCCTTCTTTGTTTCCAGGGAAAGACTGTCAAGAGCACCCTTCTCTCAGTGACATGTCCTGTGACCACAAAAGTGAAATGTTTGCTTTGTAGAAGAAGCTATGAAAACCAAAGAAGAAGCAGACACACAGGAAAAGGGTACACCATGTCACTCAGACTGGTGTCAAACTTTCTGTGTATCTCAGGCTAGTCTCATGATCCTCCTGCCTCAGCCTCCTGAGGCCTATGGTGACAGTCATGTACTACTGCACTTGGCTCAAGATAACGTATATTTCAGTTTTAATTTAGCATTATTAACTATTACTATTATTAGCGTGTATGTGTGGGAGAGACAAGGAGATGTGTGTATAGGCATGTGTGTGTAAGTCAGAGAACAATTAGTTAGAGCCAGTTTCTTCCTTTTAACTTTACCTAGTTTCCAGGGATTAAACTAATCATCAGTTTTGCTTTTGCAGCAAACCCTCACCCTGGCCCGTGTGTGTGTGTGTGTGTGTGTGTGTGTGTGTGTGTGTGCGTGTTTCCCTTTTATTGCAAATAGATTCTTTTTTTTTTTTTTTTTGGTTTTTACGAGACAGGGTTTCTCTGTATTGTTTTGGAGGCTGTCGGTCCAGCCCGGCCTTGAACTCACAGAGATCTGCCTGCCTCTGCCTCCCGAGTGCTGGGATTAAAGGCATGTGCCACCACCGCCCGGCTGCAAATAGATTCTTTTATCACACAATATATCCTGATTACAGCTTCCCATCCTAGTTCCTCCCCATCTCCCCCCACCTTCCAGTCCACCCCCTTTCTGTCCCTCATTAGAAAACAACAGGCTTCTAAGAGATAACACCCAAACATGACAAAATAAAATATAATAGCCTAAAACAAAAACCCATCACACCAAAGTTGGACAAGGAAAACCAAAAGTTTGAAAAGTGCCTAAGAGAAGGCACAAGAGAAAAGAGACCCATTTATTCACATACTCAGGAGTCCCATAAAAATGCTAAAGCGAAAGTCATAATGTGTATGCAGAGGTCCTGGTGCACACCAGTGCAGATCTTGTGTTTGCTGCTCAGTCTCTATGCTCTCTTACGAGCCTCGCTCAGTTGATTTAGAGGGTCTTGTTGAGTTCTATAGTCTTACCTCCCTCAACAAGCCTAACCGCCTCTGATAATGTATATTTTTAAAGGCAATCACTCCAAATTCTACAGTATGGAAACAGCTGTTATTAGTAGTTTGTTGTTTTTTTCCAAAAATGCACAAATATATAACTTAATTGATTTTATTGGGTTTTTAAAGGTCTATTTATCTTTATTTTATGTATGTGAGTGTCTTGCCGTCACGTACATATGAGCACCGCATACACGTATGCCTGGTACCTGGGGAGTGCAGTAGAGGGCTTTGGATCTCCTGGCACTGAAGTCGCTGGTGGTTCTGAGTCACCCCCATGAGAGCTGGGAACCAGACTCAGGTCCTCTGTAAAAGTAGCAAGTGCTCTCAGCTACTGAGCCATTGTCCAGACCGAATTAAATTTATTTTTGTCATCCCAGGAAATGTTCAGTTTTCACACTGCTTATAGTCCAGTCACAAACATTCCCTATCATCATCAAACCCTTAAACTAGTGCGTTCTAGTGAAGGTCATGTCCTTGTGGTAAGGTTCTACAAGGTGAGTAACTGTTGAAGGTAAAGCCGTAACACTACTAAAGTAAAACCAGGAGAGCTTTACTTTTCACTTTTAAACATGTCATCATCCAACTGGAATTTAATTTTAGAGTTTTCTCAGAGTAAGCACATATTTTGTTTTTATTTTACAGCTGTGGCCAGCTTGTCCCAACAATTACCGTGGTGTGACCTATCATTTTCCTTTTCACCTTTCTCACAGGTAGTCTGTTGTTCATTCCTAGTGTTGTCGCAGCAGATAATGCAGCCGACTCAGTTTTCCAATGTGAGGAAATGCACTCACATTTCTGCTTTACCAAGCACTGCAGGTCTCGGTTGATGTGAGCTATCGTGTGGCGTTGCAAAATGAATTTTTATAACAACTAAGGTATTTAAGCTTCTGAATGATGTTTATTTCTCTTTGTAAACTAGACTGCTTTTTGATGTTTCGTTTGTAGTGGTATTTGGTATTGCAGTGTGGCAGTGAGGCAGATGGCTCGCCACAGTCACTTCAGTGCTTGGGCTGTATCTTCCCAGCTTCCTTTGCGTTGGTACTTGTGAGGCCTGGCCATTCTGAGATTTCTGATCTTGCATTTCCAGAAAGTTTCTGTTTCCCATTATGCTTCAGAAAGTAATTACAGTAATTCTTCTTGGTCCCTCTGACTCAGGCAATGATGATTAAGCCTCTATTTCTTACAATTAAAAAATAAATAAACCTACTTGGAACACCATGCATTTCCTTCAGGGCTAACGAAGAGACCTGTTCATCAAATGAGGGGGTGTGCCTGGAAATCCAACTGGATGTCTAAGTAGGCAGGCAGTGCTGGCAGTGGGGACACCCTCTACTGAGTAGCTGATCTATAAAAGCTGTTCAGAGTGATGCGAGCTTAGCTGGGCTGGATGCTCTCTTTCAACAACGGTGATGGGCTGTACACTCAGGCACTCTGGGTTTTGTAGCCAGGGCATTCTCAAGGGATTAGTAAGTGCCTCTTCCCACCTCCCTGGCTGCTGTAGCTTTAACTTCTTCAGACTTTCAGTCACTGTCCAGTTACTGTCCACTGCACATACCTCTCTGCCACAGTGAGTGTTCACTGCACACCCTCTTTCCTGCAGTGAGTGCCCACTATACACCCTCTTTCCTGCAGTGAGTGCCCACTGCACACCCTCTATCCTGCAGTGAGTGCCCACTGCACACCCTCTATCCTGCAGTGAGTGCCCACTGCACACCCTCTATCCTGCAGTGAGTGTCCACTGTACACCCCTCTTTCCTGCAGTGAGTGTCCACTGCACACCCCTCTCTCCTGCAGTGAGTGTCCACTGCACACCCTCTCCTCTGCAGTGAGTGCCCACTGCACACCCTCTCTCCTGCAGTGAGTGTCCACTGCACACCCTCTCTCCTGCAGTGAGTGTCCACTACACACCCTCTCTCCTACAGTGAGTGTCCACTGTACACCCCTCTCTCCTGCAGTGAGTGTCCACCACAACCCTCTCCTCTGCAGTGAGTGTCCACTGCAAACCCTCTCTCCTGCAGTGAGTGCCCTTCCTTCCTTCTTTCCTTCCTACCTCCCTTCCTTCCTTCCTTTCTTCTTTTCTTCATTCTCCCCCAATTGTTAAGATTTCTGTATTCCCCCTCCCATACTATTTTGTCATTTGTTGCTGTTCACTTGTTTGAATCAGGGGTTCATGTGGCAGAGGCTGGTTTTGAACCCATGAAGCTGAGGATGACTTTGAATTCCTGATCATCCTGTCTCCATCTCCCAAGTGCTGGGATTACAATTGTGTGCCAGTTTACACTTACTTTATCTTCTGTCTCATCCTTCATAGTCAGTTTGTCCAAAGATACCCAGTAGGTATAAGAAATAAACTCACTTAATTATCCACATTTGAACCTCACCACTTAGTTCTGTGCAAAGCCTTGAAAGAAATTCCAAGGAAACCCGATGCTGGATACCACAATGGCTAAGGTAAAACTATAAGAAGGCTTCCAAAGACCAAATGAAAACAGAAAGCACAATAAATGACACTTTATATCTACTGGGAAGTGGGAAATTAAAAAGCAAACAATAAAAGTCCCTGTGAACACAGGAAGATGTTGAAAATGATTTGTCCAGGATTCGGGGAACATGCTAGAATTAATAGCAGTGGTGATTGTGCAGTTGTGTGCGTATACCAAAAGCCACTGACTTATATGACTTTAAAAAAATCCATGTATGCTTTATCATAGTAAAAATTGATTGGCCAGTACAAGAAACACACCACATTTCAAAATAATTTTTTATATTTCTCAAAATTTTAAGAAGAGGTGAGGGAAGAAGAACTCAGCTCAGACAAGGGAGACGTTAGATGAATTCTCTGAAAACCCAGCACTGAATTCAGAGAGAAAAGAGCTTAACCTAATGACACCCCCCAAATCTCTGTCAGCCAGGCCTTTTCCAGAGCTCTCTGCAGTATGAACTCTGTTGCAGGGGAGGAACTTGAGGCTGGAGCAGTGGCTCAGTGGGTAAGAGTACTTGGTACACAGGCATGATGACTTGAATTTGAACACCTGGAACCCACCTGAAAAGTCACAAGTCCCATGAGGTTTGAGGTTGCGTTGCATGTGTAATGCCATGGGGACTGGAGGATCCCTAGGGCTGGCTGACTCAGTCTAGCTTCTGGTTCAATGAGACTCTTATCTAAAGAGAGAAAGGCAGAGAACGGTAGACAGGAACCTGGTGTCTTTCCTTCGTTTCTATGTGCACACGCAAGTGCTCACATTCAACTGTACCCTCTCTCTCTCTCTCTCTCTCTCTCTCTCTCTCTCTCTCTCATACACACACAGACACAGATACACAGACACACAGACACACACAAAATCTCTCGATGTTAAGAGAGGTCAAGGCAGATTACTCATGACCACACAATAAGCAAGCAGCAGGGCAAGAGGATTGGTTGAGAGGCAGCTCTGGAGAGTTGCGTGTTTTACCTGAGCTTGAGTGGTCTACATAGAGAGGACGCACAAAATGGGTCAAGACAAGAAAACTACACAATGTGGGTGGGAACCTGTCAACACTTGGAAATGAGGACTGGTCTGGAAAAGCAGGTAGGGACCAAACTATGGGAAAATTCATGTGCCTGTTCAACATTTCAGACAGATTTCCTTATAGACTCTTTAGAGTCTTCTAAACTAAAGTCAGAGTTGTGTAGCGATTTCCTCTTGAGCCTCGCTCCGTGAAGAAGCCCAACCCCGTCAAGCCCCACCCCACCAAGCCCCGCCCCACCAAGCCCCGCCCCACCAAGCCCCGCCCTGTCAAGCCATAAATAGTTGTTGGGTAGATGAGACTTTGGTGGGGTAGCTTCCTTGGGAGTGTACAGGGAACACCAGTGACACAACTTTTGCGAGTTGATACCATGCTTGGGTCTGCTTTCTGATAATGCTGCTGCCTGAGTCAACCATGCTCCTGTAACACAAAGTCAATGCTTCACCAGGCAGGCCTGACTCCTATAGAGCATTCCTTTGGCCTGTGGTGGTTATTTCTATTACACGACTAGATGTTTCAGTGCATCAGCCCAGGAGAAGTAGTAACCCAGCAATAAAATGTCTGTGCTGTAGAGAGAACACTCCAACAGGAAGGCTTATGGGAAATCAGATACAGAAAAAACTGGGTCCAAACCTAGGAAGGAAGATTGAGCTTGGATTGGGGTTGTACAAATAAACAAGGAGGAAAGAAAGAAAGAAAGAAACCACCATCCCAAGCTGCTGAATCATTTTATTTATTGTTTGTTTTACTGTACTAGGTACTGATAGCAGGGCCTTCTGCACCATAGGCAAGAGTTCTACCTCTGACTCAATTGTGTCTCCAGCCTTGTTAAGAACATTTTAACTGCTTTGTGTTTAGACTTAACTTGCCATTGACATCTAGCATTTTGAAAAAGGTAAAACTATTTTCACCAACAGTTATTCAGGACCAAGGAGGACAGGGTTAAGTAAATGGAATGCTGACGCATAAGGCTGACGTCTTGCTCCAAGCCTGCTAGCCACGCTTGTGTTGTAATTTCCAACCTTGCTTAATGGTCTTATGGCTAAATGCACAGGAAACTCCTGATCAGTCAGCAACTCCACAGTCCTAGAGCAGCAAGCCCCTCTTCTGGTCCTGGCACCTCACCCAGGAGATGCTAGGAAGCATACTGAGGGTGCCTACTGTTCAGTTGATTCCAGACATGATTCTTTCCTGTGCTAAGTCACACTAGCTTGGCAGGCACAACAGGATGAGTAAGTGGTGAAGAATCCTGTCTAGGACCAAATCTCAGCTCCGTCATTTATCATCTGAATAGTGTGGGGTGGGGCCTACGTACTTAACCATTGTGTTCCTTGAATTTCATACCTAGAAAATAGAGGTAACAGTAGTTACTTCACGGCATTGTTGGAAGCTTTCATGAGCTGAAATATGATTTGGGAGAATTTAGAAATTACCAGTATTCCGAACACTTTGAAATCTGGTTTTGAGATTTCCCAATTTCTTTCTTTCTCCTCTCAGAAACAGCCAGAAAATAATACTTAGCTGATTTTTCTGTGGTAGCAATAATTTTCCATTAGGTCTTCAATGGTCAACTTCTCAGTAATTGTGCCCCATCAATTTTGCAAGCACTGTCCACAATAGCTGAAATATGGAATCATATTCAGATACCCTTCTCTTCAGTGGTCGAAAGAATAAAGAGAATGTTGTATGTTTATACAATGGAATACTACTCAGCCATAAAATATTGTGGATAGAGCTAGATGTCCCAGTGTTAAGTGAAACAAGCCAGACACAGAAAAACAAACACCATGTGTTCCCACTCATTTAAGAATTGAAAAGTCAAGCTTGTAGAAACATCAAACAAACAGTGGTTATAAAGAAGAACAAAAGAGTAGGAGGGCAGAGAAAATTAAGAGGGACTTGTAGACACTGGAAAGACGCTCGGGGGCCATGATCCTTGAGTAGATACCAGGGAGGGGATTGGTCCTTGAGTAGAAGCAGCTGAATGAATAAACTGAATGCACAGTGTATGCAGTGAGAAAGTATCGCTGACAAGAATTTCACTCATTATACAAAATTCCATTAGTTACACAAATAGTACGTATTTAAAGTGTAAATCCTAAAAATCACCAAAGATGAAATGTAACACAGAACTGTATCACAAATCAGTTCACACCATCAGAACCAATGCAACTGATCTAGCTATCTTGCAGGCTGCTGTTTCTTTGCATGAGTAGGACTGTAGCTGTCTTCCTCTTATCTATTTTAACATTGGGCCACTCTCTGAAACAGAGTAGAGAAAGGAGAGGGCATTTTCATAGAGGTGAAGTTGAGTTTCCTGTTCTCTCCCAATTTCTCCTCTTTATCTTACATTCTTTGGGCTATGTCACAGTTGCTTAGCTTTCTGAATGCTGGTATTTGCTGTTTCCAGTAAGAGGAGGAACACAGGAACTTCCTGGGTGAGTCCCCTAGAGCCCCCTTAAGGGTGTGTTGAGCCAGAGTCACACAGCCTACCTCACAGAGTTCAGTAGCCTGGAGCCTGCAGCCAATGTGTGAAACAATGCTATTGCACAGGTAAAATGGGAGCAGGACATGTACTCAGCAAAGATTCGAAAGAACCAAAGACTTGGGCATCCAGGGATCCCCTGTCAGCCTCAAGATGGAAGAGTAGACCTGTGTCTCCTGCAAGAAAGGGTTGCGTGTTGGAAGACTAACCTCACTAACTCCAACATCTGAGCGAAGGAAAGAGGGGAGGCAGCTGGCGGGCCTGGGAGTCCAGCAGTCCTTCTTCTGCATCTCACATCCCCCTGCTGTAATCTCAGTGCTGATTACCGCTCTGAAACTCCTGGCTTCAAGTATGGATATTTTGGTCTACCTACCCAACTTGTGAAAACAAGATAAAAGAAAATATATACCCTAAGGAGAAACCCAAGGAAAAATAAATATAAGAGCTATAATTTTCAGATCTAGAAGAGCAGGTTACTCAGAGTAATTCACACATTGTTGAAAGGCCAATTAGAGAGCCATTAACAAGTTGTTGGCACTGACTTTAACTCAGAGCCATGTGGGAGCTGTGTGCCCTTCGCATGATGCATTATAATCAGAAGACATAAGCCTCTCCCAAGCTACAACTGTACATCATGCACTTACCTATGTGCATAAGTTTTATCCCCTACCCCTATTCTCGAGACTCTGGCTGCTGATTTTTTTTTTAGAGACAGGGTTTGTCTGTGGCTTTGGAGGCTGTCCTGGAACTAGCTCTTATAGACCAGGCTGGTCTCGAACTCACAAAGATCCGCCTGTCTCTGCCTCCCAAGTGCTGGGATTAAAGGCATGCGCCACCAAAGCCCGGCCTCTACCTGCTGATTTTGACGATGAGACAAACATAATAAAATATGTGTGTGGAAGGTCCCCAGAAGCTTAAAACTGTACAATCCAGCAAGTGGAGAAGCAGACACTGGATGGTACTGGAGAAGTGGCAATCATTCAGATGGGACTTTTTTTTTTAAGACTTAAGAGTCTGAATTTGGCTTTGGAAGACAAATAAACATGAGGCAGAAGAGTAGACCAGAAGGAAAAGAAAATATGTTTCTTAAAGTGTAGGCTCACTCCACCTCCCCAGACTTTGTCATTGCATCTGCATGGGAGGTTGAGAACAGTAGCATCTGACAGTGATGATGGGTGGGTGTGGTGCGTTAGTCCACAGTCATTAGGAATTACCCAACATGCTCATGACACACAGCACGTAATCAAGGCTTACTGTACACACGGAGCAAAAACAAGTAGAGCAAATCTCAGGATGTTTGAGGATCATTTGTGTTTGGATTATCAGGCCAAAGCTACCCACCTCTGATTATTCAGAAAAGTTGACTGTATTAGAAAACCTCTAAACTAAACCACATCAAATCAGTTCCTTGTTAGGAAATGCTCTGGCAGAGCAGGGCATCGTTTTACTACCCTTTCTTTATCTTATACATTTCTCTGGGTTTCCTTTTTATATTCAAAGGTAAAGGAAATCTGTGCATCATCTTCAGCTCAGTGTACCACAGCAAGATATCATAGTCTGGGTGACTTAATGACAACAATTAACTCCTCATTGTTTTGGGGACTCAAGTCCAAGATCATGACCGGTATGGCCCAGATTTTGGCAGGAACCTTCCCGGGGCTGGAATGGGTGCCTTCTTGTTGTGCTCCTGTATGAAGGCAGGGAAGAGAGCAGAATGACCGATGGTTGCCAGTATGAGTATGAGAGGCCCACCTTGGAGACCTCACCTATGACCAGCCACTTCCTAGAGGCCCTACCTCCTACACCGTCATGTCAGGAGTTAAGTTTAATATATGAATTTTGAAAAAACACACAGTTCATGATACAATTATATTTAAAAGTAAGAAAAGTAAGAAAGAAATCTAAGAAGCTGCGTTATATGAGTGGCCTTATGAAGCTAAATATTCATAAGCAAAAGTTTTAGAAACTGGAAACATTTTGATGATGATCATGTCTTTGAAGATTTTTTTTAAAAAAGAGCCATTCATTTATGTGTGTGTGTTGTGTGTTCATGTATGTGCTGAGATCAGATGACAACTTCCAGAAGCCAATGCTCTCTTTCCATTATTTATTTATTCATATTTATTTGTGTGCATGCATATGCCACAGCTTGCACAAGGAAGTTATAAGACAACCTGTGGGAGTCAGTTCTCGCCTTCCACCACCCGTTTCTAGGACCAAACTCAGGTCATCAGGCTTGAAGGCCAGGCCCCCTACCTTACTCTGAGGCAGGTCTCTCTTGTTTGTGCTCACCACTGGCCAGGAAGTTTCCACTGGTTTTCCTATCTCCTGAATGTGGGCGTTCGGGGATCACAACCATCTGACTTTTTATGTTGATCCTGGGACTGAACTAAGGTCGCCTTGTGCAGCAAGTACTTTTGCTAGCTTCTATCATCTGGCCCTATCTTTGAGGATTAAAATGTAGCTTTTCTGGGCAAACAAAAAGGCCATTTTCTGGCAAGTTATATTTATAGTGTTGGATGATGCAGAGTTTATCACGTGATGGGGAAGAGCAACAGAGTGAAGCCAGAAGACATTTCATCCTTTTAATGTAAATCTCTATATTTTTATCTCACTATTCACATGTCAATAGAGAAGCTATTTTGCGATGAAGTGTCTGGTAGATTGGGTTGACCAAGCAGTTGGTTTTTGTTGTTGTTTGTTTATTTATTTTTGAGACAGAGTCTATATAGTCCTGGCTGGCCTACAAATTACTATGTGGACTCTGCTGTCCTCAAACCCACAGAGATACACCTCCCTCTGCCTCCTGAGTGCTGGGATTAAAGGTGGTCACCACTATTCCTGGTACAAACAGGGTTTAAAAATTATTTTTATTTTCTGTGAGTGTGTGTTTTGCACCATATATGTGTATGCCTGGTACCAGAAGAGGTGATAGATCTCCTGGAACTGTGTGTACAGGTATAAAAGTGGTTGTGAGCCACCATGTGGGTATTAAGAACTGAACCTGGACCCTCTAAAAGATCACCAACAGCTCTTCAAGTTGCTGAGCAGTCTCTCCTGGCCTAGGCCAGCAGCTTTGCAATACTACTGCCCTTAAAATGAGGAATTGTTATGTACTTTGAAGTAATGTTTATCAGAGGTCAATTTCTATAAGAATTCTACTATAAGTGGATAAACTTACTAAAACCCTCATGAGACTTACATATGATCTCCATGCATATGAACCTTCCCTAGGGAGTTTGTTGTTTGTTTTTTCAAGACAGGGTTTCTCTGTGTAGCTTTGTAGATAAGGCTGGCCCCAAACTCGAAGAGATCTCCTGCCTCTGCCTCCCAAGTGATAGAATTAAGGGCATGCCGCCACTGTCCCGCCCCTAAGGAGTTTTTGATGATTTTTTACAAAATTAATCTTAAAAGTGGCTCAAATTGTAAATGTTTCATGCCCCCATGAAAGTAGATTGCCTGTGGTCAGTACAGACACTTAATAATGAGAGTGCGTCAGTGAGGCTCAAATGGACAGCTTCTCCGAGGAACAACTAACACTAATGGTATATTGTAACTGGGACCCGATAAACTAGCTGGTCCTCTTATGAGGTGCTCAATCAATATGTGCTGACCGAATAACAGTAAAACAAACGAAGGAAAATGGTGGTCATGCTTGAAGCACTTACCAAGTGCTTCTCTCTGGATGGTGGAATTTTGATGATTTTTATTTTCTTCACATTTACCTGAGTTTTTCACATTTAAAAACATTTCACATCCTGGTGTGGTGACACATCCCAGAGATCTCAGCATTTGGGAAGAAGTTGGAAGATAATTCAAGGCAAATGGAGGCGACGTACATGAGATAATGCCACTCAACAACAACAACAAAATCACAAGGAACACGTAATATCTTGACGAATTTCCAAACCAGCTTTAAAAGTTCACAGAATGGGTGGGCTTTTGGCAGGACATGTATGAAAGCACTTGCTCTGTGACCTTCTGTTACCTCTGAGGAGTTTAAGTCACAAGGCAACCTGGGAGCTTTCAGCTCAGGAACTCTTCAGTACCAGCCCCTGTTTGAGACCAGAAGGAAGACAGGTCTACTGCAGAGAGCTTGGTCTGTCTGTCTAGGGCTCATCTAGTGCTAGTCTAGGGTGGTCTGTGTGGATGCAGGAAGGAGAGAGGAGGTGAAGAATAGAGCATGTGGTCCTCAATGTCCTTTTTATGTAAATGCTGGCATGGATGCACACACAATATTCACACTGGTTATACATTTCTTTCATTTTATTGCCAGAGAAGATTTGAGGGCATGTCCCAAACACCCCCAGAGAATGGTTGACCACATTTGGAAAAACTCAGCAGCAATACCCACCCACTTCAAGAAGTAACTTAGAGAAGGAAAAAAAAAGAAGTATGCTAAATTTGGGGTTAATGTTTTTATCGTTGTTGAGAATGACCACTCCTGTTTTTTTTTTTTTTTTTTACTTATAGTAGACACAAAGTATCTTACTCTAAACGCCACCTCAGTTTATTTTCCCATGAGAAAGAGGCTACTATCAATTCCATTTTGCAGAAAGAAAAGTTGATAAAAATTCCCACAAGCACTGTCCTTTCCTAACCACTCCCTTCCAACGGGCTAGGCTACATATGCAGATTACAAAAAGAAAAATAAACTAAAATACAGGTACAAAAAAGATGCAATCCAAGTTGAATTTCACGAACAATGTAATATTGGCCTTTGCAGTTGAAAAAGAGTTGAAAAAAGAATTGAATTTAAAAATAAAAGAGGCCGATTTTTCAGACACTAATGGGTGGGTTTTTCGCTCATTTCATTAAGCTGAATTACGAATTTACTTTTCAATTAAGTGTCATATCACTGTCACAGCTGGGTCTTTTCTGTCTTCATCGTGGCTCAATGTGGAAAGCTATTCGGCTGTGTGTGTGTGTAATCGGTGAGGTCTGAGGAGGATCTTTTACCCCCATTGTTTTCTTGGGTGTCCTCCCTCTGGGGGCCTGGCATTCCTCACGTGTCTAAGGCAATGAAGGAGCAATGAAGCGCGGGGGAGCTGCACAAAAGACAGGCAAAGGCTATCAGTGTGGGAAGATCAATTCAGCGTGCACCCGAAATGCCCAGTATGCCTGGGATGAGGAGAAAAAAAAATACCCCTTCCCAAAGGGAAGAAAATTGCTTGACCTGTGGGGGTCCACAAAGAACAGGGCCGCTAGCAGGGGGATGATCTTTCTGGGTCCCTTGTCAATTTCTCAGCTGGCATGGCCTCGCCCATTCTGTCCTAGGAGGCCTGCGAGGGCCGGGAGAGCAGTGCATGGCGTCCGCATCTTTCTAGCAGCTTTTGGTTTGCACTAAGTCCCAGAAGCTTCCTTCATTCATCTTGCGGGCGCTGCAACTCCTGATGCAAGGTGGGGAGTTCAGAGGCGGGCCTCGTGGCCTTGGCGGCGGCCGGCCCTGCCCGACTTGGGAGGGGTAGGGCGAGGCGGTGCAGCCTTCCCCAGTCAGCTTTGAGCAGGCACAGCCCCTCTGTGGGGCCCAGGTCTGTGGATCTGCAGGACAGACGTTCCCCTCGCCAACCTCCCCCACCCCCCGCCCCGTTCCCGTGAAACCTCCCACGGTTCCCATGCCAGCAACCGAGTGACAGGCCCTGGGAAGGCCAGACAAGACACAGCCTTCCTATCTGGGTCTGCCCTCCCGCCAGCACGGGTGCGCACGAAATCACACACACCTCGCCCTCCATGCAAAACACACACACACGCACACGTACACGTACACACACACACACACACACACACACACACACACACACCACCCTCCTGCAGCACCCACATGCGCCACATAGACACGCAGTCCGCCCTTCCTGCAGCGCGCGCACACACACACACACACACACACACACACACATGCACGCACACACACGCGCGCGCACACACTGAGCTCGCTCCCCTTCTCCCCACAGCACACACACCCAGGCAGACAGACAGACATCCTCAAGCTTGCCTACCCTCCTCCCTCCCCGCAGCCGCGGCCGTCCGGCCCCTCTTCCCGAAGCGCCGCGCCCGCCGTCCTCCGCAGGCCCCGCCCCGGGGGAGGAGAGCCGGACGCGCGCGGGAGCCAGGGAGGGGAGGGGAGGGGACGGGCGGCGGGGGAGTGTCTGGCTGCCCCCGCCCCTCGAGTGAGCGACTGGGCGCGGAGGTCCCCTCCCTCCCCGCTCCGAGTCTGCCAGCTCCCGCTCGCTCCCTGCCCACTCCCGGGGGGCCGTTCCGTGGCGCGGCCGCCGCGGCCACCGCTTCTTTCACACTTTAGTTGCGAGCGGCGCGCCGCGCTCAGTGACTGGAGAGCTGGCCGCACGCCGCCTTCCCGCACGCACGCACGCGGGCCCGGCTCCGGGGTTTTCGGCTTTTACTCCAGGCGGCGGGAAGGAGGGGGAGCCCCGGCCACACTGTGGGGAGGAGGAGGACGCGGAGGAGGGAGGAAGAGAACAGACGAGGCGGCCAGGGGCGGGGGCCGGGGGGCTTGCCACCTTCAGCCCCCCCCCGCGCGAGCGCCCAAGGTAAGCGGGAGCCACCGCCGGCGCGCTGGGTGTCCCGGGTGGGCAAGGAGGGAGGCCTGTGGGGTGTCTGCCGAAGGGATGGGAGCCGTGATCCTGCCGTTTGCCGGCACTCTGCCCGGCCTGGGCTGCTGCTGCTGCCGCTGCCGCTGCGGGGCTGCCGGGGCTGCTAGCTGCAAGGGAGCGGAGCCAGGCTGGGGGAGCTGCAGGGGGGCGTCTGCTTGCTGGGTGGAGGGGCTGGGATGCGGTTAGGGCTGCTGACGACTTTCGTCACATCGAGGCCTGGGTGGCTGGTGTGAGACACCCCTCCCTTCCCACCCGCACCCCGCGCCGCCCTCAGCCTTCCTGCTCTTCTCAAGCTTTGCCTGTAGCCACTGTTACTTTGCAAGCAGGAGCTGGGAAGGAAAGAAAAAAAAAAACACCCAAATTTAGCATCTTTTGCTAAGTCTCCAAGTCCCTTCTCTTGCTTCCACTGATGGTGCGCTTATGTGGGTGATGTGATCCCCGGGGTTTCTGAAGTTTTGACCTTTCCAGGGTGGCTTGTTTTCTCTACATCTGTTTGCCTTCCTGGGTGTATTTATTATTCGTGCCCTTGCGCGGCGGCCCGAGGGTGCTTGGTTGTATTACATGAGCAGATTTCTCTTCCCTCTGCATGCAGTTCGAGAAGTGCCGCGGCGGCGCCTGGGCTGCCTTTGCTTGGCTGCTTAATGTCCTTCCTCATCATCCACCCTGCCCCCTCCCTCCAGAGATTTTTTTTTTTGCCCATATTTAATGTTTGTGTGGGAGAAGTCCCTAGGCTGAAGGGCTTTCATCGCCCATTCATTCCTCTTGTGAAGGCCCTGAATAGCTCAGGCAGGCATGTTGATAAAATTTGGGGGTGCCTTTCTTTGCTTGTAGAGTTGCATGGCCAAAGATAAAAATACACACACTCGAACACGCATTAATCTTGAGAGACAGCAAACACAGTTTGAGAGGGAAGTGATTTGTTTCCAGTAGGAAGTTGACAACCTATGAGCTAGCTACCTTTATCGTATGTGAGTTAGGAAAAAGTGTTTTAAAATAGAGCTTGTGTTCTGCGTGGCTGGAAGACAGCCATAAGTTCAGTTGCTGAGCAGCTCGGAAAGTGATACACCCTGATCAGCCAGAAGCTCCGTGAAGACGCTTTTCTCTGACTCAGACATTGGGAGGGGGCCGGCTGGCCACAGATTTCCTGTAGGACTTTTTTCCCTTTTAGACGCGTGGGGGAACTGACAAGCTCATTAAACATGGTTCTAAGGAGCACCTTCCAGTTCAAGGCGATGGGTTCACTTTCTACCTAACCAGAATAACCTTTGAGTTTGGTAGAATGGGTGCAGAATTTGGGAGTTTCCACCCTTTTCCATACTTCTGGAGCTGGGGTATATGATCGCCTGACTATGTGCTGTGTTGGCTGTGTGGAAATCCAGTTGATGGGATTTGGAAATGAATCTGGACTCCATCATCTGTTTTTGTTTTCCTACTTTGAAGGAAGGAAGGGTCCATGGGATAGAACAACCCAGCCTATTTAAAGGCATTAGAAATGACGCTGGAATTAGCACGTCAGAGCTCACAAGTGCAGCATTGAAATGTAATCTGTGTTTGGTACTGTGCAACTGAGGTTTAGAGAACAGGACTGCTAGGAAAGCAACGTGAACACATGCTCTGGACCCCTTAGATGGGAGAATGTCTCAGGGGGGCTGAGGTACCTCTGGCATTTAGCTCTTATCTCATTTGGAATATAAACTCCACACACACCTTCTTAGAACTTAGGACATATACCCTACTTGCCCTCCGTCCACTTGGGTGGTAGAGAGGAAAAGGTTCATTCTAGAAGGACCCCAATGCTTTTATCTCCCTTCTTCAGGGTTAAGTTTTCACTCCAAGCTGAAAAAAAACCCCGATAATTTTGTTTTCTTGGCTAGTAATTTGCTCTTCCCCAGCCTACCTACCTCCCTTAATCGTTTTGTATGGATTTCGGGGAGCTGACAGGGCACTGTATGAAGTGGTTTGATGAGATCTTGTCTCAAAAGAGGTGGGCAAAGTCCCTGAAGATGACACCTGAGGCTGTCTTTCTTCATCAGATGTACTTGGGCTCTCTCTCCTCTCCATGTTTCTGTGGCTCTCTCTTGTGCAAACACGTGCGCGCACACACACACACACACACACACACACACTTAAAAGAAGTGACTTGAATCTCTTGAAGTGTCACAAGATGTGAATGAGGAACTTCTCCATTGGTTGGTTCTGTCTGTTGTGACTGATTCAGACTCACTACCGGGGATGGAGTTCACACCTTGTACCATGTCCAGGATGCGGGTGTTTTCATACAGTGTTGGATTTGGCATTGAGCAGGCTTTGCTCAATATTGTGTCTGAGTGGTTTTCCCTAGACTATTGTTCGGCCACTTGTATTGCATGCTCTTTATCAGCAAAGATGTCAAAAACTAAGTGTCTCTCTGCTTCCTTTAAGTAAAAAAGATGGGGGGGGCCTTTATAGAGAGAGACCTAAGTGTGCCAATTACCACAGGTTTCCTTTCAACTCATCTATGTAACTGGTAGCCAGCTATATAAACACCTTTTGTGGCAAGCACATTTAAATACAAAGGTCATGGGCTTTTGTATCATTCAAGAAAGTTTTCTTCTAGACTATGATGGTAATTCTGTCCCGGACGATGTGGAAGAAGAATGTGAGTTAACTGAAGGTGTTCAACTCACATGTCTTATAAGGCAATGCTTTGTTTTCCTTCAGCTTGTTAGATTTGAGTGTAGAGGGGGCGTGGCTTCGCTTTGTGTGCCATTGGACACATTTCCCCCTTGCTGTGTCACTGTTGCCTCAAGCTCTGGATACTGGTTTAAACTATTTAGTTCTGGTTCTCCTCACGGCTAAACTCTAGACACCTAAACTCATCAGAGTCATGGGGTTGACGCTGTGCTAGGGAATGACCTGGAGCATTTCAGCAAGCCTTCCTAGCTGCCGGCTGATTGTCAGTCAGAGGTGAGGCTTGGCACATTTGCTCTTATAATGCAATTTTACATGAAAATGGTTTTCACATAAAAGTTGATTGGCCTCCAACTTTTCAGGAACCTCCTGACCATGCTAAACAACCCAGGCATCTAGTAAATAAGAATTCACTCTGATAATGGAGGGGTAGATTTAGTTTCATGAAAAAATACATCTCTTCAAAAATACAGTTTTGGAAATGATTACAGGGCAGACTCCACCTCACAGTGGGTAGAGGGTTTGGAGATGATTCAGGTGTAAAGACCCCACATAGTATACACGGTGGGTGTTCATGTGTTTCTCTGGTCCTTCTCTACTTTAGTATGTAGAAGTATTTTGAATAACCTTTTTGTTTATCGTGTGCTCGTATGTATTCGAACACATACACATGTGCGTGCAGAGGTTAGAGGACAGCTTACATGATTCAGTTTTCTTCCTGTACCATGTGGGTCCCAGCGGTTGTAAGGATTGGTAGCTTGCACCCTTATCTGATGAGCCATGCCATTATATTACTAATAAGTTTTTAGCAAATATGTGAATTTTAAGCTATTTCATGGCCCTTCTTTTAGTATCACTGTATAGTATGGAGTAAGAGACAGTGCAAAATACTGTTGAGAAAGTACACACACACACATACACACACACACACATACACACACACACATACAGCTCTTTTGTGCAGGAAGAACTGCAGTACTAAAACTACATTTTTAAAAATGGTGATAGTTTTGATTTTTAGGACTCATAATTCAGGAGCTTATCTGAAGTGGTGTGTAAATTATACATATACATATTTTTAAAGTAGGCAGTCATTTAACCTGTCTCAGTTCTGAAGTTTAATTTTACAAGTTAGAGTTGCAATAAGAAACAACATGACACTCTGCGGTTATGCAATTATGACAGGAGCGCTTGGGGGTAAACCAGGATAGGATAAACATGGAGAGGAATGCAAGCAATGTCTGCAGTCACAGGTATTAATATGATGCCGACTTTCCTATAAATGTGTAGCCTGAAAAATGTATTTCCTCAGTTGTAAGTCACTCAGTTCCCTAGACTTGGGAAAGAGTACAGCTTCCCTAATCTGAATGTAAGCTACTGACCAAGCTACTAGGAGGCAGGGCTGTCTCGCTCATCTCCGAAACCCCCATGGCAGCTGGCAGGGCATACTGCTTTGCACTTGGACGTCACTCAAATAGTGATCAAACTGAAGGAATTAACTTAATTAGTTAAGGTCTGTGATGTGTTAAAACCTTGGAGAAATACATTAGATGCAGACATAGCTTTTAATAAATCGGTGTGATAGTTTATTAAGATTGCACCAGGGTGGAGTTTTTGAAACATATTTGACAGGGAAGTAAACATGGCAAACAGGATGCTGGAACAGATAACCTCGACTCCGAGTTAAAGTCATCTTAATTTGGAATAGCCGTGATTTCCATAGCTGATGAATCCTTCTCTCTTGTGATCTTCATCTTACGTGTCTGAGGAGCTCAGTCAGCACCTCTACCTTCTAGTTACCATCTCTTACCATTTTCTTTTCATGTCTCCTTAGACATTGAACCGCAGTGGTAGCCATCAGGGATTTCCGTGCTGGCATCTCTCCTGGTAGAGAGGTCCGGGAGAGCTCTAACACTCTCAACTCCCAGTTTATTTGGTCCACAGCTGCTTGCTCCAGAATAACCTGGAAAAAGGCAACGTGGAGCCCAGTGCGGTGAGCTCACTCAGGCTCCCAGCATCCTGGGGCTCTCTGAAATCTGTTCTCTTGAGCTGGCCTTGCTTACCTCCAAATATCCCTTTCACTTCCCTATTCTTCCTGGAGCTTTTCCATGCCTTTCTGCCCTGCAGATGTCCACCCACAACCCCTCTGGTGTCCTCTGCCATTGTGTTTTTACCTGCAAGAGGAGGTTCATTTGAGAATGAACTACACTAGCACCTTAGCCAGGAGCCACTTTCTCTGTGCTCCTCCCACCTGCTGCCCAAAGGCTTCCAAACCCAGCCCCTCCCCCTGCCCTCAGGGCCCTGTGCTCAGTCCTACTTTGCCCCTCACAGCCTCATCCCTCCCACCTTCTTTCCCCCAGTAAGCCTCAGATCTTCCAGCACTTACCTGCCCCTGCCTGTCTCACAGCCTCCCGCCATCTCAACAGGCGTGTTTATAGAATTCGCCAGTTGACAGCCATACACTTTATTCCTCACGGGATAGGTGGAGTTAGAGCGTGGAAGTTGAGGGGACTTTCGGACTTGTTTTCACTTTTGATTCCACAGTGCTGTACTGTAGACTTGAAAGGCTCCTAGGCCTTCTGTAGACTTGAAAGGCTCCCAGGCCGTGCAACAGCAACCAGAGCTTTGCTTCACTTGGCGATTCCTTCCTCCAGCGGACGGCAGCGAAAGGAAAAATCCCGATGGTGATTGTTAATTTGAAAAACTCGATCGGCAAATCCGGGGAAGCATCGCACAGCTTTCCATGATGGTCCCATGCAGAGGCGCACCAGATTCTCTGTGTTGATCACGAGTAGAATGGTTTCCTTTGGCCTTTCTTCTCCTTTGGTTAAATAGACATTGCTGTAACTTGGAACCACACCGCTCCCCCATTTGTTGCGCACCAGATTCTCTGTGTTGATCACGAGTAGAATGGTTTCCTTTGGCCTTTCTTCTCCTTTGGTTAAATAGACATTGCTGTAACTTGGAACCACACCGCTCCCCCATTTGTTGTGATTTTATAGTTCTCCATGATAGTTTGATAAGCTCCCGGGACACATTTATCCCAAGCGAAGGCTCTGTAGCAAACACCTTACATTATCGATTTCACCTGTAAGTCTGTATGTAGTGTGTGTTCACCTTACCAGGGAGACTACAGCCAGTGGAAAGGTGTTTGGGTGAGGACTGTGACCTCAATGAATGAAATGAAATACAGCCCAGGGGTAGTTAGGGCACTTTTCTAGCAGGTCTGAGGTCCAAGGTTTGACTCTCAGATTCGGGGGGTGGTGGGGTGGGGGCTGGAGGTGGGAAGTAAAGCCACATAAGCCCCATATAAGCCATTGGCCTGTTAATGCAGGACTGACCTTTTTAGAAAGCTCGACTTGAGAAGTAGCTCTGACACTGGTAGTCCAGTGCGTGAGCCCTTTGGAAGAGGCTGCTTTTATAGTGGGACAGGGAGACCGGTGTTTAAGGAAGGATTCCCTCTTGGCTGGCTCCCTGCTTTATTTGATGGTGGCAGATAAGGGTAGTAGTTTGAGTTCTCATCACACCCATGTGTTCCTCTTCACTGGTGACTTATGGCTTTTCCTGCCTGAGAAGGGCATCGTTTGCCTGGAATGTGGGGACATTTTTCGTACCTGTTCTCAGAGAGCTAAGTGGTAAGTGAAGTAGGTCTCATAACAGCCTGAGAGGTGCTGTGGGCATCCTGTGGACTCCTGATAGCCTCTCCTTGACCTTCAGTGTTGAGAAAGAGGGCTACATTCATTATCTCCAATTGGGAGAGGCCTTGGATTCACACGACTTCTCATGAGAAGATCCCAAGGCCCTGGCAGAGTAAGGTGACGCAGAGATGGTTCCTTTATGCGGAGGGGTGACCTCCGTTCTGTCTGCAAGCGAGTTTCCTAAGATAGTCATGTAACAGTTCCTAGGATGGGAAGGTTATGAGGGGATAAGCAGCACATACCTCATTATGTATCTCACACATATACTTTGATGGGGAATTCACAATCTAAGAATCTCTTGGAGTTTCTTAGCATCTCCAGAAAGTTCACGTTTTTTTTGTTTCTGTGCTAAAGACATTCTGAGAAAGCTCCCCCGAGGCAAATCTGCTTGCCTTTGTTGCTTCTTCAGGCCAGCCTTGGGATGACCTCCTTCCTCCCTCTTACTGTTTCTCTTGATACTGAAACCCTTTCCCAAGTCCGAGTTCAAATCCTTCATGTTCAAGGAACTCTCTGCTCTAAGAATAGTTTCTTCCTTACCTTCCATGTACTCCTGTAACAATATTTTATTATTACTTTTGGTTTTAGGTTAGAAAGTTCTTTTTCAGTGTAGAGAATGGGATCCCAGATGTTATACTAGACAAGCTCCCCTACCACTGAGCTATATCCCCACCCATCACTTATATATCCTCTTGGTCCCAACTAAATATATGCTCTTCTGCCCTGCCCACCAAGCCAGAAGACTTGATTGTGTTGTATAAGTAGTTATTGGTTGATTGACAGCTATTAATTGATGTGAGGCTTGGAATTTTTTTTAATGAAAATGGTGCTCTCATTTAAAATTCGCTTTAGCTAACTGAGGAAGTCTAGCTTGGATGGGGAATGATAGTGTTGTAGTTGGCCAAGGTTAAGGCAGCTAATCTTTCTTATTTGCTCCAGTAATTTATCAAGCAAACATTTGCTTTTCTTGGTGATGATTTGTGTCATCCCAGTGCCTGGCACCAGGGAGATGTTAGAGATACAAAGACCAGGCCCTGGCTTTGTGTAGTTCCCAGGCAAGCAGGGGAATTGTCACGTGAGCACATGATCCGTGGTGAATACACAAACATGCTTTGGGAGCTGAGATAAGAAAGCACTTGAATTGGGAGATAGGCCCACAGGACACCCGTTTTCCCTGGGAACAGTCTTGGTCACTCCCACTGCTCAATACTGCTGCGTACCCCCTCACCCTCTAAAGGCGTTAGGTTGGACAATAAATTACAGTTTGATGAGTTTTTATTTTTCTCACTCTACTCATTCTCTGACATTTAGGCCAGTTCAGAGACTGGCCTTTTGGGACAAACAGGCCTGGGAGCAGAGGGAAGATGAAGCAGGCCACTGCAGGCAGAAGAGCCTTTGTGATGAGAAGCCACGTGGATAGGGTTCTACGAGGCTGCTCTTTCCAGGTGATGGAGGACTAGAAGCTGAGGCCTATGAACTGTGTGGAGTTTGGACCTTTACCCAGCATCTAAGCAATGGGTGTCATTGGAAGAGGGAAGACACACCTTTTTTTGCATGGTCATTTCGTAAGTGTAGAGAAGAGACTGAAAAGGGGGACAATGACAGAGCAAGTGAGTTGTGGTGTTCATGCCAGCCTGGTCGGGATGCTGAGAGCTAGTCTGGAGAAGAGGTATAGAAGGAAGATGAAAACAGCAACAGAACTGGAAGGAACCAGTAAAGTTGGGGGGAAATGATGAAATATTTTCTGAATGGATCATGTTCACTGAGAGGAAAATCCAAGCACTGAGGGAAAAAGTTAGTGAATCAGTTTTAAAAAGTTAGTGAATCAGTTTTTAAAAGTTAGTGAATCAGTGTTTTAGGTATGTCTGTTCTCTTACATGGAGAGGCCTAATAGACAGGTGGAATTCTGGCCTGGCTTTCAGAAGCAAGTCTGGGATAGAATTACAGGTTTGATCTCAGCTCAGTCATCATTTCTTAAGGAATCATTTTGCAGTTTCCACAGCAAGGTTAAATCCATCTATTCTACCTTCTTACTGTACCATGCAACTCCTCCCTGGTATGCCGCCTCGGTGTTGCAACTGCATGTTCGTTTTTTTGTGATTTTGGGATTAGCATTAATACTAAACCCCAAACCAAGTGTAAAGCTCATGAGGGCAAGACTGTATCTCTTTGATCCTTCCCTAATTTAAAAAGATCCTATCATACACAATGGGGTACAGCACTTGTTTGTTGAGTGGGTATGTGGATGGATGGAAGATGAATGAATGAGATGTGGTAGGTGCTACTGTGATTTGGTATGAGATTTCCCTGGGAAACTGTGTAGGAGAAAACAGAACATTGAGTTCTGGGGAACTCCAGCCTTCAAGATGTGTGATAGAAAGGACAGAGAAGAAAATGCAAAATGGAGGTTCTCAAAGAGGCAATCAACTAGACAGGAGAGGTGTCTGTGAGAGGATGCAGCGGTGGTGTTTTTAGAGTTCTTGCATGAAGAAGTAAAATAATACTGATGAACTTTCCTCAGGATTTGTGATGTCTCTTATTAAAGAGAGCTGGGAATCTCCACTTCATTGAAGAATATCAAGTATTTCCTCAGTCTTCAAAAAACGGCTGGCATCTTGCCATTGTTATGCAAGGGTGTGCTCCATGCAAGGCTTCAAGGTCTGTCACTGTGTTAGTTTGTATATTTAAAATTCTGAGTTTAACACTGTGTAACTTATGCCAGCACCTGGCGAGGTGGTAACAAATTGGAGATGAATTTTGGAAGGAGGATGAAACAGAACAATGTTTAATTGTTGTGGAATCATGAGTGTGTGTATTGATTTACAGGGGGATAAAAATACATCCCGCAGATGAATAGCCAGTGCAACTAACCACACAGTTAAAACATTGTCACAAGAGATGGTTAATTGTCTCTTTTCTACAGAAGTGGAGGGTGAGAAGCCGTGTCATTAAAGATTTGTAGTATAAGCCGGGCGGTGGTGGCGCACGCCTTTAATCCCAGCACTCGGGAGGCAGAGGCAGGCGGATCTCTGTGAGTTCGAGGCCAGGCTAGACCGACAGCCTCCAAAACAATACAGAGAAACCCTGTCTCGTAAAACCAAAAAAAAAAAAAGATTTGTAGTATAAGTAGGGAAGCCCACTAAGAGTCTGATTCTTGTTTTCAGTCTCTGCAGAGACTGGATGCAGAGAGACTAGAGGTAGAAGCAGGTGAAGCATCCTAATTTAGTGGGAAGGGTATTTATTGGCTTTTGATTAACTCCATTCAGCTTCCCCCACTTGTAGCTTGTGACTTACAGCAACAAAACTTGTATTAACAGAAGCTAATGCATACTGAATATTTACTCTGCTCTCTGGTACTGTACTGAGTACATCATACACATTCTCCTCTTTAGTGTGTGCAATAGCTCGCTGCAATAATTACCCTTACTTCTAGTTTATAAATAAGAAAAATTGAGACACAGCATGCTTAGGACCTCTCACCAAAGTAACAGTAGTGGTGATGAGACCAGAATTAATTTCTCTGACTCCATCATAAGATTTTTAATGATTTACTCCTTGCCAACTGTGCTCTCTCCTCTGCCTGTTCCCCCTACCTGTGTTTCTTTTTGAAGCATATTACAGACATGGTTATCATCTTGTCTGTACTGACTAGATTACTATTTCTAAAAGATAAGGACTTTTTTTCTCATACAACCACAATTATCATGCCTAAACTTGTTTCAACAATTCTTTTTTTTTTAAATCAAATATCAGAGAGCAGATCTTTTAATTTCTTCTTTCTATTTTTTAGTGATTCCTTTGTGACATTCAGGATCCAAAAGATGTCTGCAGCTGAGGGATGCATCTGTTTTTATAGTAGACTTCCTCTCTCTGTCTGCATCCCTTCCTCATTTTCTTCCCTAGAGTTTATTTGCTGAAGAGACAGCAGCAGGCCCTGTGGGGTTCCTGCATTCTGTGACTTTTCTGTTTGCATCTTTACCTTCTTTTCTTTCCTGTTTTTCCTGCATACTGGTAGCTCATCACGCGGAGTGTGGTACCCATCCCAATACATGCGATCACAGACAGCCTGCTTCTTTGGGGGAAGAGTTAGGAGAATGCACCTTGAGTGAGGTCTGGTAGGTAGTAAGTGAGATGCTGAGATTGACATCCAGGCTCTAATGAATACTCAGTGGACTTTGTTGTTGTCAACCTGTTCCTTCTATGATAGAATTATCTCAGGTACTTCAAGCTGCTGAGGGTCAATGTCACTGCAGAACAAGTTATAAAATCAGCTAGCTGGAACTTTTCTCTCATGAAACACATCAACCATTTGGTTACCTTGCGGTTTGTGTCTTTTGGTATAATTAATGATTGCTTTCCTTCCCTCTATTTTAATTAATGTTCAAAATAATGAGTTGATTTTCTAGTGGCTTCCAAATGAGACCAGTGAAGTGTTTTGTTGTATTGTTTATGTAAATATCATTATGAACACAGGGATTTTAGTGCAGTTTGTATTTAAATCCCCTATAATTATTGATTGATTTTGTACATTTTTTAGACAGGGTCTTGCTTTTAGACCAGGCTGGCCTCCAATTGGCACTCTTCCTGCTTCAGCCTCCAGATGGTCATTTATTTCTAAATTCTTCCTACATTTTTCCAGCGGGAGAGTCTTCAAATTGGTTTCTGAATCTGCTTGACGAAACTAGGAAGTTATTGACAGATTCATTTCTTTCTGGTTTAACAAGATTTTTCAGATGTGCTTATTTCCTGCCTTGATCTTCATTAGTGACAAATGGTATCTAGATGCCAGAGGCTAGATATTAAGGACTCTTCCTGCCTCCAGATCTTATTGCTTGTTTTTTTCAGTGGGCAGAATTAGGAAGGTTTATATGTATATACATATCTACTGAGATATGAATATAAACACATGTCCATATGCAGATGGAACACTAATTAATATGCATATATGCATATGGTATGCTCAGTGCATATTTATATATTATTTTATTTAAGGTAATCAAACTCTTGTTTCTTTTCCTCATAGAAAAACAGTAGCATCCTGTAGTTCCACACATTCCTTTTTGAACTTACTAGTGTATTTGAGAGATCACTTTGGAGTTTTCTCATTATATCTTACAACTGTGACTCTGCTGTGTTAAAATATCCAAATTGTTTATTGAATATATGGTTGCCTCTAGACTTCTGCACTTCCATTGTAGTGGGGACTGGTTTAGTTTTTTTGATGGAAATTTAGTTGCAAATCAAACAAAAAACTTGAGTGTACAGGACTGCAATGGAAAGTGTTGTGAATATTTGTTAGTATTCTCCATGGCTTATCCTTATGGTAGGTTCTAAGTAGGATCACTGGGTCAAAGGATAAATACCTTGTAGTTTTGCTCAATGCAGTAGTTCCCTGTTGCCCTCAGAGATGCTACAAGATCCCCAATGGGTACCCTGGAGTGGCAGATCATGACAAAGCCTATTTTTACCTCTATACTTCTAGTAAAACTTACTTTATAAATTAGGACATAGTAAGAGGTCAAAATGAAACAATCGTGACATTATGCTGTAATTAAAGTTACTTAAAACCTCAACTTTGTGTTTCTGGAAATTTCCATTTATATATAGTTTCCATAGATAAATATGGAGTATATATTTCATATACTAATAGATATACTTACTGTAAAGCCTTAGTATTTTTGTTATCTAAATAGTGAGAGATGATTATAACGTAACTCAGGACCCAGTCTCGTGAGTCAGGGTCTTTGTAGCTGAGGATGGCCTTGAACTTCTGATCTTCCTGATATAACTTCCCAAGTGCTGGGTAACAGCTCTTGTACATCATGCTCAGTTTTGGTGGTGACAAACCCATGGCTTCGTGAGTTCTAGGCAAGCCCTCTCCCAACTGAGCTTCATCCAAGCCCCTTTGTATCTTTCTTATAATGAGCTGACTTGAACTCTTCTTCTCACGAACCTGCCTCACTTGCCCCCTCCCCACAAATCATCTCTTAAAATTTCCCTCTTTATGTTATATTGGAGATATGATTCCTAATGTTTATGAACTTTTTTGAGTTTACCATTGGACATTTTCACTGATTGCCCCTTTAATTATGTAATGGTTTTTGTCTTTTTTATTGCTTTGCGTTTTTGAGTCATACTTTGGAAAAGCAATCCTTATATTCCAGGCTTTAGAGTAATACTTTATAATAATATAATATAAACCATGCATATAATTGATTAGTAACTATAGTAAATATGTAGAATAAATTAATTGTAATGATATATTTCTTTAACTTCAAAACTATTATTCTAATAAATAATTAGTATTTAAAAGTTATTGGTATTTGAATTTTTATTAGCACATATTACTCAAAAATAATGTTTCATTATATTTCATACATACATAGAATATATTTTGATCATGCTCACTCCCATACTAAAAATTTTAACCATTTGTGTATGTTTTAAGTTAAAAACAACATTTAAAGAGAATTTTGTGGATGCATGTATATGCGTGTTTATGTGCACCATGTGTGCAGGAGCACTTGGAGGCCAAAAGAGAAGGTCAGACCCCTGGAACTGGAATTACAAGCAGTTGATAGCCACCATGTTGACGCTAGTAATTGAGCCTAAGGCCTTACAACAGTCGTACATGGCCTTGACCTCTGAGCATTTGTTTGTCCCAGTTTTTAACTTTTAGCATATCTTGGGCTCTAGTTTCTATTGTAAATACTTGATATGTATTTAGATTTCACCAATTTATAGTTGAAAAAGAGGAACTTCATAAAACCATGTCCCAAGTGTACCTAAGAGTTTGCCAATAACTGAATTGAGTATGAGTGTTTGAACTTCAATTTCATTTGGTTAAGAGTAAATCAAATAATATTCACTTCTCAAGTACTCACTAGTCGTATGTGATTGGTAGCTGCTATTTTGGAGAGCCTGGTCATAGAGAGTCTCGCCTATATCGTCTTTTAGTAGTTGTGTGATTTTTGTCATTAACGTTTTACTATGTGTTTAATCTTAGTGGATGGTGTGGAGACTAGATTCAATTTCCTCTTCTTTCAACCTGGTTATCTGGGCATTGCAAGCCCCTGCTTAAAAAGTCCATTTTGCCCATTGGTTTTTAGATAGGCCCCAATTATAGAATTAATTTCCATACATAATCAGTTGTATTTCTGCAATTTCTATTCAACTCTGTCCCTTCATGCTCCAGTACCTTGCTGTTTAATCATAGTGGATGTGGAATATATTTTAATATTAAAACCATTCATGGTGCAATACCATCTCATGCTTGGCAAGTCTGTCAGTGTCAAGTGATGGGCAAAGACACAGAACAGAGGGGCCGTGCTTATGTCCTCGGCCATGCTAAATTGATGCAGTGATTATGGGAGGATGGCAGAATGGGATCTGCTTAGAGTATGCAGCCAGGCAGGAGTGGGAGCAGAAACTTTGCCACACCAGCCTTACCAGTTTTTATATGAGTTGGGCTGATTCCCCATTGAGAAACTCTTAAACATGTACAAGAATGCCCAGAGCAGTGCTGCTCATGATAGCAAAACTCTTGAAATGGCCGTTGTATCAGCCAACAGTACACTGAGTGAGGGAGCTCTGCATTCATACAACCAGTAGTGAGAATAACCTACACAGTGGTAAGTCACCCTGTTGTACTCTTCTGCCTTGCCCTCCCTCAAGCCTACATGCTTTTAAAGTCATCGTGTTTGAAGGGGAAGGCAAGATAGGACAGCAATATGGGAAGGTTCCATTTATGTGAAGCTCACAATGCTCGGGTAAAGCACCTTTTTGACTAATGAGAGATCTGTATGTAGGAACATGTATTTAGAAAAGCAAGGAGATGGTGGCATAGGAGAGTCTTCATTGTGAAGGAAGATTGTGCTTGGAAGGGGACGTGTGGGAAGTTGCCTGGGTACTTGATGGTCCAGAGATAGGCGTACAGATGTTTGTTTGCATTCCTTCTTTAAAATCTACATGCATTGTTGGTTATTTCATTGCGAAAGAAGAGCCAAACAGCAGTTGCCCAGATACAGACGCAGAGGCTAAGCAAAGCTCAGAGTAAATGTGTGCCGGAGAAAGGCTGCAGGTGTGAAGCCTTGGGTTCTTTTGTTTCTTATGTCATAGCAATAACTTCTCAATTGTATGAAAAACTGAAGGCAAAAAAATGTGTTTGGTGTCTGTGTCAAGCAGCAGGATATATGTTCTCCTGTAGCGTGCGCACATAAGAGACTGTGTCATCACAGGTAGACTTGTCAGTTCTTCCACACTAAGCAAACGAAATGAGCTACTTAATGAAATTATTTTCATGACCATTTAAAACTGTATTGCATGATAGCAGATCCATCCCCCCTCCCTCCTTTCCTTCCCTCCTCTTTCCTCCTTTCTCCTTAGTTGGGATCTCATGTATCTCAGGCAGGTCTCATATTCACCATGTAGTAGAGTCTGGTCTTGAACTATTAATCCTCCTGCTTCAACCTCCCAAAGACTGGGACTATAGGCATGCACCAACATGGCTGACAAGAGTGAATTTTCAATGCAAACTCTTATGAAGCACATGTTATATTCCAGACACAGTGTATACAGGAGCTCATTTAGCTTGAAAATCAGGCCTGTGGAAAACTAGACATGGCTTCTCTTTTGCAGATTAATAAACCAACGTCCAGGAGGGTAAACGACTTGTCTGAAGTCATACAGGAAGAATATGTGGAGTTTTGATACAGATTTATGTACCCCCCAAATCCACATTCATAATTTCTGTTCCAGAGGATTCTAACTTCTGCTCTTTTTCTTTTTGTTGAGAGCTTTGGCTTCTCCTGTATCCCTTTTTGCTTGATGGAGCTCCATCCCAGAAAGACTGAATTTTGGACAGGGAAATTCCTCAGGCTCTTGGGCAAAGTTCTTTGTAATATCTAGGGTAATTTTTAACATTCACTGTCGAACTGCTAAGTGACTTTTTCCTTCCCTTCTGACTTTCATGGATTTGTTGGTGTGAGTGGATTTGTCCAATTCCTTGTTTCCATATATGAAGCCATCCCTAGCTTGTGTCCCCAAGACTAACATGAATCCCCAAACCTTCCTTAGGTACAAACCTTACATGGGTCTTTCTCCAGCTTGTCAGGTTTTAGTACCTATGATAGTTTCTTGCTTCTTAATGGACCTACACATTCAAATTTATAATGGCAAATCAAATACATTCCCTAATCTTTTCTCTTTCTATTACAGTTTTTAAAAAGCAGAGAGAGCACTGATAAGTCTTACTTTGGCTTGGTGGTACAGCTGTGTATCTTCTCAAGTCTCCAGGTCTACTCCTCATCCTTTTTACTGATATTTCCATCAGCAACTGCCGCTTAGGGGGACTGAGTGGCAGAGTGGGAAAGAAAATTCAAATCAGTATTTGGTTGCTAGGGAACCTGGTTTACTCAGAAATTGTGACTTCCAAAAATTCTGTAGAAACCACAGGAGAACTACTTGGGAACTGCTGTCTTTTCCTCTGTTGATTCATGCCCACATGGCTGTTGAGCCTATTTCCCTGGGAGCTGTTTCAGGGAAGTAAAATATGGGGTGGGGGCAAGGAGAGCTAGAGGTGTAAGTCAGAGATAGAGTGCCTGCTTAGCATACAGGATGCACAGGTTCGATCCCCAGCACTAGCAGAAAGCAATAACATTTTGTAATCAAAAAGAGAAAGTCAGTGTAGGAGTGAAAATGGTAGCTGCTCATCTCTAATACTCTGCAAGTTTTTATGTGTCTCTTGATGACAAAGGAATCACTTTTAGAACAACTGACAAATCATATATTCTGTTTTCACTGTTTTGAGTCTTTGCCAAGTCAACTTTAGGTTCAAGTATCAGGAAACATGCTATCTCACAATATAATTTCTCACATGATAGTTTTATGATGCTATGTGTGAGGATGAAATCTTCATTTTTCTTTTTCATTAGAAAAATCACAATTAACCAAATTAAAAACTAACCACATTTTCCCTTGCCCAAACTCATGTGATTGGTGAAGAGGCACCGTGTGTAAACATGGAAGTGCGGGTAGCACCAGCATGGGTCTCTGCTACTCTGACAGATCATGTGCTCACCTTTTTGGGACCCCTGTTTTGGATCTTAAATGTCACAAAGAAAGGTTTCAAGCAAGGGCCAAGAATTAATGTCAGTGACAGAGAAGGACAAACAACCCTGATCCATATGATAAGGTATTTATTGTTCTTTGGGAAGTGTGATTTCTGTTTGAAGGTGTGGCCAGGTTGCTTGCTAAATGGCAAACAGGGTAGCAATGGGGAGAGGATTCGATGGGCTAGCACTGCCGGCCTTCATAGGGCCTGAAGACATTGCAGGGCAATGTAGGAAATACATTCAGGATGCTTTTTCCAATGATTGTTCCATTAAAGGGCTATTCAGGAAGGACTTGAGCCTCATTCTGACCCCTTTTTATTGTGCTTAAGGAGCCAGCCGCATGTGTGAAGAGTAAGGAAAACTCAAAGTGGAGACTTTGTCCAGTTTTGGATGCATATAACAGTAAATGAGTCTTTCTCCTCTTTCTTGTTCCTATGCCCCCTATTTCTCCATGGAGCTGAATCTTTCGTGTGGAACTGAAAGTGAGTTGTCACATTTTACGTGTCTAAATTAAGTGGGAGAAATTTAAATGAATTCCTAGATGCTATTTCCTGTAATTGAATGAATATACACTTACCAGGTAGCTTTTACTGTGAAAAACTCCAAGCATCTCTTAGGTGCTATTTTCTTTCTTTTGAATCCAGCCCCAGGAGTCCATGTCGAGTTTCACTCCAGCCACTCAGTGCAGTGTGTGCACCTGCTAGCCCACTGCACGCTCATCTAGAAATACGCGGACATGTTTCCCCCTCAAACAGAATACACCATCTTGGGTTGCTTTGATAGCTTTAATAACTCCCTGTTCCCTTTGAAGCATCATGATTTTTGTGGGAATGAGGAAAGGCAGACGAGGGCATTTAACCAAGCCATTCATGGCTACTGGGTTGTCAGATGAGTGTTATATTTGACATATGTATCTTTATTCCTTTTATACAGAAATTGTGTGTGTGTGTGTATTGTGTGTGTGTGTTATGTGTGTGTATATGTGTGTGCTATGTGTGTGTGGTGCGTGTATATGTGTGTGCTGTGTGTATGTGATGTGTGTGTGTGTGTGTGTGTGTGTGTGTGTGCGTGTTGGTTGCAGTAAGAGTCATGATGAAAGGAAGAGTTTACAGATGCAGGGTCTGTTTCTTGCACTGATTGGGCAGATAGGTTAATGGATATCAGGAGAGGAAGAGAGTTTGGAGACCATTAGGTAGCCCTGGGAATCTGGCTTCTCATTGTTACATCTTATTAACCTGGCCTCTAACTTTGTTAGCTCAAATGACTGATACAACTCAGAGTAGTTGGAGGATTAACAGACCAATAATACTAAGATTAGGCAGCCATGGAGGAGAAGACTAAATAGAAAGGGTAGCTATTCAGCATCTCCTCGCTGAGTAGGTAGATGACTCAGTACACTTGGTAAAACATTAAAATTGCTCTATTAAAACTGGGAAGTGTGTGAATGCTAATATTATTACATCACAGTGGGGAATGACTTGTTTTTGTTGGTGGCATGTCTGCAAATCCAACATAAATCCTGAACTGAAACATTACTTTTCACTGACTAGATGGGCAGCGGAGTGAACACAAAAGCTCAGAGAATTGATTCTGTAGCAGCCCCGGAGTTCAGAAGATTTGTGCTTATAGGTGAGCTCCTGCACATGAGGAGACCCCAACATTCTGTAACAGAACCCCTTATAGTGGTGGAAAAACACTGCTGTATTGCCTTGACTTTTCATTCATTCATTCAAATCAACAGTGGGTTGTTATTGGGTCATTTGCTAGGACCTGGGGTTTTGTTAAATTGAGGTGTAAATTAAATGTTAGTTATTGCCAGACATGGTGGTACACACCTTTAATCCCAGCACATGGGAGGCAGAGGTAGGCAGATCTCTGTGAGTTTGAGGACAGCCTGGTCTACATAGAGAGTTCCTGGGTAGCCAGGGGTACATAGAGGGACCTTGTCTAAAAAAATGCTATCTATCAAAGAGCTATTAAAAACATGTTGAGTATCTTAAGGAAAGGAATCCCTGATAAGAGCTTAGATATGGGCAGAGTCATGGGCAGGGCTAACTGGACAGAAGGCCAAGACATGTTCTCCCGAAGGCTCCAACATCCTTAGGGGATTCTCTGACATTTGAAATAGCAGTGGTACTGGTGAGATTTTGCCATCCTTTCTCTTACATACCAATCTGACCACGTCTCAAGCATAACAAAATAACACATTAGAAGCCTTTTATCTAATGCTGACAATGCTTATTCAGAAATCTTAGAAGAAAGTCTGTGCCTTTTGCTGTTGTCACAGTGACCCAGTGGGCTTAGATTTAGATGTCAGTGGTTCTTTCTGCTGGAGGCTACCTAGACTTAATTCAACATGAAGGTAGTTGGGTAGTTTAAATGATATTTCATTTTATATTTATTTATTTAAATTTATTATTTTAAATTCTATGTGTGGGTGGGTTCAGGGGTGAGTTTGTGCACATGAGTGCAGGTGACCACAGAGGTCATTGGTGTGGGATTCCTCTGGAGCTGGTATTACAGGCAGTTGTAACGTGCCTGACATGGATGCTAGGATCCAAAATCCAGTCCTCTGCAAGAGCGGTGTCCTCTTTGAATTGCTGAGCCATCTCTTTAGCTCCCAATACTACCATCTCTTGCTTGGCACGTTTTTGTTTGTTTGTTTGCTTTGTTTATTGTTTGTTTTCCCCTTTATTGTTACTCAGTTGACAGAAACAGATCCCTTTGTAATTTGGGGGCACCCCAACCGAAGTTTGCTAAAATTGATAGGATTTTGCTGTGCTTTCTCCTTGGTCAGGATGAGTCATAGCTGGACACCCCCAACCCCCACCCCACAACCTGTTCTTTGCTGTTTAGATCCCTCTCCTGTTGGATTGGATTCTGATCTGCACCTAGTGTAGGAAGAAATCACTTCACAATACTGGGAAGAGGTAAAAGAAATGGAGCGGGGATCCTGGATGGTAGTAGGGATGTGGGCTGCAGACTTGAGGGAAGGGAGGCGATGTCAGAAGAAAATGAGCTCAGTGGGGTCTCAGGGTAATTTCTGTCCCATGTCGCGTGAATGGTTTCTTCAGTGAAGGGTTTCCTCATGGGTCCTAGCAAATGCAAACAGAAAGACGAAGTCTCTTGGTCATGAATTACCAACTCCTTACAGAATAGCAATGAATTCCTTGCTGAGTGCGGACTTTGGTCTATGTGCCCTGCCCATGAGGGTAGCTCTTCTCACCTTGCACCTGCCAGGCTCACAGTGGGCTTGACAAATATATACTGAATTGAATTAAATGTTGTGGTGACTCCAGAAGCCCCAGAGACTCGTCGTTCCATTTCCCATCTCTCTGCGTTACTGAATAATACCCTACGTTCTAGCCATACCCCCATTGGCTTTCCTCTTATTTATGCCTTTCCCCTAGCAGGGCAGCAGAGTAGCTACCGGCAAAAGAGAATCAAAACATTTATATAAATTTGTGTAAAGGCAGGGAAAGAGATATAGCAGAATGGGGATAAAGGGATGAAAAATTGGCAAGCTTGTAAGAAATAAAAATGATATATTAAACATTCTCTATGGAGAAGACGTTACAGAGATAGTAGGAAATTTATTTTTTCAATATGAACTGAAATAAAATTTATCTAAAAATGTAAAATACTAATTGTAACAGAGTTTCAGTAGCAAACTCCTTTTTCAGCAGCCCCAGTAGGCTAGGCTTGGTCACCTCTTCCCTGTATGCATTTAAAGAGGTGAGCAGTGGGAAGCAGAGAGATTTGTTCATGGTGACCGCCTCAGTAAAAGGGAACAAATAAAGGGGTCCACTGACCCCAAGCCCATCCTCACACAACCCTCGTGTGCTTTAGAGAAAGAACTGGTGTGTAGGTAAGAGAGCTGTGTGCTTACGCAGTCCCGGTCAAGATGGGGTCTAGTTGGTCATTTTCTCAGTTCTGGTTCTGAAAGGTGTTTAAAGAAGTGCTTGTGGGTTCTGAAGAAGACAGTGTGCTGCTCTTGCAGAGGATCTGAGAGTGGTTGAAACTCCAGCTCCAGATCTGATGCTTCTGCAGGCGCATGCACTCGTGTGTACCAGCCACCCTCCATACACATAATTAAAGTTATTAGTAATAAAGAAGTCTTTATTGCTTGAGGCGGTAAGGTGGTTCCCGGGAGACATTCCTGGGTATAGCTTCTCTCCAATGGGTAGTTTCTCTCATCTGCTGGGTGGTCGGTCCTGGGTGGTTTTGAAGTTCCTGGAATGCCAGGTGACTCAGGAGGAAAGGTTAAGGACAATGACAGCCCTGTGCCTTCAGCCAAAGTAAAGACTATAGACACAAAATGCAGGCAAATGTCAAACTTTCATCTCTTAGCTCCACCATGGGCCAAGTGAGGAATCAATACTTTTTAGCAAAAGCATCTAGGAAAAAGTTTTGTATCTAGAAAAATAAGTTGCAAGTTTCTTATTATTTCAGGGTTTACTGATATGGCCTGTGAGAAAAAAAATGCTACCTAAGCTAAAAGATCTGTGAATAATTTGTCTATGAAACACAGAATCGGAAGCAATATTTTGATAACTGTATAGATGAAGATGACCAAAGAAGTTGGGAATTGTCTTGCGAAGGCCATCCTGAAACATAGGATGATTTTTGGATAGATATCTAGGATTTTATGTCTTCATTCTAGCTTCTGAAGATGCTGAATAATCAAATTTGTAATAGCACAAGGCATAGTGTAGATTGGACCGTGGGCTGCTATGCAGTGTTGAAACAACAGGGAGAGCCAGCTCATTTCCAGGTGGACATATTTCTGCAAATTGAAATGAATTACAATGGGTTCTAGATAGTGAAAACTTGCTAATGGTTTATGATGGTATTGGACAAGAAGTAATCAGATTTTAGATTTTTTCTAACATATCCATTGGATTTATTTTACCTGACATAATGAAAGTTTAATTTACCAAACATATTTCTTTTCTTGAAATCTCTGTCAAATAATCTTACTTCTCTTGGGCAATCATAAAACCCTACATAGGTAATGTAAATGAAATATTTTCAGTTTGGAGAACATCTCTCATCAATTCTCTGTATTCTACTGACAATATGTTTTTGTTCAAATTTGAATCTTTTTACTTATGGGACAGCTTATGATCAAATCCTAGATTCAAGGGTCTGTCTACTTTCTAGGATTTAGCTGCTAAGTATGCTTGATTTGAGGTAATTGCTTGAGACTCTAGAGTTCTACAATGTAGAACCAGGGGGTGCTCCTTATTCATGACTGACAAGTGAGGGTGCTCCTTATTCATGACTGACAAGTGAGGATGCTCCTTGTTCATGACTGACAAGTGAGGATGCTCCTTGTTCATGACAAGTGAGGATGCTCCTTGTTCATGACAAGGGAGGATGCTCCTTGTTCATGACTGACAAGTGAGGATTCTCCTTGTTCATGACAAGTGAGGATGCTCCTTGTTCATGACTGACAAGTGAGAATGGTCCTTGTTCATGACAAGGGAGGATGATAATTTGTTATTTGTAGTAAGCCGCTGAGCACCTCTTGGTGCTTTCACTCTAGGTGTGGAAAGTGAGTGCCGTCTTTCTCTTAATCCAGCACAATTGAAGAGGATTGGCTATATGTATTTCTTCAGAGGCTCTTCTTTTCTGTCATAAGCCAATTTAGTTCTGGCCTACCTGGTTTGCTTCACTGAGATAGGAGCCCAATGTGAGACATTAAACTTATTTGATGTTCTCCTAATGCTACTGATATGGCTGGGAGATTTACAAGATGATTGTATACTTAGAAATTATTTAAATTATTTGATAGAGATGTCCATAATCATATAGAACCCTAAAGGAAAGGAATTTCCGTTGCATTTTACTCCAGTCTTCCTGTAGATGATGGGTTCTGTGATGACTATATCATTGGATAATTTTTAGATTTCTGTTTATTTTAATTACTCTATGTCACCCACATTTAAACATCACTTCTGTGAGATGAAACAAAGCTTTTATTAGAAAGTAATGAAGCCAGATTATTGCTTTGCAATGGCCCATACGGACTATGTACTTGAAGGTGTATTTTACAGACTCAGGTCAAGAACATATTTCCATGTTTAAGAATGCTCTGACAGGAGGCAAGCATTCCTTAGTGGGAGCCTGAGTCAAATAAATAATACCTAGGCACTTACTAAATAGTATTTGCTTAGTGTATGTCTGTGTTCACACCAGCATGGACACCAGAGATCAAACTCAGGTGTGTTCCTCAGGCACTACCAACTCTGTTTTTGAGGCAGGGTCTCTCACTAGACTAGGACTCCTTCAGTAGGGTAGTTGGTTGGCCAGTGAGGACTAGGGATCTTCTGTCTCTTGATCCTCAGCACTGGGTTACAACTATACAGCACCATGCTTGGCTTTTTGTTTTTCTTTAAATCAAGTGTTCTGGGGAATTGAACTCAGGTCCTCAAGCTTGCAAAGCAAGCACTTTATCAACTGAGTGATTTCCCTAGTCCTATTTACTTGCTCTTTAAAAACCACAAATAGTAAAGTCAAAATCCAAAAATTCCGTTTGGCATCAGTCATGTGAAACCAGAAAAATGTTTGTATCTAGAAATACATTGTGTAAGGCCTGTGTAAGGACATAAAAGAATAAAAGATAGTCTACGAAGCTGGCCCTGAATTTCCCTGCAGCCACTTGAAAGGAAGAGGCACAACTGGTTATAAAACTCAGCTACAAGGTAAAAATATATCATTGTTCTGGACAAATGTGGCTATTTCTGGTACTAGACAGAGGGAAGTTCTCCTTTTGAAGGGACCTTGAGTATTGGCAGTCTAACTTCACGTGGGAAAAGCCCTGGTATGTTCCCCAGGTTGTCTAAAAAGAATCTCATTGATGATTGCGAGCAGGAGCTTTGTGGGACACTGCCTCTATTCACCGGAGTTGTTAACTCAGGATGGGCTCAGCACAAGACCCCTGCAGTTCCTCCTGCCATCTGCTGGGTGGAACTGTGTTGCTGGAGTGGCCCTGCCGTGGTCACTGTGAGCAGATTTTGAATTCTTCAATTGAGAGAGTGACTGAGGCCCCTGTAACCACAGTGTATGGACATTACAAAAGGTATGTGAGAGAAACTCTAAAAATGCTAGTATCCAGGGCTGGGGGGTGTGGCCTGGTAGAAGAGCAATCATCTAATATGTGGGGCCCTGGACTCAATCCTCAGCATAGCAAAATTCCCCAGCACCAACGAATGGAAAATCTAGTATCCACCATCCAACTTCTGAGGTAAAACTCATCTTCAAATCCCCATAAAGATTATAGCATATTTATAGTCATTGCTAACATTCATTTGAACTAAATCTGACAGTGTTAAGAATGACTGGGAATAAGGGAGTGTGTAGTTGCTTTGTATTAGCATTGTTGTCCCTTATGAACATGTGAATGATGTCAGAGTTGGTAATATTAGGTTCATTCATGTGTCTGAAGTCTGGAGAGTATTTCTTTCCTGTGTTGGTTGCTCTAGATCTTGTCAGTGAATCTCTGTGGTAGCTAATCCCAGATTTCACCATACCAGGTGAATCTTTCCCAAGGGCACTCAGGAGGCTGAGGCACTGAGTGCAAGGACACACACACACACACACACACACACACACACACACACACACACACACACACACACACAGAGTTCAATGTCATAGAAAATGAAATGACAGCACCCTTCATCTTTGCTCTTATTCCCAGAGCTATGGGAAAATGTCTCTACCATTGAAATATTGCTGTGTGTGGCCAAGTTATCTTCAGGCCTGCTTTTCTTATTTGTATTTTGTAAATAAGGGAAGTCAAAGGAAAGGATGGGTGTCCTAGTTTGCTTTCTGTTGCTGTGATTAAGACCATAACCAAAAACAACCTGAGGAAGAAAAGGTTTGCTTCAACTTATATTTGCAGTCTGTTACTGAGGGAAGCCAGATCTGGAACCTGGAGGCAGGAGCTGTTGCAGAGGTCATGGAGGAGTGCTACTTACCGGTTTCCTCTCCATAACTTGCTCAGCCTGCTTCCTTGTATCACCCATGACCACATGCCCCGGGGTGACACTGTTCCCAGTGAACTGGACCTTCCCACACCAATCGTTAATCAAGAAAATGTTCTCCAGACTTGCCTACAGGCCAATATTTTATGGAAATATTTTCTTAGTTAGGATGATTCCCTCTTCCCAGATATGTCTGGGTTTGTGCTAAATTGACAAAATCCAACCAGCATAAAGGGGACAGGGCTGTGTCAGATCCAGGCAGATGGAGCAAGGAGGAAAGTCCCTCTGACATTTGCTTCACTGAGCACACACTGCAGGTGTTTCTTCATCAGTCCAGGTGGTTCTCAGGTACCATCCTGCACTCTCCTGTGGAATTTATTATTACAACAATACTGACAGACCTACAGAGGCATTTTGTAGTAGAACACACGAATTGTAGAGTATCTCTTCTCACCCTGGAAAGCCTGACACTGAACCAGAAGTTAATAGTTGCTCATTGAGTTCATTTGGTTAGACACTAGGAAATAGGTTTTGGGTTGTAAATATCACATGGTCTTCCTATGGGAATCATTGTGTGGTCCACAGCTGACCCTCAACCAAATGGAGAAGGCCTCTTGGTGGTAGTAGTGGGGAGATGTTATTAGAAATGCAGAATCAAAAGCCTAACCGTGCTATCATTTGGAAATAACTGTTCCAACCTCATGTTTAACTTCATCTTCTTGAATAGTTTTATGTAGCTTCTGTAGATCAATTCTGTTTTTGGTTGATCCTGGCCTTTTGTTAAAATCTTGGAGTGCCATTCGTAAGTTTTATGCTCGGAACTAAATATGGCTAGTTCTGATTACTGGTTTATTGATCGTCTTGCCTCCTACAAGATCTTTTCCTCCAAATCAAGACATTCTCTCCCAGAGAGATAAGAGAGGTTTAGGATTCTGAGGAGGCTGGAGAAGATTACAAGACTGGTGAAGATTAGAGAGTTGTGGTTGACAAGGAGATCATCATGGAGCTGTCTGAAGCATGGCTGGGGTGCTGCAGCGCACCCTTAATGAGTCTTCAGCCATGCCGGGGTGGGCTCTTTGTCAGCCCTACACCTGTAAGTAACCTGATTCCCGCGCTCCTGTAAATAACCACAACAAATTCTTTGGTTCACCAACCTGGACTTGGGCAGAATCATTTCTTTGGGGTGAAGAGATACTTGTCCACATCTGCCCGGGAGAGAGCATTGGAAGACTCTTCTTAACTCTGTGTGGAGGGGGAGCAAAGCTCTGTGCTTCCATTGTTTCATTTTTCAGCCCTTGAATATTATGCTTGTTAGGTCAGAGGTGCATTTGATGAAGATGAATACAGCTTGAGCAATATCGCCATGAGAACTATAATGCTTCTCCCCACAGCCCAGAGTCTTGCTCGGGATTAGAAGTTAGTTATGAACTTGGCCGTGTGAGTGGTTTTGTGTGTTTGTTTCATATTCTTGGAATGATCATTTACAAATAGTGGTTCCCACTGGGCATGGAAATTCTAGTTTCTGAGCATGGGTCAAGTTTGGGTTAGTGGACTAGAGAGGGACATGTGCCAACAAAGGGGCTTTATGTGTTTAAGCACACTCACCTGGCAGACAGGAGGCAAGAGCCTTCTGGCTTTGCTAATTGACTTTGAGGAATCATTTAGCCTTCTTGTCTTTAGGCCTAATGAGTAGAACAGATTCAGACTTCAGAGCACATGCCAGCCTCTTAAGAAACTCACTGAAGTGACAGTCCATCACCTTTAGCAGCTGGTGAGTCTCTGTGGCAGGAGCCCTGGGATGGAAACCAGCAACATGTCCATGTTGCATGTTCTTTTCTAATAGAGCATGGACTGTGGCCCACATGGTCACAAACATATGGTGTGGGTCAGCACTTTCCTAACTGCGGGAGTAACCCACTAATGGTCTTGAGTTTCATTTAGTAGAAATTGGAAAGCCATTTAAATATTGAACAAGAGAAGAGAAAGTACCAGAAGTATCAAGGAGTGAAGAGTAGCTAAGTTAGAAAGGTTCCGTGTGTTTTTTAGGTACTTGGTTATACTCACACATGCTGGCTGGAAAACACCATCCTGCCTCCTCACTTCCAGGCAACTTGAACAAATAGGACACTGGGAGCTAGTCTTGCTCTCGAAACTCTGGTTCTTTGAGGAGGGTGAACTTACATGGCATAGGTTTTAGTGCTGATGGTGCAACCTGAACTGTCATAGGATGAGTGTGTTGATTTCACAATTGTAAGGGCAAGGTTGTTCTCTCTATCGTAACATGGAGGAAGAAGACCATTCCTAAGTCCATTACTCAGGAGCACACATTAAAATCTGTCCCTGCATGGTTTTATTTATTCATTGCCAGCTGCAGTTGAGAGTAAGTGGAAAGTTCCAGGAATAAACAAGCTGTGATTTACAAGTATGTGCCATTCTGATTAGTGTGCTAAAATAGTGTGCCATCTTGTTCCGTTCCACTGGAATATGAATGAACCGTTTGTCCAGCGTATCCATACTGTATAGTCTACTCACCTGATAATTATTTAGTAGCCTTGCAGTTGTCAAATCAATGGTGTGGACTAGTTATCCTAAGTATATACTGTTGAAAACACTTTATTGTAGATATTACCTTTTGGGAAAAAAGCCATGGTTCATACACTCTGACTTAGATATAGTTTGTCTCCCAAAAGTTCATGTCTTAGAAGCATGCTCACCACTGTAGCAGTGTTGAAGTGAGGGGTTTTAAGGTAGGCCTGGAGAAGGCTAATTAGGTTTTGAAGGACTTGTCCTCAAAGGTTAATGCTGGGCTTGCATATGAGCTACTTTTCTTAAGAGTATATTGTTTTAAGGTGACATGGTTGGGGAGAGATGCTTAATGGCTAAGAGCACTTGGTGCTCCCGTGGGAATCTGGGTTCAGTTTCTGGCACCCACATGGTGGCTCACAACCTTCTGTAACTCCAGTTCCAGGATACCTGACACCTTATTTTGGCTTCCATAACTGACATAAGACACAAAAGAGGTGCACATATGTTCATACCGAAAAATAAAATAAATAAATATAAAAAATTAACGTGCTTGGCTTCTTGTCTTACCGTAATGCAGTTGAGTGGGATTGGGGACAGGCCAGGATGCTAACTTATGCTCTTAGACTTCTAGTGCTGTGAGCTAAATAATCTTTATAAACTATTCAGCTTCAAGTGTTTTGTTATAACAACAGAAAATGGACTAGTATAAGTAGTTCAGGCATACACTGGACATCTTGGAATATATTTACTGAAGAGGAGGGGGTCACTGTAATAGGAATCCCAGTTCCTCTTCTACTTATTTAAAATACATCCCAGACCAGAAAGATTGCCAGGGAGAAACTAAATCTTCACAGAAACAAAATAATTTTCCTAAAGAGATTGCCAGTTGAAAAGAATCTAGATAGTTACTCCCCATGAACTAATGTATCCCTCTCTTTGCTGGTATTTGTTCAATAAATATTTTTTGGGTGAAGGTTCTGTCATGTCACTTCAAATATTTAAGTAAGACTTGTATTTATTCCAAAATCTTTGGAGATTCTTCAAAGAATCATATTTTAATGTTTTTCCCCATCAAGCGGGTGATGAGAACTACAATTAAAAAAGAATGAAGTCTGTGGAAATTAGCCGATTTGCTAGACTAAGGAGAAAGTAGGCTGAAGTCATTGATTCAACTTTATTCATCTGCATGTTTATCTCAGTGGCAAATACCTTCCTCATGCCTTCAGAGATTTTGTACTAATTCTGAAGAAAGGCCTTGTTATTATGTAAAAACAAACCAAACCCAGGCACATTCATCACCCTGTATATGTGGAACTCCTCTTTAGAATTGCCCTTCTAAGTGAGATTATGATCTGCAGGAGAAAACCAGTTTCATGACTTCAGGGTTACACCTCATTTTTATGAAATACAGCATTACTCAATGTGATTACCTATCCCGTTTGGCAAGCTTGGTTCTGCATGCCTGCTGGTTGCTTCTCTGCGTTCAGTCCTTCAGAAGATGACAGATTGCAGCCTCTGGGCTGTTGGGGTGCCATGGGAGCTCAGAAGGTGCCATAGCAGAAAGATTTAGTACATCAGGTTAGTCTTTCTTGACTTCTGGTAGAAGTGCCAGGTTCCAGAGATGACCATGAAGACACTGAAATGGAAAATTGTTGAAGTGTGTTGAGTGTAAAGCAAAAATTATTCACTCCCAAGCTCATAATTTGATTAGTGGTTGTCAGTGAAATGCCTGAAAGCTGAGGGGCTAAAGTTTAGCCAGACAAAGAGTTGGGTGGTCTCCTCTGATTCCACAAGTGTGTGTGTGTGTGCGCGCACTCATGCACATGTGCCTGTGTCTGTACTTGCACTCATGTGTGTAAGCCAGTTGATTGGTGCTCTGCCTTCAGTGTTTTGGGCTCAGTGATGCATGAAGGAAGGGTGACTGCCTGGGCAAGGCGGGGCATGCCCCATGTGAAGTGGATTACTGTCACAGCACTTTGACGTGAGGAGAAAAGCTGCATATAAAGAATATGGCCTTTGCTGCCATCAGGGAAAAAAAAAACAGTCAAAATATAGAGCTGCTTCCATAGCAACAATGCTATTTTTTAAGTATAGTTAGATCCTAAGTAGGCCCTTCCCACAAAGACACTCATGTGTCAGGACAACGCTGACAGTGGTTGCAGTTGGGGAAGGCTTTTAATTAGCCTTTTTTCCCTAAGGACAGCCTGTTTGTTTTATATTAAAAATTTACAAATTATAGATCTCAAATTGTTATTATGATTAAAACTACTTAGTAGGGATTTAAAATTGGGGGGGGTTAACAGTTACCAGAAAAGGAATTTTTGTCATTTATGTGTAATCTAATTTTAGATCTTGAGACTCAAAACAGAGATTTAATAAGCAAGATGGAAACCAGTTAGCCATGTATGAGATGTTTCATCAAAACCAGGCAATTTCTAATGTTGAAATGTTAGTTTCTCCCTTAACCTTGGCACCTAGTTTGTGAGATGGCCACCATCTGTCTAGAAGGAGTAAAAATGTAAAAGCAATTATTTTCTTACATGGTGTGTGGGAGAGAAACCATAGATAAATTTAGGTAAAAAGACAAAGTAACCTGTGCTGGAAGAAGGCTAGACCCTGCAGGTGACAAGGCTTGGTCATATGTCTTCTATGGGAACTGACATCCGCTCCTTGGTGTCTACTATCTTTGGTTCAAGAGTTGGGTGAGGTGGCACCAATTACCTCAGGCAGGGCATTCCCAGCCCTGTCTTCATGCCCAACCAAACAAGTAGTAGACTGATTTGTAAGTTTCACTCTCTCTTGAGAGTGGTTGGCCCCTCTGTTGTTCTTGCTCGTAGACTTTGTCTCCTTTGTGTCCAGATGTTGATCAAGACCTTGACCTACCATTGTGATGATGCACAGAAGTGAACTTCCAGTAGAGTTGTAACTTTTTTCTGTTGCTCTGTGGGACCTCCTGGACCCAGCAGTCCTAGTTGAGTTAGGTTTTCTTTGCTGGACTTGTGAACTGGTTGTCACACTTCCTAATGCCAGAAGCCATGGTCAAGAAATAGCCGACTTACTGAGTAACATTTTTTCCTCTTGATAAATTTATAGGCCTCTGTTATTGAATGTCAAGATCTGTCAGGACTACATTAGCTGGGCAGCTTAATGCCAATTTGCAAAGACTAGTAAAGAGGTTAGGAGTTGTCCTCGTCACAGAAAGCCTTTAGGGAGACCAGGGCTGACTTCAGTAGACTGGGCCATCTCTCTTTGTTGTTGTTGGTTTGTCTGTCAGAATGTCAGGATGATTTTACAAGATGACTAGATATTTTATTACAGAAGTACAGCATTAGTCAGGCATGGTACATTCCTATAATTCCAGCTCTATGGAGACCGAGGAAGGAAAATTGCAAGTTCAAGGCTAGTCTGGGCTGTATAGTGTGAACATGTTTCATAAAACAATCAAGAAGAATATGGCTTCTTTTTTGTTATTCTTCCTGTTTGCTTCTTTTTTTTTCAGTGTCTTTTTATTTATTTATTTTATTTTCCAGTTTAAATTTAGATAAGAAACAAGGTTGCTTCACAAGTCAGTTCCAGGTCCCTCTCCCTTTCCCCCCCCTCCTCCCGTGCCCTCCCTCCAACCCCCCCCCCCCTCATTCCCCCAGGGAGGGTGAGGCCCTCCATGGGGGTGTCCATAGTCTGTCATTTCATATAGGGCAGGGCCTAGACCCTTCCCCAAGAGTTCAGGGTGAGAGTGCACCTCACATTGTTCTATGGGAGTCCAAAGTCCGTGTGTATACTTGGGATGGGTACTGATCTGCTGCCCAAGGCTCAATGGATTCCCTAGGCCTCCTCACCTGTTTGCTTCTTTGAGTCCTTCTTTTCTGTCTGTCACTAACTGCATCCAGAGCCTTTTGAAAACATGGCTGTAGGTCTTACTGTTTGGCACTGTTGAAGTTGTGAGTCAGTATTGTAATGAGGGAGGCAAAGTGGGACTCAGCCCTGGGACTGCAGAGAACTCACTTGGGCATTTTCAGTGGTGTATTCTTAGATTATGTAGTCTATTTAGTCTTTGTGAGGCCAGTTTGCTCCTGTGTAAAATGAGGACAATGATGTCTTGTTCATCCACTTTGGTGAAGATGAAATGAAATGTTGATATACCATGACTGGTGCATAGGAAACATTACTAAATGACGGCAGTCAAGTGCTTTGGTACTTCAGTGTCTTTGTTCATTTTTTTCCTTGCTGTGACAAAATAGCCAAGGCAGAGTGATTTAAAGGCAAAGATTTATTTAGCTCATGATTCTCATTGCTGGAAGGTCTAAGCGGTGTGGTGTTGGAGTTTTTTGAGGCTATCCACCAGCTGGTAGAGAGCATGTTTGAGTGCGATGAGTAGGTGCATGTAGAAGAGGCTCAAGAGTTGGGTAACCTTGCTTTAAAAAAAATCCACTCCTGAGTGACCAGTCCAGTCCCACAATAGCCATGACTCACCAGGAAGCACATCAATTATTCTGGAAGGCTCTGAGACCTCTCCAAGTTACCACCTCCCAACATTGCTGTGTTGGGGTGCAGGCTTCCTGCATGAGGACCTTTAGGGAACATCAGATTCCGAGCCATGGCATTTTTAGCAATTCAGTTTTTTTAGGTCGGATTCTGTGGTAGAATATCCAATCACCATTGCCACCCATTCCACAAATATTCATTAAACATTAGCACTCGAGGTTCCACTGGGTGGACAACGCAGACAAACCCCCGGCTTCACTGAGTGTATCTTCCACCTAACTGGGGAAAGCAGGCAATAAGTATGGCAAATTAATGAATTGTGTCATTTTTGAAAGCATTAATACCATGGGGAGAAAGAGAAGCGGGGAGATAGGAGATGAAGATCCAGGGGCTGGAATATGGAGGTGCCCAGGGCTCTGATTTTTGCTCTCAGAGGAAGGGGAAGGGTTACCTGCAGAAGGATGGCATGATCTAACACTTCCATCCCTTTTTGAAATAGCTTTTCCCCCCCACACAAAATACATCCTAATAACAGTTTCCCCTCCCAGTTCTTCTCCCTTCCCCTCCCATCTGGATTCACTCCCTTTGTGTCTCTCATTAGAAAACAAACAGGTATCTAAGAGATAATAATGAGATAAAACATAATAAGACAAAACAAAACCTTAATGCATCAGAATAGGACAAAAAGAAAAAAAAGAGCCCCCAAAAGGCATAAGAAACAGATATAGAGACTCACTCATTTGCAAACTGAGAAATCCCATAAAAATACTAAAGGAAGCCATTGTGTGTGTGTGTGTGTGTGTGTGTGTGTGTGTGTGTGTGTGTATTAAAATAAAAAATAAGAGTAAAAGAAACAAAGGCCTGACATGACATTATGAGACAAAGGACCTCCAAAGATACCCCTGTGCTCGATCTGTTGCTGGCTGTGCAGCCTACCCTTAAGAGTGATCTCTTTTCCCAGTGAGACTCCCTTGGAGAAAACTATTTGCAAGTGCTTATCAGTTGGAGATGGCTTCTGAGTTGGGGATGGGAGCATGCTTCCATTTCTCCGTTCAGCTCTAGGACTCCATCTGGTGCAGACTCATGGAGGTCTGCGCTTGGTGCCTCAGTTTCTGTGATTTCATGTGTGTGTCGACCATGTTGATTTAGAGGGCCTTGTTTCCATGGTGTCCTCCATCCTCACTGGCTCTTACACTCTTTCTGCCTCCTCTTCTGTGGGGCCTTGAGAGGGAGGGATTTGATGGCAACATCCGTTTGGGCCTGAATGTTCCAAGGTCTTTCACTCTCTGCATAATATCTGGCTGTGGGTCTGGATATTTGTTCCCATCTGCTGAAAGGAGGAAGCTTCTCTGATGATAGCTGAGTAAGATACTGATCTATAAGTATAACAGAATATCATTAGGAGTCATTTTATTGCTACTTAATGTTTTTCCTTAGAACAGTAGTATCTGGTTTTCCCCTAGGTCCCTGGGATATCTAGTCTCAGATTCTTGGCTACCCATGTACTATCCGATATAGGTTCCATCTGGTGAAGTGAGTTGGTACTCCCACAAGCTTTGTACCGCCATTGCCCTAGCATTCTTGCAGGCGGGACACCATTGTAAAATGAAGGTAGCATTTCTCCTTTGGTAGCATGCAGAGAACCTTCCTGTACCAAAGACACTAGCATGTAGGGGTGACGCTCTGTGTAGGCACCGGTTTGACCTCCACATTTTCAATGAGTTGTGTAGGTATTGGCTTAAGCAATAGGGGCCCTTTCTGTCAGTTTGTGGAGAGCAACGTATATCTTGGCAAAAGTCTGGGTTGTTTGGGAACTTTCTGGCCAACAACTCAGTTAACTGTGACCCAATTCTAGTATTGGAAGCTTCATTTGGTGACAACAGATGTCCAGGTGGGTCTCTGTTGCCCAATATTTGCTGATTTCATTTAGATCTTCATATATGTTTATATTTTATGAAACTTCTACTGTATTGTGTTTCCATACTACCCCTTAAATGACCCTTAACTTTGCTGTCTCTCCCTGTATTCCCTCCCTCACTCCCCTCTTTGCTCTCCCTCTCCACTTGGTCCTCCTGTTCCAGCCCCTCCATCCATCTGTAACCTTCTAGTCTATATCCCTTCCTTAGGGAAGTCTGTGTGTTGCCCTTCCCCTCTCCCCTTACTCTGTACCTAACCTGTGTGGTTCTACAGATTGTAGCTTGTTTATCTTTGACTTAACAGTTAGTATCCACATATAAGTGAGTGCATACCATATTTGTCTTTCTGGGCCACCTTACACAAGATGACTTTTTCTAGTTCCATCCATTTTCCTGTGAATTTCAAATTTCATTTTTTAACAGCTGAGAAATATTCCATTGTGTAAATATACCACATTTTCTTTGTCTGGTCTTCCGTTGAGGGACATCTAGGTTGCTTACAGTTTGGCGTTTATGAATACAGCAGCAGTGAACATAGTTGAGTAAATGTCTCTGTGTAGTATGAAGTATCTTTTGGATATATGCCCAAGAGTGGTATAGCTGTATCTTGACATAGATCTAGTCACATCTTCTTGAAGAACCATCGTACTGATTTCCATAGTGGCTGTACAAGTTTTCAGTCTCACCAGCAATGAGTGGGTGTTACTCTTTCTTCACATCCTGGCCAGCGTTTGGTCCCTTGGACTCATGCAGTGGAAAGAGAGAACCCATTCCCACAAATTGCCATCTGTCCTCAATACATGAGCTGTGGCAGGTGGGACACATATACGTGCACACACACACACACACACACACACACACACACACACAGTGTATTAAACAACAAGTGGAAGGGACTCCTCAGGGAAATTGTGGAACTGTCCTTTACACTCTGACAGCCAGGATTTAGGCTGTACAGGAGGGATATGTGCTGATTTTGTTTATTTCACCAACAATGTATCTTTGGGGATGAAAAGCTGAAGAGGTTTTGTAGCCTAAAATGACTTTTGAGTTGTTTGTCCAAATTATTTTAGAAGTATTTGTCTTTGTAGCTTCAAGATTAGATGGATACTTCACTTACCCAGCAGGAGTTCATTATTTTGGTTGTGAGATGTTATTAGAGTTAAATTCTCTAGGTCTGGCCAACTGTGAAGTTAGCACCAGGCAGTCATGGGACCACAATGCCAGTCATGTTAAAATGAGACCTGTGATCATGGATAATTTTTACCTAAAGAAAGATAACGTTGTGAAGCCATCTAATTTTAACTGTTAGGAGGAAATGTCCAATTTGTCTTGGGTTTGTCTTCCATTGGCCTTTTTGTTTTTAGCAGCAGTCAGTGCTAGTCTAGCCCCTGGCTTTCTGCCTTTCCCCAAAAATATCTTATTTGGGATTAAAATGCACTTGTATTTTTGTTGTTAAACTGGAGATGTTAAAAATCTGTTAGTGTGGGGTTGGAGAGATGCCTCAGTGCTTAAGAGCAATTGTTGCTCTTCCAGAGGACCTGGGTTTGAGTCCTAGCACCCTTGTGGTGGCTCACAAACATCTGTAACTCCAGTTTCAGTGGATCTAGTGACTGCTTATGGCCTCTGCTGGGCACAGGGTTGTACATGGAACTAGACATACACGCAGGCAAAATACCTACACACAAAATAATTAAAATTTAAAAGTAGGCTAATATATAAAATAACCTTTAATCAATCTCCTTCAGCTACAATTTTCTAAATATTATAAGCTGATAATTAAAAAATGAGATCTGCAGTAAATAAAGATTAGCCAGTGTACAGATAACAATTGAATGATCTGCAGAAAGGATGATTATCTAAGTTTTGGTTAATTTTGTCTTTGCTTTCGTTATTTTGCTTTTTGCCTCATGATTGCAAATTTCTCTATCTGATTGAGCTAGCCGTGTGAGTCACACTTTCACCATTGTTAGGTTTGTTTTCTATGCATTTCCTCTGATGTTATTACTTTTCTCCTTGAATTCATTCATGCATTGTGTTTGATCAAACCAAAGCTTAACCAGGAGAAAAATAAAATTCCTTCAATTCTGTAATGAGAATTCTTCCCACCAGCCTGGTCCCAGAGCCATGTCAACCTCAAATAACACCCAGAGACTCTAATAGTTACAATGCTGTCGGCCAATGTCCAGGGCTTCTCATTGTCTAGTTCTGTCTTAAGTATTAACCCATGACTACTAATATATGTTTCTATAAGGTCTTATCGAGGATGCCAGCCTCATGTGTCCTTTCTTCTTGGGATCACATGGAGACCCTCTACTCCTGACTACATTTCCCAGAATCCTCCTTGACTCCTAGTCCCACCTATCTTGCTTCCCTATTGGCCAATACCCCCAATATCCCCCAAACATCTAGGCCTCCCCACTTTCTCTTATTCATTCTACTTTAATGGGGAATCAAAGAAGCATATGGATCAGTTGCCAGGAAACATGCGCTAGGTGCAGCGCAGGTTCTTTTGGTCATCAGTTCTCTTTTTCTACTAAGGGTCACAGTTCTCAGTAATAAATCAAAGCTTCCTTACCCCGTTGGTCAGAAATCGAAGATGTCAAGTAGGAAGTACTGTTTACAGTGGTACTGCCTGCAGGTTGGAATGCTTTCTAATTTCGGTCTTACAGCAGTCATTAGTATTACAAGTGTGTCTGAACTTGAGCTTGTGAGCACTGTCTGGTGCTTCATAAAATAAAAAAAACTGCCTCATGGATGTAAGATAAGCACCCCAGGAACCCCGTGGAGATCTGTTCACACACTGTGTGCACAAATATGTATATGAGTAAAAGTATGTAAAAGTACCAAGTGCCTTAAATGCTAACCTTGGCAAGAGATGTGCCAGCCAAGCATGTGGGAAGTAGATGGGGAGAGGGAGGGTCTTAGCATCAAATGTATTGGCATTGGATGATGGGAAGTAGATGGGGAGAGGGAGGGTCTTAGCATCAAATGTATTGGCATTGGATGATGGGTAGGATTTCCTGCGTCATGGTTGCTAGAGCGAGTATGTGAGAGGAAAGAGTGAGCACTAGTTCAGGGACAAGGCCGTATGGATGCTGATGACCTCCACTGCCAGACATTTGTCTCCCCGCTCCCCCTTGTCCTTTTATTTGTCTGTCAACCCTTAGTTCAAACCTCACCATGGCCTCCCTGAGGAAGACTTATTATTTGGACATAAAGTGGTCCCCCAGTGACTTATTATGGAGGCTTGGTCCACAATTGGTGGACCTAGTTGTTGAGAGGCATTTACAAGGGCTCTAACTTACAATGGTTGGACCCACTGAGAGAGACATAACTCGATGGTCTGTTACCGGGAGTGATGGAGACTTTGAAGAGGTGGGGCCTAGTTGTGGGAAGGAGGTGCCTGGGGCATGACCTTGGGGCCTCTTCATTTAATGGCTACTATGAGGTGGGTCTTTTTGGCCACACCCTCTGTGTACCATGACGATCTGCCTTACCACAAGCTAAAAGCAGTGAAACCAGCCGGCCACAGACCACAGCCTCTGAGACCATGAGCAAAAAGTAGGTTGTTCCTCCTCTCTACTGTCTCTTGGCTTTTTTTGTCCCATTGTTGAGGATCTGAATACAAAAGGCTACTTGAACTGCATGTGGGTGTTGGAATCAGACCCTCACTTGCTGTGCTCTTGGGCAAGTTACTTAATAGTAAATGAAATTTGTGTCAACACTGCATGGTAGCAGCGTTGTTGTTCTTCATTGTTGCCTTAGTCTTTCATCTCTGTGCTATCCCCATGAGGCAGGAAATACTGTCTGTCTCATTTCACAGACGGAGGGAACTGATGTGCAGAAAGAAACTAGAAAATTGCTTAAAGGCACACAGCAAGACTGTGGCAACCCTGGGAGTTGGACACTGGCACTTTAACTTTAGAAAGGGCACTCTTTACTGTAGCTAGCCTTGTGGTATGATTTTCAGCAGTGCTCGGCACTCAGTGGTGGCTCAGAATTGGAAGGCATGGTGCTCATATTTTCCATTTCTTTCATTTGATTGAGAGCTTTTACTTTTACATTTTTCTTGTGTTGTATTTGATGCAGATTTTGTATATTAGATTGGAAGTGTCTTGAAGACAGAAACTACATATAGCACGGGTCCTCTAGTAGTGCATTAAATGCTTGCTGAATGAGTAAACATATGAATTATTTTGATCCTGTCTTCCAGGCATGCCCTGCTGGGTTTGAAGTCAACCCTTATCATCCATTGCCTTTGTGTCTTATACACATTAGTTATCCCCCCTTAAGTCTCCACTTCCTTGTTTATGTAATAGAGATAATTTATTTATTATGAAAAACAAGGGGATAATGCCTATCAGAGGCTTGACAGAATGTTCGGCATATGATAAGCCAATAGTTCCCATTATTTTAGTGAATTATTGCCAAAAGTTACGTGCTCTCTCATGTTAGATCTCTAACTTGCTGAGATAAAGATTGTTTTCTCATTCAGGAACTTCACATATCACAAGACAGAACTGTGACCAGATATAGAATTCTGTACAGTAAGATACAGTAGACAGAGTTTGGGTAAACTGCAGGAAAAGAGAAGAATAGCACTTTGGTGGGTTTTGACAGATGAATAAAATTCATAAGACAGAGCAGGATAGGGTCCTCAAATGCCTGGATTGCGAATTTAATTGAATAGGGAATGGGAAGTCATCAAAAGTTTCTGAGTAGGAGGCTGACATCAACAGAGCTGCCCTTTAGGGAGATTAATCTGACAAAAATATGTAGGATGAGTTAGTGGGGGAGAGAAGCTAGGAAATAAATACCACATAGACCTTTAGGGGAACCTCCTACACGGGATAGAAATCCACTCTGCAACAGCCCATACAGATGGTCACCCAGCTGATGCCTGAACCACCCAGCAGTGGCAAGTTCACTACCCATCAGACGGCTCCCTCTTTCCTCTTCCTCTCTGCTTTGCTTATCCATCCATTCCCATGATCCATACACCCACCGTTGAAATGTTTCCCGTGTGCCTTAGGAGGCTAGGTCCTAGGAATGTAAAGCTGAATATCATTGCCTTGAAAATCTCAGTCCAGGAGTCATGGCTTGGTTTGGTTTTATTTTCTTGGTTTGTTTGTTTGCTTTTGTCTGTTGTTGAATAACCCTGATGGCTGGAAATTGTTTCTTTTTAGCTTGAGCCTAAATCTGCTCTTTGAGCCTTTGTCTTCTTGGCCCATTTGTTGTTGTTTGTCTTCCTCATTGTGTGCCCTCATCTCATTGCAAGCATCTTTCCTCCAGGGTCACAAACTTGTGTCAGGGAACTTTCTTCTCTGGGAGACTGGCTCCTCTATGACAGCTGCCTACGGCAGACGATTGTAAAATTTAAGAAGCTGAGTGAGGAGCTGAGTGAAGCTTTGGGAGTCATCTGGAACCTCTATCTCAGCCCTCATCACCCTAAGGTAATATTTGAGTCACAAATAAGTTGTGACTTGCCTAAGATCACCCAGCTGCCGAGTGACAAAACTAGGGCAAGAACTCAGGCTTTCCAGTGTCCAGACTTGCAAGGTTCTTAGTCTGTCTGTCTGTCTCACTACCTCTCCCAGATGTTCTAGTTCTACACATTTTTAATGTCTCCCAAAAGTCTGGACGCAAAAGTTGGGTGTTGTATTCTGTTGAGTGTTGTGTGATGTGGTTGTACTCTGATCTAGGTAGAGAACTGAGTTGTTAGAGTTCTAGAGGCCATTAGTGGAATGTTCCAGCTTCATGTGACCCTCTTGCCTGTATATTCTCATTCAGCCTCCCAGTGGCCCTGTGGATTTGTTGGGCCAGTTTCAAGTTGACGAAACTGAACCTCGTAGGAATAAAGTACTTTCTAACCCTTGGCCACAGAGCTAGTGCATGGACATGCTGGGAAGCCCTGATTTCAGTATCAGTCCATCGATACTTCCTAGAGAAGGGCCTTACCAGCATTTCTAACCAATCATAGCGAAGATGCACTTAGTGAAGCATGGTATTTGTGAGCCTGTGTTGAATGGCCAACACCAGATGCTTGCCCTTTGTTCCTCCCAGTGGGGCAGATGTTCTCTGTTCTTTCACCTCTGGAAGAGTTAAAATCTGAACAGAGGACCCTGTCACTTTCATTTAGACGTCACATCATTGGTTCTAAGCATCTCATAGATCCAGAGTGGAGCAAAAACTCTTGAGAGGAACCTGTTTACTTGGCTGCAAGTCTTAGGGCTCTGTCCTTTGTGGGAGGGTGGGGGAAGGGGCCTAGCAACATTCTTAGAAATCAATCAGGATGTGAGATTAAACAGGCCAGTGCGTGTGGAGTGACTTTCAAACCAGCATGAGAGTGCTAATCCTGGGTTCTAAAATAAGAATGAGTCTGCTTTGCCCAGGAGCTCCTGCTGGATGTTTGTCCCCTGTCCCCACCTTCTTCAGGCTTTCTGTGCTGTGAGGAGAGTCCTCCCTCCTCCTCTCCACCACTCATGATGTTACACCAGCCTATGGGGCAAGGCCAGAGGCCACTTTTGAAAAACAACATATTTTCTGGATTAGAATGAACTTTTCTTGTCAGTGCATGTCTGGCAAGCATGTTTACAGCACCGTGGAAGCCCTTATCACAGCTCGGTGAATTTTTGCTTTGCCCAGATGTGCCCCAGCCGGGGATTTCCTTGAGAACACAGTCCACTGGGGTGAAGCCTTACAAACCCCATCTTGCCTGATTCTACAGAGGGGTCAAAGTAAGCTTTGGTTGCATCTGGTGCTAAACATCTCTCACGGAATCACATCCTTGGGAGGCTCTGCTGCCTTCCCTGGCTTCGCCCCCATCAAGATAAAGCTGTTGGAAAGGACAGGGACCAAGGGCAGAGCCGAGGGAAAATGTGGCCCCGAGGAGCGCTTCCTCCACATTATTCCCAGAGCATGAATGAACTTGGTTGCTGTTATGTAACTGTGAACCCTCAGACCTGCGTGCGATCCTTGTCTGTCCATTCTGACTGAAACTGCCAGGACTGCTATATAGGGACTCTCCTCACTGGGGCCCTCTGTCCCCCTGACCTCCCCATCCTCCAGTTTGTCCTGCACACACAGGCAAATGGTCCTTCTCAGAGCCCTTCCTTCAGCTCCAGGCCCTTCAGCTCCAGGCCCATCGCTCTTGGAGCAGGCACATCCCTAGGCTCGGCCTTCTCCACGGCCTATCATGTGGGTACACTATGCTTTGTTCCTGCTTCACAGGCCTTCCTTCCACTCACTGAGCCTGACAAGCTTTTTTCTTCTAGAACTACCTTCTACTAGCTTTTGATTTCTAACCATATCTTGATTCCTGCCACTTGGTGCTATTTAGTTAAGGAAGTCTTCCTGAATGACTTTTCTCACGGTGTCCAGTACTATTCCCTCTGAACACTGATACCGTCTTACAGTAACTGTAAAGAAGTTACAGTTTATTTTGGCTATAGTTCTAAAGGGCTAGATGTCCATAGTGGCAGAGAAGGCATGGCGGGCAGGTGACAAGAGCAGGAAACTGACTGATCATATTTTAGTCACATACAGCAAGCGGTGTAAGCTAACTGTAAATGGTGCAGGCTAAGAATTCTCAAAGCCCATCCCCAGAGATGTATGTCCTCTAGCGAGGCTCACATTCTAAAGGCCCCAGAACCTCCTTAATCAACAACATTAACTGGGGACCAAGTGTTCAGATACATGAGCCGATGTGGGACATTTCTCATTGAAACTACAACACCATCCCTCAGCTCAGGGTTCTATAAGCAAGACACACTGTGTGCTCCTCACACCGTGGGCATGTATCAGTTCCCCGACTCAGGCAACATTGAGGTGCTCCTGTGTGCTAGGCTGACTTACTACCTTGACTTGGGTGCTTCAGACAGGAAAAGGAACCGCTGGGGTGTTACCTTTAGGCCAGCAAGTAAATGTTCCCCCGGGAGTAGAGATGCTGGCTCAGGTATTCAGAGGGCTGCTGGCAAAGGTGTCTCAAGAAGGTCTGTTTGAGCCGAGCTCAGCTCTTAATTTGCTATTCTGTGCTTCAGGTGTCAAGTGGGCCAGACTTTTTCTGCTCACCCACAGCTCTGTCAGAAACAGGATATAAAAGTTAACTTGACATGATATTCTTAGTGAGCCCCTGCTAGTATGGTGTGATTATAAACATCTCTGCTAAAACTCCATTTTAGCTTTGACAGAAACCTGGCCACTACTTCAGTTTCTTATATCTATCCCCATTTGGAAAGAAAGAATGAGAAAAAAAAAAGCTGAAGTATCTTCTTGTGTTTGCAGCTGCCTTTTGAACTCTGTGGATCCCCAAAGATTCCCAGAGAGGCTTGGAGGCCAGGGCAGTCATCTGTCTTCCACTACTTTCCCCTGTTTTTAGATATTTCTTGTTATTTTCTTGTTTCTTTCCACTAGTAAGCCTAGGGGGGTGTTTTTGGGTAAGAAACAGAGTGATGGCATCTGGAAGCCTGGTGTTCTCTTCAGCACCCAGCAGGCTTCTGCTCTCATCTGTTGACAATGTAGTTGACACGAATGAACTTGATGTCTCCTTCCAGCTCTTGCCCCCAGGCGGCTCTACTTCCTGATGTCCCAACCTTCCAGCTCCAAACTGCAGGCTGAGCAACTCTTCCACTTCAGCTCAAGGCTTGCATACATGACCTTCCTTTCCTGTCCTCCGTGATTGGAAAGGTTGGTTTGTTGCCTTTCTTACCCTTCGTCCTTCTAGCCTCTTCCTCATAGATTTAGCTTATCTTGGGCGTGACCACCCTAATTTGGACAGACTGGGACTGTACTTGGAACTGACTTTGTCCACTCTGAGGCTCACTGACTGTATTGGTATGCCCATGTTTAAATTTGGCTCTAGCTGTTAGGCTGTTTGGTAGGACATTTTACCTTTCTGGGTTTCACCTCACTTTCTATAAAATGAAAACAATGATAGATCTCACTTCTGTGGATGCTGTGACGTATCAGTCGCTCGGCGTTTAGTAATTTATTTCTGGTGAGCGAGACTGTTCAACATTAACCCCTCTAAATATTTGTCTCTTCAAATCTCAACCATTGAAAAGTACCCCAGCAGACTTACAATGAATTTTTTATCTTTTTCATCACCATCTAGGTAACTATGGTTGAAATTTTGCAGGGCAACACATTTTCTACTTGAAGAGAAACTTGATTGCAGTGGGCAGCTTTAGAAGGAAAACTTTAGATGGAAACCAGGGCCCAGAAGGAAAGATTCTTTTTCTAAGTGGTCCAAGAGACATGATCAGAGCAGCTGCAGATGAGGAAGGAAAATAAATACATTGCTTCAACAAAGCTAGCCATACCTCATGTGTCAGAATTAATAATGCATATACACACATTTAACTACATGAGCACTGGGTTGTGTTAGTATTTCCCAGGCATCCAAGTAAGAATTCATTTTTGTTGCTTTGAGACAGGGTCTCATTGAACCCAAGCTGATCTTGATTTCTTATATAGCCAGGGCTGGCCTTGAGCTTCTTGTTATCCTGTGTTCTGGCTGCTGCTCGTTCCAATATTCATTTGTGTCTGGAGATAATTGTTCTAAGGACATAGATCCAAGGACTTAGATCTTAGGACATAGATCTGAGGACATAGATCTAAGGACACAGATGTTTCTGTTGGTTCCTGAGAAGCCCTTGGTCTGCTGGCCTGTGCCCTGAGTAGATAAAATAGGTAGACAGAGACAAAGTAACAGGATCTGAGCAAAACGAAGTGTGAGAGAGATCTGTTTTGTTATTAGGGTGTCACAAGCAGAGGGCCAGTTAGGGAAGAGGACTGTGAGTAGGGTTGTGATCACTGTACGGTTAGGTCTGCCCTCTTTAGGTGTTTGCCTCACCTAGGTCCCTCCATATCTGCTCTCAGTGACTCCAGACAATATAGTGACTCAGTTGTTCACCAGACATATCTTAAACACTCATTGAGTGCCCAACCCGGATGAATTTGATGCCCATTAAGTCTCGAGGAGCTCATAGTCCATTTCTTTTCTGTTTTTAAGGCCCACTCATAACGGTGGCCTCTAAGCTGCGGACACAGGGAGAGTAAAGAAGATCTGGAGCCACAGAACCCAGGCATCTGGCTCCTCTGGAGTTAAACATGCTGATCACATCCCTCTCTTCTTCCCATGCTGACTTCGGTCACAGGAAAGTTCTTTGCATTTGCAAATGACATAATTTTTTTCTTAAAAAAAGAATCTATGAAGGTTTCCAATTCTAAAATTCTGTGATTATATGATTCTAAATTAATTTAGGAAAGTAGGCAGACAGTTTTGAATGTGTTTCCATGGACACTGGATGTCGTGTTGAGGTGTCTGCTTAGTCACATTTGTTGCCATCTGTCATCAGAGAATTGCTGGATTTTGGTCTGAGGGCAATTCAAGGCACTGATGGGGATCTGCTGTGCTAATATTCAGCTGAAATATTAGAATGTTCCAGCAGCTTAGCATAACCGTCAGACAGTGTTAAGCTTGGCAGGCAATGTTTAGTATACCAAAAAAAGTCATAAATAAGTTTTTACTTACAGTAGAAAATAAATCTTAGTGTGAGAATATCCAATAGGATCTGTTTTAGGATATACTTATACTTAAAACATTATCTACCATTAATACACTCATTATTCAAATTAACTGGAGGGTGTGTGTGTGTGTGTGTGTGTGTGTGTGTGTGTGTGTGTGTGTGTGTGAAATTTGACAACCCTAAGCAGCACTGGTCTATAATGTGTGACCTCGTGAATGTCTGTCACATAATAAGGAACTTTCCAGTCAGCTCTAGTGGGTTCCTCCTTACCAAGCTCCTCCTACTCAGAGGAATTGCTAATGATAATTCAGGTGTGATATATCTCAGTGTTCGTAGGGATTTAATGTTTCTTTTTTCTGTTACTGCTGATGAGGTGACAATCCTTTCATTAAAATGACCATAAACATAATATATATCTTAATTATTAGTCAGTTATTTATGGTATTGAAACGCAGATCTTTAAAACAATATTTGGTGAAGTTTGAGTTTAATTTCTGGATGCTTCTTGGCTTTGTGTTTCTTATCTGAGAAAACAGGTCTGAATTTATAGGGGTCAGTACCTGTTAACTGAACTATGTCCCTCAAATAGTGTTCTGCAGTTCATCTTTGATTCTCATCATTTCTTCTTTTAAGATATGGTGTGTGTGTGTGTAAGAAGAGAAAATACAGCCCCATGTCTTTGCAAAATTTATAGGCTTTTGGTGATTTAAGGTATGCACTTAAGTCCTGCATGGAAAATATGAGAGGTTTGCCAAATCCTTGAGGTAATTAGGAAATTCCCCATTTCTGCTTTTGCTACATTTAGTGATGAGAACAAAAATCTTGAGTACAAGTTTGGTGTTTTCATGATCATAGTTGATGTCCAAAGGCAGGGTCTAGAATCCTTATTTTTTTAAGCCTTCACTAAACCTCAGAACTCCTGCAGGCTCATTGCAATTTAAGGCAGACCACAAAGTGTGTGCTACTTTCCGGTCAAGTCTGAAGGGTGATGAGCAACAGGTGCTATCGTTTTCATGTTTCTTCTTGACTTCTACTGGTATCACAGGTCATGGCTCTTCTGGTGGCAAGGGTGGAGTGCGTCTGTATGCGTGATGGTCACTCATGGTCTTGATTCACTCACTCTGTAAACATTCAGTTGAATACATCCCAGTGACAGACGCTCATCTCTGGGTTGGGAATATAGCTGAGAACAACACAGAGTGTCCTTGGTTTGGTGGGATACCTTGTCCTAAGAGTGAATGGTAGCCATAACCAAAGAAGGACTATTTCCATATAAACATTTCAGGCACTGGTAAGTGCTGTAAAGTCAACAAACAGGGGCAGTAGATTGTGTGGCCCAGTTGCTAGGCATGTACCTTGGAAGCTCCTTCTAAACCAGGAGTGTTTGTTTGTTTGTTTTGACCTGGAGGGTAGGGAAAAGTCAGCTGTGGAAAATTGACTTCCCAGAGCCTCTTTTGCCCATGATGGAAAAGAGGAGACTAGATGGGGGTGTGGCAGTGGATCCACTTGAATTTTTTTGTCCTGAAGACCAACCTCACCGTGGACGGGACTTCAATAACCTCCTCCCTCTCCACTACACACAACCACGTACATGCATTGCAGGTTACAAATACTGTCCTGTAAACATAAAAGTGATTTGGTATTTGCATGAAGCTTACTCTAAAGGGAACAGAGGGAATTGGCCTGCAGTATGAAATCAAGGCTCTTGTTCTAGTCATGTAAACAACAGGGGTAAAGAAGGAAATCTTTGTCTGACAAGAGGGTTCTCCCACACCTTCCCTTGGCTCGCCTCACCTCTTCTCTGAACTTTCTCTGTTTGGTTCCTCTGACTTGGGAACCTTTCCCCCTGATATCACACCCTGAGTGTAAAGAGTGAGCAGCTGTGGGTGAAGGTGGACAGGAGACATGGGGGTGTCAGGCGGCATGGGTGCTTGCTCGATGGGGCTAGTGGGAACTTCCATGTGGTCTACAACACTAGCACCCTGTTATGAACTTTCTCCAGTGATCAAAATGAGAACGGGCTGGAGAGACGGTTTAACAAGCCAAGGTACTTTCCACCAAGCCTAACAACCTGAGTTTTAACCGTTGGAACCCATATGGTAGAAGGAGAGAACTACCTCCCTCAAGTTGACCTCTGATGAAATGATTGTTCATGTGCAAGTATATATGTACACAATGTAAATAAGTGCCTGTATTTTAACACTTAAACTCAAGTAAAAGGAGGTTAGAGTTCACATTCTCAGTAGCTTTAGGTGTGACTTTTACTCCAGATCAGTGAGACATAGGGCTTTGTTCATTTCCACGCTCTGTACTTGCTGGCTTACGGGGGATGCCACCCCGAGAAGCCAGTTTTATTTTCCGGTTGTGCTGGGAATTCAAGAGTTGGAAGTGGTCTCAGGGCTTCTGTAATCACCGAGGAGAGCCCTTACCTTTCTCTTTTTGGATGCCGTGGTACTGGAAGGGCAGATGTGTGGCCCTTTCTGCTCCCCAGTTTCATGCTTTAGTTTTTGCCTCACAGCAGAAGGAAAGTAGTTATCCTGCAAGATGTATCGAGCAAGTGAGCAAGATTGCTCAAAGCCCGGCATAGACTGGCCTTCAGGACTAGGGTACATGCTGGGGAGGGTGATATGTCAACACAGCCCTTGATCGGAAGCACTGATGAGACACACCCCTTTATTAGATTGTGCACCCTTTAAGGACAAGGGCTGTGCTTTGTCTGTTCTTGAATACCTCTGTGCTATAAAAAATATGCAGCAGTCAACTTATAAAGAGAGTTATTTTGGCTCAGAGTCTGGGAGGTTTCAGTCCTCCGTTGATGTTCGCTGTTACTTGAGGTAAGCAGTACTAACCAGCAAGAGCACATGGTAAACAAGACTCATTCTCCTCATGACTCATGTGAGGGACAGAAAGAGGGAGGAGCTGTGATCCCACAATCCCTTTCAAGACATACCCCAAATATCTTAAAACCTTCCCCTAGGCCCCACCTCCTAAAGTGTCTACCACTTCCATGTAAGTGTTGGGGAGGCATTGCAGACCCACACTACAGTACTTTAGTCCCTTGCAAAGATTTCTGCAACTGGAAGAGAGACATAAGAATATGGTCACATTTAATGCAACAAGGAGCTCACCACTGACACACACACACACACACACACACACACACACACACACACACACACAGAAGCTGCGTCATTGGGTTGCGATCATGACACATAATTAAGAATGTTATTCTGTCCCTGGCTTGTTTGTTCACATCGGTCTGGCTTGCCTCCTGATTCTGACACTGGGTGACTGTTTGATCTTGAGCAGTGTTGTGGTGGTTCTGTCAGAGAATATCCTGGATCCCGTGGGAGATAGGACCTAGCTTATGTATGTGTCATGAGGCTCGCTATGAAACCTGTAGGCTAGTCTCACCCGTGGTTCTGTCCTCTGCTTTCCTGTCCATAAACAAATGGTTTTTTTTGCCATGGTCTAACTACTGTTACTGCCATACCTTCACCACCATGATGAACTCCTTCCCTTAAGTTGTTCCCACCAGATAATGTCACAGCACTGAGAAAATAACCAGTATAAACGATTTGCCTCATCTCTGGTGGTCCTGGTTTCTACATAAACACAGATGATGGTGTGTGATGGAGCTGAGGAGGCTGAGTCTTATGAGGGTGGAGGCCACTAAGGTGTGTTTTAGAATGATTTGGGGGGATAGAGTTATAGGAAGTGACTTCTGATTCCTCTGCAGTAGATATTGATGGCTTTGGGAAACTTGCTTCAAAATCAACAGCATCAGTATATACTTCCACATACTTTTCTGTTCGTTTGTTTATTTACAGAATTTGTCTATATTTGCCTTGAGGAAAGTCAGAGATTGTTTAAGTTTCCTTGAAAGAAATTTAGTAGGAAATTTTACTTGTTTTAATATAGCAAGGCAGTAGAAGTGTTTCTTATTCTTGCAAGGCTACAACATGAAAACGCTGTGTGTGTTTGTGTGTGTGTGTGTGTGTCTGTATGTGTGAGTGTGTGTGTCTATGTGTGTGTCTGTGTGTGTCGAGACAGTGTGAAGTGGGTGCCGGGGTGTTGAAGTGTATGCCATTTTATGGTACCCTTAAGTGTGGTAAACATTACTACGAAACTATCTGAGATTGAAACATTCCATCCTCCAGGAAAACTCCTTAAACAGAAAAGTAAACAACTCAAAATAGCTCCTGGAAGTCCCTGAAACTGAACAGATTCACTCAGTCCCTCCCTGCTGGAGTCAGAAATAAAATCTGCAAAGACACGACAGAGGGGCTGGGCAGAAGACGACTCTAAGGTCAGCCAGGCCGTGGGAAGCAGAAGCCAGCTGAGCTACCTATCAGCATAGACCAGAAACTTGAGAAGGATACATCCCAGCCTGTTGAGCCCCGTGCAGGCTGTGCAGTGTGCTTCAGCTTTTGGCCTTTGTGAGTTGTCATCACGCTGGGGTGCGCCTTGGTGAGTCATTAGAGTCATTTCTGCCCCTGTAAGTAACCCCGCCACCGCCGGGCGTTGGTGTGCACGCCTTTAATCCCAGCACTCGGGAGGTAGAGGCAGGTGGATCTCTGTGAGTTCGAGGCCAGGCTGGACCACAGCCTCCAAAACAATATAGAGAAACCCTGTCTCGTTAAAAAAAAAAAAAAAAAAAAAGTAACCCCTCCCCCATACTCCTGTAGCAAGCCCTGCAGACAAGTTGGTTCACCACATAGGACTTTGGTGTATCCGTACTTTGGTCTGTTGTGGGATCCCTGTCTGAGGTAAGTAGACATATGGGTTGTGTCTCCCCAGGGAAAGTTTCTTTATAAAACAGAAACCTGGTTTTCTTTATTCAATGAAAGAGACCTGGCTAAGGGGTTAACCAGATTCCAGCTTCTCTAAAAAAAGTTAGGCTCCTGAGTGGCTTAGCGTTTCCATTAGAATTCGATGCCAGAGACCATCTTATGTTTGAACCTGAAGGGTCCTGTCTCGTGCCCTCTGTTTAGTTCAGCTTCCTCAGGAACTGAAGTTTTGCTTGCTTCCTTTGGAGTGGCATAGAGGGAAGAGTTACCTTCTCAACAGGCAAGTCTTCTGCTACAAGTCTTCCTCTTTTTCTTAGTGGAAATTTCCATCCTGAGCTAAATAGACATTACACCTCAGTACAGCTTCCTCTCAATTTTTGTGATGGAGTTATTTTTAGTGAGTTACCGTGTTTCTCCTATTCCCTATTTGACTCTGCTGTATCTGTTCCTTCTCTTCCACCATTAGTTAATTCCTGCAGCTCTTTCTTAAACTGTTCCTCTATTGAGAGATTATATGTATGTATGTGTGTAATATGTGTGTATAATATACATTATACGTATATATAATATATTATACATATATAACTATATATGTATATATGTATGTATATATATTCTTTTTAGGAAAAGATTGGAGGGACATCTGTTTTGTTTGGAAACTGGGTATCAGATCTACCCTAACTTCAGGAACTTGTTTCCAGGGTTAGACTTTATTTAGGCTAATACAATTTGCATTTATTTCCTGGGATGTTTATTCTTTTATTCTCAGTGAACCTAAAAGGATGTTGCAATTTTTTAGGTCCAGTTCCAAATGAGAAGGCAGTAGCAATGCTGTATGATTTTAACAGTTTTGAGTGATTACATTCATCGAAGCTAAACTCATACATGACCTTCCTTAAATCCTATATTGAAACCCTGGGAGACAGATTGTTATGTTTCTTATTGTACCAATGACTGGGCAGAGTTAGCAATTTAAGCACTGTGGAATAAATGCATGCTTCTAAGCATCTTGGAAATGTATTAGTGTATTTAAAACTACTGTCAACCCCAAGGTAACCTAAACTTTGTCATTATTGTAGAAGGTTATAGAAGAATTGGAGAATAGTTAAGGTAATTTGCTAGCCCATTTCTGCAGTATTTCATGCCCAGCAGGTATGGGTGTTGACAGGGCCTGATGCTCACTGGTAAGGTGGAAGGTAGCAATAACTGTCACAGTCCAACCTTTGGGTTGTGATCAGTCAATAGAAGAGACTGATAAGGAAAAGCACCTTGGACAGTGGGGGGTCACATGGTGCATCAGTCAAGTCCTGACTTTCCCCTTACTCTTGGATGATCTTGCAAGTTACTTAGCACCTCTGACTTTAGGATAGTCGTCTGCAAGTAGAAGCAGGGGGCCCTTCGGGGGCAGTGGTCCCATTAAATGGAAAAATGTTTGTGAATTGTTTGGAGCTGGACACATAATAAACATCCATTCAAATATCAGCTGCTGTTAATAGTTGATGCAATTGCAGACTGTAAGTTGGGTGAGGTCACACAGTGCTAGTTCTAAGTCTGTTAGCAATAGACCCTCCACTAAATCCCTTTGTCTCTGGATTTCTTGATTTGTATGATGGGGATATTTAAAAGAGAGTTATAGGGCCTTTAATCCCCGCACTTGGAAGGCAGAGGCAGGAGAATCTTTATGAGTTCGAGGCCAGCCTGGTCTACAGAATGAGTTCTATGATAGGCTACAAAGAAACCCTGTATCGAAAAACTAAAAAAAAAAAAAAAAGGTGGGGGTGGTTACAGTAAATCTTATGAGATATGCGACATCTGAAAATATAGAGCATTTGTTGATCTTTGTAAATGCTGATGACCCAACCTTTTGCTTGACAGGCTCTGGGCACCTAGACTTAGTGGTGATGTATTTACACTGGCCATGAGTTACCCTATGGCACTTAACAGTTTGACTCCAATCTCATGTTTCCAGTGACTGACATATGCTTTCTGGGTCAAGACTTGGATTAGATCTTTAAATTCTTTGAGGATCTGAATTCATTTGTTTGTGAAGATTAAAGCCTTTATTCTACAGTTGATAGTCTTTGGAAAGTCCTTTTCTGTTTTAAATTAATTTTAAGTTATGATACCAAGTAGCTGTTTTCATTGTGGCATTTTAATATGTATATGTCGTTATTCCTTGTTTGTATCCTCCTCCACTCTGCCCTCCCCATCCCCTTTTGTTGGTCTCCTTCCCCCCAACAATAGCCCCTCCCCTCTGCTTTCATGTCACATGACAGGTGGCCCTTATGCGCATCTTCTTGGATATATTCTGTGCTGAAAAAAATTCTGCATATGAGAAAGGAAGCTGTGTATGAAAGGATTTATATTGTTACCATGTGAGTGGGCCAGAATTTGCTATTAGACCAGCAGTGTTTTCAATAATTAAAAACATCATTTGGCATTTTTAATGTTGGAAGACTTTGCTTCATTCTCCCCGTCCATTCCATATGAAGCGTTATGGCTTGAAGTTGGTAATAGCAGCGGTCATTCCTGGGCTTTGAATGTAAAGAAAAGATGAGCCACACCAAACGCAGAATGGCTCTGTGCCTTTTCCTGGAGATGCCCTCCCTTCCCAGGTACTTCCCTAAGGTTTAGGTGCAAAGTCCCAGAGCACTTACTTAGCGCTTCTACTCGCACTGCAGTCTGCTTTATTTCTGTAGGCTGTCCAAGTGCCCTGCATACACAGCTCTGGGAGAGACGATTGTGGGTAAGATACGATCTTCTTCCTCAGCTGTCTCACGGTTTGGGAACCGGGGATGACAAGAACTGCTCTGATGTATATCGTTATCTGGTTTTACAGTCTGAAGCTTTGTTCGCCACTGGGTACTGGATTTTATATTCCACCAGATAAAAGTCTATAAATACTGAAATAACTCTCCTCTCTTCTCTCACAGAGGGCCCCACCTCCTGTGGCAGGCAGTCCTTGTGAGCTCATGCTTGGCTCCAGAGCCTACAAGCTAAATTTTCTTTGTAAATACTGTACCAGTGAAAGCGGTGTTGTGTCCACTTCTACTTTTGCTGCTTTTCCTGGGCCTACGGTTTCACTCAGTAGCCCAGACTGGTCTCAAACTCACCATCCTCCTGCCTCAGCCTCCAAAGCGCTCAGATATTATAGGCCTGTGCTACCTCAGAGGGCTCTTTGCCATACTGGGACGACGGGGAAAGTTCTTTTCCTGTAATTAGACTTGATTCACTTCTTTGGGTGTTGCATCCTTCTTCCTAAAGCTGTCCCGAGCATCCCTAGAGGGATGCTAGTGAAGTCTCTCGAACTTCATTATCCCATCAGCTCCATTTGTCTTGCTGGCCTTTTGCAGAGCCACTGAAAAGATGGCAGGGCGATGGTCAGTTCCTGCTGACGCGGTGGGTCAGAAACATCACTGCGCCAAAAGGCACCTGATTCTGGTACATCTGGAGTCTGAGCCAGGAAGTGAGATGTCCGTGGGGACTGCACACAGGCAACATTCTCCGAATGGAAGCACAGCATGACTCTCTAGAACAAGTGAAAGAATGCTTGCTTCTCTCAGAGCACAGGCTGCTTAGGTGCCTTTCACCTGAAGGCATCAGCCGTATCTCACAGGAGGTTCTTCCTTCCCACGAAGCCAGTTTACATAGAGATTCAAGGCGTAGTGATCCAAATCTCACCAAAGGAAGATCTTTGCTCTTCTCTTTCTGGCTTCAGCCCCAGCCTTATGCTACGAATCACCCCAGTCTGTTATTCTCCCCAACGTTATTCACAGGTGCAGGGGGTTCCCGAACACCCACTAACTAGCTGGGAGACTCCTGGGGAGGTCATCTTACATTCTAATCTAGTTCTTTTAAGTATAAAAATGAAGGTGTCATATCTAGCTTTCCTGTGCAAGTATATGATTGTTACGAGGAGAAAGAATGGAATACTCCATGCTGTCACTCAGGGAATATTTAATAGTCACAAAGAGGTTAGCAGACCGGGAGGGTAAAAGTAAAAGTCTCCAAGCTAAGAAATACTATCATACCTGTTGCATTCTCAGCATGGAAACGCCTGGAAGAATGATAAAGCATTTGTCTATGGGTCATATGGAGTATCATTTACAAATGAGAAAATAGCCAAGGAAGTGGGTTACCATTTCCATGAGGTGTGGGAAAAAAACAACCTTCCAGCAGAAGGAATGTTTGAGTTGGGCTTTTCAGTTGACAAAACTTCATGAAAAAGCTGATATGTTTGTTGCCTTTACTTTTTGTTCTCTACAGTGGTTGTCTGTCCCTAGTCTGTGCGCTGGCATCCTTTACTGGCTTTTGACTTAGCATTTATCCTAACAAAAGTCACTTTATAGGTGTACTTACAAACACACTGAGAGCAGGCTTGTTCCCAAATGTCAGTTTCTGGATATGCGCTTCTATAATAATAAGTCTATTTACTTTTCTGGGTAAGTTTTGCTCCAGACTACTGCTCTGTAAATCAGAACTTGCCTTGTTTTAGACATGGTGTTTATTTCTAATGACAGGGTAATTATAATACACAGGGACACTTAATGCTTTGGAACATATTTGATATAAATGTTGAAGGAAAATTTTATTCTTTAGGGGTATAGACAAGAGAAAGGTTAAAGGTGACTAGGTAGGCTTTCAGAAGAGGCATGTTTGATGTTTTGAGTGTGTGCCTATGAAAAAGATGTCATGTGGGGATAATGGTGAGAATTACAGTGTCACATGCAACCTTGAGTCGCTATGTTATTTTATGTTAATAGTTACATCGGTGCTGTCCTTGGCTAAATATTTTTCTTGCAAGATAAAGAAATGTGACAGTAGACACTGATTAAGCTGTCTCTCAGGTCCACGCCAACTTTCTTAAAAATAAAACATCCTCCTTTTATCCATCTTGATAGAATTCAGCAGTCTTTATACATTATATTTGTCAAAATACTGAACTTGAATCTGATCAGATGTCTACAGCCATGTGCCAGTGTTCACAGTGTGAAGGAGTGGAGTGGGCTCCCCTAGAGATACTTTATAGTTGTAGTCAACAGAGCATAAAACTTCACAGGTCAGATGACCCAGAACACAACCAGCACACATGCAGAGGAAACTTATAGCAGGAAAGTGGCCAAGAGGGCCTGGTAGCCGATTTCAATGAAAGGAAAATACAGGGGAACTTAGAATTAAACTCTGACTTCATTTTTAATGGTTTTAAGGACTTTCAGGATCTGCTACTGTTTTTTTAAAAAACTGGTCCTTTTAGAGACTGATTCTGATGTTTAGGAATGAGATCATGGGAGCTGATGATTTTTAAAGTTAGGCATGGCTACAAGGGACAAACCAAAACCTGACTTTGAAATGGACTCCTGTTTTTCTGCCCTTCCCAGGATCCCCACCATACATTTCTAGAAAGGGTGCTGTAGAAGTCATTGTCTAGACTTAGTTCTGTGATTGACTCAGCATTCTCTTCTGTTTCCTATTTTGAAATTTTTATTTTTATTTTATACTTTTGCCTGTGTGTATATGCGTGTACCACATGCATGCTTTGTACTCATGGAGACCAGAAGATGCGTTGGATCTTTGGAATTTGAGTTAGAGACCGTTGTGAGCATCCATGGGTTTGCTGGGTCCTCTGGAAGAGCATCAGGTGCTCTTAACCATTGGGCTATCTTTCCAGTTGGCTACCCATTTTTTTCCTTTTTAAAAAAATTTAAATTAGAAGCAATCTTATTTTATCTACCAATCCCAGTTCCCTCTTGGCTACCCATTTCTTAACTGTTGTTATCTTCAGTTCTTACTTTCCTTGAGCATTCTTAATCAGTTCTTAGATGAACCTCAAAAAATAATTAATTCCTCTGAGGTGTAGTGCTTTGTATATGCAAATGTTTGTTTTTTCAGAAGTCAGCCGTTTGACTTTTATCTTGGTTCGGCTGTGCATGATCTAAGAGCGTTGTGGACTGCCTCACACCGTCCTCACTTTTTGTTCCCCTTCCTCTGTGTTGGATTCTTGTCTCTGGTTTCTGGCCTGCAAGTCTGTCCTTTGCAGCAGCCCTGGGCATCTTTTGTCTACTTATCTTCCTCATCTGCATTAACACCTCAGAGGCTATATTTGTGTAGTTTCTGCTCAGGCCACACACCTCTGAAGTATCCCAGATCTTTCTTCCTTTCTTACCCTGAGGTCTCTTAAGTCTGCTGTGCCCTAGACCCTGCACTTGCTCACCGGGCCTCCATTACACGCTTTGTGCCAATCGCTTTGCTTCTAGCCTTGTTTCTTCTGCTCCTAGGAATGTGACACTAATCACATCTGCTTGCTGGGCCTCTCTATTGATACCAGTGGCTTATAGGGGCTCAGTAAAGCTCTCCATCTTCATTATCAGTCTGGTTTCACACATTTCCTCCCCAGACCTGTTCAGAGTCTGGAAAGTCAAACCCCCAACTTTTCCTGGCATCCTGCCCTGCTGTGCTGTCAATGTGGAAATGTCTCCCTCTCCTCCCATTTTATGGGAGGGCTCTGCTGGGCCCCTCGGGTGCTGCCATTTGCAAACATCACCACCTAGGACTGTTGTGAGTTTTTAATTGTGTGTTCCCAGGGCTGCGCACTCACTTGCCAGCACTTCCATAGCATCTTTGAGAATGAATGTCTGCCTGTTGCCAGAGACTGGGAGCTGTCCGATGCATTTGCTGGGAGCCTCCAAGCACTGTTCTTTCTCACTGTGGACCTCACTCCCTGCTCTGCCTGGAGGTGGTGGCACACAGACCTCAAAGTCCCTTCTCTGTTGGCTCTCACTTCCCCAAGAGAGGAGAGATGTGAGACTGTGTGCTGGAGGGGAGGGGACAGGCGTGTTTAAAGACGTTTTTCTTCGGTGACTTGAGTGTGTTTCTCCCCTTGTAAGTTCCCCTATTTCCTCTCATTTTTTTTTAGTGACTCCTATAAAATATGGGGGTAAAGCATTTGTGGTAAGACCATTCTCTTCCCAGTCATTCTGTTTAAATATGTATTTTGAAGTCAATAAGGCAATAAAATATTATTTTAAGTTTACTATATACTGCTGTTAACCCCACAAAGAGTTTAAGTTGATTTATTTTTAACTTTTATTTTATTTATCATTATTGTGTGCATGTGTCCATGCATTCCGTGGTGCATATGTAGGTCAGAGGACAACTTGTAAAAACAGTTCTCTCCTTCTATTCTACCTTTACATGGGTTCTGGGGATAAAACTCAGGTCATTAGACTTACATGGTGTGTCACCAGCTCTAACTGGATTTCTTAATACCCATGAACTGCTGAACTCAGCGGGGATAGTAGACCTCTTTTTCTCAGAAAATAATAATTTAAGTCTTCTGAGAATGGTTTTAGACAGAAAAGGTTTTCCCTATTATCTCAGTGTTATACATATAATACCAGTCATAATTAAGATTCCCTGTGTTTAATATATTTATAAGCTGAGGATTAGCAACTGTGAGCTTGTATCTAATTGTATGATCATGCATCTCTACATAGCTTCCTTTCAGTGCTTAGCAACTTCCTCACACCAGGGGTTTGGACCAAGGGGCAGGACATGCTGGCCCTTCGTAATTCTGTAAGTGGGGAAGGAATGCTTGTATTAACTTGGCTTTAGAAATCTTAAGTGCCCCAAACTGTTGTGTCAGACATGGACAGGGTATGGATTTGAGGGAGGAATTTTTGTTGAGATTGGATAGGCAGGTGTTATAGCTCAAGGATTAGAGCCTGGAAGACAGCATGGCGGGGTCCTGGGTGGATGTCTGCTACAACTCTCACCTTAGGGTTTTCACAAAAGGTCACTCATGCTTTAGTTCAAGAAGTCCCATTTACTAAACTTGCTAGAATCAGGGAAATGCAGAGCATGGGAGGTGTGGGCTTTGCTACAGCCATCCAGGCGCGGTGTCCCTCCAGGTAAACGTCTACCTTCCGCCCTTTCCTAGACTCCCCAGCCCCATTGCAGCTTGCTTAGGTAAATACGCAGAGGTAAATGGGGTACGGGAACAGCGCAGATGGGAGAATTATTTGCCTAATAGGCATGCATTCAAATGGGTGCTAGCAATCTCTTAATACAGTGAACGAGAAATCTGTGAGCTTTATGGTGGTGATAGAATAGCTGCATTGTAGGTTTGGCATACCACAAAGGTATATGGCCCCCAACCCCCCCACCCCAACACCCAGAGGGAGAGCCAGAGAATACATCTAGATCTCCTGTTCTTTTGCTGTAACTTTTATATACTCTGCTTTGTCCACACCAGCATTAAAATTAATGAAATTTGTTGTTCATGGAAGGTCTTAGAAAGGTTAACATTGAATAGAAGGTATTTTTCCAGTTAATGAATTATTTTAATCTTTATAGCCAGCACTCACATAGGGAGTAACAACTGCCTGTAACTCCAGCCCATAGGATCTGACACCCCTTCTAGCTTCTGTGGGCACCTTCACTCAGCTGCCCAGCCCCCTTCATAAACACACACATGGTTAAAAAATAAATAAACCTTGGGTATTTATGTTGTTGTATCCAATTTCATATGGTACCGTGTTATGTAAGGACATTCTTATACAAGTGCATGTTATACATTAAGTACAACTTTAAGTGTTTTTAAATTCAGTTTTTGAACACTGGTTTTTAATCTCAATCTGCCCATCAACATTTGCTTAATATCTTATGGCTCTGAATGATGGGGCAGGGGGAGAGGGAGAAAAAGGTTTCTTTAAAGATTTAGGAAGCGTGCCCCCCCAAACAAAAATGTGTTGGGCCTGGTCTGGGGGCACATGCCTGTCATTCCAAGCAGTTGGGAGGATCCAGAGTTAAAAGCTGGCCTCAGCTACATAGTGAGACCCTGTCTCCAAAAGGAATATATTACTTTTTTCTTTAAAGCTCATTGTGTAATTTCCTCCCAGTGAGCATTTGGCATATCGCAGCCTCTGTTGCTCTGAGTTCACAGAAAGGGCAGGAGTGAAAGCCGGGCATCAGAAAACTCTGCTTCCCGTGTTTATAAACTGGATGAGCAAGTGCTTCATGGACTGATTACATCCTTTGTAAATTGTTTTGGTTTTAGAAATAAATGTTAGTGTTAGTTTGTTGTTGGACAGAAATTAAAGTGCTAATGAGTCCCCCGAATGATCTCTTGCTGCTCTCCCTCCCTTCAAGGCTAGTAGTTTGTGATGTTGAAGTCATGAGTCAAAGCTAAGGCCAGGTACTTAAATGAATTTCTCCCCTTGGTGACCCACGGAATTTGTAAATCCTGGGACAGCTGCCTGCGTGGGATGGAAGCACTCTTAAGGAGTACTTTCCATGGGAAGTTTGGGATCTTATAATTGACAAGCAGAAGGCTGGCTGGCAGGAGAGCTGTGAAGGAAGGATGGTGGATCACTGTGTCACCTCCTAGGAAGGGCTCTTACTGTTTTGTTCTGAAACAGGGTCTCGAGCTGCAGTACAGACTGGCCATCAAGTTCAGTGCAGTCAGCCCACCTCAGCCACCTGAGGGCTAAGATCACAAACGGGAGCTGGAGTAGAACACCCCACTCCCTGTCATTACAGGGGTCGTCACTGAGCATGCACTGACCCCTTATTAGTGGGGTCACCACTAGAGAGGCCAAGGGTCTGTTGTGTTTATAACAAACAACCGCATTAGGAGTTGCTCTAGAAATGACCTCTGAGTTTTCTATTTGTGACAAAGTCATGTCCATATGCTGCATGCAGTAGCAACGTGACCCCGTCATCACCAAGAGGAGAGAGGCGTTTTGGCCACCGTACTGACTGGACTTGTACATTTTCTCTGTGTTTCTTTGTGATTGGTGTCTCAAAGCAAGCTTTGGTTAGTCTTTTTAATCAATAAATACCATAAGTTCTGTGGATCCCTTTATTTACAGTGTCACACCGAATTGTTGAAATTGTATTCTCTGGGGCAGGAACTGAATCTGTGTTCTATCCTCCTTATTTATTCCCCTCCATGATCCCCTGGAGCATTGTCTTTCTGTGACCCCACATAGTTTTACTGGAAACAGCCCTGTTTGATGAGGGATTTTTAAGGCCTTTAAAACATTTAATAGCTTTTTTCTCATCTCCATTGTTTGTACCTTAAAAGCTTTCAGCAGCCTCCAGGGTGGAAAAGTCACTTAGAAGGAAGCATGAAGCCATTTGACGAGAGGACTGCTGTCTTTCAGAAGCTATTGATTCCTTTTATTCAGCAGTTTCCCTCTTAAAACAGTGAACTGACTCACTGGGAGCCGTGGTGTACTTCTAGAATGACCTTCTGGTTGGGGAAGCACACTATGAACTGTCTCTACTGACTAAGAAGTCATTGGTTTGGGGAGAAGAAGCCACTGTTGTGTTCTAGCCAAGCTGTCCCTGTGGAACAGAGCCCCGTTCCATTTTGCAGGTCCTATGCAGGAGGAGCTGCAGCTTGCATGGGGTGCCCAAAGTACTTGTAGTGTTGCCTCTGGTACAGGGGCAGCCAAAAGCACTGTTTTGGACACCTGCTTTTGTTTTGAATTCTTCCCTGGCCATTGATAAAATTTTAGTTTGAAGTATTGCATAATGTACAGTGTGGTAACATATTTAAAAATCTAGAACCAGCTTTCTCAGGAAATGGATGCTTCATTTTCCAGAAGGAAGCCTCAGTGTTCTACTGTTATGTTGCTTCGTCCTGACAAATGGCCTGATTTTAATGCCCTCTCCATGCTCCAAGACTTCATTCGTTGTTGGCACCTGCTTTTCTTCTTACTCTCTGAAGAAATCTTGACTAGAACTAATTTTTAAATTATTTTATTTTTTAGATTAGGTTCTTTTCTGTAAATTGTGATGTTCTATGAAGAAATAGCTGGTTTTCTCTGAGATGAGGAGGCAGGGAAGACCAGCTATTCCTGCCTCTGTCCTTTTACGTTAGAGTTTGTCTAAAGGTAGCTTCTGCCTTTGCTTTGCCTAGGATGAGTTTTAGAATTAAGTTTGAAATGCAGCCCACAGAGAGGACTACTTGCAGCGAGTCTTTGGAAAGAGCAATGGAACTTTGTTTCTGATTTTAAAAACAAATATATCTCATGGATGGGACTTTAACCTGCATAGTGTGTGGGGGGGCTACATATTTTGATGGAACATTTATCACACACATATACACCTACTCTCTCTCTCTCTCTCTCTCTCTCTCTCTCACACACACACACACACACACACACACACACACACGGTAAATTACATTTCTTTTGGAAAGACAGGAACTTTGTATATTTGGAACAGCCTTTTTAGTGAATGAAACTGAAAAACTGAAGGAAAGACTAGGAATGCTTCAGATGTTCCATATTTAATCTACCACAGTGTGATATGGTTGGGACAAATAGATACTTTATTGTATGAGTAATCTGTTGTCAGGACTGACTGGCAGCAGTCACGGATTCTTAGAGGTAAGTTTATGGTGTGTCCAACAGTGGCAGGCAGTATAACCCACCAGTCACTTGCTCGTGGAAGGGGCCGGGTCCTTTAACAGGTAACTGCTATTTGATTTCCCTAAATTTCTTAGAAAACATTGGCCCCAAGTGAGTGCTTTATTAGTCTGAGATATCTGCATTCTTTTTGGAAATGGAGAACAGTACACATTTTCTCTTATATAAAGAATTTTAAATGAATTATGCCCTTGTTTCAAAACAGTCTAGATTTTGAAAGTGGGAATTAAAGTTTAATGAGGTGTGATGTGTCATGAGTATCTAATAATAGATCTGTTCTGACATCCGAGTTTTGAGTTTCTCAAAGTTCTGTTGTTAAAGGTGGTGAGGATATTTGTAGGTTTGTCCCTAGCCTTATGACCTGGCATGTGTTTGGGACACTGGACTTCCTCTAGACTTTTGGTGGCGTTGCCATGGTACTGAGTTAGAAAAGAGCTGTGGAGCTGATCTTGGATGCCTTTCGTGCAGGGACGGGGGTCTTTCAAGTTATTATTTTTCTTTTGTAGAAATTGTCCCTCTGAATCTGTTAAAAGAGAATAAATACTCAGAGCCTAATCACAATGAAGCCCAGTTGTGCCCCACTGGTGCTTAACCTCACCAAAGTCAAGTTCTCGGACCCTGGCTCTCCCAGAAGTTTGGAAAGAGCCTTCAATGTCTGATTTGCCACTTTCTAGGTGAGCTGTCTAGCAACTGAACTTAAAAATAAACCCAGTCCCAGCACATTTCTACACCTTCAGTGTGCATGTGAGGTTTTTAGCAGTCAAATTTGGAGCCCTGGGTAAGGCCCAGCATCTGCATTCCTAAAATAAGGCCAAATCCATCTCGGTCTTGTTGGTCTCCAGAGCAGACTTTGAAAAACAGTCTTAGGAAGTAACTGTGACTCAGTCATGTTCTGTGTACCCCACAACTGGATACAGCGTCCTTTGGGCAGCAGTATTTCCGCCTTTGGGGGCAGCAATCAATATGACTACTTTTCAAGGTGATTGCTAATGTTAAGATTTACTAAATAGCTTCTGAGAATTCCTGTCTTTTGGTTCCCCTCCCTATTCCCAGCATCTACAATAGCTACACATGCCAGGTCTTGAGTAATTGTCTGCCGAGTGAGTAAGATTATGGATGAATGATTCTGTATCTCTGAGACTGGGGATCTTAGGGGGTTTTTTGGTTTTCAGTGTCATATTTTCACCAAGAAGCTATATACTTTTGTGAGTAGAAATGAGTGTTATATGTTATGAGACCTGATTCTTGCCTGCTGGAGAGTGTCACTGTTGACACCTGGTCTCCTTTCGAGGCTTGGTGCTTGCATTTACTTTTTTGGATTAACTAAGATAGTTCATCAAAGCCAGCAGGTTAGAGACAATATGGTGTAAGTTTGAGATATAGAAACTTGTTCCTTGGGAAGGTTATGTTTTCCCATGTTCTTAGATGGTACTCCTGGCTCCCACTCCTTTTGAGGATCAAGTGTAGTGGGCAACCCATACTCAAGATCTTAGAATTTTCATGCTAAAATTCTTCATGCTCCAACTCAAGCCCTACTCCTCTATGCAGTCTGCCCTGATTCCATGCAGATGTGCCTTGTAGCTTTACCTTTTTTTTTTTTTTTAAAGAAAGAAAGGGCCAGGCGTTGGTGGTGCACACCTTTAATCCCAGCACTCGGGAGGCAGAGGCAGGCAGACCTCTATGAGTTCAAGGCCACAAAAACCAAAACAAAACAAAAACTAGTTAGTAACAAGCCTAAGCTATTAGCCTAGCATTTATAATTAATATTAAGTCTCTGTGTGGTTATTAGGGAGCAGTTGGTCCTGATGAAAACCTCCACCTACACCTTTATCTACTGGTAGCTTTACCTTTGATACTTGGTTTTCTGCTAATTCAATTACCTTATTATGCCACAGAGTTTTTATTTTAATTATGTTTTTTATTGTATGTTTAGAGTAACATGATGTTTTGATATATGTATGCCTAATGAAAGGGCCACAGCATTGTAACAAAGTAACATGTCTAGGATACCTTTACATCAAGTTACCTTCTAAAGGGTGTGTGTATGTGTATATGCTTGTGTATATATGGGGTGTGTGTATATGGTGTGTGTTTGTGTGTGGTGTGTGCCTATGTGTATGGGGGGTGTGGTGTGTGTGTGTGTATGTGCATGTATATGGGATGTATATGGTGTGTGTGTGTGTCTAGGCAATAGTACCTGAACTCTACTGTCAGCAACTTTCCAGTGTAAAATACAATGTAATTTACTTATCCCCTGTAACTGTAGCCCTGTGCTCTTTGAATTACTTCTCCCCAAACCACACATCTGTTTTTGGTAATTACTATGCTAGTCCCTGTTTCTATGTATTTAACTTAATTTTAAACATGCATCCTAATGCATTTAAAAGAGGCAAGGTCAAGCAGTATTTGGTTTTCTGTGCTTAGCTAATTTCACTTAGTTTGATGTTAACCAGTTTAATCTATATTTTTGTACATATGGGGTTTTCCTTTTATAAGACTGGATAACACTCCATCTGATAGTTCTTTCGTTACTCATCTCTTCAGACACTGGGAACAATGCTAAAGACAGCATGAGAATGCAGGCATCTATATGGAGTGCCCATCCTGCTGGCTTCGATTATGGATTGAGAAAGAGGATGACTAGGTCATGTGACCGCTCTAGTTCTCATGTTTGACAATCATCATACTGATGTACAAAGTAACTGCAGAGAGCTACATACTCACTAACAGTGCACAGAAGTTCCTGTTTCTTTCCTTTTTTATTGAGGTTCCCATTTCTTCACCTTTTGACCAATACTTGTGGCTCAGTTAGCTGTTAAATATGGCCATCCTAGCAGAGGTGCCATACATTTCATTATGGTTTTCATGGGTACTTCCAGTAACCAGGGATGCCAGCACCTTCTCATATATCTGTTGGCTCTTTGTATGTGCTCTAGAAGTGAGTGTTTAGGTCCTTCCCCCATTTTAACCATAAAGTTCTTTATATATATATATGCTTTTATCTTTGATATTTCCACTCATAGAGATAATGAATTTTAGTCTATTTCAGCCCTTATTACCCTGTCTAATCTCCCCTCTTTCTTCCACTGAGACCTTCTTCCCAGCAAGTCAGCCTCTTTCTTTTGTGGCCCTTTTGCGCGTGTGACCCATTGGACTCAGTCACGGTCGCTCATACATCCATCAATGGGAGCCTGTTTACTGGAGCATGATCAGTTTATCAGTGGCTACACCACTGAAGAGAGTGACACGCCTCCCACCAGCCGCCATTAACTTTACGTAGTTTCTCAGTGAGGTGGAGTCTCATGGACCCTTCTCCCATGATGAAATGCTGACCGGTCCCGTGTTGTGCAGATAACCACAGCTGCGGTCAGCTCATGACCAGGTCATATGGAGAAGATGCCACCTCTCGCTCTCTTCCCAAACCCTTGGCTCTTACTTTCTTTCTGTCTCATCTTCTGCTGTGTTCCCTGAGTCTTGGGGAGAAAGGTAGATGTTTTACACTTGGGCACCTCCTGGGTCTTATTCTCTGCACTTTACCAGTTGTAAATCTCTGTGTTACCCGCTATTCACTGTGAAAAGAAGTGTCTTTGATGAAGGCCAAGAGCTGCACTACTTTTTGGATATTAAGGTTAAGTATTTAGAAGCCAGTTTGCCTCGAAGTTTCTCATAACTCGCCTTTTGCTTTTGCTCTCTGAAATTGCTCCATTGAAATCAGATTGTGTGTGTGTGTGTGTGTGTGTGTGTGTGTGTGTGTGCGCGCGCGCGCGCACATGTGTGTGTGTGTGTGTGTGTGGTGTGTAAGTCCAGGTATGGGTTATATTATACTAGTCTAACAATAAATGTAGGCTGAGAAAAATTAAAGAGTAAAAGACTAAGCACAAACAGAAAATCACCTAGGGCTGCCTTCTGGAGAGGATGTCAAAGGATCCTTAGGATCAAGTTTCTCTCTTGTCCATAATAAATATGATAACATTGTCCTTTATATTTTAGTATTGTAAACAAATTCTTCACAGGATAGTATTGCCTTGTGTGCAGTAATCAACGAGGACCTTCGAGTATTCTAGAAATTCCTACTTGAAGGAAGGAAGGTATTCAGGACACAGAATGACTAGGATTACATGAGTTATCTTGAGAGGTAAATTAGCATGCTCAGCAAACGCTGAACAAAGGTGAGTAGCATTTGACTTGCCTTCTAGGGGCATATGCTGTGTATTATATAGACCGCCATAGACATACAGCACTGGCCTGTTGAGAAGTAAAATGCCATGAAAATCTAAAGGGAGGAGACATGGATCCTAGCTGAAGGGAGTTCAGGCTGATAGTTGGTTAAAGCATTCCTTCCTTTTCTATCTGTCTACCATCTACCTTTCAGTCTGTCTTTCTGTCTATGATTTTTTGATAGGATTTCACTGTGTAGCCTTGGCTGCCCAGAGACTCACTAGGTAGACCAGGATTCTCCTTCCTCTGCATTTTGAGTGCTGAGATTAAAGGTATATGAAACTATGACCAGCTATAACTATTTTTTTAACATAGATTCTATTTCTCTCTACTTCTCTACTTGGTTTTTCGAGACAGGGTTTCTCTGTACAGCAGCCCCAGTTGTCCTGGAACTTGCTCTGTAGACCAAGCTGGTCTCGAACTCACCGAGATCAACCTGCCTTTGCCTCCTGAGTGCTGGGATTAAAGGTATCTGCCACCACTGCCCAGCTTCTTGCTACTTCTTAAGCAGACTCAATAGGCGGCAGACAGTTTGATGTCTGTGAATACAGAATCACAATTAGATTTTGTCAGCTCCACACAATTCAGAGTCATTTGGGAAGTGGAACTCTCAATTGAGAAAATTCCTCCACACGACTGGCCTATAGACACGTCTGTCATGCATTTTATTGATTAATGGTTGATGTGGGAGGGCTCTGCCCATTGTGGGTAGTACCGTCACTGGTCAGGTAGTCTTGAGCTGTATAAGAAAAGCAGGCTGGGTAAGCCATGAGGAGCCTCTGCTTCAGTTCCTGCCTTGAGTTCTTGCCCCCACGTCCCTCAGTGATGGACTGTTACCTGGAAATATAAGATGAAATGAACCTTTCCCTCAAGTTGCTATTGCTCATGGTGTTTTACCACAGCAATAGAAAAGTAACTAAAACGCTTTGGGGCTGCACAGAAAGCTGCTGCCGCTGCACTGCATGGACCAAGCTCCCGTGGCCTCTCGTGCGTGCCTATGGTTCTTTTGGCCTGCATTCATGGATATCATGGTAGCCGTCATCATGCTTGCATCCACATTCTCTTTCCTCTATCTGTTGGCCCATAGACAACAGGTAAAGTGTGTTTGCATCAACTTTGGATGCCCTGAGATGCCTTCCTGGGAGTAAAGCATGGGATAAAGGGCACTAAGGCAGTTATAGCTCCCTTTATCATTGAAGGGTCTGTGTACTTCCTCATAGGCAGGCACATATTTTTAAATGGACCTTATCCCCTGTAAGAGACCTACTAAGTTCTTGATACTATACCTTCACTTTGCATATTTTGCCTCAAATCCTCAGAAGGATTCTACAAGGTAAATGCGGTCATACCTACTTTTTGGGAGAGGAAACATGTTTAGAGAGATTAGCTATGCCTAGGTTCTGTCCACTGTCCAGTTTGTCTGTCTATAGGTGAGGGGATCGTGAAAGTACCTTGTTCCTGCTGGAAACCAGTTACTTGAAGCATGGATTATTGAGCATAGAGGGCCAATGACTATTGCTTTGTATAAAGGTTGTTCTTGAGGTGCATACTGCTTCATTCAGCATGGGTTGGCGGGGGTGGGGCGGGGGTGGTGCTGGGCCTCAGACTCTGGGCCTCATGGATGCTATGTAGGTATTATACTGTTGAGCTATGTCCTGAGCCCATCTCCTGCAGTCCTTGTTTCTCTTCAGGGTTTGTGACAATCCCATAGTCACTCATTTGGCTGTGCTGGGTCCCTTGGAAAGGAGATTAGAGAATGCTTCTCTAAAGAAGTTAGCTTGTATAATTAAAGATCTAGACAGTAAAGAACTGCGTCTTATGCCTGGCCCGTGTGTACTGAAGTAAATGGATATGCCATCAAGCCGGCTATAATTTGAAACAACTCCACAACAATTCAATTTAACGTCTCCATTCGCTTACACCAAGTCTGACTTTTACAACTGTCTGGCTTGCCGCCAGTTATCACAAGAGATTTGGAAATTATCTCATAACAAAGTTAATTTTAATTCATTGTTTAAATATATGCCATAAAAGGAACTTCAGAGACTCAGACTAATGCAGCACTTGAACGGTTAGACTTTGTGCTGGGAAACAAAACAGTGGTGGAATGATGGTGCCTGGAAAACAGGGAGAAATTAATGCTTTCGTGAAGGCTCTCAAGTTGAAGTAACTAGAAGCCGGAGTGTGTTTATGTCTTTATTAGAGTTCTGTATCGTAGAGGTAATTTTCCCTGAGGAAAGTTTGGGTTTTTAAAAACAACCGGTGAGTAGTTTGCATACTGCAGCCTTATTTAGCTGTCTTCACCGTGTCACTCGAGGCTGTTTGTTAGGCTATGTCTTTGCTTCGGTGTGTCAGTATTTCAGTCCTTTTCTGGGCAACGGTGACAACAAGGACTTTTCTGGAGTCCTAAACCTCTGTGTCAGCTTCCATCATCTTCACTGACTGTGTCAACATGTTGTGGAGAGTGACCTGTTTACTAAATAGCCAGACATTCAAGGAAGAAATTCGGAACTAACTAAATAGACTTTCTCTAATTATGTCTCTCTCTTTTTTTCTTCTGGAGAGGGTAGAAGCTAAGTCAGACCCCTAAAACATTTTGTTGTGAACAGTTTTGGTGATCAAACCCGGGTCCTCAAGAGTGTGGAACAGTCACCAGACCACCTAGCTACCCTTCCAACTCCCCAGCTCTGTCAGGTTTTTTAGGTTTGCTTCCATGCTTTTAAAGCAGATACTGTCAGGCGTTAGATTTGTGCGGAACATAGCAGGCACCAGCGGTAGAGTGCCTAATTTGGCCTCACAGAACACTGAAACAGTGTGCGGCTTTCTCTTTTTATTTCCCTGTGAATGAATGAGTCTCTGAATTTCTCATAAAAGAGGTTTTATTGGTGTTCCCTGTGCTGGGTGTTGGCTTGAGATCCCGAAGCTGCCCCAGGATTGTTAGAGCCTGCCTGTGTTTATTGACCTCGTTTACATGTTTTAAGCCTTATCTGATACATGCTTTGGACACCTGCACCTCAGTCACAGTACGAGGCGTCATTTAAAGGTGAGGAGAGGAATGCTGGCTTCCGTCCCTCATCCTTGGCTGAAGCACTGGGAATAAAGGGCGGGGAGTTGCCAAAGGGCTGTGAATATGCTGGAAGCAGGGAGGCCACCAAAGTCCCCAAGAGCCAGATGCTTGGAGCTGAGTGTGAGAGGTTGAAGCGCACAACTTCTGCAGTTCCACAGTCATCCCGCACTCTGGAGGCTGCGGCAGGACGATTGCCATGAGTTTGAGGGGAGCCTGGGCTGTGTAGGGAGCTCTAGATTAGCTGTGCGACAGACAGCACTGTGAGACGCTGTATTGAAAAGTACGGCAGACAAGAAGGATTGACCTGGCAGGGAAAGAGAATATCCCCCAAACCTTTGCATCCATTCACTTCTCTGTTTCTTTTCTCTCTTCCTCTGGGTTTCCCCAGCTTTCTTAGTCCGCCATAGCCCCTCAGCACATGGGTATTTTTATCACCCCACGACTCTGCAGCTCGTTTGTACCATTTCATACTTTTTCCTGCCAAAACTCTAATCATGGCCCTTTTCTAGACCCCAGACAGCAAAGCCAGCAAGCGCCCTGGGAGAAAACAGCTCCACTATGGATAGAAATCATTATTGGTTCTCTATAGATATTTACTCACAGATTTAATTTGCAATCTTGTTGGCAAGTGGTGATCAGATAGTTAAGTTGGAATGAGTAAGCGGTAGGAAGAAGGTCACTCAGCTAGCCCTCAGATGCCAGTGTTTGTTCTGTTTACTTGAGAAGCCATTGCCACTGTCAGGTGGGTCATGTTCCCCATATGACTGTTGGCATTGCAAACAGTGTGCAGCTTCAATGGACATTAAATGGAAATGGAATTGTGTTGCAGTTGGGGATGTTGGTCGGGGGTAGAACACATGCTTAGCATGTCTAAATCCCTGTGTTCTTGTCTTAGTTAGGGTTTCTACCATGGTGAAAAAACACCATAACCAAAGGCAGCTTGGGGAGGGTTTATTTCCACTTAAACCTCTCAGATCGTGCTCCATCACTTAGGGAAGTCAGGGTAGGAACTTAAGGCAGGAACCTGGAGGTGGGAACTGAAACACAAACCGTGGAACACTGCTTCCTGGCTTGTCTGTCTGTGGCTTGCTCAGATCGCTGTCTTACAGGATCCAGGAACACCGGCCCAGAGTGGCATGACCTACAATGAGCTAGGCCCACCAACACCAATCGTTAATCTAGAAAATCACTACAGACTTGCCTAGAGGCCAGCTGGTGGGGAGCATCTTCTCAGTTGACGTTCCCATATATGTCTAGGTTTGTCCTAAGTTGACATGAAACTGACTGGGACAGTCCTATTAACAGCACCTATCCCAAAAGATGACTTACATATATTCTAACAGGAGAAACTAAGGTCAGAGATGTTATAAATACTATTGACTATAATCCAGTACTCATTTTTAAAATAACACTCCAGAAGAGATCAAATTAAGGTAGCCACTCCCCTTGTAAGCATAAGCTTCTCCCTCCCTTTGTCTGGGCGCCCAGGTCTGGCTAGCTTTACAAGCATCCAGAACCATGCTGTTACTTGTCTTCTAAGTTGCTTGGATGAGCCTGGCAAACTGACTGGGAGTGAAAGGCACTGTGCACGATGGGATGCTACATAAATATAAGTCCAATTTGTAACTATGGCTCTGAATTTTGTAGCTGACCATCACCACATGTGACGTTGAGGAAGGATAGGTATCTTTCCTTGTCTCCAGCTGTGGTTGGATCACCTGCTGCCCTTGGGCCTCACTGCTGGAGACAGCCTGGTGTCCACACCTCACTTCATGCTGTGACCTGTAACACCCATCTCATTCACTCCATTGTTTGTTCCTCTGGTTGGGGCCACAAAGAGCTTACTAAGCTAGACAGGTTCTGAACTGGCCTGCTCCTTGTGGATAGTGTGTTCTGTCTAATACCAGTGGATAGGATTTCCCTATGCCTTACTATACAACACACCATCCTCTTGACAGAGGTGTGTGGGTGGCCAGCTTCTAACACTGGAGGTGACAGGAAGGAAGGTACTACAAAACCGATGTAGGATTTGGGGCCTTAAGCATCCCATCTGCATGCTAGGTACCTGACCTCAGGAACCTTGGGAAGTTTGAGACTCCGTTTCCAAGGCAGAGCTTTTTAAACTTTTCCCACGCTGGGCCCTTGTTTACTAAGAAGTTCTGACCTGACTTGATAGGTTTATGAGCCAAACATTTACTGATAACAAATCATCAGATATTTTATTTTAAAAAATTCTTTGGTATATGTAGAATTTTAACATATATATTAAAGATGAAAGCAGATTTGTTTTCTGTTGAGATTAGTGTAATTGTTTTTACCTAGAGAGCTAAACCTTGGCTGATTATTTGATTCTTTAGGAAGTAAAGTATCTTCAGTGTTTTTCAGAGTTGGTGGCTGTTTGGTTTTTTATCATTGTCAATGTTCAGAACACCATGTCACATGGTTACATAGCATAAAATATCAGGATGTTTTATGATTCCAAGTCTTTATTTCACAAACTGTTGGAAATTCTGTCCTCATCTAAACCAAAATTCATTTAATGACCTTTAAATGAAGCTCAAGTCAGCAACCCAAACATCAACTAGTACAATCACACATTTTAACACAATACAGTTCAGAACACACTGATTTGATGCCTGCTGAGCAATGGTGGCTGGGAAATAGTCGAAGTTTTGTTTCCTGGGCCCTGGAAGATGGCTTCGTTTGTAAAGTGCTTTCTGTTGCTGTGGTAAGCACCATGACAAAGAACAGCTTACAGGGAAAGGGTCGTTTCATCTTGGAGATCTTAGTCCATCACTGAGGGAAGAGAGGGCAGGACCTTAAGCAGGGACCATGGAGGAAAGCTGCTCTCTGACTTGTTCCCAGACGCATGTTCAGCTGCCCTTCTTTATAGAAGGCTCGCTCGCCTTGGGTTGGCACTGCCCACAGTGGGTGGGACCTTCCTATACCAATTAACAATCAAGAAAATGCCCCCAGACATGTCCACAGGCTAGTCTGATGGGGGCAGCTCTCCAAATGAGATTCGTCTTTCCTGGATGTGTCAAGTTGATAGCCAAGATCAGCTGTCACACAGTACAGCTTGAAGACCAGATTTTAGATTTCCAGAACACACATACAAAGCCAGGTGTGGTGGACATGTGTCTGTAATCCTAGTCCTGGGGTGACAGAAGCAGGAAGATCCTTAGAGCTTGCTGCCAGCCTAATTGGTGAGCTCTGGGTTCATAAGGAAGGTGCCTGATACTAGCATCAGGTCTACACACACACACACCCACACCATACGTGCTCGCACACACACACACACACACACACAGCTGCATGCACACAAACACACACATAAGCACTCACACGTACAGAAAATCTCCGTCTTCCATAATTAAGCCATCTCACTTCTATAAGAGCAGAAGAGTTGGTGTGAATGGTAAATAAACAAATAAATCAAATATTGCACTTCACAGTAGTCTCTAGTCTGAGTCAGACCATTCCAGGATGAGTTCTTAGCGTGACAGCGCATGCCGTACAGAGTCTCTGAGTTGTGTGTCCAGAACCCTCACCTCAGTTGTTTGACCCCATGTGGGGCTCTGACCTGCAGCTTAAGAAGGTGTGTCTTGGGCTCTGCCACCTCTAGATGGGTGTGTGGCCATTGTTGCCTCCCAGTGGTGGGTCTCATCAGGAACCCTTCCCTGCATTACAGACCTGGCAGCAGAGGAAGCAGCTAGTGTTTGAAAAGGCTGCAGGTCTAGCTGCAGCATTTCCTGTCTTACAGATTGATGGTGTCTAGCTGTTCTGCTGATGTCATTGTGTATCTGTGTTTCCAAGTGAGTGCAACAGAGGAGGAGGGTGGCTTTAATCTAGCAAGAGCTCATTACCCCTTGAGGGATGAAGGGTAGGCTCCTGGCTTACTTCTGTTTGATTTGTTTGCTTCATTGGGGGAAAACAAATGACTGTGTCATCCTATAGAGAATTCTACTTTCTCGTTGACATACAAATAAACAGCCTCCCACATTTGATGTATTTATTTATTTATTTTACCACTGCTGGAACCATTAGCTTCTTAAAAACCGCATTGTTATGTTGCTTTACTATATTTTGACCTTCATTTTTGGATGGGAAGAAAAAAACAATAAATATGTCTCTATATTTTATTATACAGCAAGTGAAGCACTCTTAACTACAAATGACCACTAGACACCAGAATCCTCTAAAGTCTGATGGATGAGCTGAAAAACCAAACCACACCACAGGGAGGAGGATGGGGGGGGGGTAGAGGCAGTGTAAATTGTTTCTGGCAGTACCTTTATCTTGAGGATTCAGCTTTTATCCATTCATTAAAAGAAAGCATTAGAATGCCCTCTTCTCCCTTGTTTGTCCCCTTTATCTGTCACAATGTAGATGGTAATGAGTACATTTGTTTGTTTTCATTAGAAGTGCACATCTGCCTGCAGAACCCATAATATAAAAATGTTAGGTATTGGCTGTTAGGAGCTTCTAGAAATGTGAGCTGTGCCAAGGCAAACATGTAATTGGCAACTGGTCCCATGTAGTCTGCATCCTTCCTCTTCATAGTCCTGCTGCTCAGGATTTTGGGGCCTGGCATCCAGGCTCCTGTGATCTTGCAGTTGTTTTTCTGATCTATCTGCCAGAGTCAATTTGTCATTAGCCAAGTCTGACTTGAGCAGTGGGTTTCCAAGTCTTTGCCAGGCAGGTACTGTAGATGCTTAGGAGAAGGTCTCTCACTGCTCTGTTGCTAGGTTACTGAACCCTGAAGTACTGAACCCTGAACATACCGTCTATGCTCCAGATTTGTTATTTATGGTTGCAAGCAGCTGCTGTTCATATTTTGGATGGTAAACAATGAGATAGAAAATGAATAAGACCAAATAGTTAGACACAGCACCGCAACAAATAACTACAAGCAGATGTCTAGGACATGCTCGGCTAAGGATACTGATTTGAAGTTACTGTTTATGCTCAGAGAGTTGGCGCCTACCTTTACAGAGCTGTGGTGTTAACTCAGCCAAGAACTTGAACCCTGTCAAGTTAAGAACTAGATGATGAGGCCGCAGATGCTGCTGCAGTCCAGTGCTCCTGGGCTAGTGGTGGGGTTAAAAGCATCAGTTTTAGATATGGGATCTTTACGTTTTCCCCTTTTATTCTTTCCATTGAAATTTCTCCTTTGTTCGTATTTTTAATCATGTGGGAAACTTTTATTCAGAGAATATATTTACCAAAATTGTGGTATAATTATATAATCAACATTTGACCATTTGAAAAAGCCCAGGATAGTGATTTTTTTCCACCTGCTCTTCTCATAAAAGTTTTTAAAGCTGAAATTACTATTGTTTCTCATCCTACACACTTCTAATCAGCATATAAAGTAATAAACATGTGTTAGCCTCCTACCTTTTGCAACGATTTGCACAGTATCAGGCTCATCAGAAAGCACAGCTGGCCCTCAAATTTATAAACAACACCAAGACAAAAGTTCACAGTACAAAACAACAGTGTATAATTATTTTATAAATGAGAGTTAAGTGCTAACTGCAGAGAGAGAAGACTCCAAATGGTCCAAGAAAGATGGAGAGGAAAGATACATGCAGACATTTAGCAACTTGGATCATGCTGTGTGAGTGGTTCTGATGGACCTGTGCTGAGTAGGTCCAGTAGACCCAGGCTGATGACATTAGGCAAAAGGAAGTGCTGTGGCCTAGAGCAGCATTTCCTAGAGATGTTAAGATGTGTTCTAGCCTTTGAAGGGTGGGCAGGCTTTGACAGCAGGCAGAAGTTATAGGCAGAGTTCTGGTTAAGGGTGTGACTGAGAACACAGACTTTTGTAGCTAGACACCACACTTGTTACATCAAGGCACCTGTAAAATCTATATGGGATGATGGCATATGTGTATGGAAAACCTTCAGTCATGTGACAAGGATTTAAGCCTCTTCTTGGAGAAATTCGCTTATTACTTTCTAAGAAAGATGTATTTAATTGTGTGTGTGTGTGTGTGTATGTGTGGGATATATGCTATGTGTGCAGGTGACTTTGGAGGCCAGAGGCATCAGATCCCTCTAGGTGCTAGTGACCAAACTCAGATCCTCTGCAAGAGGCTCTTAGCTGCTGAGCTGTCTCTCTACCTTACTACATTTTTAGTGAACACATATTCTAAGCTATGCTCTATTAGAAGACGTGGTTAATGTGAGGTGTGATGGCATGTGACTGTTGACTGTTACCCCAGCACTCAAGAAACTGAGGTAGGCTTGGTTACACAGCAAGACTCTGCTTTAAAATGGTACACAAGAATAAGAAATGCCATAGACTCCCAAGGAGTCTACACTTGGTATTTCTAGAAATGATAGACAGGTGATTGGGAATGAGAGCCATTTTGCACATATGGTGGCTTTGAGGTGGGTCACCACCACTGGCTCCAGCATTTTTGGGGGAAGGTTTGCTTACATACACCAAAAGTCAGGCAAAGATGAGGCAGGAGAACCCATTTCTATGCAAGGTTTCCAGCAAACACATAGGTGGGGAGACACAACATCCTGCTGCTTGGCATTTGGAGAATCATTGAGTTTCTAGTTTTTCCCCGTCAGAGCTTCCAACACAGCAGTGGGAAAATACAGAGATGTGGGTCTGTCTTCAAAGGACTACTGCTCTCAGTGTGTCTTCTAGACTGGCATATCTAAGAGATACCACAATGATGTACATGCAGGCTTTCTCTGGAAATGTGCAGGCTTGAAGGGCACTTGGTGAGACCCATGTGATGGTGTTAGTTATTCTAAGGCAGTAGGAGGAAGCTGTAGTGGTTTAGCGGGTCTGGGTGAAAGTTAGTAATCTAAGTTCCCCAGCATTCAGTGTCTCATTTATGGCTTAGGAGCCCAACCTTAATCAGTCTGGGGTTGTGTCTCGATTCAGAATCCATCTATCTTAAAGTCTTTATCCTGGAAGCATTAGTGAGTACTGGTGGATGTGAGGCTAGAAGAAGGCCTCAATTTATCTTTGTTATGCAAAGTTGATGAGATTCTTACGAAGTAAGACTTTTTAGTAAAAGTTTGAATCGTTTTCTGATGCTTTCACAGCCGCCATCCTAACATCCATTGGACATGACTATGCAGTTTTCCCTCTTTCAGGTAAAGCAAAATGTAAACAAAGGGATATAGTAAAAACTGAAGTTTTAAGGCCAGGTCCAGAGATGATCTATAAATACTAATTTTAATTTTCATCCTAACTTTTTAGAAATGTTTTCAGTGAGTTCTATGAATTAGAAACATGTTGTCTTTACTTTTCCCAGCCTGGAGTGGTAGTAACAGGGATGAAGTAGAACTGGGGGGCAGTGTGGTGGTCCTCATAGCACATGGGGACACTGTGGTGGTCCTCATAGCACATGGGGACACTGTGGTGGTCCTCATAGCACATGGGGACACTGTGGTGGTCCTCATAGCACATGGGGACAGTGTAGTGGTCCTCATAGCACATGGGGACAGTGTGGTGGTCCTCATAGCACATGGGGACAGTGTGGTGGTCCTCATAGCACATGGGGACAGTGTAGTGGTACTCATAGCACATGGGGACAGTGTGGTGGTCCTCATAGCACATGGGGACAGTGTGATAGTGGTCCTCATAGCACATGGGGACAGTGTGATAGTGGTCCTCATAGCACATGGGGACAGTGTGATAGTGGTCCTCATAGCACATGGGGACAGTGTGATAGTGGTCCTCATAGCACATGGGGACAGTGTGGTGGTCCTCATAGCACAGCAGTAATGAACAGCTTGCCCTGTGTGTGTCTGTCGTTTTTTAGGCATATGTAGCCACTTGCAGGTGAGCCACCCATTGGTGGTTTTATAAGAGCTAGCTGGACCAGAATGCGGCCAGATCCTCATTTGACTTCTTCAAGACCTCTCTGGTAGAATAGTCACTCACTGAGCTCAGAGTTGAGTACTCTGTTTCAGATGAAGCCTCCATATCTCCAGTGAGACATGCTTGTAGCCAAGCATGTCTTAATGCTGCGCTGTGGGCCTTCTGGCTCATCTTGTAGAGTCCTATTGAGCTTGTCACATGGTCACTTTCCGTGCTGTGGATGAGTAGGAGAGAACACCATGTCCACAAACAAGACGACTTCAAGTAGGGAAGATTGGATTGAATCAGAATGATTGTTTCAGTCAGTCTCAATTTCTGGTAACATTTACAAGGTCATCATAGCTTGAGACCTTTAGCCCTGCATGTTCCTTCATAGATTTTCAGTGGCCAGATAAGAACAGCCAGGCTAAAGAGGAGCATCTCTTCTGTTTGTCCTCTTGGGAAACAGTCAGAGATGAACTGCAGGTGCAACGAAAAGACCTTTCAGCCCAGAGTTAAGGTTAACTGTGGTAGTGGCAGGGCCAGCTGACCTGCTCTAGGGCATGGCCATCACTCTGTGACCTTGTCTTGTCCTTTAGGATCTATTCTCTAGCTTCTTATAACAGTGATGGCACAGAATGGCTTTTTTGGCTGAATGCTGCAAAATCAAGGAAGTTCCCCAAAGCCTTACGCTTTCCTTGAGAAAAATATGAAAGAAAGTTGAGATACTTAAAAAACAAAATCCAGTTTAGTATGTGAAAGGGCCTGACTTATGCTGCCCGAAAATGATGTTTATAATTTAATCTTCTGAAGACGCCATTCTTAAGTTGTTATTTGCCATGGAAAACCAGCCAAGGACTTAAATTCCATTGAGAACAAACAACCAAAGACTGATTTGTCAGATGGGTCCCTTTCTGAAGTGTTGCTGTTCATGTATTAATTCTGACTAAAAATGGGGAAATACATGCAGGAGGCTGGATATCTTATTGTGAATCTTTGGACGCTAGTGGAAGGTGGAAAATAAAATAGGTTGTAAAAAAAAGTAAAAGTATTTTCAAAATAATAGCACATTTCCCCCAGGACACATTATGGCCACTATTCTAGTGCCAAAAAACTTTGAAAATTCTTCACAACTCCTCTCCTGTCTTTTTGGGGAGAATAAAACTAACATTTTAAATTCTCTATGATGGCCCAGATAAACATTTTGAACTTTGATCATTGGTGATACAGTAAAGATGTCACTGTCCATGGGGGTAAATTAAGAGATGGGATTGAAGGCAGATCCCTTCCTTAAAAGTATTATGTGCCATCTCTCTGTAGAAAGATGTTTCCAAGATATTCCATCCATTGCCATTTATTTACCGACTGTTGGCTTGCCATTGTGGTGGAAAGAATACAGTGAGAAATTACTGGACCGGTTGTAATCTTGGAAATCCCCTAGCAAAAGAGACAGGTATGTAAGCTGGTAACAATAAGCTCCATGCGCACTGGAGCTGAGAATTAGTGTATTTGCACACAGCCCTTACCTGTAGAGCCTTAGCATATACTACACAGAGACTGACTGCCCCCCATACAACAGAAACACTTGGTGTACTGGCTGGTTTTGTGTGTCAACTTGACACAAGCGAGAGTTATCAGAGAGGGAGGAGCCTCAGTTGAGGAAATGCCTCCATGAGATCCAGCTGTAAGGCATTTTCTCAATTAGTGATCAATCGGGAGGGCCCAGGCCATGGTGGGTGGTGCCATCCCTGAGCTGGTGGTCCTGGGTTCCATAAGAAAGTAGGCTGAGCAAGCCAGTAGGCAGCACCCTTCTCTGGCCTCTGCATCAGCTTCTGCCTCCAGGGTCCTTAAGCTTGAGTTCCTGTTCTGAATCCCTCCAATAACAGACTGCGATGTGCAGGTGTAAGCCAAATAAACCCATTCCTCCTCAACTCGTTTTATGGTCTTGGTGTTTCATCGCAGCAGTAGAAACCCTAACTAAGACGCCTGGCACTGCTCGGGGCTCTTTATTTGCGTTACACAAGGGCACACGCTTCTCCTTCTGCAGAATGCGCTCCCTCTCCCACTTCTCTCTCCATGGTGGGTAAGCCCACTAACCTTTGTTTACTAAAACCAATAACCTGCCACAGCTAACCCCTCCCCCATTTATTCTTCCCAGTTTTTCGACTCTGTTCTTCTAAAGTTCGTCAGTGTGCCATTAATAGTGAGGACTGTGACGATAGGTACTTACTCAGTGGCTGTTTCTTCATGCCAGGTATCATCTCAGGTGCTTGGCATAGGGCATCTCTCCTGTCTACATTCTCAAGACTTGATCTCTTCATACAGATGAGACTCAAGGCATGGTGAAGTAAGGAACTTGCCCATACGTCCTTTGCTACAAGACACTGGGTGTAATTTTTCCACCTCATTAGAATGGGGTACCTGAGATAGAAACATCTCCCCTCCCCACGAGGTTTTATCTATTTACATTCACAAACAGTAAAAGAGAGGCTTTCCTGTAGAGGTGTGTCTCCGTCAGCAGCCACCTGCTTCAAAGTCTGGGGTTAGTGGGCCTTCACAGACTCCATGCACACTTGGATTGTGCGGCTGAGTTCCTAGAATGAGAGCTCTTAGGCCCAAGGAAGCCCCTGTGTCCAGGCTCTTAGAAGGAAGAGGGGAGGGAAGCGGTAAGAGGTGTGTTTATATTTTTATTTATATGTATTTATTTATATTTTTAGGGAAACCGCTTTGAAGTTGTAGGACTAAGATCTTTTCAGCATTCCTACTTTATTTCAACGTAATACTAATTCTGGCTGTATTAAATATATCCACTCTCAAATATCAATACCAAATTTAGTTCTCAAATAAAATCCATGGAGTCCTTAATGTTTCCAAGTTATGAAGACTTGTTTGCTTCTGGTTCATGCTTGTTTAGTTTAATTTTTTGAAAGATTTGTTTTTATTTCTGTATATGTATGAGTGAGAGGAGGGGAGGAGGGAGCTTGTGTGTGTGCCTTGGGCACAGGTGGAGGAGAGTTTGTGTGTGTGAGCCTTGGTCACAGGTGGAGGAGAGAGTGTGAGCCTTGGACACAGGTGGAGGAGAGAGTGTGAGCCTTGGACACAGGTGGAGGAGAGAGTGTGAGCCTTGGACACAGGTGGAGGAGAGAGTGTGAGCCTTGGACACAGGTGGAGGAGAGAGTGTGAGCCTTGGACACAGGTGGAGGAGAGTTTGTGTGTGTGAGCCTTGGACACAGGTGGAGGAGAGTGTGTGTGTGTGAGCCTTGGGCACAGGTGGAGGAGAGTGTGTGTGTGTGAGCCTTGGGCACAGGTGGAGGAGAGTTTGTGTGTGTGAGCCTTGGGCACAGGTGGAGGAGAGTTTGTGTGTGTGAGCCTTGGTCACAGGTGGAGGAGAGTGTGTGTGTGTGAGCCTTGGGCACAGGTGGAGGAGAGACTGTGAGCCTTGGGCACAGGTGGAGGAGAGTTTGTGTGTGTGAGCCTTGGACACAGGTGGAGGAGAGTTTGTGTGTGTGAGCCTTGGTCACAGGTGGAGGAGAGAGTGTGAGCCTTGGTCACAGGTGGAGGAGAGAGTGTGAGCCTTGGGCACAGGTGGAGGAGAGTTTGTGTGTGTGAGCCTTGGTCACAGGTGGAGGAGAGTTTGTGTGTGTGAGCCTTGGGCACAGGTGGAGGAGAGTTTGTGTGTGTGAGCCTTGGTCACAGGTGGAGGAGAGAGTGTGAGCCTTGGACACAGGTGGAGGAGAGAGTGTGAGCCTTGGACACAGGTGGAGGAGAGAGTGTGAGCCTTGGACACAGGTGGAGGAGAGTTTGTGTGTGTGAGCCTTGGACACAGGTGGAGGAGAGTGTGTGTGTGTGAGCCTTGGGCACAGGTGGAGGAGAGACTGTGAGCCTTGGGCACAGGTGGAGGAGAGTTTGTGTGTGTGAGCCTTGGACACAGGTGGAGGAGAGTTTGTGTGTGTGAGCCTTGGTCACAGGTGGAGGAGAGAGTGTGAGCCTTGGTCACAGGTGGAGGAGAGAGTGTGAGCCTTGGGCACAGGTGGAGGAGAGAGTGTGAGCCTTGGGCACAGGTGGAGGAGAGAGTGTGAGCCTTGGGCACAGGTGGAGGAGAGAGTGTGAGCCTTGGGCACAGGTGGAGGAGAGTTTGTGTGTGTGAGCCTTGGTCACAGGTGGAGGAGAGTTTGTGTGTGTGAGCCTTGGGCACAGGTGGAGGAGAGTTTGTGTGTGTGAGCCTTGGTCACAGGTGAAGGAGAGTTTGTGTGTGTGAGCCTTGGGCACAGGTGGAGGAGAGTTTGTGTGTGTGAGCCTTGGACACAGGTGAAGGAGAGCCTCAGAGGTCAGAAGGAGTTGGTTCTTCTGGAACCAGAGTTAGAGGCAGTTGTGAGCCACCCAGTGTGGGTACTAGGCACTGAATTTGGGTCTTCTGCAAGACGATTTTTGAGAGTCCACACTGCTGTAGGTGCGTGGTGTTAATCAAGCACTCTTTGGCTGCTGCATTCTCAGAAGCTGTGTTCACTACTCACGGACTTGGACTTACCTAAGCAAGTAACAGCAATAGTTTTGAGACACAATGTAATGGCACAAAGTTCTTGTCCTTAGCTCGAAGCTTTTTTTTCTAACCAGTTCCCTACAAGACTCACTTCTAAGTAATGTCAGGCTTAGACTTATAAGCATCTGCTTCCAAAAAAAAAGTGTGTATGTAAATGAAATCAAGGTGAGATCTAACCGGCATTTAAGAAAGAAGCTTAGCGGTTGAAGTCCAGCATTGGTCCACGGGCAGGCCTGCGCGTGTTTGTTAGCCTAGTGTTCCCTATTTCTACTTTCCACCTTGTTTCACTACCTCACTTGGAGGACCCCACAGAAATGTGTCCTCTTGCATAAGGCCTGCTTCTCCTGTATTTCTTTGACCTACCTCTGTCCAACTGTTGTTTGTAAAGATATTTTCTATTAAGAAAACAGAAGTCAAAATTCATGTGTTATGGGAGTTAATAGCATGCTGTTGATCAACATGATACCAGATGATTGTGAAGGGAGGGGTGAGAATGTTCTTTGATGCTAACAGGGAGATTTGACTTCCAGATACCTTCATGTCAAATGTGACATCTCTGTGTATTTTTAGCAATCACAGTGAAAAGGTGTTAACAGTAGCTCAAAGATACCAAAGCTTCAAGATTAGAAATCACTTCCAAATTTTCTTTCTTCTCCACCACCCCCAGGTGGGCTCTTGTATTAACACTCATTATTGGGAAACACAGCAGATGGGCAAACAGACTAATGTGTGTGTGTGTGTGTGTGTGTGTGTGTGTGTGTGTGTGTGTGTGTGTAGGTGTAGGTGTGTAGCTTAGATGCTGGCTCTTTCTTCAATAAAAGAGGAGCTTCTAGATGTTGTCTTGTCTTGCTTTCCCTTTTTAATCAAAAGTACAAAAGGGACCACTTCACTCTGGTCTATTAATAATGCAATCACATCCTTTTCTTAATTGCTGATTTCATAGCCCTCTATATGCCCATTGCAATCAGAATTTGATTTCTTTCTAGTCCTGAAGGCCTCCTGTGGGCCTTCATGTCCATGTTCTTTCTGGCCTAGGGTTTCTTTATGGGTTTTATCTTTTTTTAATTTGTTTTTTTTTTAGATGTGTTTTTCTTCGCAAGAAAATTGTCTCAAACATTTTGGCATTTTTATGCTAAATGAAAAGTTCTTTAATTAGTTAGTGGAAAATAAAGGTTACCTATACCATTATGTAATCAGAAATCTTTTGCTGTAGTCTTTTTGTTTAAACAAAAGGGTCATTTATCTCTTTAACTTTTCTCAAAAATAGAGTTTTCCTTTTCAGTTTTATGAAAGTGATCTTTAAAATGAAACTCTTTTTTTCCTTTTAAGAGGGCTGAAATACGCAGTATGTGATATTCATGTGTGCATATAGACAGAATTTGCCATGCTACACTATGAGTTAGTATGGAGTAGTACTCTCATGATGCTGCAAGAGCCTTGGATCAGGTTTTAGGGGAAGGATGTACACCCATGGTCACACATCTTTAAAGTCTTTCAAAAAATTGAAATAGGTTTGTAGATTTGCTGATGCATTTTATTAAAAAATGGGGAAGTGGTCTATACAGATGGCATTGGATTAGGTTAGGTCATGGTATTGTGGTTCCCACATTTTGAGGACATTACACATGTTATGTAGGCCCCAATTGTTTGAGGAGAATGATACACAAAGTCATAAGCAGTTAATTTGGCTCTGTTTTCTGAGATGCCTGATGGTCCTGTCTCATAGATTATTTAGCTTGAAAACAAACCAACCTGTGAGTCAGTTTCAGAAGTGTCCATCAAACTTCAAAGAGATGCTTCAGTTCAGTTCTCACGCTGTGATCTGCAGCTTCAAGCAACAGCGTGCTGTTAATAACGATACGTGAAAATGGGGACTCTGCTTGCACCGGGAACCTTGCCTCTGAGTGCTGTGGTTTCAGAGACATAAATGAGTAGGCCAGGTGGGGGTGGGGAAGAACCCAAGCAGAGTGAAGGAAAGGTGGAAGCTGAGAGGAGGCCAGTGTTTATGTGAAGGTACAAACTGAAGGGGAGGCATTTCTGAAAGATTGTTCAGCCGGAAGTCTTAAGTTGAATTCAGGTTGAGTGAGAGAATCTTAAGTAGAGATGAAACCTTGACATGACACACTAGTATAAAAGGTTATGCATTTCAAAGGTGTTTTAATGGTTCCTTAGTTGTGGTCTGGTCTTAACCCCAGGGCCTCTCTAGACTCACTTTCTCAAAGCTGAGTCAGGTGCTGGGCGGTGAAGACCTTGTTGTCCTGTATTGCATCTGCAGTAGCTGGACCACGTTGCTGTGAAACTGGTCTAATTACCTCCTTCACTAATCATTTATATTCTGTGGGGGCAGAGAGGAAATTCATCTTACCACTGTGTGCTTGGTACCTACGAATCACAGTCTGTTACTAAGGAGTTTTCAATTAACAACTGCTAATTAAATGATTGAATGATTGGACAAGTGCTTATGACATAGTCAAAACTTTTCGTTGCTGATCCATGCATGATTAACTTCAGGAATTGGAGATTTGCCCCTCAAATGACTTTACACTGATAATGGAGAGAGAGCTCCTATTGGGTGACAGTGCTTATTAAAACATAATTAGCTGAGTGTGGTAGTGTATGCCCATAGTCCCAGCTACATGAGAGGCTGAAACAGGGAGTTCAAGACCCCTCGGCCCCCCTCCCCATGATATCACATGATATGATATATACTAAATACATATGTAACTAAACTGAAACTTCCTCTGGAATGGTTTGAATTGGGTATAAATTGTGACTGTGTACCTATTAACCTGACCCTCACTCCAGTACTTGAGTAATAGAGACATCCTTTAAAAAAAAATCTTACATTGTTTTATCCTTGTTAGCAAGAAGCAACATGTTCTTTTTCATGTAACTTTAACTTCTTACATTCAAGTAGATTTTTAACTGAAGCACAGCTTTTATAAATGAGAAGCAGCATGCAATGCCTCTTGGGGTCAGGAGGCTCATTCCTGTCGGACACTGATGTTACGGTGGTCTCTCCGCATCTGTGAGTTCAACTTCCATGGTTTCAGTTACCTGAACTCAATGACACTACTAATGTTCTTGCCTCATCCCAAAGAGAATACCATGCCTCGTAGTGCCATACAATGCTTCTATTTTATTACTAATCACCGCCGCTCTCTTACAGTCTCTAATTTGTAAAGTCATTTTTTTCACAAATATGTATGTAAGGAAAACAGTGTATGCAGCGTTGCTTCTGCTCTGTTTTCATCTGTTGGGGGTCTGGAAACGTACATACCTGGGCAGGAGTGAGACTTCAGTCTTTGTAACTACGCAAGAAATTTCAAATATGAACTTAGAATGAAAAACAAAATAAAGCCCACTGAGGCGACCGAGGAAGGGTGGGAACGTGTCTCTCTGTTCTCGGAAGCCCTGCGTGACTGGATTAGTTCATTTCCCTTTCTTCTCCTGCTTTCACCTCATTGATTCTGAAGAGGTGACAAGAGGCAAGGAGAGGTTCCTGTCTGAGTGGTTTGTCTCCCTGTGCCTGTGTGAGGTGGTCTGATTGTAGACTTCCTGTTTGGGAAGGGAGGGACTTCCCTCCACAACTATGGCCTTCCCCTATGTCGCTATTCTGGGGATGGAGGATGCTGGCCTGAGAAAGTGCTGACAGAAACCAGAAACCACAGCAGCATTGGCAGGGAGAGGACAGCAAGAACTCTTAGGTGCCATGAGCTGGGGAGGGTTTTTCACCTCCTCGCTCCTACCTGTAGAGACCAGTCTCATCTATTGTTTCAGTGATGCTTCTTCAGAAACTAGGCGAGGTAGGCAGAGGGGTAACTGTGTTACTAGTTTAATAAGTGTCGCAAGATGGTCTCCCATGATTATGATCCTAACTGCATGAAGCTGGATGGAGATGGCAAGGCCTCCAGACTCTTCATAAAGCATCACAGCCATGCCAGCCTCTGGCTACCCTGACCCTTCTGGAGCAGGTGCACACATGTGCCCTGTCTTTCCCTAGCCCGGTTCTTATTCAGCTGCTCCTCACGTCTGTATGCCATCACTGTGTTTTCAAACTCATCAGTTTCTACCACATCTTCACTACAGCACAGAAATACCACTTCCTCTCTCTAGTCACTGCCCCCACCCAGTCAGAATTTGACCTGATCTTTTGAGTTCTACGTCCTACCACGGCCCTTATTGTGTGTATATATTCTTTTTGTTGTCAGAAGCTCTTCCCCATCATGTTCCTGAGACATGTAGATGTTTCAAAGATATAACTGCTAAGTAATAGAATAGTTTGTGTGTATATTAGTATGTATACCAATAGACCTAGATTTCGTATAGCTTTACAAGATGAAAATGTTGTAACACAAGGACCTGATGTGTGAAGGAGGAGTTAGCATTAACTGTCTAAGAAACAAATGTCATGGTTTGTAATATTTCTGCAAGCAGCCTTATACTTTGTTCTCATGGTCAGTGATGAGAGAATAGTCTGAGGGATTATATGCAAGTAATAAGTCACAGTATTTATTGTCATAGTACTATATGTCATAGTATATATTATAGTTGTAGTAGTTAGTTGTAGTTATTGTTTGCATGGCTTAATTTAGCTCATTCCCTTTGTATTTAATCTCAACTATTAAATTAATTATGTTGTTAGGAAGTGCTCTTTGCTGACGTTTTATGTCTTAAGTGATCAGATTTCTGTATCCAAAGATGTCCTTTGCCTTCTAAGAAGAGCCTAGGGTCCAGCAGTTTTGTTGAAAAATGAAGCTTGCAGCTGTGTTTCAGTAGTACCATCTGTGAGACATGCCAGGCTCAACTGTTCATAGCAGACATGCGGAATGTGAGTGTTGGTGAAGGTTGAAGGAAGAATGGTGCTTTCTCGGTGCTGCCAGGGTTTCTTGAGGAGGTAAGGGGTGGAGGTGGAATGAATAAGAGAGGTATTCCGACAGAAACAGCTTCAAGATTGTAGCACCTCATTTACAGGACTGGAAAAGCTGGATAAGACTGGTGGAAATACAGCAAGAACAAAACAAAAGGAACTTTTCAGAGCACACTGGGCACAGCAAACCCTGAGAATCTGGGGCAGCTACCATCAGTGTGGCAGGGAAGGGGATCTCACTTTAACAGAATGAGAATCAGCTCTGAGTGACTTATTCATAAATGGTCCTTACACCTTTATGAGAGACCACTTGGCACACCAAGGCCATGCCAAGTATTAGACAAGTAACTGAGCTATGTGTTTTTCTCTGTCTCCCTACATTTTCTCCTCAGTCCTTAAAACAGTAAGAGCTGAGCAAAAGTTAGCACAAGGAAGCCTAAATCTTGACTTCAGTGGACTCCAGATGTCTAGCCTAGTCCAGCTGTCTACTCCAGATGCATCGTCTACTCCAGGTGCCTAGTCTACTCCAGATGCATAGTCTACTCCAGATGCCTAGTCTACTCTAGCTGCCTAGTCTACCCCAGCTGCCTAGTCTACTCCAGATGCATCACCTAGTCTATGTTTCAATGTGAGGAGGAAGATGATCTACCGAAACAAGCAAAACCTGTGAGCACTGGCCTGCAGGGAGGGATGGCAGAGGCACGGTGTGACTTACTCTAGAAGTTTTGATGTTCCAGAACGTCAGCAAGTTCATAAACCTGAAGATGCCCATGTGTCAATCAGTAGTTCTCATTTCCTTGAATAAAGTCATATGTGCTCTACATCTCTTTGAAATTGTTTCCTTCCCAACATATGTTGTGTGTGGCAGGGCTTCTAGGTTGCTTTCTGAGCAGGGATCTAGAGGGGATGATCACACTGTACTTCCTTCTTCAGCACTGAGTGTGGAATCCAGGGATTGGGCTCTCTCATTCTGCCCCCCTTAAATCCCCCGGCCCCCCGCAGGGAGCAATCCCAGGTATGGAATCTCCCTTTCTGATCTAGCCTTCTCTTCTTGCAGGCACATACACCGTGACCTACACAGCAGCAGCGGCAGAAGCAAGGTGGATTTCCTTTGTGTTTAAAGAGAAAAAAAGAAAAATGTGCCCGTGTCTGTAGAGATGCTTTGCAGTGCAGCCCGGCTGAAGCTGACCGAATGAGACTATGGGCTGTGCCTCTGCCAAGCATGTTGCTACTGTTCAAAATGAAGAGGAGGCTCAGAAAGGGAAGAACTACCAGAACGGAGATGTGTTTGGCGGTGAGTGCTAGCACGCTTTCCTCTTGGCCTGTTGGTTCCAGGCCTTTCGCTTTGGTGATAGTGAACAGCTGGACTGGTCCTTGCGTTCCACTGTTGGGTCAAAGCCATGCTCAGACTTGAGTGAAGTCAGTGCAGACCTTTTTTTCTTACTGTCAGTGTATATCGTGTGTACCTAGGGAGGCTTGGGGAGCATCGTAAAGGTTTTATACAGTGAGTTCAGATTTAACCTAAAGAACTAAAGAGGTTGAAGTTGGTACATGAAGCAATAACTTGTGTTCTGCTGTGTGACAACTGAAAATACAGGCCAAAAATGGAGTGAGTGGAGGTTTATAAATGAGAATGTGGGTGTGTTTTAGGGTCAATAGCATAAATCTACATTCGAAAATACAATGAAGAGTAATTATTATGTACCTAGTGAAAAAGTCACCCAAATTGCAGGTTCATGGCCTTTTCTCTAACCCCCCAAAATTTGCATTCTTTAAAAAATGAAGCTGCACCGGGCAGTGATGGTACATGCCTTTAATCCCAGCACTCAGGAGGCAAAGGCCGGCAGATCTCTGTGAATTTCAGGTCAGCCTGGTCTATAAAGCTACATAGAGAAAGACCAAAAAAAAAAAAAAAAAGATTCTTTGCACAAAAGCTCAGATATCTTCAGTAGCTCTGGCAACTCTGCATCTTTTTACTTGGGGATCACCAGGATAGGGTGGCATTTGTCCCTTCAGTAAGCCTGTGGCCTCTGTTGAACCAGGCTCTTCCCCATTAATACACACCAAGCCTAGGTCACTCTCAGGCATTCATTACCTGCCTGGCCACTTAATGAATTTTGAGCTTCTTGACCTTGAGTTTGTCCCTTGGAAGATCAATTTCTGCTATGATGGAATGTGAATATTTATATATAACTCAAGTTAGTACAGGGCATATGAAACAGTTTTTGCTAAATGACTTCATAGTAATATCTACTAACTGAAATATAAATAAAAAATAGTGCGTGCGTGTGTGTATGTGTGTGTGTGTGTGTGTGTGTGTGTGTGTGTGTGTGTAGAGGCCAGAGGACAACCTTAGATTATTTATCCTCAAGCACAGTCTACCTTGTTCTTTTGAGACAGGATCTCACTGGCTGGACAAGATACAGGGACCCAGCCTGTCCCGAGATTATACTGGCCTTTTTGGGGAACAGACTCAGGTCTTTGTCATATAAGGCAAGCTTTAAACTGACTGAGCCATCTCTCAGCCCTGGCATTCAGTCCATTGTAATGATTGTTCTTGAGCAGGAATTCCTTCTGTTATATTAAAATGTACTCCTGTGAAAGAGAAGTTTTGTTTCTGTAACATATTTGTCTGTGTGGCGACTTCCTGGACGATTTAGAATGTAGGGAAATATGGATATTTGAGCATTTTAGCAAAGCCAGACACCAGCTCACTGAAACTACAGAGACTGGGGAGATAGCTAATTGTAGCTAGAGTCATTATTATGACCCTTAACTGCTAGGAGAAAATGATCCCCCATCAAGGATTTGTTTAAACTAGCCTCTGCGTGATGTTCTGTACGATCGGTTTTGTAATGGAGCTACCTCAGATGGAGCTGCCACCATATGTCAATACCGGGAGGCATTTGCATTCATTTTCGTGTTGAATTTTCACAACAATCCTGTGAAATATGTGCTGTCTCAATTTGCATATGTTGAGGCTGAATCACACAAAGCTGGCTGCTTCAAAGCTGCCCAGCTGTTCAACGTCAGCATCCACATCGTTCAGGCCCTGGATCACCTCTTCGTCCCCTGCCATTCCCTAGTCTATGGCCATTCCCCATTGCCGTACACTGTTTGAGGCCTTTTGCTAAGCATCTTGGAGATCACAGAGGCAAATACTGCACAGATCTTGCAACATTTGAGAGGATAAGGAAGTGTTGTGAGGCAGAATAGGCCAAATGCTGGAAGATACCTGTCATGGTAAGACCCAGGGGACGGACTGTCTTAGCTTTAAAGGCAGAGTCAGGACCACAAGAATCTAAACTTGTTGGATAAGAGTTTAGGAAAGAGCTGGATGAGAAAAGGCTGGAAGCAATATGTGGCCTACTCAAGAATGATAAGGAATCCAGTTTGAATGATGAATAAATTATAAGTGAAGAAACCCAAGTCAGGGTTAAATTGTAGGAAAAATGAATATCAAAATCACATTCTTTAGAAAGAACATCTTATACTGCAAAGGCAAGGCTTGGTGATATTAGTATGGAATATTTATATTTTGTACCACCTAACTATCCTTTTCCTAATTTAGTTGCAACATGGATATGCAGGAAGTGTACCATGTGTATTTCTCAGATATTAGCGTATGATAGAGGAACCTTGTGCTTGTCATCTGTTGCTGGGTAGACTCTCAGTCTCAGGGGTGTGCAACAGCCAGTGCTTGGTTTTGATCTTGAGTTGCTGGGTCAACTTGAATGTTGCTTCACTCACCTCTCATCTTCCTGGTCCTACACACCATGAACCACTGAAGGCAAACCATCCTTTCTAAGAGCAAGAGTATGAACCATGTGCACCACATTTCACTAGCCAAAGCGGGTGTCACAGGCCCAAAGTCAAGAGGGAGAAAGTCCCTGCTGACCACATTGCATAATGCAGAGAGCAGCTAGAGTTTGGGTAATGAGACTGTCCCAGCTCTACCTACCTAGTCCTCTCTGGCTCTATGCACCCATGCAGTTCAAATCTAGGAAATGCAGTTAAGGAATCTGCTGAGGTGGCTTTGTTGTTTGTTTTGTTTTTTAATCTCCCTAATACTTTTTATTTATCCCAGTATTTATTATCTTGTTCATTTTTTCTAACATAAACATTTGTAAGTTTGTGGTATAATGTTAAGTAAAGCAAGAATATAAGGGTGGACAAGGCTTCACCAGTCATAAAAGATCTCTCTCTCTCTCTCTCTCTCTCTCTCTCTCTCTCTCTCTCTCTCTCTCTCTCTCTCGTGCTGAATCTTCTATGTTACTGAATGCTGTAGTTTAATTTTGGCAGGATACATCCTGCCTGTATCTCTCTATTTAAGTTAGTTTGCAGGGAGAAGCCCCCATCCTAATATTCTCACAGCTAGTACAAGGTTTCTGGTATGTTATTAGCCATTGGATATCTTCTGTCATCCATAGTCTCCAGATTCTGTTATTGTATAGTAAACAGCCTCCATCTTAGTTGAGCAATGCCGTACCGATGCATTATTTCTTGTTGCTTGGTGGATCTCTGGGGCCTGTCTGCTTTCCACCCTCAAGTTCAATCATGCACCTTCGCTTAGCTAGGATCTTATGTGAGCTGTACTATCCAAGATGTCTTCAAGCCTCTCCTGCAGACTGCTCTTGACATGTAGTTGCCAAACTTTTCAAATGGTGCCTCTCCTCCATGTGAGGAAGCTAAGGCTGCCAAGTGTCTTTTCTCCTACCTTCTTCCCTGCAGATGCTTTCTGGTTTCCAAAGGTAAACTGCATGAGCCATTTCTAAGGTCAGCAGAAAGCTTCTCTTTCTTGTTATCCCAGTTTTTTTTTTGCTTTGTTTTGAAAAATAAGTTGTGTATTTGATGGTAGGTCTGATCTCTCTTATCAGTTGGTTGACAAGCGGTGGGAAGGAAGTGCATGGTCTTTAGAGGGCCCAGGTTTCCAGAGAGTCAAGGAGCAGGATACAGAGGAATGCCCAGAGGTCAATTTGAACACTGGCAGTACCAGCTTCCCTTTGTAACGAAACTGGCTCTTAACTGCTGCTGAGTTTGGTTTAAGGAGTACCTGATGTTTATACCAGTCCTTTAAGTAGAGGCACATGGATTATCGTAGTAAAACTTTTTGGATGGCATTGTAAGACCAAACAGCTGATAATCTATCAGGAACCTGGCAGCTACCCTTCATATGGACTTAGTTATACTCTCATACTTGGTGGTACATAAAATGGCAACATGAAACAGGAGAGAGAGAGAGAGAGAGAGAGAGAGAGAGAGAGAGAGAGAGAGAGAGAGAGAGAGAGAGAGAGAGAGAGAGAGAGAGAGAATTTTATACCAATCTGCTACCTGTCCAAAACTCTTCAGGGACCAATTTCTCAGGGAAGTGGTGAAAATTAAATGATAAAATCTTTTCTGATGTAAAAGCTGTGGGAGGCAAAGTAATAATTCATTGTGTATCCCTCATAATTTTGATTGCACAAAGTGAAGATTCATTAATGACACTTTGCTCTTAACATAAGTACAGAGAGAATAATGTATATCTGTATGGTACAGTAGCCATTGGCCACACATGGCTGTGGTGTGTGGATGATATAGCTAGGCCTGAGATACTTGTACATTTTGTGCTAAATGAAGAGTTAATATGGAAAATAATATAAAATAGCTCTTTAAAAATCCTGCTATTGATCACATTAAAACGGTAATTTGGATCTACCAGATTAAGTAAATTGTATTATTAAAATTACTTGTAAGCCGGGTGGTGGTGGCACATGCCTTTAATCCCAGCACTCGGGAGGCAGAGGCAGGCAGATCTCTGTGAGTTCGAGGCTGGGCTGGACCGATAGCCTCCAAAACAATACAGAGAAACCCTGTTTCGAAAAACCAAAAAAAAAAATTACTTGTATCTGCTCTTATTTTAATGCAACTACTAGAAATACTAAGAGTCCAGGCCAGGCGTAATGGCACACACCTTTAATCCCAGCATTCAGGAAGCAGAGGCAGATGGATCTCTGAGTCTGAGGCCAGCCTGGTCTACATAATGAGTTCAAGGACCTGCCAAACTACATAGCAAGAGCCTGTATCAAAAAACTAAACAACAAAACCAGAATGTTAAAGCTGGAGGTGTCTAGGAGGACTTTAATGGGACTAGGTTATGGTTGTGGAAGCTAAGAACTCAAAAGGGTAAACACCAAAAGATCTAATAATCCAATCAAAAAGTGGGCAAATGAAATAAACATTTCAAATATATCACTTGTTTTCTGTGTGGGGACTATCTTTAAAAAAACACACACACAATAATGTAGGAAGAGGGACTGTTAGGGAATAGGAAGGAATATTAGGAGTTGGGTGTGGTATAAGTATGGGTAATGAACATGTATAAAAGTACCATGAAACCCACTCCTTCATATAACTACCATATACTACTAATAATAAAAAGAAACACAGGCGGCCAATGTATGAAAACATGGTCAACACCATTAGCCATTAAGAAAACACAAGTCAAAACTGCATTGTGATTCAGCCTCACACTAGACAAGAAGAAAAGAACAATAAACACTGTCAGGATGGGCAGGGAAGGGACCCCCTTAAAACACTGTTGTTAGTCATGTAAGTTAGTCCCACCACTACGGAAAATGGTTTGGAGGTTTCTTCAGAAAACTAAAAATAAAATTACCCATGATCTAGCTATCCCACCACTGAGAATATTACCCCAAAGAACAAGGAAACCTGCATGTCCATGTTTATTATTGTGGCACTAACAGCAATAGCCATACTATGGAATCAGCCCAGGTACCCTTAAATGGATGAACAAATAAAAAAACGGTGGTCTACATAGGCAACAGGGATTTTATTTAGTCATAAAGAACAAAATGTGGTTGTTTGCAGAAAAATGAATAGAACTTGAGATCTTTATATTGAGTGTTGCTTGTTATCTCTCATGTGTGGAATTTTGGGGGAAGAGACTTAAAAGGTTTTTAAAAAGTACTGAAAAAGATAAGGGGACTGCAAAAGATGAAGGAGACGGGAGCATCATACAGGGTAATAGAGATCGTGAATATGGCTACATTACATTATAGACACATGCATGGAAATGCCATGGTAAAACCTACCTTGTATAATTTCTGTTCGCCAAAAGAAACTTAAAAACAAACAAACCAAAGCCTTTAACTCAAGATATGAAGAACATATCCTAGTATAGTCTTGGAAGATGTTATGATGTTTCAAACAAAGGCCCAGAAAGTTTTGCATGGCTAAAAGCTCACACAAACCTCATAAATTATAGAAATTTGACACACTGGCCAAGAGTTTTAACTCCATGCTTTTGTGTTACAAGTGCAGCCTGCTCGGTTACTGAAGGCTTTGAGAGTCAACATAGCCTGAGGGAAGTTGTTTCTGGAGACCTTCTTGATCGTTAACTAATTCAGTGTTTTCTTAAAAACAGCTTGTTTCATACCAAGTAACCAATGACAGTTGAGTTTCTCCTGTGTGTTGGGCACCATATTACGCACATGACATGTATCATCTTACTTCATCTTCAAAATAGCTGGAGAGAAAACAGGGCCTCTAATGTGCCAGGCTCTGCTACCCAGTGACACAGAGAGAGAGAGAGAGAGAGAGAGAGGGAGAGGGAGAGGGAGACGGAGAGGGAGAGGGAGACAGAGACGGAGAGGGAGAGGGAGAGGGAGAGGGAGACGGAGACGGAGAGGGAGAGGGAGAGGGAGAGGGAGAGGGAGACGGAGAGGGAGGGAGGAGAGAAGAGGTGGGGGGAGAGAACCTGCCCTGTCCATGATCATTTTTAAAGTGAGGAAACCAAGGCCTTATTTATCCAGGGTCACACAGCTATTAATTTGCTAATCTGGGACTCTGGTACTCAGTTTCCACCACCACTACTAATAGCCTCTAATATGGATCGTGCTGTTGTCCCTGACTTCCCAAGGAGTAAGGAGGGGGGGCTGAGAAATATTTAGGCAAGGACTAACTTCTTTGTTTTCTAATATCCAACACCCTCCACCTCATGCTGTGTTACACGTGCTCACACCCATTATCTGAGTTCCCTCCAGCTGTTGTGCTGGTAAAAGTCAGCCTCTCCAGCTGCCCTAGATCCCATCCACATTAGCTTTAAAAGCTTCAGTGTTGCGGTCTTTGCTTTGTGCTATTGGATTCTTTTCATCACCTACTGTCTGTAATTGCACTTCTTCATGGAGACATGGGTAGTCTTGATCAATTGTTTGTGTAAAAATTTATATATATATATAATTTATATATAGAGTACCATGAAACAACTGGGGAAAATCTTACATATGAATTGCAGTCAATCTATAGATTCATTGGAAAGGAACTGACACTCTTTGTGGGGACACCTCAGAGAGTTACAGACTACCTATCACACTGAATGTTATGTTGTTCAATATGCCTTTTTCAGTGTCATTCAACAAGCTTGTGTACCACACACACACAAAATGCTGGGTTCCATGTTCAATGCAGAGAAAATGTTGAAGAATTTGTTTCTTCTTCTTTAATGTCTTCTAGTCCATTCTGATGCACGTTTACTTTGAGAGGTGACTCAGGTTGCCATGTACAGGTAGGTTCCTGTCACAGATAGAGATGAATTCTGGCTTACCATCAGGAGTTTGATTCCAACTCCACCACTGTCTGGATTGCTTTTGAAAAGGACCTTAGCCCTGTCTGTGCCGCATTCGTAGTGTAGAGATAATCATGGCATCTATCACAAGGAAGTGTGTAAGAACAGAAAATGGGTGCCACAGGGCCCGATGCAAAACTAGCTCTCAAGCAGTTAATTGTCACTGGATAGATTTGTTTCAGTTGACTGACTTGGCTTTTCCACTTTTGCCTCCTTGGCTAACACACACACACACACACACACACACACACACACACACACACATCATTTGTCAACCAGTCCCATGAGCCTTGCTCTCTTGGTGGGGGATATGGAGATAAGTGAAAGATAGCATCATTTATCACTCAGTGTTCCAGGCAGCCTGACTACAAGAGAGAGAAGCCCCTGACTTGGCAGAACCCCTCACAAGGTTACTGGCAGAGCCCTGGGGGGGCCCTACAGCATCCCTCAGTTTCTCAGTTGCCTCCGCCAGGAGTCTTGCCTTTCTGTGGCTGCTTGGATCCCTCTGGCTGAAGCGAAGTGAGCTTGGCTCTGTGCAAGGCAGTGGAGACGCTGCTGGTGCTGCTGGCATCCCCCAGTGAGATTCACTGAACACTGGAGCTGCAGCCAAGGCTTGCTTGGTGCTGGGGGAAGTCCTAAGGCGGTGACTCACCAACAAGAGTAGAAGTGGGAGAGTCTCTCCCCTTGGCAATTCTCTGTGTTTCCTTCCCAAATGACATCAAAGAATTTGAAACTGGGACTTCTTCCTGGAATCCTGGCTGGCGTAACAAGATGATGTTCCCTAGGCATCTGCCTGTCTCCAGACAGTCTCCACCCAGCATCGCCCACCTGGCAGGTTGGCCTCATTTAATATCTGATGTTCCTATAGAATCCGACACCTAGGGCTTGAGTGTGGCTGCTGCTTTTGCCCCTGAATTATTACACGGCATCAGAAACACAGCGTTGGACTCTTGCATTACAGTTGATAAGGCTTGTTCACATGCGCCATTGTCACAGTCACCTCTGTGTAAGAGGGGAGGAGGCTGAAGCTAAGATCCACACTTAACTGAAGAAGGTTTGTGTGTAGAATGAGCAGGGTGGCTTGACTGAGGGGATTCCTTCTGGAATAAGCTTATCTGTTGGGAGGCATTAGATCTAAGCCAGTCTTTGCTTAGGAGCTTTGGGGAAGTAATTGCTAGCCGGCTGCTTTAACTCAGCTTTGACTGTTAAATGAGGATGTTTGGAGATTCTATTGTGATAATTAGGGGTGTTTTCGATGGACTTGAAACACCGTCGTGTTAACCACACAGCCATGAAATCTTGTAAACTAGCTTCAAAGCCTGGTTGAGTTCCTCACAAACAGACTTGTCGAGCTAGTGAGTTAGATCCTCCTCTGTGTAGTGTGGGGGTACCGTGGGGTTGTGGGCCTTAGACACATGGTTGTATATTAAGCATCTGAATACTACTTGGTGACATGTGACAAGTTCTGAGTAGGTGGCAACTGCTAGTCTCATCATCCTGTTGGCAGCCCGAAGACACACATGCCTCTTAGTATTCAGCCATGACGTCTGAAAGTTGTTGATCGGTCCTGTGTGATTAAACTATGAAGAATCATTATCATTTTCTTACAGATGTCAGATTCGTCAAACTTGAGCAACTGATCCGTTAGCCTGATGATCCTTATCTTTTTTAGTATAGATTTCTAAGTATTTGTGTTACTATGATCTGTTCCCTTTCTATCTTGACCTAGTCAAGACTTCTGTCTGTGTAAGGTGTGTGTGTGTGTGTGTGTGTGTGTGTGTGTGTGTGTTTTAAATGAGACAAGCGATATGATTTAAAAATGACAAATACGTTAAGGTGGCATATTTCTATGAAAGTGTGGTTTCCCACCGTATAGCTTAACAAGGATATGCTTTATTTATTGTGTTAGTTTTTTAATGCTGTGACAAAGCAAATGAGTAAACCAAGGGTGTAGGGACTTAACCTTGGCTCACAGTTTCAACCTGTGCTGGCTGACTCCTGTTCATTGGGCCTAAGATCAGGTAGACATCATGGCAATGGGAACATCTGGCAGAGAAGGCTGCTTGTCTACGAGGACAAGGAAGCAAAGAGAAAATGACGAAGGACCAATAGCCCAATTCCTCAGACTAGGTCCTGCCCGATAGTTTCCACCACCTCTCAATAGTTCCACTGAATTATTAATAAAAAATATTATGACTCCACGGATTAGGTTAACACCCTCGTGACCCAGTCTCCTTCCACATGTCCTGCCTCTGAAACAAACCTTCAACATATGAGCCTTTAGAGGATTTCAGTCCATATTACCAGGTGTGTTTGTATGTGTGTGTGTGTGTGTGTGTGTGTTTCATAGCCTATACTTTTCCAATTCTTCATGTACATGTGGACCCAAGGATGTTTCTAAAAGAATATTTCTTTGTGAAGCACCATAGAGAGACAAAGAGGAAGCAGAAACTGATGATGTATGTGGGTGTCATTAGAGAACTGCATCTGGAACTAAATGAAACTTTAAAATGATGTACAAAATAGATATTATTTCAGTTCATGTTTTATTTTTGAAAGATGCTAGTATTCATAATATTAAAATTGAATTCCTCACTTTATATTAGGAATTTCCAGTTGGATCTATTACAGTTTTGTTTATTTAGTGTGTGTGTGTGTGTGTGTGTGTGTGTGTGTGTGTGTGTGTGTGTGATTGTGTATCACACACATGCTATGGTGTGTTTGTGGAAGCCAGAGGACATCTCGCAGGAGTTCTCTCCTTCCTCTGTGTCACCACGGAGGCCCCGGCACTCAGGTAGTCAGGCTTGGCTGCAGGTGCTGTTTTCCTCTGAGTCATCTCACTGGCCCTTCAAGTGACTAAAAATTTAAATGTAAGATAAGAAATCAGAAGCTGAAGAAATAGCTCAGCCCATGAGGCATTTGCCACACAAGCATGAGGAAGATTCCATTCCTAGGACCCATGTAAAAAGTAATATATGTGTCACCCCTCCAAGGCTCAGAGAACATCACAGAAGAGTAGGTAAGAAGGATAGAAGAGTTGGAGGTGAGGTGTGCTCCAAAAAGACTTCTGGGTAAGATATGGGATTGCACTCATGAACTCACCATAGCTGTGGTTATTCACATAAGACATACACAAGACTGGGCCAGTCAACATTTCATCATGGAAGGGGGAGGAGCTTACGAGACCCCACCACTCACTGAGGGCCTATTAACACTTCCCTTTTTTTTTTTTAAGGAATGCTTTATTTTGAGATTAGTTTATATTTTTTTAAATTAGACACAAGCTTTCTTCACATATCAATCCCAGCTCCCTCTCCCTCCCCTCCTTCCCTGGCCCCTACCAAACCCCCCAACACCCCACCCAATTCCCCAACCCCCCACTCAATCCCCACTCTGCTCCCCAGGGAGGGTGAGACCTTCCATGGGAGATCTTCAAAGTCTGTCATATCATCCCTGGCAGGGCATAGGCCCTACCCCATGTGTCCAGGCTGAGGGAGTATCCCTCCATGTGGAATGGGTTCCCAAAGTCCATTTGTAAGCCAGGGATAAATACTGATCTACTATCTGAGGCCCCATAGATTGCTGAGGCCTCCTCTCTGACACCCCCGTTCACGGGATCTGGGTCAGTCCCATACTGGCCTCTCAGTCACCAGTCTGGGGTCCATGAGCTCCCCCCTTGTCAGGTCAGCTGTCTGTGGGTTTCACCAGCCGGACCTAGACTCCTTTGCTCATCACTCCTCCCTCTTTGCAACTGGGTTCTAGGAGTTCGGTTCACTGTTTATCTGTGGGTGTCTGCCTCTGCTTCCATCAGCCACTGGATGGAGGCTCTAAGATGGTGTATAAGGTAGCAATATAGCTACTAGGAAGTTGCCTATGCTCCAGTAATCACCTCCCACTTATACTCACATGGGAAACCTAATTAAACACAGTGGTCACACACACACACACACACACACACACACACACACAAGACATGAAACTAAGGATTGGGCCTTTTTGGGAAGAAGTGTTTTGGAGAAAGGACAAAGATGTGGATAATGGAGGATGGAAATGAATAAAATCCATGCTATGCATGCATGAAACTAAGACTAGAAATAAAACTTAAAAAGTAGTGTTTTCCAAAGTCCTAGCTGTGATGGTGTGTGCTTTGTAAGCTCAATGCAGAGGAGGAAGAATGGGACCCACTGACCAGCCAGCCTGGCCTGTACAGATACTAGAAAGTGTTCTTATAATCTTAGGTTGCAAAATGTCTTCCATATAGTGCTATGAAATCTGATCTCATAAAAATGAAGTGGATAAATTGACTGCATAAAAATCTAAAACCTCTGTGCAGCATTAACTAAGCAAACCACTCTAAGTGGAGTTTAAAGACAACTGTCAAACCATAAATAATATTTGCAAAACAAATAAGGTAAATGTGAGAAATACAAAAGAAAGACTTGAAATTTAAAAACAAAGAAATTGCTAATTGAAAACTGGACTGAATTTGTGACCAAGCAATTTGAAGAAGAAAAATTTAAGAAAGTTCAATAAGAACAGACAGAAAAATATTCAACTGCTCAGTCCTAAGTGACCCCTAACCTCACCCCCATCCCATCCCCAGATTACACACAGAAAGAAAGAAAATCAAAGCAGTTTTTACCCCTCAAACTAGGCAGGAGTAGACATCTGTCTCTTGTTCTAATGAGTTATGCCAAAGCAGAACAGTTTTTCTGCAGCACAAAATAGCAAAATGCATATGGGATTTAAAGAAGTATGCCCCTTGCTCCCGCAGTGTGACAAGGAGATAACCAGACAAGCCGATGTGGTACATACATGTCTACCTCGCTACCCGACATGTGTGCAGTAGAACCACTAAAGATGAAACAACCCTGCAGGGTGTTCTAAAGTGAACGGTGCAATAGACTTTACACAGCATGCCTTGTTTATAATGGTATCCCAAGAGTTTGTGTTCAGCTATATTTACTTGTGTGTCTGCTTGCTTGTCTGTGTATTGATTTATGATGTGTGTGCCACAATGCGCATGTGGGAGTCAGAGGGCCGCTTGTGGGAGTCACTTCTTCCCTTCTGCTACGCGGGCCCTGAGATTGACCAGGTGGTCAGGCCTGGCAGAAGGCACCTTCACCAACTGGGATATCTTGCTGGACCTTTGTTGTAGTTTCTGAGCCTCACGGTGTAGCCCAGGCTGGCCTATAGCCCGCTTGTCTACCCAGGCTAGTCTCATATTTCTGGCAAACACCTGTCTCTGCTGGGATTAGAAACATATGGCACCATACCTAGCTGTAAGTTTGGTTTGTGATATATGTAACATTCTATGTCATTGCATAAAGAAGGTATTTGGGACCCTTCCACCAACATTAGCAGTCATTTCAGGGGATGGTGAAGTTTTTCTTTGCATTTATAATGAACATTTATTAGTCAGTGTAACTGTTTATTTTGATGAATGCAATTTAAATGTTCCCAACCTCTGAAGGGCTTCGGTTGGATTTTGGGGCAGTGCAGGTCTGCTCCCTGAGGACAGCGCACTGTGACTGCAAGTAGCTTTGCACCATAGGGATCTGTGCGATGGCATGTTTGCTCAGGGAAACAGATGGGGTCTGATTCCTGGTGCTTGCTTCATTCAAACCTTAGCATCCCTTGTCAGTCTGAAAACATTTGCTGACTGTTTTGCGTGCCTTGGGCACCATGCTAGGCATCATGGCTCATACAGACGGGCAAACCTAGTCTCTGCCTTTAAGGCACTAGTAAAGGGTAACAGATGAATATCTTAGCGTAAAGTGTCAGTATCCTGTGACGATACTGCAGAAGGGTGCCTCGTCACAGAACAGGGTGAGTAAGGCCTTTGCTTAAAAGATGAGCAAACAGAAGAACGGTGGGACTGAGGCATGGCGACGGCACAGGCGGAAGGCTCAGGGACAGTGCGCACAAGGTATATCTAGAGGAGGCTGGGGAGCTGAACAGACAGGCAAGAAATTAGCCAGAAAATCTCACATTAGGAAAGGAGCCCCAAAAATTTGGGGATTTCACACTAATTTTCCTCCCAAACACTAAAAAGCTCCCACAGACAGTATGAGAATCGTGTTACAGATCTGGAAATTGGCTGAGCATTTGGAAAACGCTAGAAAGGACGTCTAGAAGATTGGGAGCTAATTACCTCATATTAGATAATTATGGACCCTGAAATGATAATTTCAGAACACAGGCTCACGTGTATGATGAGGCTGCATTATCGATAAACCATGACAGAACCAGATGAGTCATGGTATGACAGTATGACCTTTGTGGGACTGGACACAACTTACTTATTTTTGTGAATTGCTAGTGTCTTTAAGGAAATGATGCATGCAGTCTGTGCATCGTATATTACATGCAGATATTCTTCAGGAAGACTTTCAAAGGAGCTTGTGAGAAGGCTAAGTGCCCTGAGTTCAATGCCAGCATGCACATAAAAACCAGGTATAGTGCTGGAGAGCTAGAGACAGGTGGATCCCTGGGGCTCAGCGGCCAGCCAGTCTAGTCAAAACTGAACTGCACATTTAAGGACATACCCTGTCTCAGACAGTAGGTGAAGGTGATTGAGAAAGACACCTGACATCGACCTCTGACCTCTAAATGCATGTGTACACACACACACACACACACACACACACACACACACACACACACACACACACACACACCAAGCTTTGGGGTCCTCGCTGCCCTAAGATTTAAGTTGCTTCCATTGCTGCAGGTAAGCCCTGAATCTTCACCAGTTTTCAAAGGGGAAGATTGGGACACGGTGGCTAACATCTGTAGTATGTCCATTCCCATGGAATGCAAAGTATCCATAAGTCATCCACCTCTGTAAGACAGCAAAAGTGTGGTGTAGAAGCCTAGCTTTAAGCTATCTGCCCTCCCCTAAGTGTTCCTCAGATACAAATCATTTTCAATTGAGCAGTTTGTGATCATAAATTGGTGTCAGAGTTAATTGTGTTTCTGATAACAGTGTTTTAAACTGTGAGGAAAATTGCCCCAACCAATTAAGTGCTCCTAAGCTAATAATACCCTGTGAGGGGTGTTGATTGGCTAGTTACAAGATTAAGAGTGTTCCATGGGAACGAGAAGGCAGTGTGTGCTTGCTGGTAGCGGACCAGAGGTACAGATTCAGGTGTCCTGCCCTTTGTCTTTAAACTGTTTTAACAAGAGAAAATGTTAATGTGTAAGAAACTATTCAGCGAGAAACTGAGGATCGAAAGCAGGCACTAAAGGGTAACAAGTGTCCTGTGGACCAAATGCCCACCAGTGCCCTGTCCACCAGTGCCCTGATGCTGTACTCTGAATGTCCCTGTCACCACTTGAGTTAGTATGATGAGATTCTAAATCTCAATTTAACAGTGTTAAGAGGCAGACTTTGGGGGCATGGTTGGGTCCAGAGAGGAAGCACTCATGAATGTCCTCACTGCCCTTATCAAACAGTCCCAGAACAGCTGACCTGCATTTTATGCCCTGTAACAACACATTAAGAAGGAACCATTTGTGAGAAAGCAGGCCTCACCAGACACCTGCTGGCACACTAATCCTGGACTTCTCAGCTTCCAAAATGTGAGAAACAATCTACATAGAAGTACTATGGTGGAGCAGATGAGCTACCTGTAGTAGAAACTGTGGTGTCCCCCTCTTTGGAAGTAGGGAGAAGAGTAAAGTGGCATGAGATAGGCTTCCCTGCTTGGAGAACAGCCTGGCTCGGGTTCAGGTAGTCATCAGTATGTTACAATCACAGACTCTGATCCGCTTGAAGAGGGAGTAAATGGTTTACTGGGTATCGTTGCACACACTCAAGTGAGGGAGCCGAGGTTGGGAGAAGCAAGGTGATTTCTGAAGGCTCACACAGGTCATATCTTACAGCATTTGGTCAGAAACACCCCTGTTTTTGATTCCTAAACCTCAGTCAATGAACAAGTGGTGCTGTGGGAAGAAGAAGCCCCAGGGAAGTTATGCTGCTAGGCCTGCAGAGGGGTTAGGAAAACGTCCAGAAACAGTGTCTGTGTTCTAGAAGCTTCCAGTTCAATGGAAGACCAAAGTCTTGGATCACCCGTCTGTTGCTTTACAAGAATTTTGATTTATCAGACACTGATGTATGAAGCACAGTGTCTGTGAGGCTTTCTTGGCCCTAGTCTGCTGAGTGGTCAGGGATAGATAGCTACGTACTCTGGCTCCCATTCCTCGTGCTGACATACTGTGACTCCTCAGATGACAGTGACATGAGGACTCTGAAGACATGCCCTCTTATTGTAACCTCCTCCTGAGCAACTCTTATTGTAACCTCCTCCTGAGCAACTCTGGCTGTTGGACTCCAGGCAACTTCAGTCCAAGGAAGACCAAAAGTATCTGTGTTTAGAGGTTGATTGCTAGAGACTCATCCCCATGTTTGGCTCTGCCTGGCTCTTGAACATTTTGAACCAAATAAAAACTGTGTGCACCAGATAATTAATGTCACAATAGTAGTATGTATATCTATGTTCTGCTAACACATAACTAGCAATTACTATTTAAACATGAATAGAATTTATCTTTGAAAGTTTTAAAGGTTTTTCATAATAAAATTTTAACTAGAAGGGCCATAAATAAGGGAATGGCCCCTGTGGAGGGATGGAGACTATGAAGGACAAACATAATGTTGGCAGCCTACTTGCTCTTTACTCATGACCCATATTTGAAGTTACAGTGTATATGAGTGTTTCAATTTTCATTTAAAATGTTTTCACAAGCCTATGTATATGACTATTAAGAAATAAAGAAGTGCTAGAGAGATTAAATCAGTGGTTAAGAGTACAGCTGCCCTTGCATCTTCATTCCCTACACCCACATTAAATGGCTTACAATGCCTGAGTCCAGTTCCAGTGGAGCCAGTGCCCTCTTCTGGCCTCCTTGGGCACTGCACTCAGGTGGTACACATGCATACACACATAGTAAAATATAAAAGTTAAAGAAGAGTTGAAGGTAAAAGTAAGGGCAGAGTAGAAATAACATTTCTACAAACTATAAAAAGCACATCTACCAGCCTGAACAATTTCCTCAAGCTGCAAGCAATGCCACATAGGCCCATATCTTTATCCAGACCATGTTGCATTTCCATTTTGAAAACCACATTAAAAATGAACTAAATTACATTTGAATTCCCTTCCAGCTGTGGATTCCCAAGCTTTGCTATGTAAATGTCACTGCTGATCTTGATATGCAACCACAGAAGAAATTCTCAAATTATATGTATGAATATGAGAGGTTAGTTTTAATGTACCCAAGCAACTTTGCATTTATTATGTCATCTGTATGGCAGTATTTTTCCGTTAGTCTTTTAGTTTTGATTACCTCCCTTCACTCAAGAAATGTCTTTACTTCACAGTACTCATATCTGGAGAGACCTTTCCTCCTTGTGCCTTCCCTGATGCAGTTGTTAGGTCGCCAGTGTTTAAGAGAGAAAACAATGTGCTTTCCATTCTAATGGAACTCTGAAAAAAATCACAATTACCCATTTAAGAAATACTAACTGTGCAAATATTATTAAAAGGAAGCCTGGCTTTTACTAGCAGATAAAAGATGTAATTAGACAATGGCTGTCTGTTTTGCCTGCACCCTAGGAGATGAACCAGGCAATAGCTGCAAAGACAGATCTATAATGTGGTCAGACAGGGACGAGGCCACATAGAGAAAGAAGAGCTCAGCAGGTGACAGGGTGGCTTGTTCAGATTCATTGTCCAGGAAAAGTCAAGGAGTTGGCCTTTGCACACACCTGAAGGAAGCAAGCCAGGAGCCATTGAGAAAGGGTGTCTGCAGAAGAGGCAGTCTAGGCCAGATGTCTGAGGACTGCCTGGTGGATTCCAGGAGGGAAGCTTGAGTGATAAACAAGGAGAGGCAGCCAGGCCCAGTAGCTGAGGCAAAGATGCAGGACTCTCTTGTAATGAAGTGGCAATGGTAAGGAGAGGGTTCACGTTGGATGAAGTCTGACTTTGTTTCTAAGCTTAAAGAATTACCTAGGGTGGGAAGGGATGGCTCAGTGAGTGCAGTGTCACAGTCAGATGGAAGAAAATCTGATACTCTGATACACAGCAGGGTGTCTATAGTTAATAATAATGTTTGTGTTTCAGACAAGTTGAAGAAGGGATATTTGAATGTTTTTACCACAGATAAATGGTGTTTAAAATGATCTAATAACCCTGATTGGGTCTTTGCACAATTTGCATGTACAGGGAAACACCCCGTAAAGGTTTGCAAGCATTGTATGTTAATAAAAAAAATTTATAAAGAAGTTTTTTAAAGGCACCATCCTGGCTGTCATGCAGGGAGTTGATTGTAGAAAATGAGAGTGAGGCATGATATAGTCCACTTTTAATCTCAGCTCTTAGGGTCTGTCTCAGTGTCTCTCTATTAGTGGAGGCCAGCCAAGGGCCGTGCCGTGGTAGTGTGCCCCCAAAGAAAAGTGTGTGTCTGTGGGAGAGTGAGAGCAGATGAGTGGCGTAGCGCTACTCCATTGTCCTGGTGAGTGGTGACTGACGGGGTCTGCACTAAAGTTGCCGGTGGAGATGGGGAACTCAAGACTGGGTGTGGGGCTTCTGTGAAGAGTGCTTGTGCGTGGACGTCACCATAGCACTCCTATCCGTGGCTCTCTCCATGAGGATGGGAGAGTGGTAGAGGCTTGTACCAACAGAAGCTCCCCACCTCCACCCCTCGCCCCCCCCACCAGTCTTCACACTGTGGGAAAACCAAGAAACTCGGGCCCTCAGTGTATCCAGCTGGGCTGAGGGGTCAGTATGGTCGGGACTCTCATACGTTAACGTCTGTGCCTTGTTTTTACATTTGATTATGGCTGAGACATGAAAAGCAGAACTGGAGGTGATGATCATGTGCTTACAGAGTGACGGGGGCTCCGCATTGCACAGGCACGAGGTAGAGACTCGTCCCTTCTGGTCTAAGAACCTACAGAATTCGGTTACACTTCCTTACATTCAGCCTGAGCATGAAAGGGGAGTTTCAGGCATGCAGCATTGGTTTAGTTGGAGTGCATTCCTTGCCTGAGGGCCAGTGCTCCCAAAGAGGCAAGTTGCTGGTCTCACCTGCCTCCCCATAACAGTCATTTCTGGACTTCTGCCACAGTCTCTGGTTCGCCCACTCTTTCTCGTCCCTCAGGGCCTTCTGAGTTCCTCTATTTCCTCACCATCTGCCCTCAGCTTTGGCCCGTGTTCCCAGTCTCTCCACTTAGGATGCCTTCACTGCATCCTCAGGTAGCAGTGACCCTATGCCCCGAGAGGAGGGGTGTGTGCTGAAAGCCCCGAGAGGGGGTGTGTGCTGAAAGCGTAGCTTTCTGTGGAGGCTCAGCAAGCACCCAGGCAACTTCCCATTGGGAGTCTCCAGTGTGCTCTCTCATCTGCCCTCCCTCCATCCCCACCATAACAGCATCAGGAGTCCTTAAGGTGCTCTGCAAAATGTGTCCTGTGCTCCACGGTCTTACAGCAGGAGAAAGTGCCCCATGGCAAGGTACAGGGTATGTAGACACAGTGACACTTGTGTGAAGGGGGTCAGTGCTGGCTGGCTTGACCTCTGCAGACTGTGGGGAACAGTCGAGAAAAGATGAGGTGGTAGACATAGTCAAAGGATAGAGAAGTGATCAGGGTACTGAGATGATAAAAATGTGGTAAGTCAACCAAAGCCAGGGCCACCCATATGGCATCTTGAAGGAGAACGGGACAACTGCAGAAGATCTTTGGTTTTCTGAGCATGCGGCCCTTGTGAGAAGAGGTACATACAGACTTACCAAAGGAAAGGAGAGAAGAGCCCACAGGCCTCCCTCACACTGCCAGCATTCCCGCTGCTCATTTCCAAAACTTTTGGATGAAGGCAAGCAGGGAATATTTTTCAGAAGTAAAGACATTATATAAATTTTCCATGAAGTATAGTTCAGATGTGTTTTCCCATTTTAAAAGCCCGTTCACACTGCTTGTATCAGGGAACTACTTCAGCTGAAAATGACTCTATCCATTTTCTTCCCATTCTTTCTAATAATGACTTCGCTGCTGCTGAAGTCTTGTTAATAGTTCTATAACGCAGGTAAAGCCAGGCTCGTGGAAGCCAGCATCAGTCCAGAGGCATATTAAAGGAACACCCGTCATCATTGGAAGGCTATTTAAACTTTTACTAAGACCTGAAAAGTCATCTCATTCATGAATCACACATTGAAACTTATTCCTCCATAAATTTCTGCCCTTGACTGCTCCCATTATTCCTCTTTTGAATTACTTCAAAACCCTCTCTTCTCTTGTGTGCCCTGCAGCTTTCCCTCTAGACCAGCCTACTTAGGGCTTCCTGCTCTTCCTTGCATCTGACTATTTTCCTCCCATTAGCCCTGAAACTCAGGTTTCATGTAGATTGGTCTGGTTCCCAGGGTTACCTCCTCACCCTGCTCAGTCTGTTCCACAGATCTCACTAGTCCATCTGCCCTAGGCAAGCCAGACCTCTACTTGAGTCCCTGGATGTTGGGTATTTAACACCTAGACAAATGATACAAACGTTTCTCTGCGTTCTGCCATGATTACCTGAGGATCTTTCCTCTACCAGAAGTTCACTTAAGTCAGGACCTGGTGAAGGGAATTGAGTCAGACAGACGTAGTCATTAGACTGTGGTTCTTCACAGTCATGCACACACAGGTGCTCATGCGCAAACACGCATACTCACTCATTCCTACCATTGCCCAAATGACAGGCAGCCACAGTAGTTAAGGAGAGTTTATGGTGTTGACTCAAAATGCAGTGCCTGGTCCAGAAAGAAAGAGACTGTCCTGAAGTGAATAGGAGTGACCACGGCTGTGTTGCAAGGACCAAGTGACCCTGAATGATATGTTCCACTGGAGCAGAGGTTGCTTGAACCCTTACAGGCACAGTGTTTGACAAACTCATTGATGGAGACATCAGGTAAGCATGTTAGAGGGGTGGGAGAGGGGTTGTCCCGGATGCTGCCCATAGTTTTAGAGTTGATAGAAGCGAATGGTCTACGATGTACTAGTGACATTTCAGATGGTTTACCTAATAATGACAAGGCTGTGCAGTCAGATGTAGAGGCTGGTAGTGTTTATTGAGAGGACTGATGACACTTTGCAGCATTCATGGCATGCTACACGATCTGTAGGGTCATCAACTTTGGAGAACATGGGTTCACCTTGGATGACCATGCCCTCTCCTACTAATCAGTCATCCTATAAATTTGTGAGTGTGGTTGGCGGAAAAAGCAACTGCAGATGAAACAGCTGAAGTGGAGTAGAAAAACAATGTGTGTTTCTGGCCCTGCAGAGAGTGGTGGGGTAGAAAAACAATGTGTGTTTCTGGCCCTGCAGAGAGTGGTGGGGTTACCAGTCTCATATGCAGAGAAGGACACGTGTGACATGGTAGCCGTGTCTTCTCATATTTGTCTGTCACTGCTCTATAGTTTGCCTAAAAAAGAATGTCTGTGTTTGTATTTATTTTAGATTTTATATAAAACATGTACACATATTATGTAAATTCCATTGCAGACCCAGATCTGAAACTCTGCCATACAACAAGCCAATGTCCCATGAAATAGGAACATTATCACCACTACGGGGAATTTTAATCTGATTTTTGCTTACCTTTTGTTTAAATACAAACAAGCATTAGGTTTCCTTATTGGATAAACACACAAAGAGCACAAGGGATTTGTATCTTGGTGACATTAACATGCTTAGATTTTGTGGTATCTTAACAGGGACGGATATAAATATGAACACTCTCTGTACTTTTCTCTAGTAGGCTTCCATGTCCAGTCTCCACAAAGTTTGTCTGAAAACAATTCTCCTTGTAAATTTTGAACAACTGAGATCTTCAGATCTTTAAAACTTAAGTGGCTTCATTTGAAAGTAGTTGTATTTATCAGGATCATTTAATACAAACTGGAAAAATAAGAATCTTTCTATGAATATGCAGAAACCTTATATAGGGATTTTTTTTTAGGAGCAGACTGTGTGTAACTGTCCTAGAAATTATTCGATATACTATCACTTTAAGGCTGATGAGATGACATTATACAAGTGCAGTTACAGAAGTCATGGATAGGAATTGCCTGACTCAGGGCTTGAGGGCATTTCGTGGAGTTCTCCAGTAGAGTCTAGTCTACTTCATGCATAACGTCATTCCAAATTTAGGGTCCGTCTGGTGAACCTTGGCAGTGAGATGCTGTCAGTCTGTGTGTACTGAGGGATATGCCCAAGCAGGAGACAGGTCCCCCCTCAACAGCTGTTTTCCTAGGGTACCTTCTACATCCGCTTCCCCATCTCCCCTGCATGGCTTATCACAGAACCCAGAATGTAGCATACATTGATGGGAGCTTTCCAGATGAGGAATGATTAGAAGTGACCTCAGATAAGCTGACATGATCAAAACCTTCACTGCCTTACACGTAATACCTCTACAGTTAAACTTCTGTCAGTCCAGCGAATGTCACACACTGAGCTATTGGTAAAAAGCTAGTTAGCTAAAATGGCTATTGCTAAAAGGGGAACATGATGCTAAACTTTAGAGAATAGGATGATAAGAGAGGTAAGTTTAAAAACATGGTGATATAAGCGTTGTATATGGGAGTTAAAATGCCTGGGTCCACAGATCCACTGTTTATAAGGTGTGTGCAAAATGCAGGGGACAGGGGACAGGAGATGGAAAGGAGGAAGCAAAGAAGGAAAGGAGAGGAGTACGGGGAATCTGACAAAAAAAATTCCAAATTTATTAAAAGCAGTGACCCGGGTTCAAGAGGCTCAGTAGAGCCCACAAAAGATAAAGATCAATAGGACTGGTGTACTGTTGACTTCCTCTACTCCCATCCTTAGCACACACCCAGCCTCAGTTTCTCCCTTTGTGCTGCATACTTTTGAATGCACCAATTAAAGATCCTTCTTTGACAAAAATAACCTTTTGACTGTGCAGTAAAGAAAGTTTGAGAAATGGCTTTGGAGACGTGTCCTGGTGGGGATGCCGCAGCGGCAGGACGAGGGTAGGAAACAGCAGGCCGCAGTGGCAGAGCGGAGGAAGGCGTTTGAAGGAGAAGCTGTTTGACATCAAACATGCTTTCTGCCTGCTTATACTGTTGGCTCAGCTCCAGCCTTCTGCCCAGGAACAGGAGAGGAAATGCTTCATGTCTCATCTAACATCACAAGACTGTTTCTTCCCAAGACCTACTCGGATGGTTTCTGAGCTCTTTGTGGCCTGGCTCAGCTCTGTTGAGTTAAAGGGGCTTTCAGGGAGGGAATGAAATGAAAACCAGCTCTTCTGTAACTTCTGTGCAGACCTGTGCTTTTAAGTGCAGAACATGTGTGTGTGTGTGTGTGTGTGTGTGTGTGTGTGTGTGTGTGTGTGTGTGTATTATGTATGATGGGAAGTCTCTGTTCATGTTCTATAATGAGGTGTGATTATATGGGGGTCCGAGGTAGGACATTAGAGAATCTACCAGATTGTGATACGTTAAATTTAATAATTGGAGACTCAGCTAAGTGTTCAGTTAAACCGTAGCAATTATGTCATTGTGCCGTGATTTATAACTGTTAATGCCTCAAACTAAAGTTGGGATGCCCCCATTGTTAAATTTTTATGTTTTGTCTGTATTTTGATCTCTGTGTGATTATACCAGGTACATAATTATAGCTGTTCTTTTTTTAATTAGCAATGCTTTTGCAGCTTATGAGTAAACAATCCTTAATTAAATGTGTTGGTATTATTAACTTCCTTTTTTTCATCTGAATAGCAAATCAGAGTATGAGATTCTCTTGTTTGCTTTTTTTATTTTGAGATAGTATTTTCTGGGTAACCTAGACTGGCCTCAAACTCACACTGTAGTTAGGCTGACCTCAAACTCAAGACCTTCCCATTTCAGTCTCCTGTGTACTGGGATTATGCACATGAGTCAGTGTGTAAAAGACTTTTGCTTTGTACTTGTAGATTCAAATCCATCTATTAACTTGTTAATTTTAGACTTGGGATTCCTGAAAGGCTCATTACTGCAATCATACACACGTCTCTCAAATTTCTTTAGAAAGAAGTAGAAATGGGGCTGGGGAGATAGCTCAGTTGGTAAAGTGCTTGCCACACAAGCATTAGGACCTGAGTTCAAATCCTCAGTACTGGTGTAAAAAGCCAGGTGAGAGGGTGTCCCTCTGTAGCCTCATTGCTAGGAAGCAGAGAGAGATGGGGGGAGAGGGAGGGAGGGAGGGAGGGAGGGAGGGAGGGAGGGAGGGAGGGAGGGAGGGAGGGAGGGTTATCCCTGGGACTTGCTGATCAGGTCGTCTAAAGGAATCATCAAGCCATGTCTGCAAGAGACCAGATCTAAAAAAAAAAAAAAAAAAAACAAGAGTGATACAGGCCATTGGCCTCTGACTTCCACATGTATACACGCGAACCCAAAACAAACATACATACCATGCTCATGCACAGAAATACAATAGAAATGTTGACAGATTTTTGTTTGGGCTGCTAACTCACTAAAAACAACATGGAGACTTAGTATTAATTATAAAAGCTTGGCCTAACTTTAGGCTTGTTTCTAATGAGCTGTTATAACTTACATTAACCCATTCTTTTAAATCTACATTCTTTGACGTGCTTGTCCATTACCTGATCTCCATTATGTCTATCCTGGATGTTCCATGTCTGACTGGCAACTCTGCCTTTCTTTTTCCTAGAGTTCTCTCTGTCCAGAAGTCCCACCTAACTCTTGGCCAGTTAGCTTTTTATTAAACCAACCACAAATGATACATCTTTACACAGTGTAAAGGAATATTACACAACATAGAAATAAAGAAGAATTAATATAATCAGTATCTACTTTGAATTGTCAAGTGGAAACAAAACACACAAATGACCTCGTCAGAAGCATTAGGTCTGGATATACACATATATGCAAATAGATTATCTTCATAAAGAGAGGAGAAACATTTGCCAAGCACAATTTCTTGGGTGTTACTATAGCTAGTTTTCATAAATATTGTGTCAAGAGATAAGCTTGGGAAACTACAACTACATTAGGAAGTTGCATTATAAATACTAGAATAAGACATTTTTAAGGAATATACTCATTGTACTCAATCATAGGCCATAGGAAAACATGTTACAGCTTAGCTTGAAACACAAGCTTTCTTAATGATAGACAGCTAGCTCTTAGAGGTGAGGCCAAACCATTTTCAAAGCAGTTTGCTGGTAAAATTTTCTACTTCCATAATTTCTGTGATTTTTCTCCCTCTACAAGTTGGACCAAAGATGAGTAAAGAAAATCGCACCTGTTTTTGAACTTAATGTACCCAAGTCATTTCCTGTTGACAGACATCTAGTGAAAATGTCATTCCTGCCACCACTAAATCTCTGACTTAGAGGAGGACTTTGGCCGCACTCTTTCCCGATTTTGTCCCATGATGAAATTGACATTGGGATCCATGTTCCTGTCCCTGACTGTTGACAAGTCTAGGTTCCATCTACAGCCTTCTGTACCATCCAAGCTTGGGGCAGTAACAACCCATTTAGAGCTGGCTGATATTTTGCCTCTGTGCATGTAACGTCATAGGGGTTAAAGTGTAGATACACAGGTGACTGTTGGAGTTTAATGTAAGAACCCTAAAAAAGAAAAAATTTCCAGTTGGTTTTGTTTACCAGTACAACTCTGTAGTCATAAACAGTACCGTATTTCTCAAAAGGGGAAAAATCTAAGGTGTGAACATAGAGCTGAAAATCGCTGCTACAGGCACTGTGGACAGAGTCTCCTGGGTAAATGAAGACACTGAGGCTGATGTGTGGTCTGTCCCATGTGTCTGGATTGCAGAGACTTTCAGAGTCAGAGAGCCTGCTTCTTACCTAGTGTTTGCTCACTGTATAGCCTGCGGTGCAGGCAGGGCAGAGCTCCTCTTCAGAAGGACCCAAGATGCCCATGCGTGATTGTTCCAGATTGTTCTAGATGAGCCGCATGGACAGGTTACAGGGGAAAGGGTCTAATGTATGGCTTTGGCTTTACTGACACTTTTCTGCCATTGTGGTAAATTCCTTCCCTTTTTTTTCGTTATTCAGATGAGTATAGGATCAAACCCGTGGAAGAGGTCAAATACATGAAAAATGGAGCAGAAGAGGAACAGAAAATAGCAGCCAGGAACCAAGAAAACCTGGTAAGAACTGTAGTTCCCTGTGAACAGTGACTTGTGGTGACTATTGGCAGAAAACCTGGTAAGAACTGAAGTTCCCTGTGAACAGTGACTTGTGGTGACTATTGGCAGAAAACCTGCATCACACATTGGGCCAAGGCTCACACCCTGGGACAAGATTTCTTGAAAATGCTATAGCTATTCTTAGCTTGCCTGGAAGCTGCACCATTACCCTGTATCCTGTTTGTCTCAGAATAGGTCCCTTTTTAATCTGATAAGAAATGCTCCAGGGAAAACACAACAAAATTATTAATGTTTCTAAAAGTCAAGTTGGAGGGAGTTTTAAAAAAAAGCCCGACGTAGGATTGAGATGTACAGGAGGTGGACCCCTGCCCCCCCAACATGTATCCAGGTTAGGATGAATAGTAGCATTTCATTATTTGAAACGTGTAATGAGGAGGCTGCCTTTCAAAGGAAACCTCGTACTTCTAAAATAGGTCTCCATCCAAAGAGCCTGTTCTTCACATTTGTGGTTTTAAAGGTATCGCACGTTTAAGTGAATGTGAGAATTGTAATAATATGAAATTGGAGAGCTTCTTTCTCTGTTATGAAACACTCTACACATTTAGGCAGTTATTGTCTTGGTTTTTAATAGGTTAAAATAGTTAAGAATGTACGTTTATTCAGTTGCATTGGTACCAAATAGGTTTTGTTTGTATCTTGCATATATTTTATATTTAGATTGTTTGCTTATAGGATTGAACAAGTGTATTTTTTAGAATTTTGTTTAACATTAAGTACTTTTGCTTCACTGACATTTTTTCTAATAACACATTTTGTTGTTACTTTTGTGTCTTCTCCTGCAGCGCAGGGATTGACACAATATTAACCACTACTCACCGCTGTCATTTTCCATCAGACTCTAGTGGGTGTTCCAGGCTTTGTTTTGTTTGTTTAAGTTTGTTTCCTTCATTCTCTTCTACACGACAGCCCTAAATAGTAGACTGTCAGGAAGTGAAGGTTTTGCATCTTACATAGTGAGAATAAAGGACTGTTCAGTGGAGGGACACCTGCCTGGAGCAGCCTGGCCTTGGCTTCCCGGTCTGTACATCTGCTTGGTGTGCTTGTCTCTTGGGACCCTGAGGAAGCTGGAGACTGAGTTGCTCTCACTGCTCATCCTGCTGAGGTCAGCACAATACTCCCCCACCCCCACCCCTGTCATCCTTGCAATCTGTTGGCTCTTCTGATACATTCCTAGTCAACTCTGTGGTGAGAATTGGTGCTAGTGACCTGTGCAGACCAAACAGACCCTTGAAGAGAGAGACTTCTGGTCATTCTGGCTGATTGGTGTGATATGTATGCCAACCCCCACTCCTTTATTTGGGCAGATGCTCCGGGTCTACACTGCTGATGGCAGTTTTCCAGTGTGCAACATTTGCATGGGAGGTAGATGTCTCTGGTACTCAAATGAGCAGGCTGCTTTCCAAAGTTAAAAGTGATTTTCGCCGGGCGGTGGTGGCACACGCCTTTAATCCCAGCACTCGGGAGGCAGAGGCAGGCGGATCTCTGTGAGTTCCAGGCTAGGCTGGACGGACAGCCTCCAAAATAATACAGAGAAAACCTGTCTCGTAAAAACAAAAAAAAAAGTGATTTTCAGGTATCTGTTAGTATGCTATGTGTGTCAGTTTATAAGTCAATGTCTAGTCTCCGCAGTATGAGCTACCCTGTAGCTGCTCTGCGCTCTTGAGCCTTTTGGTCAGTTTCCGTGGCTTATGAGTCCTCTCCATGCAACATTGATATCCTCTAAATTCACACAGAAATGTATTCTGATGTCTGTCATTGCTCTATATCTACATATATTCCACTTTGCTTTTCACATATTTAATTTTTTGCAGAGAGAACCTTTCTTAAAGAAGACAAAGATAACAAAAGCTGAAGAGAGAATTTTCTTTTTTCTAACGAAGTCAAATACTTTGTTAGTAAATTGGAATAGTTGCAAGACATAGGTAGTAGATAAGGAAAAGACATAGTTAATACATAAGAACCTTGTAGAAAACATTTATGATAATAAACAGTGAAAAGACTCATACCTGAGATACATAAATTATACCTGTAAGTAAGAAAGGGGTAATCTGTTAAAAAGATAGATAAATGAATGGACCAAGTAGTTCACAGTAAACCATATCAGGTCATCATACATAAAGCTGTTCTCCATCTCTTGCCCTGTGCACACTCTCTCAGAGACAACGATTTCCTTTGTGTCTCTGAAGGGAGCTGGGCCCCCAAGGTACGCTTGCCTGGGTTTCTGGTGGGCTGATCTCTAAAATCACTTGTGCTTTTGTTCATTTGATTTTGTGTTTCCAAGAGCCAGAGGTGTGCTGGTTCTCAAACTGGTTTGTGCTGGTTGAATGTCATTGTAATTATGTAATTTAGTTAAATAATATGCAAGCCAGTGAAACACCACCGTGGAGAGAGCTGTTACAGTGAAATTTAAATGGAAGGCTTTGAAAAGTCTTGATGAAAGCAGGTTATTAAAAGCTTGCTGTTTAATTGAATTCTGCATCCAGCCTCTTACAAGGCCTTTACTTTCTCACTTCACTTAAGAAACCAAATAGCATTCACAGCTGTGCTTTGAGGACACGGTCAGTGAAGGAGGAAAAGCCATGTTCTTGTGACAAAGGATGGGAAAAGAAATGTGCATCTTGGTATTTTAAAATAAAATAACATGTTTGGTGTGCATATACATTTTACATGCCCCTATTTTGACTCAATGGCCTTAATTACCAGTTGGCATGTTGTCACCTAGTACAACTTACTATAATTAGGGAAATACAAATTAAAATGTGATCCCATTTTTTTCACCCATTAGATTGGCAAAAAACTTGAGGTTTGATGATATCAGGCTTTGGCATGATTGTAGGAAAATACGTGTTCACATACCAATAGTAAACACCTCCCTCAGAGGACAGTGTAGTGGTTGGTGTCTGTGAATGTTTAAACACATTTATCCATGACCCAACACTTCCACAGCTTGTATCCAGTAGGCAGCTGCCTAGGGGCATGAGGAAGCTTGCACAAGACATTCACCAATAGTTTTCGGTTTATATTGGAAAAAGAAAAAACTGAGCGAAGAGTTATCCTCCTGTCAGGAAGAAAACAGTTGTTACATCACACTAAGCAACAATTAAAAAGAAGAATTTGGAACTGTTATGGGGAAAACCATGCCAATTTCAGCATTGATATATGTACTGTGATGCCTTTTAATATTTTTTAATAAACCCAAAACAGCAAAGCTCTGCTTTTTCCCACAAATATCCATGTATATGCAAAAATTTAGATATTTCAGAAAGCTATGATGGATGTGTTCCAGATTAGCAGTACACAGGAGTTTAGTTAACTGATTTGCAAAATGGGCACAATTGTGGAATTCACTTTGGTGATAAGTTGTACAAAGTATGTAATATTATCACAGTTCCTGGTGAAGAACATGCCATTATGGGCTATTGTTATTTTACTTTTGTTAATGGAGTTGTGTTACTTAGGGGAAGATGAGAAAGAATTAATTCTGTGTTCAAGGTAGATTTTTATTACTTAAATATTGATTGAAATTCATTTATTCAAATGGGATAAAATAACAAGTTTCTAGTTTTGACTACTTCAGAGTCTTAAGTATGATCATGACATTTTCTCATTGTCTTGGGTAGGTAGAGCCCATGTGGGAAGGACTAGAAGTCAGAACGGAAACATGGCGATCAGTAAGTCTTATGCTATGGAAGTTCACAATTTGCACGTAAATAGTTTAGACATGTATTACTCTAGACTTGGCAGTATCAAGCCCTTCGCCTCTGATAGTGTCTTGACAAACATCCTATGTAGAGTTGGAAGCCCTCCTCACTGTTTAATAAAACATTGTCTGAGTGCCTTAATTAGCACTTACCATTCTGAGGACATCCTCCCCCAAGGGCTATTAAATCATTTCATGCAATTTGTTTACCTTGCTCGTTTAGGGTGCACACTCCCTAGGTTTACATATGGTGCATTTATTTTTATTCACTCTTTCAAGATATCTTTGTATAAATGAAAAGATGCTTTTCTCTCACACGATACACAACACAAGCTTTTGACTTCTGTCTCATCCTTATTGGTGAAGGATGATTTAAAACACCTCTCTGTGGTGCTCGAGAGATGGCCCAATGGTTGGTTAAGAGAGTTTACTACTGCTCTTGAAGAGGACCCTGAGCTTGACTCCAGCAACAGTGTCAGGCAGCTCACAACCAGCTGTAGATACAGCTCCAAAGAACCCCACACCCTCTTCTGGCTGCCTCGGGAAACTGTACCCATGTGCGCACACCCACACACACAGACATGTAGCCATTCACATAATTAAAGATTTAAAACAAACAAACACCTGCATCTAAATCACCAATTCCTGAGCACAGTCAAGGAACAGAGTTTTTAAAATGAAATGCTCTAATGTGCTTCATCATGGAAGTAAAGTGGAATTTAGTTTTACACATGACTAGACACACCCATTTTCAGCCTGTGAGGCATTTGATTTCAGAGAAGACTTGAAACTAGGAAATATCTTTGATGAGGCACAGTGTACTAGAAACACATGAGAATCTTAGGAGCTGTGACATCTACCTGGTAAAGTAAGAAAGTGCCCTTGGCAAGAGGACTCCCATTCCACAAAGTAGTGTTTCTGCTGGGTGATTTAGGTCAACAGGAAAGCTAAATGCTCAAGACCACAGCCACCAAATCACTCTAATTGTCAGTATATACTTTGTAAAGAATAAAGGACATGTGACTGAAGGTTGTAGGTGATAACACAATGCTTGTTCTAATCGGATAAACATCCCCATAAGGATATTCTCATAATTAACACTGCAGAAGTCCATGTGGACTGCATTTGTTTACCTTTACCATGACCCATGGAGTCGCTAATACAATAACTGTTTAAAGTTTGGCCTGACGATCTTAGGGATGACTGTCTTTGACCACTTGTCCTCAAATGCAAAGTTAAGTTAATTTTTTTAGAAACCAAATAATGCTAAACACTATGACTTTGAGTGTTTCATTTTCCCAACCCGTGTAAACATTCCTAGGACATTTTAGCATGAGGTAAGTGAACCAACAGTGGTAAAGGAGGTGTTAACAGAGAAGTGGGAAACTGTATGGAGCACCTCTGCTCCAGTTGTGGCTTGAATTGTCCTCAGGTTGGGCCCTAGGTGATTTTGTTAGGGATGGAGGTCTGAACTTGGAGGGACTTGCTTCCTGGCTTAGGGACTGTAGAGACTGAAAAATTCCCACAACAAAGTAAAGGAAGGCATGCTTGATATCTTATTTACACAAGGAAATTAGTCACCTGACTAGATATAACCAGATACCCAAGAAGAGGCAACACAGTTGCTGGGGATATGTCCATCATGGAGAGGAAGACACTGGCCAGTTCCAAGGTGACCGCAGTGTCCCTGTTGCACACTTGTTGCAACAGGAAGCAGAGATCAGACAGGAAGTTGGGCAGGCTCCCAAACCTGCCCCCAGCTACCTACTTCCTTCAGCAATACGCCACCTCCTAAATCTTCCACAGCCTTCCTGAACAGCACCACCAGTTAAGGGTTTAAGCGTTCAAACACATGAACCCATGGAAGAGAGTTCACATTTAAACCACAATGGCAAGATGTATACTCTCCTATAATACAGTTACTGCTTTGGCATTAGACTTAACCCAAGTACATCTAAGAGCTTAAGTATTCTAAGGGTGAGGAGTCCTCTTCCTCCCCTGTAATATGGGTTGACATCAGCCTGAAGTTCTCCTGGGTAGTCATCAGCCTGAGGAGGGCAGAATGTGCGAGTAGAGGGCTTTGGCACCCTTCCCTCCCACTCTGTTTCGCATAGAAGGAATAGCTGGAAGAACAGTGCCTCTGCACCCATCTTGGAAGACTTCCTTTCCCCAGCTGGCGCTTTTGTGGCACTTGAGCCAAGCACATTCAGGCTCTTAGAGATTATTATGGCACTGTGGTCATTTGTTCTCCAGCAGAACAAGAGTTTGATCTCTAAGGAGGAGGGATTTGCTGACTCAGCCTTCTGAGTGTCCTTCGACTAGCCGCAGCCTGGCTCCTGATTTGGAAACAACATGTTACGGGATTAAAACAGTGCTAACAGGTGTTCTGTACCGTACAGACCAGCCCAAGCCGTCACTGCCTTGCCTAGTTAAACAGTCACCTGGACCCATTGCTGTTACTGGTATTTTATGGCAGAAACAAAGGTAGTTCTAAGTAACTATTTACCCACCACCGTTGAAGAAAGAGTTGTTACCGTGGTTTATTATTTATTATTTGCTCCCAGGAAACAACGGTTCAGTTATACACATCATTAAACATTACACTATACAAAGAAATCAATGACTCAAATGTTGCTGGGGAGTAAGGGTTCTGGCTATTGGGCCTAGAGCCCCACACGTGCAAGGCAGGTGCTGTACCACTGAGCCACACCCCAATTCCTCAAAAATGGTTTCTGAAATGACAGCAAGACCATATCAAAAGGAAAGCATAGAAAAACATGACTGAAATTGTATTTCAGGTGACCTTTTCTCTCTCCCGTACTGATACAAAGCACTAACAAAGTGAGAGTGAACAAAGGCTTGGATCCCAGAACCATCTGTCTCTTGAATAAATACATTTCAGTGAACTCCGTTCTGGCCATCAGTTAGGCACTTCAGGAACACCGATGGGATAGAAGGTTTGACAAGGTCAAGTGGTGACTCCCAGGAAACTTAAAGGAGAACAGATGTACACAGTGCAAACAGAAGTGAGGGGACCTTGGGAAGACTGGGGAGAGCTCCAAGGAAATGGTGGTCCCTCACTTGGGACCTTAGGGCAGTATAGTAGGCCAGTCTTGGAGCAGAGCCTGAACCAGGCCAGCTTGTCGTTAGAAAAGGAGACTGGAAAGATTTTGAGCAGAAGGGAAAGGGTGAGGCCATCGTGGAAAGTTGGCAGGAATGATAAGTGACTTAGGAGGCTGATGGAGTACGCTAGGAAGTTTTTGTGACTGGTTGACATCGACTAGTTCTATATTTTATCTTGTATCTTTTTCCCTTGGTGACACATTAGTTCCTGATTTATCAGTCGTCACTTTGTGTTGTCTACTACATCATTTGTATCTACAGACTAAACAGGGCAGACCCTCCTAGTGGAAGTTAAAGATGAAAGGTGTTAATGACTCCCTGTTCACAGCATAGTTGCCAGAGTGATTGCTTTTCAAGATGCCTTTCCTGAATGGTCTTAGACGAATCTGTTCTTGGTCTTCTCCTGCCCAGTTGTGGATAGCCCCTGGACCAGCCCCTGAAATGATAGAGTAGACACAAGCAATGCTTTGATTTAGATTTCTGGTCTCTTTCCCAACTGTGACCCCAGTGTTTAAGTAGAACTACACAGATGCCATCTTCAAGGCAAAATTCTGTTCCTGTCATTCTGGGTATCTTTTCGCCTCTAACACACAGACACTCTGTAGGCACTTGGCTTGGTTACAATGGTGGAGTCTGGGAAATGGGTGACAACTGAGGTGACTGACATCATTAGAGTGCTTAGAGCCATTGTATAGTGTTGTGCCTTTCCTGGAGGCTGTTCAGCTCTCTCTCTTATAACTTACAAGAGGCTAAAAATAAAACCAGAGTGTATAAATTTCACCCGTCTGTTGACAAACTCAGTGAGGTGGCTTCACCCCAGTTTAATAATTTATGCCATGGAAGTGAGAGTATCCAAAGAAGCCATGATGTTTCCAAAAGCTGGACTCTGGTCAGCATCTCTCCTTCATTTCTGAGAAGATAATATCCAGAATTTGCTTCGTGGTTTTTATCTTCAAAGGGTTCTTGGTAATTCTGAAATGTGTGATCATTGAGAAAAGGAGGGAGGGAGGGAGGGAGGGAGGGAGGGAGGCAGGGAGGCAGGGAGGGAGGGAGGGAGGGAGGGAGTAGAAAGAATAAACGAACAAGGCATAAAATATTCATCCATCTCCTCTAAAAGCAAGAGGGTGTATTGCTTAGCCTGTCAGTATCATAATAGACATGAAAATACTGCTCTAACCGCCTGCCTCACATGCATAATAGGGCTAATTTAATTTATTTACTCAGTGTTCTGTATGATAGTTGATGCCAGATTTCCTCCTTTGAAAAATAAAACAATTGATAGTGACAACACTGTCTTTCCAGACTCGGTGAGCTGTCTTGGTTTTCTGCTTTGTGTCTGAGTAGGTGGTTGCCGAACAGACTCTCATCTGTGGACAAATTTCTCCTAACCTGGTATTTTAGGGGCTTGGTTAATCCCAGATAAATACTTCTTTGATGAATTTTTATGGTTAAGGGAACTTAGACCAGACGTGAAATGGTATTCTGTGGGAGGGAACTGGCATATGAAGAAAAGATTAGTCCCAGAAATGAAACAAAAGACTGACTATTAGAACAGAACAGTGCAGGACTGACATGATTCTGGGTCTCCCAAATGCTGCCCAGGGGCTCCTTTCTTCTGTGGAGTCCACGGCACGCTCGCATGAAAGGGACAGCAGGAGATGGCAGCTGTAGACAGGCAGGTGACAGGTGACGTTGTGCTCTTGAGGTGCTCTGCAGTAGTACCTTAACCCCCATAATGCTTAAGCTCATTATCCAGGATCCCTGTGGGCCAGCCAGGGAGAAAGGGGATGAGCCAACATGTAGCATGTGCCATGTGTTCACTCCTGGTGTTTAGCTGTGCTTCCAAAATTAACTTTTCCTCCTTCATAAATATACTACTTGCTTTTGAATTACTTTAAAACACACTTGGCAAAAGATAGAAGTGAATAAAAATAAATAAAATCATTTACAAGTCCCACGAGAACCATTTATGTTTTTGTACCTCGTATGCATAGAAATGTAACATTCCCAAGCAAAAATAGATTTTTACAAAGCTAAAAATAGTCTCACCATATGTCCAGAATCATGCTTTTAGAATCTTTTCCGAATTGATTGAAAAACCTGTGACCATACAAAAACCATGTGCCTCCTGATAGCAGTTTCATTCATAATCACCCAAAACTGGAAGAAACCAAGATGTTGTGGATAGATGAATGGACAAACTATGGCATATCAATACAATGGAATATTACTCAGTAATGAAAATAAATAAGTTACTAAGCAGTGAAAAATTTTAATGAACCACAAATACATATTGCTAAGTTAACTGGGTTAGGATCATTAGTGATTAGAATTCCCTCTTGCTTTCTTGGACTTGAACTTTACATGGAATATAAAAATAAATTCAGCTATTACTATTCTAAAGTTCACCATGGGCAAATATATTTGGGCTATGCTTTTAGAAAATAGAATGTGGGACTGGAGAGATGGCTCAGGGGTTAGGAGCCCTCGCTACTGTTACAGAGGGCCTGGATTCGATTCTTAGAACCCACATGACATCTCACAGCCATCTGCAACTCTGACACCTTCTTCTGGTTTCCACGGGCATTGCTTACACATAGTGCATAGATATAAAAAGAAGAAAAATACCACACATATAAAATAAAACAACAAAAGATTAAAAGTATTTTTTAAAAAGAAAGAACATAAGAATTGTTTGCCATTCTGTGATAAACTCCCAGTGTATTTAATCATTTTGTAAGCCTTACTCTTATTTTTGGATTAAAAATAAAGGCAAATATTTTTCAGTATCCTCCCTCTATTCTTTGATAAGAAGCCCAAATGGTAAGTAAAATGTTTTCATGGGGACATTTTTGTAGTCCCTTGAATCTTTGAGAAGTTACTTCTCAATAAGAGAATTTGATGCCTACAGCCTAGCCACCACTTGAAGTACATATGGTGCTTCAATGTGTGCATCCTACCCCCAAGATAAAATTCTAGTTGCTTCAGAAAGGTACAGTTGCGTCAGCCTGGAAGTCTCCGCTATCAACATCCTTCCGATGAACAGTTATTATATAACAGGTCTGCACTGTTTCATGCCTTCCTTATTTTTGGACACTTCTGCAGATTGCTTGACACAAGGTCCAGCTGATATCTCAAGGGCACCTGCTTAGGATATGGGCTGTGCTTAAGTAGATGGTCAAGATGGCTTGCACACAGGGCTGGCAGTTTATAGAGGCTGTGAACTCATCTGCAGGACAAAAATGTCCACAGGACTTCTACATGTTGTGGGATTCTTGCAGCTGGTAGACTAGTGGTAGTCACATCTATCACCTGATAGTTGGCTTTGTACAAGCAGTGGAGCCTCTGTAATTGTCACAGAACCTACCTGGATGGGGGGAAAATAGACCCCACTTCTTAATGGCAGAGTAACGTGCATGGCAAAGGACTGTGTGGAATGAGAGAGAATGCCCCCGCCACCTTTGGGAAACGCAGGTTGCTATAATCACAATTTACTCAGATTTCTGGGTAGTTAGGTACTGCTCCATGAGGACCCACTGACTTTAGACAACTGGATTGAGCCCTTCGATCTAATTCTATTCAAAAAGAAAAGCTGATCAAGGAAACCATAACCTCAAACTTCTGTTCTGAAAGAAGCACTCCTGTACGTATTAGGTACCCCCAGGGCTCCCGTTGTCCATCAAGTCTTAGCCAGATGAGACTGAGAAAAACATTAACCTTGCTTCTAACTCAACCAACTCCATGGTCCTTGCCTCCTTCATCTGTAACAGGAATGATGGTCACATTCTGGGTTCATGTTCTTTGTAAACACCTAGTAAGCAGCACAGTGATTTCTTAATAAAAGGTAGTGGTTCTTGCTCCATCTCTATGTCTTTACTTCCATTTGTAGCATATGTCTTCAAAACTTTCTAGAAAATTCCAGGCACTTATGCTTGTGAATCACAGTTTACACTGTTTTGTTAAACATGACCCACAGAATTTTAAAAATCAGGTTTCTGATTCCAATTTTAGTCTGTGAATATTAAAATCAGCATTAATAATTGTTTAGTCTTCTAAGAATCCTAATATGGTGGCCAATGTTGAGTTGTTGGTTTAAAGTGGAAGATTCCGTATCTTAACCCCCAACCTTCAAGTATACATGCCCATATTGCAAATGAAATTTGAGAAAGAACAAATTCAGAGAGTTTATAGAGAATGATACTGCTTGTTTTACTAGAATTTGCCATCACACATTAATGAGGAAAAGCTGTGTCTATCTTTAGACAGCGCTCTTGTCTCAAGGGCCTGCTAATTAGCTAAATGTTTGGCATATCTCCGTTACCCCGGTGGCCTCGATAATTAAAGTCAGCTTTGAACTCAACAGTCTTCCATGTCTTATCTCTGCTTTTGCGGCATCTTCATCCACTGATGAATGGTAGTGCCTCGCTTCCTAGCCATGCAGAGAGAACGGGCTCACCAAGTATCTCACTTTTCACACTTTGAAAGAACATTTAAGTTACAAATAGCCTTTTACTTTTTCAAAGGTAAAATTTCTATTTGGGGGGGGATCTTTACAGGGTTAACGCTCCTGGTAGCGTATCCCAGTCCTTGACAAGAAACACGAAGATTCAAGATTCAGCTCAAAGGAACCAGTGGTTAACCCCATTATTTTAAATTGTTGATTTGTTTTTTACACAAAAATTCAGGGGATCCCATGACATTGAGAAGTCCCACAGTATGATACTGGTGTGGCATAGCATGTTACCAATGGAGGTGTCAGGGACTGGAGAGATGGCTCGGTGCTGGGTAGCACTTGTTGCTCTTGCACAGGACCTGGCTTTGGTTTCCAGCACCCACGTGGTTCATCACAGCCATCCATGACTTCTATTCCAGGGGTCCAATGCCCTCTTCAGACCTCTGCAGGTGTGCTTCTGACCACCAGGCATGCTTGTGGTGCACATGTAAGCAACACACACACACACACACACACACACACAGAGTAAGTCTAAAACACGCAGACAAATAGAACCCAGGAAAAAAAACAAAGTCTTGGCCCCAGCCATCTGTCCATTCTTTCACTCTCAGAGTAAGTATTCACTAATCTCAGATTACATCTCAGCTCCTGGCTTGGTTTGGGTGTTGTTAGGAATACCCAGAGTCTTCTCTCTGCTACTGGGAGGCAAACCCATGAGCAGCCTGTTTCCGTGGAGCCTCCTGATGGGTCTGAAGTGTGAACATATGGCACTGTGTGCACCTGACATTAGAAGTACATTAGAAGAACATTAGAGAAGCCTTCATGGGAGAGCGCCCCTCACCCCGTTTTCATTTAGCTTGAGCCTCAAAGTCCCGTGGAAACTACTGTGGAGAGCCACATGCTCCTGCTATCATCTGTGTATAATGAACAATGCTGCAGTGTTGGCCTCATTCTTGGGAGTAGCCTCCGTGCTGGGATATTTTGTTTATTCTACAAGTAATCATCTATGGGAATTGTGCCTAGAGTAGCAATAAAAGGGTTTACAAAATTATAAGAAACATGGCCTCTATGTGATGCCCACATTCCAGAAGAAGCAGACTGGTAAAGGAGTATAAAAGATGACACTTAGTCATTTTGACTACAGACTAAAGGAGCAACAGGTCACGGGGACAGCCATTTACGTGTGAGGAGCTGTGGGAAGGCAGGATCTTGAAGGCTGCAGGGCAGTGTGGAGGAAATTGGGCGAGGGATAGCAGGAGCAGAGGCCAAGAACCTAAATCATGGTGGCCAATCAGAGCTTCCTGGCCTAACATGATTCAATACCTCAAGGGCTTTGAATACACCCTAGCAAAGCTGGACACACTGTTGCGTGATGGTGAAATATTTGACTGTGAGTTCAGCTACTCAGGTTCAGACCTCTGCACTCTTACTGGAGTGTATTTACCTCTCTGGGGCTCAGTTTCTTGAGGACACACTCACAAGGTCTTGCCAACAGGGCTACTGGACAGCTACATGAGACAGTACAAGGAAAGCCTTCGCTCACAGTCTGCCTTAGCAGATAGGGAGTGACTGTTCCCATTTGTATCCAATGGCCTTTGGAAGCCTTTGAAAGTCACTATCTTGCTATAGTTAATCCAGGCTGCAGAACCACTGTGCATTATCTTAAAGGGTTTGGGGATTCAGCAGATGAACCTTTGGGAAGTGATTCTAACTGCTGGTGTATTAGACACTTTTCTCATTGGTAAGACTAACCTGGAAAAGGCGACTCAAGGAAGGAAGGGTTTATTTGGGTTCGTGGTTTAAGGGTACTATCTGTCATGGCTGGGGGAAAGTTGGTGGAAAGTAGCTGGAGGACCATGAAACTCCTGTTCTTGTTGCACCTCAAGTCAGGAAGGAAGGAGAGAGGAATACTAATGCTCAGCTCGCTCCCTCCTCTCTCACACAGGGACCCCAACCTATGAGATGATACTGCACATATTTGGGGTGGGCTTTCCTTCCTCAGTTAAGCCCTTATGAAAGCATCCTAATAGGTCCAACCACAAGTGTGTTTCTATGGTTATTCTAAGTCCTGCCATTTAATGAGAAACATTAAGCATCACAGCCAGGTGCATATTAAGTGCTGGGTACATGTTTATACATATATTAATTTAATGAAATATGCAAAGCAATAGGAAATTTTTTTTGCTTGACAGTGAATGAGGTAAATTCAGAGAAACTGAGCTCCTTACCTGAGGTGGTTCATCTAATAAAATGTTAACAAGTATGCAGAGTATGTCTGACTCCATTTTCAGTGCAACTACATCTTAAAATTTGATTTAAAGGACATATATATCCTGTCATCATAATACATTTTTCATTTGGGATGGGAGGAATGCTGTCAATATTTGTTAGATTTGAGTAGTGACTTTTGTAGATGCACAGTCATGGCTGGCATGAATTTTGCATTTCAGGGTTTTTTTTTTTTAGCCTTATATCATTTTCCATTTTCCTTTATCATCATCATATTAAATTTTAATGGGTGTATAAAAGTACTTAAATTGATTTTCTTTAGCTTTTATCCAGCAGCTGAGTATTAATCTACTTCCTGTTATTCATCATTGCATAGGGCATAGTGTTTCTATAAGCACGTCCCCAAATGCAATCAGTGTCTTCTGTTGATTTACTTCCTTTGGTGAGTTTTCGGAAGTGGGATCACTGGCTTGATGGTCATGAATGGTTTTGTTGTTTTGACATTCACTGCCTAGACCCTCCCACTAGTATGGAGACTGCCAGTTTCAACACTGATGTAAGAGGAGTAGCTTATGTTGTTAAAAAGCTTTTACAGATTTAATGATAACTGCAAATGATACCTCAAGGCATTTTGCTTTGCATGTTTTGATTACTGGCTCTTTGAAGTATGTTTTCACCTAATCTAATAACCCTCTCATTTCTTCCTGATCTCATTTCTCTTATCCAAATATTAAATGTGCCTTGAGTACCTACTCTGTGCTAGACTTGCACTTCAGATACAGAAAGAATGGGAAAGACACGGGGTTTTATGCTTTGCTAGCGAAGGTGTCTGAATGAGCATACAGCTTTAGTTGCCTAAGAAGTGTCCACGTGTGATATGGATAAGACACCAGAGGCAGGAATAACAAATGCTTGTTGAATAAAATGGCTGCTGAGCTATTTCCAAAGACATTACTGATGCTACACATGCATAGATGTGTGCGTGAATGGTTGTGATAGCTGTTAGGAATATGTAATAATTACTCACTACCATGGTACGGTGGTATGACAAGAGGAAGGCTTGTCATAAGATGAGAGCACCCACAAGGACAAGGATGGAAGGCCAAAGCCCTGCAGAAGAAAACGAAAAGTACAAGGCAGTCTCAGTGCTGTGCTGTCTGTGTCTACCATTTTCTCCCCTTTCCAATATCCACTTATTTCTCACTGCTCTGTGTCTGTTTCTCCAACCTGTGTCCTACACACTAGCCCACCCAGCCTGCAGCGCTGACTTTACTGCTGACTAGGCCATGGGGATCTTGCTACTGTCACAGGGTAAATGCGTCCATCCTGCTCTGTTCGTTTCTTAATGAGAATGTTTCTTTCCATCCCCTAAGAATGAGTAACATCTGCTTCCTGAATATTTTTCGCATGATGTGCTATGTTTATTTCAAGGGATTTACAATTGCGTCTAGGATCTTCTAAGCTTTTCTTTTTCATTAGTGCTGTCTCACTAGGGCCAGATTCCCCCCGATTTTCTCTGGTAGGCTTTGAGTGCTAGTGACAAGAGAATGAAGTTTAAGGTTTATTTCCACCAGCATGGGCATTAAGAGCAGGTCTCCCCCCCTGCCCCAGTCAGCGGGCACAGCTGAGGTTGTAGTTCAGGACAGTTTCAGGGAACACGTTGATCTTTCCTCTGCCACCTGGTGACCGCCAGTGTTTATCCCCACAACAGACGAGAAGCATGGTTCAGATTTCATGTCATCAGTGTGCTAGTTTATAAATAAAAATTTTCTTGTCTTGATTTTTATTCTTTGTGAGTGTGCATGTAACTGATTGAATTAACGCTCAGATAATTTTAAATGGATTTTTTTTTTTTTAGTTTAGAGGAAACTCTTTGCGTTTTCATTTTCCTCAACAAACTGGATTCTGCATCTGATGTTGATAAAAATCTAGAGTGAGTTCTGGTGTCGTGGGGAAGGGTGCAGACGGAGGGTGTGGGCTTGATCACATGACGCCGCCTGCCTGGCCTCGGGTTTTCAGCTGTAAGACAGGAGCCGTTGTGCCAATCTTCCAAGAGGGCTATGAAGATTAGAGGAAGCAGATGACACACCGCCCCTCACAGGCTCTATTCCCAGTGTCGTTAACTCCAAGTGGTTGGAAAGCAAGGCCAATGCTATAATGGAGATCTGAGTCAAACATAGGAGAGCGCAATGGCATGGTGTTTATTATTAAAAACATAAAGCACTACATCACGACTGTGTGTCTTCGCTGTCCCTCTGTTTTGACCACTCCCTGTCCCGTCCTGTCTGGTCCATTGCTGCTTGCCACTGTCCGGATATTAAAGCTGTGTCGTAATGCAGATCTGAACATGTCTTGAGTAAAGACAATGGCTTCTTGTGGCTCTTGTGTTATCCCCTGATCAGGTGAGCCCTTACATGGCTTTGGGCTTTGGCCCACTGTCCCAGAGCTCTGAGAATCTCTTTGATCCCTAACATGAGCCACTTGTCTGTCCCATGGTGACCAATCTTGAGAGAATCCCTCTTGGCCTCCTCTCACAGCATGCCCTTCATTGCCCGTCACCTCCTCTCCTGTCACCTCGTCTCACGGCATGGCCTCCCTGCCTGTCACCCTAGTTGATGCAGCACTTTCACGGCCACCAGCTCCTGGGAGCATCATGCATTAGGAAGTCTGTGCTGTGGGTATTTTCATTTCAATTTGAATGACTTGAGACAAGAAAAGGCATAGAAGAGAGGTCCTTGCCAACTGGTGCCTGCAATTTACTTTGGAGTGAAGTGGAATTTCTGTTTTAATTTCCTGATTGTCAGCCGTACCGCTTTAAGGAGATAGAAGGTGGCAGTGCCGAGTCTCCTGAGCCCAGCCAGGTGTGGGCCTCTTTTCTGCATTATAAATGTTTTGTGTCTGTCTCAGCACAAAAGATGTAGCAAAAGACATCATTACAATCCATAACTTTTTCTTCTGTGTAATTCATTTTTACACTGTGTTTCAGAGTTCATTTTCCTCTCATTTGCAGTCATTCCATAAACATATATTAATTGAACAGCTTCCAAAAACCAAGAACTGCCCCATGTATGGGGAACAAAGTTAGGGGATACGCCCATCCCCCACCCCCAGATGCTTGCAGCTTGTTGGGATGGTTTGGAAATTAAAAAACTAAAATATGGTTAAACAGACAATGCTGTGGACTTGCATAGTTTTTCCTCAGAGTCAGGGAGAGAGCAGGCGAGGATACTCAGAGAGGAGACACTCGGGAGATAGTGAGAGAACGTGCCCAGAAGGATGGGGAGAGATACCCCTGGAAGGGAGTGTAGGCCATGGTGGGCCAGCAAAGGGAGCAGTGGGAGCCAAGAAAGATTGTGTGTGTGTGTGTGTGTGTGTGTGTGTGTGTGTGTGTGTGTGTGTGTGTGTAGGGGAGGGGCTACTTCTGAGAAAGCTCAGGCTTTCTCAGGCAACAAACAGGAATCCCCGGGGGGATTTTGAAATCCAGTACGTGACATCAGCTTTGAAACAGTAACGGCATTGATAAGTTTGAACACACCAAAGTTCAGTGAGGCAGAAGAGCAATTTGTCATAGGAAAGGGATCCCCACTCCCGCTGCTGCCACCCCTGCTCACATGGAAGTGACCCAGGACAGCTGTGAGGGACTTGGAAAGAGGTGTGTAAAATCCAACCTGGGATTTCAGTTGTCAGGTGATTTAGAGTCATCTCTCTTGCCAAGAAACTCTGGGGAACAACCGTAAAGTTCCAGCAGGAAGAAAGAAGCCCTGCTTGCCCTGCTTCGGTAGGCTGGATCCAGAGCGTAAGTGGGTAGGCGAGTTGCCTCCTGAAGCAGTTCCCAGCCCTTTCAGAACTTCTTACACACAGCCTCAGATGCAGAAGAGACAGCAGGCAGCGCCATCCCCTGTTGAGCGTCATTTCAAGTGGGCAAACCAAAGAAACCGTGAAAAAGTTCACTGAAAACAAACCTGGCCCCTTACCCCTTGGGTGGACTCGACCTTAAGTGAGGCTGTGTTTTCTCATAAGCTCACCAAAAGCCTCGTGTTTTCACAATCATAGCCAAATCCCGGTTGTATCTGAGGTTAAGTGCAGAGCAGATCACTGATGGCTGCCTGGAAGACTTTAGGAGATATGACTAGAGAATTGCCTGGTGTGGCTGCCTCCTTGTCAGAAACCTCGGAGTTTCCTACTAGCGTTGGAGCCTGCAATCTACACTGGATTAAATCATTTCTGTTAGGAGTTCTGTTGATCATGCTAAGACAATTGAAATGATGTCATTCATAGAATTAAACACTGTTGCTACCCCTGCCAGTCTTCTGTGAGTCATGATGCTATGAAGATGGCTTTAAATCACTAAAGGTCCGTGGGGTACTTCACCTCACGCCCATCATTTTGATGTACAGATTGCAGAAGAGGAAGCCATGTGATCTGGGCATGATCTTCTCACTTCTCCGCTCTTAATTGCTTCATCTCAAGACATAAGCGTGAGCCAGTTCACACAAGCACATTTGCTCATTTGTGGCTAAATGCTCCGTTACAAGCCTTTATTTTATTTCTTTTACACGCAGCACTACATACAGATAGTCTGCAGGGCTGGTATGGAAGCTTTGTAGCTTCAGCGACCCAGGCCCCTTGTGTCTTGTTGCTCTGCCATACCCAACACACAACTTCCAAAGTGGGTTTTAGAATGCTGCTAAAGTGCCCAGCTAGCTAGAAGAGAGAAGTCCCAAGGGAGGATAAGCAGACTCCTTCCAAGGCCTGACCATTCCCTAGCCCCTGTGCATACCTTTCTGGATAGAATGTAGCAACAGGTTACACATTGCTGGAAGAGATATTGCTGGAATTGCTGTCATGTCTCATAAGTGACATGTGCTCACATAGCACTTGTAAGGGGCAGATACTTGAGAATTATGATAATTAGTCCAAGCACCATGTCTGATTGCCTACAAACTAGTGAAAACATTCAGACAGTATGGGTAGGGTGACATTGCCAAGCTCAAGCGACTACTCTGATGGAATGCGTTCATTTTCTTTTTGGTAGGGGAAAGGATCGCTTTCCCACAGAGGGGAGAATAAACAAGAAACGTATTCTCTCTCTTCTTACCTCAGAACTAAAAAAAAAAAAGGACTGAGACTTTAATTTCCTCTTGCTATCTGTACATCCACTCTTTGTTTTATATCAAATAAGTTCAAGCTGGTTTCTGTTGGGTGAGGATTACTAATCCTCTTCCTTTCAAATCCCAAAATAGGAAGACATAACAAAGGACCATTATTGAAGGAAAGCTACATCTAATGTTTGAATGTCACTGGTGGGGATTTGCTCAGTTGTGACAAAGTACACATAAAAGTTACCATCTCAGTCACTTTCTAAGTGTACAGTTCAGTGGCATTAAATAGATATATGGAACACAAACACCACCAACATCTCCAGAGGCCTCTTCATCTTATAGAAACTGAAATTCTATTAACCAGTAGCTTCTCAACACCCATATGCACACACACGCATGCACGCACGCACGCACACACGCTCAGGCACCTACACACACCTGGCTAGTGGCAGCCATCATTCTACTCTGCCTCTAATCTGCGCTGCTCCAAGTGCCCCGTGTAACTGGAATATGTAGTGTCTGCGTCTTGGAGATGGGCTTATTTCACTTAGTATAACGCCTTGGAGATTAACCCTCATTGTGCCATGTCACGATTCTTTTCCTTTTTAAGTTTGAATGATATTCTCTTGAATATGTTCAATGATTAATCTTCGATATCAACTTGATGGGATTTAGAAGCACCACCAGGTGCCTGTAAGGGTGTTTCCAGAAAAATTTAAAGAAGCAGGGAAGAGCCACTCTGGATGTGAGTGGCACCATCCAGTGGGCTGAGGGGCTGGAGTGAATATAAAGAAGAAAACGGGCTATGGAGATACCTGTGGTTTTAGGAGTTTTCTGTATTCTGGGCATTATTTTTATTGGATCTATTTCAAATCTGTTCTCTTATTCTGTTATCTGCCTTTTAATTTTGTTCATGTTGGCTTTTAAAATGTTTTTCATTTCTATTTTAATTTGTTGCTCAAATCGTTAGTGATATATCCAAATTTTTGGTCAAATGTAAAATTGTAAAAAATTGATTTTATTGTCTCCTATAGCTCTGGGTCTTGCAATTTGTTTTTTTTTTCTTAATAGATATTATTTTAGTTTTGGACATCTCCATGTATATCCAAGATATATACACAGTATATCTTGATCATATCCCCTCCCAAGTCCCCTCTGACTCCCCAGTAGGAGCTGGCTTTATTTTTAATAGCTCGTTAAATCTAGTTAGTCCTGCCTGCATGAGCCAGCAGCTAGACATATCCCTGAAGAAAAATGGCTTCCTCTTCCCCAGGGGCCTTCAATTACCAAAGCTCTTCAACCAGGGGTGGAGCACCTTGGGCCCCTCCTCTATCTACGCTGGGAGTATTGACTGGCTTGGCCTTGTTCAGGTAACCATAACTGCTTTGAGTTCATAAGTGCAGATACCATGTCATGTCCAGCAGACAGCATTTCCCAGCACCCCTCCCCATCACCCAACTCTTACATCTTCTCTCTGCCCACTATGCTAAGATAGTCTCTAGCCCTTTGGGAGCTGATATAGATGTCTCCTATGAGACTGTACCCTCCATGTTCGCTCAGGCTCAGCACTTGTGCAACTTACAACGTTCTGCACCGATTGCTGCCTTCTGCAGAAAGAAACTTCTCTGCTCAACGTGGTGCTGCTGTGCAAAGTTGAAGGTCACAGTAGATCCCTCTGGCTCTAGCAGGCCCTGGTCCTTGGAGCGTCAGTGTTCTGTGTGGCTCTAGTGTGTGTGCTACAGCTACAGGGTGTCCTCCTGTTGTCTCCTAAGAGGTCTGTAGTTCTAGGCCTTACATCTCTTATCCATAACTTAAGTTTGTGCATGGTATTAAGGCCCAGTGTCATCTTCTTGCATGAGGATGTCCACCTTTTCTTAACAGTAGTTGTTCAAAGAAAATACGCATCTTTAATGCACTGCCTTGGCACCTTTGCCAAAAATCATCCGATCAAATGTACCAGAACTTATCTGAGCCTTGCATTCCACCCCATTGTTCTCTGTGTCTTTCTTTTATCAATGCCATACTGTGCTGCTGTTAGGGGATTTTAAAAAATAACCTATTAGTTTTAACAACCTATTTTGTGATGCTTTTCAGATTTTTCTAGATTATGTCATCTGCAAACAGAACATTTTACAACTTTGATGTTCTTCCTTGCCTAATTGCTGTGGGTAGAACTTCAAGTTCGATGCCCGCATGATACCTTGACTTGCAACAGTATCCCCAATGATGATGGACATGAAAGATGAGTTGTCATTTGAAACTACTGAGTTTAGGAACATGTTACCACAACATAAGCCCCCTCTGAGGGAAACCCTGGCCCATGAATGATAATCAATGGGAGCTGAGGTTGTCACTCCACAGTCCTTATAGTGTAAACTCATTAAGTGAATTGTCTGTCGTGGCTAGTAAGTGCCAAATAAATCTTGTATACAGTATATGTGTCCTTCTGTTCTGTCTAAAACACTTTTATCCAAATGCTAATCAGTGGTGCCCTCATTACTTTCTTAGTTTATTTGCTGTCTTTTCCTAGTAGTTACTCATAAGTATGTTTTCTAGTTTTTTAAGTCAATGTGTTTCCCTGAACATCTTACGTTTTGAGTATCTTAGAGATGTATCAAGTGTTTGAAAGAAATTGACAGACATGGTATATTCTTGAATGTGGCAGTTTTACTATTTGGGGATCTGGCAATTTCTAAATTAATTTTGAGAAAAGTTCAGTATGCTAGAACATTCCATATGTAGTCACATGATGAGTGATTTTCTGTTCTGTAAACCGTAAGTGGCCACATTGTAAATGTCATCATACCAGCTTTCCACTCCAAGCATTTATCATGTCTATTTAAAACTATTATTGAAGTATATTGGTACATTTAAAATAACCTTTTTAAAGGATAAATCCATCTATCTGAAAGCCAATTACAAGAAGAAATAACATTACTTCTGTGCTTCTGTTACATATTCTAAGTGATGCACATAAATTAGCTCCTAAAATCATCAAACAATCATCTTATGCAAACTGAGGAATAAAAAAAAATCAAGAAATTTGCTGAGACATCTATCACTGGAGAACTGAGGAAGTAGGGCTTGAAACCATGCTGCCCGGCCTGAGCCTCTATCTGTACTCAACTTCCACTTTAATAGGAACCCAAAAATACTGTGTCCTCTGATATTTATACCTGAGTGGGCAGTAGTGGCAGCACAGATTATAATATACATTGTATGTCTTTCCTATCACATTTGGCGTATGATATTTTTTAAACTCGGGAGACACGTGTTTGTTTTGTCTATCTATTTGACAAACAAATAGTTTCTACTTCAAGCATCATGCTAACTGACAGACTTTTCTGTAATGGTCAGAAGAACCACGGGGGACCACTTAATTGATGATTGTTTGTTCACCCTTCTCCTTTCCCTCCTAACACAACAATCATGACCTCATCTCTTCTTAGGCTAGGACTGTTTTACAAGTGACTATACAGGAAAAGGTATAACTCTTTGCCCAGATCCTGTGGACCATCTAACTATGGCATATTTACCTAGAGAGCTTGTGGTCCCCTGACAATGCCAAGAGCCTGAAATGTTTGCAGTGTGCCTCGATGAACACTTTAACAGCAGTGCCCTGGCTTGCTTCTGCATGGTGAGCAGGGTAGACCTGGACATGCAAGTGGGAGGCTCATCTTGGCTTGCTCTTTGGAAAAGGTGTGCCCAGGAGTGGGACCCAGTGGCATCGTGGACAGTTTGCAGAGATGCTGAGGATGACCCCTCTGAACTTCAGCAGGATGATGATGATATTTAACGTGCCTTCAAGTGTGCTATAGCATCTTAGCCAGCTATCCATTTGCACTTTTGTAAGAATGGAATGCCTGACTTTCTGAAGTCGAATGTTGTGGAGAAAAAGGAAGGTGATTAATTGCCCTAACTATGTTCTTGTTTTTGTTCTCAGGCAAATTCCTCCCCTGCACAGGGTGCAGTCGTATTTAGCCTGTCGTGATATTGTCACTGCTTGTTGGGAGGCTCAGTGCCTGTGCCACTTGCAGCTGCCTAATTGAGCAGAAACCCCAACCCTTCTACTGAATCTCATATGGGTATAGAAATACTGAGGAATAGGACCAGGGAATTCACAGAATAAAGCCAAGAATAAACACTGTGTACCTGCCACAGGCTAATACCTTACATGCCTCTACAAGCAACCACATATTTTCAGTATCCCTACTTCACATAGAGAGAACTCTTGAGTACCTAGGTAAATTGTCTAGGATCACGTAGGTGGGCAGCCTGGTAGAAGAGACTGGCATGACCTGATCATAGTCCATGGTAATAGGTAGAGGTGGGCATTCTTCTGATTTAGATGTTCCCTGCTTCTCTGGAATGTCACCAAGTCCCAATGTTTTTATGGCTTTTCATAAAAGACAAAGTGTTTTCTCCCACAGAACCATTTATGCTCCCCAAAAACTGTTGTTTGTATTTGACTTGAGACTACTGTGATAGTTCACCCAAGTTCTGCGGCGTTACAAAACACAGACATTGAGTCTCATCCTACCCCCGTCACGTAAGCCTCGTGTGATCACTTGCTGTTCTGTGTAGAGTGCATGCTGAAGGAACTCTGTCTACTGTCAAGCCCTGCTTCAGTGGTCATTATTCTCCTGCGTTGATTGTGTCTGGGAGATCCTAAGTGCCATGGTAGTGGTGTGGAGGTTGAGGGATGCTGACTTCCAGCCTCTACTAAGAAACCCTTTAGCTCCTTATGAAGAACCTTTCCTTCTGAATCCCTGATGATGTGTTGGGTGTGTCCAAAGAGCTTTTGAGATGAAAGAAACCCTAGTCAAAGCAACCAGATGGCATTTCTGCACTAATTAGTTGAACATACTTGTCTGAGGACTCAGGGAAATCAGAGCTCTCCTACTTTATTGGTATCACATTCCTGGGGAAAAGTTTAGGCTAAAACTTTTCAAATTTTACTGCAAATTACTTGTGGTAGGGGCAGGGAGGAGGGGTGGTTGAGATAGGGTTGAATCCAGTCCAGTGCAGTCTGTAATTCCCTATGTGGCCTAAGCTGGTCTTGAACTCCCAATATTCCTGCCTCTACCTCTCAAGTACTGAGCTCCTAGGCATGTGCCACCATGTCTGGCTTATGTAGATTCTTTTGAGACCATTAGGCCTTTATCATATTGGTATACTAGTTATTTATTACTGTGTTAGGAATTGCCACAGAAGTTAGCTTAAAATAAGTACTTAACCCTATCATAGTTTCTGAGTTCCGATCAGGACAGTTTAGCTGGAGGTTCAGTTCGAGGTATTTCATGAGATAGCTTTTGGCCAATGTTTCCATTGTCTCAAGATATGCGTGGGGCTAAACGTTCATGTCCAAGCTCCTTCGTGCTGTATGGAGGCCTTCAATGGGTAGCCTGTATGTTCTCACAACAGAGCTGCTGGCTTTTTCCAGAGCATAATCCTGGAGACAGCGCCAGCAAGCAAGAGAGCTGCCGAGTGGAAAGCTTCCATCGTTTCTAATCTAATCTCGGAAGTGACCATGCCCACATTTCTGCCACAGATCAGTGGTTACATAGGCCAGTCCTGTGGGAAGAGACTACCCAAAGGTGTGAACACTTAAGATTGGGATTCTGGGGGTCATCTTCGAGGTTACTGGCCTCATGAGGCTGCTCTCAACACAAACCCCAGGGAAGTGCCACCAAGCCACCTGGCCATCTGCCTGTGACATGATGATGCAGACTGTGTTGCAAGCTGTTAAGAAGATCTGTATATGCAACCATGAAAATCTCTAAATTATAATAATAAGTAAGGAATTAGGATAGGAAGTGATGTATCACTGCCAGTGTTTTATGTAAATTTAAAAATAGATGTGCATACAGTCTGGTATACTCCTCTTTTTTAAGAACAGAAAACTGTTACCAGTGACTAACTCTTCCATCTCTCTCTTCCCCTACCTTTCTCTGGTTGGGAATTTTTAAGAATTTCAGATTGATACAACTCCCTCTGAATCCCCCTGCCTCATCTTAGCAATTGATCCTCCCCCACACAGATCTCTCCTTTTCCAGTGCAAGGTCTGCCGGCAGATACTGCCTGGCCTGTAACCATTCCTCCCTGGCCTCAACTTCTCATTTGCAGTGTTCCTGTCACTTGGTTTGCAGTCTGAGTGACAGGTAGAAGCTTTGCCTTTATGTCCTCTGATAACTGGGCAGGAATCTTTGTCTCAACAAGTCCTTCGAGTCCCAAGATGCCTGGTCTATCTGAAGCCTCCAGAGTCCCTGGAGCTCTGGCTTGCTGAGGTCCCCCCAGCTCCCGTGGGGATACTGTCTAAAACCCCCTCAGCTCCAAGCAGGCCTTGAGGCACAGCCAGCCTGACTCTGCATGTTTCTTTCCAGCCCTAGAGGAAATTGTTTCAATGAAAACCCTCCTTCTGATGATAAACGGGTGAATCCATCTTTTAGTCTGCCAAAAATGAGGATCCCAAAGACTGTGGTGTCTATGTAAATCTTCTAGGCATCTCCTTCATGACCAAGTTGAGCATTTCTTTCAGGGTAACATCTCCATGGTTGTCCTTTTCATTAATGTGTTCCTTAAATATACATTTTAGCCTTTTCTGTAGCAGTGGCAGGGGTAGTCATGAACAGGAAGCCTGTTCCTGCTGTAGTGGCTCTTGTCCAATAGGAAGGCCTGTTGCTACCCAGTTAAGCATAAATGACTGCATACTCCCTTAAGTCCTGGGAATGAAAAGGCCTGTTGTATATGCAGGGTAGACCTGCAGGATCAATGACAGACTATGTACTGCCTTTGTACAAATTAGGGGAAAAAATCCCCTCCGTGTGGACAAATTGAGTGGTGGCCTCCAGGTATATGCAGACTCGCTGGCATAGGCTGGCAGGTTGGTATATGCAGACTCGCTGGCATAGTCTGGCAGGTTGGTATATGCAGACTCGCTGGCATAGTCTGGCAGGTTGGTATATGCAGACTAGCTGGCATAGTCTGGCAGGTTGGTATATGCAGACTCGCTGGCATAGTCTGGCAGGTTGGTATATGCAGACTAGCTGGCATAGTCTGGCAGGTTGATATATGCAGACTCGCTGGCATAGTCTGGCAGGTTGGTATATGCAGACTCGCTGGCATAGTCTGGCAGGTTGATGGGCCCCTTTTCTGGTTCTCACAAAGGCTTTCTTTTTTCCCGTTGGTCACAGCCCAGGCCCAGCACTCGTGTCTTAGCTGGCAGATCAGCCTTCCCAACCCTGACCAGACTCTGGGCACTTGCTGACCTAAAGTATCAGAGCAGACCCGAGAGAAAACCTCAGAATCAGCTGATAGTGAGAGGGGCCATTGATAGCCTTTCAAGCAAAGGAAACTACAGTGGGAGTCAACAAAGTTGAGCCAGGGAGATAGCTCACACAGTAGAGTTCTTGCTGTGTCAGCATGAGGACCTGGGTTGGGACCCCTAGCATCTCCATGAAAAGCCAAGTGCAGCAGCCTGTACCCAGGATCCCAGTCCCAGGGAGGTGGAAACATCCCAGTCCCAGTAGCCTGCTGGCCACCCAGTCTAGCCCACTTCATAAGCTGCAGTGGGAAACCCTGTTTCACAAAACAAGGTAGAGAGTGATTGAAGACTCAGTATTGACCTCTGGCCTGCATGTACTGCTCTCTCTCTCTGTCTCTCTCTCTGTGTCTGTCTCTGTCTCTCTCTCTCTCTTTCTCACTCACACACACACACACACACACACACACACACACACACACATCACCAAAGTGGGAGAGACCTTGGGTTCTCTCTAAGTATAGAGAGAAGTAAACAGGACAAGGCTGCAGGTATATATTTGAGTGGCCAAGCTAAGGTATATGTTTGAAATGGTGTCCTTCTCTTGTCTATATAGGGGTCTGGCCTATGTAGCTACCTTTTTGTCTTTAACTGTAATTGCTCTTTACTTACGTGGATTTATGTATGTGATATTATTGCCAGTTAAACGTACAGAATCTCTCTCTGCACAAAGGACATATGTTCAGGTTCTTAGGGTAGCTGATAGAAACGTGGTTTCTGAGAAGCACAAAGCAGAAAGCTAGAAGATCCTAAAGAGGCTGTCTTCATTCCCCACCTGAGGATTAGTGCACACACACGTGTGCGGGCATGCACGCACGTACTGGGGGTAGGGGTGGGGGAGAGAACAAACCTGTGTGGGTGTTGCCTTCCACATACAGAAGAGAGAATAAAGCCAAATGTGTTTCTCTATCTTTTGTTAGCCTTTCAGATATTTAAATTTTTATCTACTATCTTAATTGTTAAAACTGAATAGATTAAATGAGAACAGTCAAAATGAATATGCCACCCTCTGGGAAGATGGTGTGGGGTTTGATATTCAGAGCAGTCTGCAGTGTAGACCTCGGACATCAGAAATGTGTCACTTCAAAGTGCACAGTCCGGTGACTGGAAACAGGCAACTGCCACTGCCACCTCATCAGCAGCCGCTCTGGTGTTACCTGCTCCTTCTGACCATTGCTACAGCCTGGGGAAGGCCTGTCCTCTGCTGTGCCTTTTATCTGGGTCTGTCTCTCAAAGCCTTGCTGATGGCTCCTGGTGGTACCCCCTGCTGCCTGGGGGAGAATAGGCTGACTACCACCAGGTGAGACCAGTAAATAAGGTATCCTTAGGACCTATGGTAATTCCCCCCCACATCTCCCAATCATACAAGCATATCCCCCCCCTCTCTTTCCCTCCCCACCCCACTCCCATTGGCAGGTTAAACTGGTCCTAATAGAGGATGTGAACTAGGCTGGATCTACACACACCTTTAATCTCAGCACTTGGGAGAGAGAGGCAAGCAGATCTTTGAGTTCAAAGCCAGCCTGGTGTACAGAATGAGCCCCTGTCTCAGAAAAAGAGGAAGTATAACCTATAATTAACTGATTCAGATCAGTGTTGAGTGGTAACTTGGCTGTAGTTATTCATTTGAGCCACAGTCCTCACAGACTCGTTGGAGGAGACTAAACAGTGTGTGCTAGGTTCCTAGCAAGTATTGCACTGTAAACCCATAGGGTCTACAGACGCCACTCAGGAAGTCTGTGGACTTGAATATGAAGTGCGTTGTACTTAAAACACCAGACCTGTATTTTTTTTTACTAACCTCTAGCACAATTTAGGCTTTTAATTTTGACCAGTTTTCTTTAAAGGAAGAAATATGGCATTCTGCAAACAACACCCTGATTATGAACATGGGTGTGGTGATGCTAAGAGTTCTGTAAGTCACAAGTCTTTCCATATAATATTAACATTGTTGAAACATTAATGTACATACATACCCACAGGTAAGGCACACCTAATGAAGTGGATAGCTGCCTCACTGTGTAACTATAAAACACTAAGCGGGGACTCAGTTTCCCATTTGTGAAACAGTTTAATCACATGACTAGAAATCTCAGTGAAGGAACTTACTCTTCACCTTTTCATTTAATATATAAAAGTATGAGGCCTTGTTTCTTTGCAATTTGCTTCTCTGTTAACAGCAATGTATTGAAATATAAGAAGTCTGTACTTGAATCTGCAAAATGTGGGAATGTGTTGAATGTAACAGTTACACCTCTTTTAGTTGTTGGATTTAAATATTTTAGTCTGCAGTTTTCTATTCATAAAACAGTGCATTCTCCACACATTCTTTGCCTGTGAGATAGCATCTGTGGGTTTGTCTTCTTTTTAAATTATGTACTGACAAATCATAGTTATCATAGGGGTGTCACGAGACACAAAGGGATGTTATGATTTTTTAATATAGTACAGAAGGATAAAGTTAAGCTGGTTAACCTACCCATTACTTCAATATGTGGTATTTTTGTGGTGAACACATGATACTGAAATGTACAGTACTTAACAACTAGCATGTTCAGCACAATGTGCAATATAGATGTAAAGAACCCATACTCTGTGTGTCTACCTGTGACCTGGTGCCCTTCCCATACCCCATGTCTCTCTGTGGCCTGGTGCCCTTCCCATACCCCTGTGTCTACCTGTGGGCTGGTCCCCTTCCCATACCCCTGTGTCTACCTGTGGGCTGGTCCCCTTCCCATACCCCCTGTGTCTCTCTGTGGCCTGGCACCCTTCCCATACTCCGTGTGTCTCTCTGTGGCCTGGTCCCCTTCCCATACCCCCTGTGTCTCTCTGTGGCCTCATATCCTTAGACGGTCATGTCTGTAGCCCTCCTGACTTTCAGGTTCTGGTAATGATTGTTGATTACGTTTCATGGTTTCAGATTCCACACCTTTCAGTGTTTAATTTATTTTACCCAGCTTAATGGTCTCCAGGTCTGTGCTGCCCCTCACACCATCATTCTTCTTTGTAAAAGGCTGAATAGTACTCCATGGTGTACGTGTATCACGTGTTCTTGTCTGCTCATCCACTGATGGAAACCATGGTACTATTACTTGACTGTTGTGAATGTGCACAGTGAACATGGGGGTTCAGGAGTCCCTTTGACAAACTGATGTCAAGTCTTTTAGGAAAATGTCCAAAAAAGAGGCTATTGGCTTGTGCAATAATTCTATTTCCTTTATTGATTTATTGTGAGTTGTTGAGGTAAGAGGGCAAATTGCAGAGCCCATCTCTCCTCCAACGGTGTGGTTCCCAGGGGTGGAACTCAAATTGTAAGACTTGACAACAAGGACCTCACCCACTGAGCCATTTTGATACCCCATGGAGTAATTCTTTTTTTTTTTTCTTTTTAGTTTTTTAAGACAGCGTTTCTCTGTATTGTTTTGGAGGCTGTCCTGGACTTCTGTAGCCCAGGCTGGCCTCGAACTCACAGAGATCCACCTGCCTCTGCCTCCCGAGTGCTGGGATTAAAGGCCGGGCTCCCATGGAGTAATTCTGTTTTTAGTTTTCTGAGGGACGTCCTGGAGATTTTTGCAGTAGCTGTGCTGATTCACTAAGAGCTTTGCTGTTGTCTGCTTGCTTGATTACTTTTGTGGTGTGTGAAAATTTACATGTAGGTAAGAGAGGGTATCAGCTACATGGTTCTGGAATGTTCCAGACTGGTATTTTCCCCCTGAGCTATCACTTGTTCTATTAGTGGAAAATGTCATTGAGGTACAAAAATAATTAATTTCTGCATTTACCTTTATGTTCATAACTGGCGTTAAATCCTTTCTATTTCACCAAAGTACCTAACATCTGCAGAAGGTGCCTTCAGTATTGACTAAAAGACACAATGTTGTTAAGGTTTTTAAGATGACTTCCCTGGAGGTTCCTGAAAGTACCAAATATTACATTCTAAAAACAAATAGTAAAACACAGTACTAGATGGGATTGCTTGCTTTAAAAAATATTTTGAAGGTAGAGTAAATAAATTTGCTTCAACTTTTTAGGCTGCCTAATTTTCTTTACCCATTTTTAAAGGCAAATTATAATGCCACACAGAATCTACTTACCAAACTTCTCTTAGCTTCCTTACTTAGGTAGCCAGCCCGGGCTGATAAGCAGGAGTTCGGGCAATCAGTCTGGCCTTCCAGGAGTTTAGTCTCTGCTGGATGATAGGATGGATTTCCTGGATGGATCTGAAGCATAGCTAGTGGTTGGTAACATGGTAGAAGAAATTAAAAACATGTTTTGCAGAAAAGAGCTACAACAAAATTTTAAAGAGCAATAAATAAAGGGGAATGTGCTATCACAAACCCTAGAAAATGCAGTGAAGTGACAGTGATTAGAACAGACGTGGGATTAAGTGGCCCTGAGCTAAGAGCCCTGAGTCGCACACACAGATACTGGTGACAAGCGTTTGAGTACCAGAGCACCACAAACCAGTGGGGAGAAATGGACTGATTAGTCACAAACCACATACCAGTGAGAACCGATGAATTGGAGAATTGTCATTTTTAATCATGTTGTTAAAATCTACAAGAAAGCAATTGGTAAGTATTTAGCCCATATTGGAATGAGGTAGTGTTTTGAATGGAAAGCAAAAAAACCACAAGAGACATAATCATTATGCTTCACCTTGTCTTAGTAAAGAGAGCCTTAATTATGAGGAACAAAACCAACTAAAAATATCATAAATAAACCAAAATGTTGCCTAGCCACATCTCAGGTTATCCTAAGGGCAGGGCCAGGGCTGGAGTAGACCTTCCCAGGGTCGAAAGGGAAATAGTTCTAGATTCTGGAAGGACCTGAGCCCTGTATCTTCAGGGCTCATCATTTATGAAGCTCAGTTGCATAACTGGGTTCTGTTTCTGGCTAGCTGCTCTTCCTGTGGCAATCTGTTGTTTGGTGGGAGGGTGAGCCCACTGCCTCCTCTGGGCAGGAGTGCATCAGACAGAAAGGGGATCTGGGCAAGGCAAGAGTGCTCCATGCTTAGTATGTGTGAATTTGAAATGTCATAGATTGGATAACACACAAACACTTAAAAAGGCAAATTCCACTTGAGAAAAATATTTATGACAAGTGTCATGCAAAAATTATCGATACCTCTAGCAAAGAAGACAGTTTTGACAGTCATGAAATATCTAGCTCAGTGTGGCCTTTAAGTGGGTGAAGGAGATGATAGACAGTTTGCTGGAGAAAATAGGATGCGTGGAAGGAGAGAATAGAGAAGGTTAACTTCAACAGAGGCATAAAAGACACAGGTTTAATAAAACAAAGTGATGCTTTTGCCTAGGATGCCGGCAGCACTTTTGTGGAGTTTTTGTTTGTTTTTATAATCATACTGTTAATTTTGGCAAAGAGTGAGTCAGACCCTCATATTCTACTGTTGAGAATATAAAGAAGTACAAGCTTCCTGGATAAAGATATCAAAAGCCAAAGAGATGATCCTGTTCCACCTGGCCAGCAGTTCTGAGAAGGAAAGTCAAAGAGGTACAGCCATGGCAGATTGTACCATTTGTGGGGGGTTGATAGTGGCGAAACTGAGAAGAGCCAGCATTGCTTCAGTGATTAGTGAGAAGGTGTCCAGGTATTGAAATGTCATATGCCACTAAAAGTCATTCATAAGTGTGAAGGAGGCAAAGAGGAAAAACTTTTTTAGAACAATTACATATATTTTATTTAATGTCCCATACACCCAAAGAAAAGATTATGGAAAAACATTACTACCACACGACGTGGGTATTAACTCCTTAGCAAATTGAGCCTACCATGCCATCAAATGCTATGCAAGGCGCTGAGGATACAGTGACAAATGGGATCTTATGGGTGATATTCTAAATTTTAACAGCACTTAATGAATATAATAGATGACTTCTTTACTACGGTGAAAATATTACATTGGTGATAAAAAAACAGCAATAGCAACATATCTGCTATGTGTACCAAAGACAATACACCTCACACACTATCAGGTGGCCCTCTGCTCCCTCAGACCCTCCCCTTCCATGGGCTCTGTCTGGGCTTCCTTTACCCAAGTAGCCATTGATGCCAAGCAGAGAATGCTGATGTCCTCACCAACATAGCCCCTCAGGGTTCATGCCCTGCTTGTGACATGGAAGAATGCTCACCAGAGTCCATTTGTCTATAGAACTTTGGTGTGGTGTGGGAATGAGCTCTTGGACTCACATTTAGAGCCTGAAAGAGAATTCCCGAAATAAAAGTGGAGTCTACAAAGGCTGATTAAAACATCAGTGACAGTGACGGTGAAGAGAGTAGAATGTTACAGTTCCAAGAATAATTACAGTTGGCCTTGGTTTTTAGCCCCCTCAAGAGCCATTTCTTGCCCACATCTCTGTCAGAGCTAGGATCTGATAAACTGATAAAAATCCTTTGGAATGTATTAACTTAACAACAAAACCCCATTCTCCACCAACCACAGAACCCAGTGCTGGCATCTCAGACCTATAGGCTGAGATTACTTCTGCTGACCAAGCCATCCTTCAAATGTTTCCACCAGTGTGTTTTATTTGTATTTACTTCTTTGAGACAGTCTCTCTATGTAATCCTACCTGTCCTGGAACTATGTAGATCAGGTTACCCTTGAACTCGGAGGATCACTTGCCTCTGCCTCCCAAGTGCTGGAATTAAAGTCATGTGCCACCACACTTAACATGCTTTAGAAATGTCTTGATTCATAGCTTTCTTTGTTCTGTTATCATAAACACATCCATGTTGGAGCAATGGAACCTGGGTAACTTAAGTCCTTGTTTCTAGGCCATGGTCACTCAGATTTGCCTGCAGAACAAACTGTCTTTTCCTCTTTGAGTTAAAAGCTGAATTTTGGCATTGGCAGGCCAGTGTGCACACCCACAAGCATCCATCAACACCTGTTAGCTTCTAGTTGGCACTCCAATGCTCCTAAATTGTTCTTTTTAGTAAAACCTCACTTTCTGGTTTTACCCTCAATCCAGAGTGTGGTATTAAGAAAAGCAGATACTGTGGGTTGCTGGGGGAGGCTTGACCAAGTCAGAAGTCCAGAGTCAGGAAAGCTTTGCTCCAACACGGACATTCTTCTGACTTAGCTAAGTGTGCCTCTGGTGGGAAGAAAATCATTTTCATCTTGCTGCTGAGCAACTGAAGCAAATCTGCACTGTATGGAGCAGCCCACTGGCTCTCCATGATGGCTGGACACTGTGGACCCCTGGGGGCACTCACTGTGGACCCAGGGAGGAACCCTGCTAAGACAGACAAAGCTTTGTTCCCAACTGGACTCTAAGAAATGTTATCCTAATCAGTAACTGCCTCCTCTCTCTCTCTCTCTGGGAGTCCCTGCCCTCCCCACCCCAGGAGCACACACACACACACACATTCACATACACTCACACATTCACACACACTCACATAACACACTCACATACACTCACACACACATACATACACACACTTATACACACACTCAGATACACACTCACACACACTCATTCACTCATACACACACACTCACATACACCCATGCACTCACACACACTCACATATGCATACACACACACTCACAGTTTTCACAGTATTCAAGGTATCTCTCCTCACTTTGGGGTGTTGGTCATATACACTGTAAATGCTAGATGAAGCTGGGTGGTCAGTAGCAGTGATCCCACTGGAGGTTCCTACTTCAAACAAGTCCCCCCTCCCCTAGGGCCCCCTCACCTATTGCAAGCTTCTGATATGCTGACTATATATCCCTCAGCTCCCTCCTGCTTCAGAGCTCAGGAGAGCCCAAGCCTCTGCAGAAGGAGCCTTTGTTCCAGAAGGCCAGAGAAGTCCCAGGGACAGCCCCTTCTGCAATAGGAAGGAAGGCTTCTTTTGGTTTAGGGCAGGACTTCTGCAATGGCTGCCCATTGTTTTTTCAGGTTTGTGTGGTCATATAATGATTTCAGCCACAAATGCTTAAAACCATTATGTTTTATTTTGGAATAGTTCAAGGTGTTGAAGAAAAATACACAAAGAAACCCAGACCTGGATTTACCGATAGTGGAAAGGTGACTCCTGCAGAGTGTCTGGGCCCCACGCCACCAGGCCAGGGTGGGGGGATACATACGCCACACTGGCTTCTTAAATGCCTAAGCCTTATTGTTACAGAAGGTTGTTGTAATTTTAGAGAGGAAAAGATGAATGGAAGACTGTCTTGGCTTAAAAAGTCTATTTCTATTTTTTGTCCAGCTGAATCACTCCAAGATAAAAGCGGCCCTGGGCATCACAAGACTTACTAACCTTTATGTCATGTCCCCTCCCACTCTGTTCCTGAAATGGCTTTTTTTTCCTCTGTGGGTTTTTATCCTGCTGTAAACAATATGGAGCTTCTCCACACTGGCAGGCATTACACAGACTTAGGAATTATCTCTGATTTGTTTGCGAGCACATCAGCTGTCTTCTCCTCCCATGCTCTCTCAGATTGGAAAGCACCGTGTCAGCATCTAGACCTCCTGACTCATGAATATCAATGGGGGAATTGTGAATTAATCATTATTGTTCTTAGAGTGGTGGGTCGGTCCGAGAAACATTTGAAATGTTCCCTTTGTGATTTAATTTGTTTTAAAAGCACTTATGTTATTTTGGTACTTTTTGAGTATGTATTAATTTTTAACTAATTTTTGCTTTAACTTAGAATGGCTCGGCGGTGCTACCACAGGCTAGCTGACCTTTTCTCTAGATGAGATGATTGCACACCCCTGTTCAGATGTGGGGGACTTCCGGGAACTTCACCAGAATGCGGTTGTCCTTAGGCTTCCTTGAGATGGGCGCTTTGTTTAATATTAATTCAGGCACGCATCTGCATACAAAGCCTCATGCGTGTCCTGCTCGATCCGTTTGGCGTTCAGAATGATAAGAGGAAAGGGCAGCTGTTACAGTGTCCACAGCCAGCTTTCCAAGGGCAGGGTCACTCCAGTCCATTTCCCGGCTCTCCTTTCTCCCTACGTCTCATTACTTCATCAGCAACCATTAAAGTAAAAGTGGCCTTAGCTATGTTTTCCGCTCCCACCAGCTCCTGCTCATCTGTCCTAACACGCACCCGTGAGAAGGCCTCGCCATGTGTGCTACAGCGTATAAAAACCATCCGTGTGCATCAGTAAATAACCCTGATGATTCCTGTGCTCCCCATTTGTGTGAGTCATGACTGCTATTTTCACTCAACAGGGCTTTCAGAACTTGGCCTTGGCAAGTTGCTCATTTCTGTTGTTTCTTAGAGTAGTCATTCCTAGGATTTTTTTAATGCTCAACTTTTATGAAATTCCAAAGTTAAAGTGTGCATAAACCATCCAGTTATGAACGAAAAATATTAATAAACCATTAGGACTAAAGTGAGAAGTAGCTTACAGCTGCTGCCCGTCTCCAGCCTCCCAGCACTTGGTCCAGTGCCTGTCAGCGCATTACTCTTCATAGACAAGTTGCAAGTGTTAAATTAGTTAATACGGGACAGGTCAAATCCTTTGGACTCTGTTAAGTACAAAGTACTCAGTGACTGGGAGAAAGTACTACAGGCTCTGTGTATGGAATTTACAGAACGCAGGAGACTGGGGCTGAGTTGAACCTACCCAGTAAGAATCTACAGTGTGCTGATACTTACATTGAAAACATAACAATGAGGTAGGTTACTCACTCTTGTCCAAGTTCAAGTTTCCCTTTCTGTATAAAGATTCCACTGAGCACTTGCTGGGGAAGGCAGTAGGTAAAACACCAGGTCATTTGGGCTAGCAAGAACTCACAGAAGATGCCTACTATCAAGCAGAGGGACAATTGTGATTAGTCATTTTGCTCTTGGTTCAGGAGGAAAGACAAAAGAAGAAGGGTCTACGTGGAGGCTGCAAAGATAGCTCACAGGCTAAGATCACTGACTGCTCTTCCAAGGCTCCTGAGTTCACTTCCCAGCAACCACATGGTGGCTCACAACCATCTGTATAATATCTGTTGCCCTCTTCTGGCCTGTAGGCATGCATGCAGACAGAACACTATATAATAAATAAGAAGAAGAAGGAGGAGGAGGAAGAGGAGGGTCTACTTGCTTTCATAACACTGCCCTCGACACATGACATCCTTAATTCATTAATTTGGAAGTTATTTCAGATTTGGGATTTCTAGGAACCAAAGAAAAGACACTGAGTTTTTTGTAAGCCTGGAGAGCCAACATTTTACACCAACCTTCTAGATAAATAAGGTGGTTTATATAAACATGAGTGATAGCAAACATCCCTGGGGCTGTTGAGCCGGGAAGGAAGGAAGGAAGGAAGGAAGGAAGGAAGGAAGGAAGGAAGGAAGGAAGGAAGGAAGGAAGGAAGGAATGTGGAAAAACCGCACATCAAAATCATTTCAAAGAAATCCATGTGTTTTTCATTTTTCATTTGAATATAACCTCCCTTGTCCTTCCTGAAGAGCCCGCAGGTTGAAAGAATCCTGGTGTAATGTCTTTGCTGCAGATGAAGAAGGTGGAGAATGGGGTCGGGATTAAGGGAAGGGAAGCTGCTTCATTGCAGCCTGTGACCCCAGACAATAGAAAGTCCCCACCCTCCAGGATTCCTCCCACCCCGGTATAACCAATGCAGCCTCTCGCTCACTGCCTCCAGAAGACACCAGTCCCTGACACAGATGAATCCTTCTCCTCACCTTGAGTGACCATTTGATCATGGATTGAGGAGCTGGTGACCAATGGCAGCTCCAAAATTGCCCGTTTTAAAGAATAGATGGGAAATGTTTTTATTTAGGGCTCTCCAATTGTCTGTCTATAAATGTCAACCTCTAATGTGCTTAGGGCCTTTTGAAAATATCTTTTTCTTCTGCTACGTGAGCATTTTTGAGCACTCATATTTCCAGCGCTCTCCTAGAGGACTCCTGATAAGTCAAGGTTCACTTCCAGCCTTTTTAGAAATCTCTTTTGGTACTGGAGGCCACTTTGACAAAGACGTCTGCCAGGTTAAGAGTAAATTGTGGGGCTGAGGAGATGGTTCAGTGGGTAAAGGTGCTTGCCATGCAAGCATGAGATCCTGAGTTCGAATCTCTAGGTCCCTTGTAAAAGCTAGACATGCAAAAAGGAGTTAAAAGGAGTCTGTAATCACATTTACTCCTATAGGATGTGGGAGGTGGAGACAGGAGAACCCCCAGAAGTTTACAAGCCAGCTAACTGTGGAAAACAGCAGAGATCCTTTGTCAAACAAGGTAGACGACAAGGACCAACACCCGAAGTTGTCCTGTGACCCACACACATGAGCCATGACATGCATGCTCTAACATTTATAGCTATAAATATACACACACAGCACAAATAACAATAATTATTGCTAATTATAAAATAGAACAAGCTGTGGAGCACTGGGTTTGCTTAGCCCACAGAGTTCTAATACCCCATCTCTGTGCCCAGCTCAGAAGCAAGGCCATGAGCAGAGCCCTGCTGCAATTTCGTGGCCTCACAGTAGGGAAATGAGAGGACACCTGCTCTCTGGCCAGCTGTATCCTGGATGGCAGATACTCCCAGAGGCAGTTAGAAGCAATGCTCGGCGTTTTAGGATCAGCTATTACGCTTTGGTCAGAGACATAATCTTATCACATGCCTTCTTCCAGCCCCCATCTAATTATTTCCTAGATTTTCTAAGCAACTCCCTTGAAAGTCACTTCAGGTTCTAAACGTCTAATTGTGTCTGGTGAATATCTACACTTTTCAGAATTTCATAAATACAATCCTTTTCAGGAGATTTCCCCCTACGGTTTTCTCTCCTTCCTTCCCTCCCTCCTTCCCTCCCTCCTTCCCTTCTCCCTCCCTTCCATCCATTCATCCATCATCTAGGAGCAACTTATACTCACCAAAACTCTTTTAAGGTTCTCCCTTTTTTTTAGTATACCCATCAAAATAGAAGTGTTATTATCGCCAGCTAAAAAGGAGCTATGTGTTATGCACACTGGGGAAAATGATTTCCAAGAACAAACTAAAGAGTTCCACACAAAGCCATACAGGAAGTGACTCTGAGGGTGTCCTGTAGTGTAGAGAGAAAGCCCACACTGTGCCTCCATGTTCCAAAAGTGGCAAGATCTCAGCAAAAACTACCTTGGACTTCATGAATAGAAAGTAAAGGGGGTTTTGTTGTCACTTGCACTTTAATCAGAGTGACGTAATAATAGCTCTCCTGCACTGCAGAGGCACGTCACTGTGAACTTGGATATGGATGATTCTGTGTGGACAGGATCTCGTCAACACATGTTCCCTGGGCTCCTTTTGCTCAGCGCTGCTTTATCAGCTACATAAAATAGTCAGTAATTTTCTGGAAAGTCACTACTTCCACTAAGGTGTGATAGTGATACCTGTATAAACTGATGATGTGTCCACTCCATGGTATAGTCATGGAGGGGCATTGTTGTAAATGAGGCGGGGGAGAACAGCCAGAGACATCTGGAAGAGTCCACAGTAGAGAGAGAAAGTAGTAGACTGAACATAGCCAGCAGGTTGGACCTGGTCATGGGAGAAGCAGGTGAGGAGGTTGCTTAGAGAGAAGGAGAGGAGATCGTGGGAGAGTAAGTAGAAGTGGGGTGAGAAAGACTAAGAGTGAACATAGACTAAATGTCAGGGTTATAAGGAGAACCAGTAGCTGGGCTGGGGAGAGCCTATGAGTTGGGGAAGTTTGAGGTAAGGGAGGAAGTGAGAAGGGCTAGGATGCCAGCCAAGTACTTATAATACTGAGGGAGCCTGTGTTGTGCTCATAGGCGCCACAGACAGCTAGTTATTTGTCCCTTCTCCATTAGGAAAATAGAGTTTCTTAGGACCTGACAATGTGTTCATATGCTGTCAGTTATATACACAGTGACTTTCAGTACACATGAGAAGTCCTTCCTCATTTTCTTTTGAGGAAGAACTAAAAATGTGTAACGAGTTAAGGAAAAACACTACTAAGCATGTGCTACTAAAATTATTTTATGTGGAACTTTGAGTTCTACAACAAATAATTCCTTATACCACCAGTGAAACCTCAGGGACAGATCTACATTTGTATGTGTGCTTAATCCCTAACTGTTTGGTCTTCAGAGTAATCACACTCATTGTTCACCCTCTGATGTGTGCAGGATGTTTCCCAATTAAGAATGAGCCCATGTAATTAAACTTGTGTCATTTGTAATCAGTGTTTTAAGGCAAAACCAGCTTTAGGGGTCTTGTAGGACTAGATTCAGCCATCTCGATAGCTTCTAAGATAACATGAAACACAGAGTGTGGATTTAATCAGTGCACCTGGGGAGGAGGAACAGATGTGTCTAAACTGAAGCACACATGTGCCTAAACTCATTTTCAGGAGACTGGCATGAATTTTAGGTTTCAACAGGAAGAATATGCAGACAGGAGGTCAAGAGGTCTCCATAATTAACCAGTAAGTCAAGATGTGGTCTAGCTGATCCTTGATTCCATTCTAATTCTCTGAGGTGCTCCAAAGAAGGGACAGGGTGATAACCAGTCACATCCCTCACCAGAGACATCCTCCACATAGTAGATAATTGCCCTTATTTGCAGCAGAGGGCTGTCTTTCTAGGCTGTATGCTCCTGGAATCCTGGGTAACTGCAGATTTAGCACAACTCCAAATTGTTAGCATCTTTTGGGGATCTAGAAAAAGACACTCAAAACTGATGGTAAGACACCAGGCTTACTCTGGTCCCAGGATCTTTGGCCTTAAAGAGGGACTGGGAAGGTTAGGCATTACCAGTTTTTAGCTAGCTGCTCCTTGAGTGTGTTTATCAAACATACTTACAGAGGTTATCAGGTGCCCCAGAGCACAGGTGACATGAGAAATAAAGGCACAGATGCCAGATTTTACCTGCCTTGTTTAACCGTGGTGACAAGGCAGTTTGGAAGAGCCTGCTAGAGGCTCAGCATGTGCACCGCTACCCATCCTGCTCCTCCTTATCCCACTGTTTCCTTCATCATCACTTAAAAACAGGAGTGCAGGAGGCCAGGACAAGGTTTCCTGGCCAGTAATATTTTCATGCCACGAATTTGACTTTTTTTTCATCTTTTATATCATGCATTCTGTTACCTACTTTATGACATAAGTCTGTATACCATCAATTTCCTGCCTCCATGCCATTATCTTTTCATTAAGTTCTTGGACATGCAAGGAGAATGAAAAGGTGATTAATGCTTCAGCTTGAATAAGAAGTCACTGTGAATATAATGAATGAAACTATTTTTAAATCTCTTCTGTAGTAAAATATCATGTTAATTAACACTTACCAGACTGGAGCTAAGCAAATTTCAATTATAAAAAACCTACACATTCTCCATATTCTAACACAGTGTCCAGCCCAAAGAGCCAAATGAACAAAACTGCTCGGCAGCACCCCCTAGCACTTGTAATCTTAGACAGGCAAACTAGGAAGCAAATCCTAGTTGCCATTTTGTCTCTGAAAATGTGTTATTTTTCCATGTCTAATTAAGTGGGAAATTCGGGACATTGCTCTCAGTCACGTCAAAGATAGCTATCAGAGGAGGTTGCATAACCTAGCAAAATTATTTTTTGTTAGATATTTTCAAAATGGTATTACTGTCACTCTGGATATCCTCTATCCCTTGCTTCTGTTTTGGTTGATTGACTTAGGGAGTGCTTGCCTGCCTGCTTGCTTGCTGTTTTTACCTTGGTCATTCCTTTTAGGAAAGAGAAGTAACGGGATGGGAAAGATCTCTAGAGTAGGCTAAGGAAAGCATCATATGCAGCTGTCTTTGGAGAACGTCGAGGATATGGTCTCTGGTATTGTGATCTTGGGGAAGCCCTTCACTACTGAGCAGCAGGCCGCGCCCCTCCGTGAAATGGGTAACATCCCCAGAGGAAATGTTGGGCGGCTGAAAGCTAATAGTCAACGAGGTCGTTGTTATTGTCCCTCCTCCACGTGGAAGTGAGGAGCAGCAGCTGAGGCTTTGATTTCCACCTGGGAACTCTTTGGGCAAGTTCTTGGAACTCAGTTTCCTCGTCTCTAAGTGGGGGTAATAACAACTGCTGGGTGCAGTTGCACAAATAGAAAACCCATGCAAAGCGCCAGACAACAGTAGGAATAGGTAGAACAAGCAGAGCACAGCTGTTGGGCTTTTCGGAGTAACAGCGACTGCAATGTCAGTGGTCTGTAAACCGGAGAGAGGGGATAGACACTGACTCAACAAACCCAGGAAAGCCAGTTAAGCGCTACCGATGACAAAAGGTCCAGGATTTGCTAACACCAGGTATCTTTAGATACCAAAAGGATTTTGGGCTCAAACCAAGAGGGTTGATTGGGATTCTATTTTTAAAAACCATTTGGAGATGGGGAGGTGGCTCAGTGAGGAAAGCACTTGCCATGCAAGCGTGAGGATCGAACTTAGATCCCCAGCATCCGTGGAAAAGCTCGCATGCCCCCTTAATCCCAGCCCCGGGGGAGCAGTGGAGGGGACAAGAAGAGTTTGCCCCTCCCTGGAGCTCCAGGCTCAGGGGACTGAGAGATCCCGTCTCAGAACTTACGAGGAATATGCCCTCCAGCCTCCATGCTCACCCCCGCCCAACACCCATCCACACTCACCAACACACACAAACACGCTAAATCCCATGTCCCCACACTCATTTTCTGCAGCCGGGCACTCTAAGGGAAGGATATCAAACTAAAATCACAGCTCTTACAGGGACGTCTACATTCTTAGTGCCAACACCTTTGGGTTTCAGTCCCCGGCCCCCATTTAATGCCCAGAATGCTAGCAAGAAGCTATAGGTTCTCCCCGTGGATGAGATGAGATGATGAGGCCACGTGAGCCTTCTCACATGTCCCTTCTGTGTACCAGGCAAACACACCAAGCCAAAATCTGTCTGTTCTATCCAGACATCCATTACCACAGTGTCCAACCAAAGGCTGGGAATTATTGTCAGGAAGCAGCTCTATCCCAGAGCGGATCTTCAGAGCCCTGGCTATCAAGGCTCCTCTGTGGACTTCCTTTCAACACTGGTTCATGTCCAGGGGAGCTGTGCACTGTGCTACCTCCATCAGCTGCTTTCGGTTTCTGTCACCACTCTCTAGAAAATGGCATGGGGCTTCTTCCCATAAAGAGGCCGGGCACTGGAGTCCTACGCAGACCTGGTACCATGCTGCTCTCACATTGTTGCTCTCAAATTAGTTGCTCCGAGTTCTCAAAGTCCAAAGTTCTCAAAGGTGTGAAACTTCACTTTGCCAATGCCCTGCATATCAGCCTTTCATGGCCTGTGTAGTTTTTCCAGAACAGCCGGGCTTGGAGGTCACTGTTGTTCAGTGGATTATGTGGCACAGACGTGATCCTGTGAGATTGTAAGTACACGAGTAAGTGCTTTAACAGATCTATGTACATACGTAGTATGTTTCCTATTTAATGTTGGTTTTGAAATATTAAAAAGTGCATTTAATAGATTTGATCAAGAACTTTAAAATGTGTGGTTTTTAAATCTTATTTTTAAAATTATGTAGGGTAATATATATATAGTATGAGATTTGACATTTTTAATTTTTATTCTTTGACAGTAGTATATAATATATAATTAATTTTAGTTTTTCACTCCTATTACCCTCTCTCACACCCCTCCTACTCTCATGCCGTGTGTGTGTGTGTGTGTGTGTGTGTGTGTGCACACACACACACACATACTTGCATTCATCCTGCCAAGTTTAGGCTTGCTTCCAAGAGCATTTACAAAAGGTTATTTACTAGCATGGGCTACCCCACTGAAGAAAATACCACACCCTTTCCAGCAGCCAGTAGCCCCCCAGGAAGGATGAAGCCTCCTCATTTGATGATTTTTAAGTATATGGTGCATCATATCAACTTGCTGCACCACCAACACAGCATCCCCTCCAGGACTTTTTTCATCCTGCAGAGCTCCAACTCTGTTCCCATGAGTCACTCACCCCCGCCCCCGTTCTTCTCAGCCTCTGACCACCCCCATTCTGCCTCTCCTGGATGCTGTGAGTTTTATAGCTCTTACACAAATAATTATTATTATAAATGAATGAGTAGCAACTGACATTTGTTGCCATTATGATCCAAAGATTTATGGTGAAAATACTTCACAGGTCTTTAGAGTAAAGTTAAGTTTTTTTCCATCTCTGAAATAACTTAAAACATGTTATTAAGGAGAAAAACTACCATAAACTTCTTATAACCCAGCTTGAAAGTGATGGTGCCATGAGTTTTGGTAAATGCTGTTTCTTGCTGGCTTTTCTTTTCCCCCTGTCCTCCTTAGTCACTGATTTAGTCAAGGCTGCAATTAAGATATCAACCCCTATGTCTCACTGCACTTGTAAGGTTCATTCTTAAGATCCTCCAGCCTTTTCTGTTGTTCAACATTATTTTGAGTGGAATTGTTGTCGCTGAACAGTGTAACAAACAAGAAAGACAAATGTTCAATTTTATTCATTCAGCAAACACTTACTGAGTGACTACTGCTGTTGTCTATGTGGTTTGGATATGAACTGTCTGTCTCCCAGAGGCTCATGTTTTGAAAGCCTGACTCCCAACTGGTGGATCCAGTGATTAAGAGATGACTGTCTCATCAGGACCCTGGGCTAATCAGTGGATTCATCTGCAGATTGATTCTAGTTTTGTGGTTTGAATGGAAGATGGTAGGTGATGGGAACTGATGGAAGAAAGTAGCCAATAGGAGTGTGTCTTTGAGAGGTACCTTCTCCCCGGCCCCTTCCTGCCTGTCTGCTTTCTGGCTCCCATGAGACAAGTGGCTTTCCTCTGTCGTAAATTCCAGCTTTCATGATGTTCTGTCTCACCTTGGGTCTAAAGCAATGAATTCAGCTGACTTTGTTCTAAAAGTTCTGGGATTATGGGCCAAAACAGATCGTTCCTCTTGAAGGTCTTTCCTCCAGATGTCTGTCACAGCAACAGAAGTCTAGTACATCTGTATATAAACAGCTGGGATACTAATGCTAGTTTTAAAGGCCTTGTGTTTTATTAGGTGCAGGCATTTAACCCAGGCCATAAGAAGAGACAGATGTATAAACTTAGCGTGATGGCTGTCCACCAAGACAATAACGGAGGTTGGAGTCCTGCCCAGGAGGGTGACATTATCGTTTTGGTGTGTTCCTTACCTTTTCTCATAGCCTGGAGCCTTGCACTAGACTACTGTGTCTAGCTTCTACAGTGACTGCTCACGGTCTCTGGAGGTTGTGGAGCCATCAGGTGGTTTCTGAAGCAGAATAGTGGGTTCTTACTTGCATTAGAATAGGCAGTTCCCATTATCAAGTCTTTCATTTCTTCCTGACCACATAGAAAGGATATTTGAGAGAAACATTACCACATACACTTCACCCTGGTGACACTAAAGCACCAACCTAGGTGGCTGTAGCAAATGAGTCTTATAGATGAAATAATAATGCCTGTCTATAACAAGAGCTGACCAAACAGCCTAGAGCAATGAGGCAGATTGATTATAATGTCAGTCAATTTATGTGCTGTAGTTGGCTTGCACAATGCCTAAATATTTAGGAACTAGCTCTAATATACCCCACGGTAGATGTATAATTTATGTGTTATTTGGTTGTCACAAGCTACACTTTTGAAATGTTTCAATTGAATGTCTTCGGGGAGGACCTGCTCTTAATGATGAACCGTCGTCCCCATTCCTTGTTAGTTACTCAAGCCTCATTGATCTCTGTACGTTCTGGGCCTTGACTTGTTTTGGCCTGGAAGGGCAGTTACAGATTCTGAGCAGTGACATAGGGACAACACCAGTGCTCAGGACTGTGTCGTTAAAAATGTGCCTCCACCCACGTGTTGGTCTCATACAAGAGAGATTTGTAAATGAGTGGACTCCTCTTTCCCACATCCTCTTTGATTTATGTAGTGCTGGCTTTTTAAATAATACAAAGTTGTATTGAAAGAGATGTCCATTTGGGGCCACTCTTTCACCCGGGATGACAATTATTGTAGAATCTCCATTTCTTTAATGACTTCCTCCTTATTCTCATCTTATGTGGTTGTTGTCAGAATTAACTGATACATATTAAGTAAACAATAATAGCAGTAAGAATAATGACTGACATTTACTGAGCTAATACCACTGGGGCCTCTGGTTGGAGTTTATCTGTATCTAAATCAATTATAGCCCACGGGCTAATGTGGTGTCTGACAAGGGAAAGTTGCCATCAGCGCTGGCTGTTATTTTTATTCTTGTTACTACCCTTATAATTGTAAGAAACTTTCAATAACGCAGAATCGGTGTCTCTGTTTCTCCACTGTTGACTTTTCATGGAAACATCGGTTAACTGTGTATGCTGTCATGTCAGAAGCAAACGAAGTATTGTCTAGGAGTTTACCTTTCATAGCATGAAACTAGAGAACAGGAGAGGGGAAAGTGGAAGCATGCATTAGGCATGAAGGCCCCAATATACAAGTTTTCTTTGGGTGCCCCCAGTACGACAACTAACAGACAACAGACTGTGAACTTTCATGTCAGTGTATTACTGACATGAGATTTCACAAAGTGGTATAAGGTCTCCAACGTGTCAACTAAATTTTATCATGAAACTTTGGGTTTTCTCAAAAGATATCCTTTCATCCCTCATTTATATAATAAGTTTCTTTTACATCATGGTTTCTGTTTGTTTGGGGAAAAAAATGGATGCCACCTGTCTTTGAGTCTCAAAGGAAGACACACTCATTTATCTTGAACACAGCTTAAAAGACTGACAGACATGTCTGTGGTTCCTTTGGAAGTTCGTAAAGCTTTTCCAGCAGGTCATGGCTTTTTGTTGTTTTTTTTTTTCCTAAAGGAAAAAATTCTAATTTAGTAATGACTTTTGGTGTGTCTTCATAAACAGCCTTCCTCTGGGGTTCATGGGACTGATGTAAGGTCTCATGACACATGCAGGACTGGAAGTTGAAATACAGATAAGAACAACCTTAAACTTCTGATCCTCCTGCCTTCCTGTCCTGAGTGCTAAGATTATAAGCATGAGCCACCATACCTGGCCTAAGCAGCTTTTATCAATTACTTTGAAAGGATAGTAGAGTGTGTGGCAAACTGTACCACACTGGTGGCTTAGCATTAAAAGTGCATCTTATTTCACATACTTAGGAGGAGGATAATATGCCTGAAAATCAGATGAGTTTAAAATGCTTCTGATACTAAGTGATTGTAGCCATCAATGTCAGAGGCACCGGGAAAGTTTAGATTATTTCACGAGTATGGAAAATAGTATTTCAGATTAAGATGGGTTTTCCATATCATGTGACTGTTAACACATGCAGATACATCTGAATTAATAAATCATATTGAAATCTAAAGGTTCCAGTCACACCAAAGGTTGGCATAGTTAAGCTTGCCAAGACATGCTCTGGAAATACAGCAAGCTTATCTTCAGGTCCACATAGCTGATTGAAGCTCTTAAGCCTGCTGTTTAATTTTGTTTTATTTTTGCTTTTTACTCAAGCAGGAGAAAATTCTTGCTGAGTTCTAAAGATAAGGAATGAGGGAATCAGCAAAGTGACTCAGAAAACTGATTTGTGAGTGTGTGTCGTGAGCAGTAGGAGGTGCAGCCTGATGAACCCATCCCTCGGGGGCCTTTCCAGGAGCAGCTGTGGTCTTGACTTACACTGCATAGGATTTTAAGATGAGGCACTATGAAGCAAAATTGGGATTTACCAAGTTAAGAAGGGATTTATTAAACAAGGGAAAGTATGTTGCTGTTTTTTTTTTTAAGATTAAGGGTTTTGGGGAGATAGCTTGAGAGGTCAAGTGTTTGCATTGCAAGCATGAGAACCAAAGCTGGGGTGTCCAGAACTCAAGTAAACATACATGACGACATACCTATAATCCCAGCACCTGGAAGGTAGAGACCAGGGCTCCCTAGAGCAAGCTGGCTAGCCAGACCAGCCGGACTAACCATATTGGTGAGTTCTGGGCTCAAATGAGAGACCGACCCTGCCTTACTAAATAAGGTAGAAAAATAATAAAGAACACTCTTGGGTCAACCTTGGGCTTCTAGCATGAATGCAAAAGAGGAAAGGAAAAGGATATTATACATTAAGACTTAAGCACCAGCCCAGAGAGAGAGACAGAGACACAGACAGAGAGACAGAGACAGAGAGGAAGGAGAGAGAGAGAGGAAAGAAAGAGAGAGAGAGGTGTCACCTGAGCAGAGGATAGAAGGTAGTACACACTTGAGGAAAATGTGGTTTCAGACAGAGAATGACATCATCGGGAGCTTTGGGTGGGATTGTGGATGGCTTATTTATGGTCAAACTCTAATGGAGGAGAATAGTCATGGCTTTTAGGGAACAGTCCAAGAATGGTCAGGATTTCCCAAAACAGTTTAACTCTTATACAAGGTTTCTAAATATATCATGGGTCAATGGCATGATGGGAACAAGCAGCTTAGCAAGGCCAATGATATGAAGATGCCATTATAGCGAAGGACAGTAAGCCACCATTGAAGTCTGTCGTGTTGATAGTAGCTGTAGTACACCCCTGAATCTCATTAACCATCGGAAACTGTTCAGCTTGCCTATTAGTTTTCCCTGCTTATGTAGCCTGCCTCAGCTGGACCTAGAGGGCATACAGAAAGAATGAAGAGAACAGTGTGACCAGATGTTCCGAAGCCTTTTCGTGGGGGCTGGCTTAGTAGGCTTCGGCTAGGGGAGAAGCCCTAATGGGAACATCTGCCAACACCAACCCTCAGTTAGATGGGACAAGAGAGCAGCAGATGTGGTAGACTTCTCCTCCATGACAGGCCACCATGCCATGCTTCACAGAGCCATCACTGTCCCTCCACCCTCTATAAACACCCTACTGAAGACTTAAGGAGATGTACACCAAATTTAGGGGCGACTGTAGAAAAAGACAATATGAGAGCTTTGATAAAAGACTTCTAGAAGACTGCGAAACTAAAGTAATGAAGAAACTCAAGGCTAAGCATGTCAAGGTCAATGCTATTTCTGGCTGTGTGCTTCTCTAAAGGAAGAAAGAGGAAAGAGACACGCCTAAGCACTGTAAATTTGAAACATGAAGAGCCTTTTCAGCCCAGACTATAGCTACCACCAGTCTTTACCTAAAGCCTTGGAGTACTTACAAAAGGGAACAACACCAGATTTGATTATTGAGTACAGGACTGTATAGGAATCTAGTGACAAACTCCATCCACTCTGTGAAGCAATTACAGCACAGCAGACCTGACGTTTATATGGGCTGGAAAGCCAGAAGGGAAGGGCACTATTAAAAACAGGACTTTTCATTTGCTTAGACTTCTGATGGGAAAAATGTGTGAAGTGGGAACTAAATTGAAAAGTAGCTAAATCTTTTTATAGAAGTACTTGAAAATGGTGCCTCATAAATGTGCACATTTTTATGTTTTTCTATATCTGTTAAAATCAATTTAAGAGTGGATGGGAGAAAGGGAAATGAAAAAGAGAAATCTTTGTTTACCAGTCCAAAACTTAAATCTCTTAAACGTGAACACATATGCTCACTGTATGGTCTGTGTTGCATAGATTATCATTTTAATAGTATCTTTTTTACATAAGCATACACATATATGTCCTAATAGAAAGTATTTGTAATACAAAGAGCCCATATGCCTATGGATAACAAATGTTGTGGTGGCCATTGCATCCTCTTTTCTCAGCAAAGGTGCTGTCCTGCTGTGACACCACCGCCACAGAAGTGGCCAGCTGCGTCCTTCTCTGGCTTATTTCAGTGGTTTCCTACTATTCTCGACTAGGACCAGAAGGAAAGATTCTTGCCTTATTGACCTACAGATTAGGGAGGATTGATTGAATCTACAGCTGTCAGAGTCATGAAATAAATTAAACCAAGATGATAAGTAAAGACAGACAAACTTCACGGTAGTGGGTGAGATCAGATCCATTCCTTTTAGGTAAACCAATATAGTCCTCATTGGCTTGAAGGAAATCAAATGGCGGTTCCAGCCCCTGTATTTGAAGAGTCCTCACTGATGGGGAGCTCTCTCAGGCACACACTCAGCATCTCCTGGCTCCACTCCCCCGCTCTGGTCTCTTCATTCACATCTCCCACTGGATGAATGGCCCTGGAGAACTGAAATTTCTTCGCACTCTACGATCTAGTAACCATCTCCACTATCAGGCTCACCCTGTACTGTCCATCAAAAGACCACAGGATCACTGCAGCCCACTCCTCAGGAGACAGCCTGCCTCTGCTTCTCATGCTCTACTGTGATGTTTCTAGAACTCATATCTAGTCTTGTGACTTACCTGCTTAAAATTCTGCAGGATTCTCCATTATGTCTAGAATAAAATCCAAAATCTTTATTTATCTTCCATGCCTGGAGGAATATGGCAGAAGTTCAGTTCTTATTTCCTTCCACCCTGAATGTCACGCCAGCCATGAACAAGGATGACAGAATGCAGAGTAGATAGTTGAATTCCAAAGACAATTGGTCTTCTTGATGAAGACCACAGTGAATGGGATTCCCACCCCTATGTGTTCTGTTTTGTTTGATGGTTGGGAAGAAGCAATGGAGAAGCTTTGGTGTGTGATCATATGTGCTTTCCGTGCCCCGTGCATTTTTCTTGAATGCATGAACTATAGATCTTATGTCTACATTGTAGTGTAATTTGCCAGGGAGAGCCACTATGGTCACCTACCAGAGTGCTTTAGCCTGTTCTCAATTTCGAATGGCATTTTAATCCAGTTTAAAGTGTCAGTAATGTGTTTCTGTATTTTTATAGAAAAAAATCACATTTTATAAATAATGGTATTATGCATCAAACTGTTTAGAAAAGGAGAAATCTGCCATTAATGTTAGGTAGTACTATGATCTAGCATATGTGCACTTAGAAAAACTAGAAGTGTGGTAGTTACTAGGGCTATCTAGAAATAATTCAGTTGTCCTGACAAATGTGTAGTAGTTAAATTGTGTTCTCTCTCTCTCTCTCTCTCTCTCTCTCTCTCTCTCTCTCTCTCTCTCTCCCACACCCCCCACACACACACTTATTTTTTAAAGACAAGGTCTCACTGTATAGCCCCTGCTGGCCTGGAACTCATATTGTAGACCTGTCTGGTCTCATGTGGTCTCTGCTTTTGACTTTATATGTTCTGTAACATATGACCAAGTAAATATGATGATTTAACCTTTGCTGACCTCAAGCAATGGTGAGTTTGATGTGGGGCCTCAGTTAGCTTGTGTATCTGATTTCTGCACCCTGCAACGGATAAGTAGTGTACTCGCAGTAAACTTTCTTTCTGTTAAGCACCTGATACTGGATGCTCCTTGTTACACAACACTAGCTGCCTTCCCCTAGCTGATGAAAGCATCATGGGCAGACATTGAATATAGTTCCAAAGCCAGTGGATCCCTGTGTGTGTATATCTCTTGAAATACCTAGAGTAGCATCGTCTTTTTAAAATGTCCTTAACTTACACTTGTCAGCAGGATTTGGTAACACTGTAGCTTGTGTCTTTTAATTACCGACATAGTGACTTAATGACTTTGTTCTAAATTTGTTGATATACAATTAAATCTGTTCCGAGCTGTTTCCTGTGGCTGTTTAACTTACAGGATTATTTTAACTGTTTCTGGTCTGCCTTACAAAGCAACTGCATGAAAAGCGTTAGATGCTCTAAAGTTGCCTTATACCCTTCACATCACTTTGCTGTAAAGTGGGATGCAGGACAGTCTTTTCACTAAAGGGGAAAGAGTTCCTAAAAAGCTGAGACTTCGCATTTCCACCTTGTCACCAGCAAATGACTTTAACAAAATACTAATAAGTTTAGAAATCTTGGTACCCAAGTGATGCTGATGGACTGTTGTACTTAACATCATTGCTCCGACACTGGCTGACTGGGTTTATTAGCTGTAGCTGGTGGAGTGGACATTCCCATATGTACATGCACTAATTCTGGGGAAGTAAATGTGGCTCAGCTAACCACGGTCATGCAGAAGACTATTTAAAAGAGATGGTGTCCCTTCCCATCTTAATATTATGTAAGAAATAAAAGCTTCCATGTCAAGTGAGATGGTTTTCAAAGAGTTTACATTCTATGAAATACATCCCTCTGAAGTGAAATGATTATTTTGTATCTAAGTATGTTCCTATTTTTCAAATGTTCATGTGTGTCCTAAAGTTTCTTGATTATGGGATTTGGCAAAGTGGCTTTTTCCCCTCGTTTCCATGAAGTGAAATGAAGTGGTCTCTGAAATGAAGATGCTCAGATGTGGAGACAGAGAGACATGGGGCTAGCCTGTAGGGCAAACTCTTTGGGCCTTCTTATTCAGGGTCATTTCTCCTTGCAGGACACTGTGGCAGTCCCAGGAGCTATTGCTATACTTAGACCCTTGGTATTTCTAAGTAAGAGAGAACTCCTTGCTGCGGACAGGAGAAAACATGAGGGTTTCTCTCTGTGCTTTAAACCCAACTAGAAAAGAAACCCTCACAGCAACTGCTGTCAGCCCAGGCCAGATAAATGGGACAAAGATGTCCTGTCCTTCTGCGTCCCTGCCCAGAGCAGGGGCCTTCTGTCAACATTCTGAGCAGGTGCTCCTCCTCCAGCATCTAGAAGGTGAGGTTAGGATGTCTTGAGAAAACCATTGGCTCTTCTGGGTATTTCCTCTTTTCCTCCTCCCCTCGGGGAGTTGCCAGAGAGTAGGGAGCTCTTGGCAGCAGCAATAATACAGTTGCTTTGGCTGTCTTCAGCAACTGAGAAGGGAATGATAGGTTTACTCTGACATGACAAACCTGCTCTGTTCCTAAAGAAAGAAATTGTTCTGAGCCGAGGAAAACTCAGTTATTTAAATAAGCTCATCACTACCTGACAGCAGTTTGCAAGCATTTTTGGAAAATGGATGTTTCTTCCAGCCAATGGTGCCACTGAGCATAAGAGTTAAAGGGGAGGCTGCCCTGGCATGTCTCTGCGATGACCCTGAGATGTTGTCTGCACAGACCCCCAGGAACTGCTCTGTGAAGGGCTAATGGGGAAATCCACAGTGTGGAGGCATCTTTTCTCTGAAAAAAAGTGCTCAGATCTATAAACGATCACCGAGGAGTTCTTTTTTCAGTTTACAGCTTCCTTGGGCTGCAGAGACTCTATTCAGGGTGTCCTGAGTGGCCCCAGAGTCTGTGTTCTAAGAAGCCCCCTAGGGGGTTCAGATGGGTGTGGAGAGAAGAAGACCCACGGCTTCTGCTCGGCCCTCCTTGTCCCCAGCTCGTTTGGGTAGGATAGTCATGTAAAGGGGAAACATCGTGGAAATGGTTTTGTCTTTAAGGGAAGCAGCATCCCAGTGGTCTCTTCTCCCTCCCAGTTTCATAGCTGGAACAGGTGTTTTGTAGTTCTCAAACCCCAGTCAGTGAGCCATCTGGCTGCAACCAACAGTCTCCACCACTCCCTCCAACATATTTGTACACAAAAGCTCACGTGAAAGTTGATGGCATCATTCTTCTAATAGTCACAAACTGAAAACAATTAAACTGTCCATTAAGTGGTGGCCAGGAGAGCAAAACATGCTATATCCATACACAGGAATGTTACTTTTAAATTAATATAAGTGAAGTTCTGGTACATGCTGCATGTGAACAAATCTCAAAAATATACTAAGTGAGAAATGCTAAAACAAAAAGCTACCCATTGTGTGATTGCCTTTATATGAGTCTGTAAAATGAAGGTTTGTAGACACAATGATTGTCGAGATTTACAATCTGATTAACTACAAATGGTTTTAAGGAGACTTTGGTGGGTGGGGGATAATGGAAGTGTTGAAACTGGACTGTGGTAATCAGTATACTCAAGTACGGTTATACTAGGGAAGTTTTATGGAATGTGAATTTATCCCAGGAGGCTGTTAGTTTTATTTACATAGTGTTCACCGTTTGCACCATGATCAGTGCAGTAAGCTTTTTTCTGTCTGAGAGAGGAACTGTGGTCAAAAGGTTTCTGAACAACCAACCCTTGAGTTCCCCAGGAAGGTGCCCTCACCAGGAGGAAATAGATGAGACTACCTGATCTTGAACTTTTCTTTTTGTAACAAATTACCAAGCTTCCAGTATTTCATGATAGCAACAGAAAACAATGATACAGAAGTCAGTGTGTATTGGCCACCCCATCATGACTCATTCCCATTTTCATTTAAGAATGACCTCAATGTAGCAATATAAAATAAATTTCATTACATCTCATGCTTGGAGGCATATCTTTTTGATAGCCTTCCAAAGCAGTGTCTTTATGAAGAAAAGCACTTCCTCAGTTGGTGGAGTCATTAGCTGAATTAGCAGTTCCTTCTTTAATGGGATAGCATGACTCCTTTAAAACAAAGATCTTGGATGCTCAAGACTGGGAATTTGGCGCATCATTTCCCAAAAATGAATGAAGAAATATTGTTACTTCGAGGAAAATAATTGACAGCAGTTTGTTTTTGTTTTTGCCAATGATAAAATTCAAAACTTAACTAAAAACTGTAATATTGGAAAGTTCTGTGTCTGCCACTATGAACTTGACAACAGTCAAGGGATTTCTGGTGGTATGGGTGCAGATTTCAACAAATGCATTTGTTTAATAATGTGAATGTAGTCTCAGTTTTTGAAGAATATAAATAGAAGCATTGGGTTCTAAATGTTTGAGAACTGTGGCCTAGTAACTAACAGTGTGAACTCTGGAGTCAGGCTGCCTAGATTAAATCCTAATATTACCACTTACATAACCTCAATAAAGTCCTTCATCTCTCAGTGCCTCGGTTTACTCATCTGTAAAAGGAGAATTAAGTGGCTAGACATGATGGTGTACACTGTAATCTCAGCATGATACAGCTGAGGAATGAGGCTTGAGACTTCAAAGCCAACACTGTATCAAGAAAGAAAGAAAAGGTAACAAAATAGTACCTAACTCAGATGTTGTAGGTGTGAAAATTAGTTAATGTATACAAATATTTATGAACACTAAATAAATCAACATACATAAATTAGAATACTGTCTTACTTAATAAATTGTTACTGTTGGTCTTGACGAATTGTAATTTGTAAACTAAATACATAGATGCATAGTAGAAAGTTTTGCCATTGAACCTCTGCCATTTTGGGTTTTGTTCTTAACAAGCATGTATAATGGGTTTTTTAATGAAGATTTGAAGATGTAATATAATTAGTAGGATAGTTTAATAAGAATGTAAATAGGTTACAGTTATATGACATTTCAGTTCCCTACCCCTGTGATGTTGAAAATTATGATTTTGAGGTCTAGGAATTTGGAAGATTATGTTACCAGAGAGGAGTGGCACATCAAACCTTCCCACTTTCAGTGTTTAGGAAAACATACAATTTCAAGGAGACAGTGACCAACTTGGGAGAAACCCGTGTATTTGACCCTGCCTGGAGGCTTGTCGTAAGCTGTTTTCTTCTCTAAGATGTATAGAGAGGCCAGTCGCTTTGCTGGCCCTGTTGGTGTGCTCTGCTGCTCTGTGTGGAACACCCTGCATGATGCCCGAGGGCCTTATCAGGCAGCACAACCCCAGTGCAAACAGTGGACATTGGGCCTGGGCCACTGGAGCTGGTGCGGTAGTTTGCTAATTCACCTGCCTGCTTTGTGAAAGGTCCAGTAACTATCTGCCGTTCCCTACCTAGCCCAGCAGAGCAAGGACTATATAGTCTGTGCTTCTTTTTAAATTTATTTAATTTTATCCCTGGGTAGTGTGGCCAACACAGCATGCATGCAGAGAGAGCTTCTAGAGTTAGTCCTCTCCTGCACCATGGGTTCTTGGGGTGGAACTCAAGTCGTCAGGCTTGTGTAATGAGCACTTTCACTCACTGAGCCATCTCACCAGCCTTTTGTACTTCTTAAATGCTCATGAATACATTCTTTTAGTATAAGGAAGGTAAGGTGGCCTGCAGCAGAATGGCAGTTGTTTTCTTTTCCTAGAACATGAAATTGCCATATTTTTAGAGTGCTAATATTATGCAGACCCACTCATGTTTGATGGTAAATAACAACCAGCTAGAGCACATAAAAGTTGCTCGAATTTCACTGACTCAAATGGTGTCAGCTCTCTTCAGAGAAGCAGAGACACAAAAGAGTCCATTTGGGATCCATCTGTTTCATGCCATCCAGGCTACTCTGCATGTAGTGAAGCTGGTAAGCTAGTCCACTGTGGTGTTTAACTCTTAAATCCTGGAATCTTCAATTTTGGCCCCAATTCAAGGTTTTTTAAAGGATGAATAGTCTCCTGTTAATGAGGCTTAGTCTGATCCTTCCTTCCACTTTTAGGGTGTGTTTTTCAAGCGACACATAAAGCACTGTGCGTATGTCTCTGAAAGCACGGGATGGTAGCCTCTCCGATAGGACACTTACTGATGTGCCGGCACTTCAGTGCTAGAATATTTCCTTCCCGTGTGGCTGCTATCCTGGAAATACAAAATCTTGTCAAGTCGAAAGCCAAAGACTTTTTTTAATCCGGTAGAATCTAGTCCCAAAATGTACTGTGAAGTGAAACTGTTAGTCATTTGTAGTCATGCCCTTGTCCTTGTCCCAGCTAGGGTCATACTCACACTCCATGTCTTAGCATCTGCACTACAGCCAGTTCGCCTGGGCAGGTAGACAGTGCCTGCGATTGTCCCGTTCCCTCTTTCTGACACTGGAACCTTTGTCAGTTCTCACACTAGCTGCATGCTGTTTCCTAAACACAGTGGTACTCTTTTCACTACAGTGCTTCCTGTTCCAATGCCTGGCAGGTTCTGCCTGCATTGTGTAACATCTTTGAAAGGACCTTTGTCTTTGTGACCTATCCAGCTCCGGGAGAGGGTCTCCAACACATCAAAGAGTTCATGATGAAAATGATCGTTATTATATAATCACAGGTTCTCATCTTGTCTTTTACATATGTGCTTGTGTTTCAGGAAAAAAGTGCCAGCTCGAATACAAGGCTTAAAACTAATAAAGAAATCCCTGGATTGGTCCATCAACCCAGAGCAAAGTAAGTCCCGCCTTCTGTTTTCCTTGTGTTGTCCTTAAAATTCTGTTTTTGCCTACCAGGTAATCAAGGTTTATTACAGAGCTTTAGTGATTGAGACAGTAAACAAAACATACCCTCAGAACATCCTCAGTGCCTATCAAAACTGACAGTTTCAGGCCATTTAGTAAAATAAATAAATAAGAGGGATGGCTTTATGGCTATGAGATGTAGGGATCTTAATTAATATATAAAATAATACAAAGCTCAAGGAAAGTTACTAATTGATGGCTGCATTTAAAATTGTGAACATATCTTCATTAGAATATAATTAAAATTATGAACATACCTTTATTAGAATATACTGTAAGACAGTAGAGGTTGCAAGACAAAGGATGGCATACAAATGATAGTGTGGATTTTCCAGACTATAGGAAATAATACTACAAAAAAAATGCAGAGAATAGGAGAAGTTGTGAACAGCCATTTGACTGAAGAGGAAGCCCGAGTGACTGGTCTGTGTGAAAAACATGTTATTTCATTCCATCAGATTCTCAAAAACATTTAAGTCTGACAACACAAAAGTTGGCCAGACTACAAATACCAGACTCGCTTTAACCCCTGCTGGTGGGTTACACAATAGTGCGGGGGGGGTTCAGGCTGCAGTTTTCCTATCTAGTAAAGATGAAGCTAGGCAAACTTTGCCCTCCAGCACCTCCAGGGGCAGCCATATACCCTTGAGAAACATATCCACATTTGTGCTGGGAGATATTTTGGAATCTCCATAACAGCAGTTTAGATAAGCTTTCAGAAATAAAACCAAGTGCCCATCAATAATGGATTAACAATGCTGTGGCATGTTCTTCTGATGGGAATGCTACATGTCAGTCAGTGAAAAGAGATGAGGTAGATACATGTTACACACATCAGGATGGGACATTCTCAGAACAGTAAATGTCGAGATGTTCCTTTAAGCTCAAAGGCATAAATAAGAAATATTTTGTGTGTAAGTATATGGCAAAATAACAAAGACAAGCCAAGATATAAAAAAGCCTTGTTGAAAATGGTGGCTCGTGACTGGGTGAGACACAGTTGGACCAGAGGCTCCTAATCTAAGTTATGAAGTAGCAACAAAAGTAATTTCTGGTTGTGGGCCACCACAACATGAGACAATGTATTAAAGGGTCACAAAGTTAGAGAGAACACTATCATCTTGACACCTGGAAGCTACTCCATCTGCAGGGAGAGACGGGACTACAGCTTTTAGAGATATATACTAACTGGAGTCCTATGCTTACTTTAAAATGCGTGTGTGGCATGTGTGCGTGTGTGTGAGAGTGTATACACACACATGTGTGTTTATGTGTGTGTGTGAGAGAGAGAGAGAGAGAGAGAGAGAGAGAGAGAGAGAGAGAGAGAGAGCGCTTTAAATTGCACATGGAATCTTGTGTATTTAAAATGCCTTGGGAGTGAGAAAACAAAGACAAATGCCCTTAATTGGGGCTGTGTAAATGAAATACAGGATGTTTACACAGTGAAAGATTGGTCAGCAGTTTAACCAAGTGCTCTGCGGCAGTGCACAGTGCTGCGTGGACCCTGGCAATGTGATATTATCCTACATTCGCTACATAGAGCATGCTGCACGATGAATTTTAAAACTACAACCAAAATAGATAACTTGATATTTTAGCACATTCAGAAATACTGCAAGATAAAAGGCAAGGGTTGGTTTCCCTGGGGCAGAGGGACACACAGTTGGGAAGTAACCTTGGGTCAGCTATATCTTGTGTTAATTAGTTTTGGTTTGAGTTTCACCGCAGCGTATATTGGTTTTGTTTTTATTTTGAACAAAATAATTAAACAAATAAAAGTAGCTATTTATGAACTACCACTGGGAGGATGCCAGAAAGATTAGAATGAATCTTCTGCCCCAAAGTTCAGTTGGAAATGGCTGATGATCACAAAGAAAAAAACTGAGCAGGATAAGATTAATTTTGGGTGTGCAAGTGTCCAGGCAGGACAGGCTTTGCCTCTGTCCACTTGGGTTTCCATCTGGACCTGAGAATTACATTGTTACAAGGTAGATTAACAAGAAAAGCGTATATGCTGGGAAGCCCTGTGAAAAAATGACGCAAAGCTTTTGAAACCCTCAGTGTTGTAAGGAGCAAAGAGAGGCAATATATTTGGGGATGGCACTTTACATCTTCAAAGGCAGAACATTAGGAATGTAAGGCCTTGCCTCCTGTCTTAGTTAGGTTTCTATCACTGTGATAAAACAACACAACCAAAATCAGCTTGGGGAAGAAAGGGCTTATTTCGTCTTACAGCTTGTACTCCATCGCTGAGTTGAAAACAAAAAATCAAATTTTGATTGCTATGGCAAAATACCTGAACAGATAATGCCTGAAGAAAGGAAGGTTCATTTTGGCTCATAGTCACTTGCTCTGTTGTATCTTGGCCTCTGATAAAGGAAAAAAACATCATGTCCAGGAGCTTGTGATATCACAAAGCAGCTTACCCATGGCAGCCAGGAAAGTGGATGCAAGGAGAGACAGAGGCAGGGATAGCATGAATGTGTAAAGGGCCAGAGACAAAAAGCATCCTTCAAGAGCCTGCCCCGACTGGCCCACATCCTCCCGCTAAGCCCCACATTCTAAGGTACCCACCACCTCTCAATAACCCATTACACTGTAACTGTCAGTGAATTCATCAATGATGAGCTTAATGATCTAGTTGCCCCCTCAGAACCTCTTCCTCTGAACCTTGCTGGATACCTAGCCTTCGTGGCATTACCTTTGGGAGGTAGGTCATTATGAGATCCAAGCCACATTACTGTCTTGCATTTTTGTGGCTGAAGTTTTCCATACTTGGAAATTTTATATGTTACTAGAAATGAAAGCCGAATGCCTTTAGTTCTGAAGCTCATCTTGCCCGTCCTTACTTCATTGGATTGCTTTGCACATGAAGCTGAATAGTAACTTCAGTAGGAAAAAAAAGCCTCCGAGGGTGCAAGTTGATCTTACAGAGCTTTGCAGTGCCCACTCGGGTATCCAGTGAGGTTTGTTAGTTAAAGCAGACACCACTATGTAACTTTTTGTTAAGGTTTAGGTCTAGTGAATATTCGCCCCACATATCATGCTGTATAAACTTGTGTACCGTGGAGCAGTAGTCCCTTTGTAATATATACAGAGGAAAGATAAGAAAGTCAGTGGCTCTCTCTACCCAACTCACAGTCATCCAGTTGTGCATCAAGAAAAGAAGATGCTGAGAAGAGGAATGGTACCCAGGAAGGGACTGGTCCTCATGGGGCAATCTGTCCTCTTAAATGCTGATATTAGTTCTGCAGTGTTGATAGGGTTTCCATGTGATAAAGGCAAGTTCCATGAGTATCCAGGCAAGCATTTGTTTCATCAGATTCCGTGTTGATGAGATTTCTTTCTTCCCTCTGGAATGAGCCCATGGGAGAAAGGGTAAGCCTTCTCTTTCTTACCTCACTAAAGGAAGTGACAGACAGCTAACTAGGACCCGGAGGGAGCATTTGCTCCTCTGGAGAAGTATGCCGTAGTCTCTCTGACAGAAGCATTCATCTGAAGATGCGTACGTCATGCCTGAGGTTTTGATAGTAACAAGCCCCTTTCCCATTCACTCGTTCCCACCTATGGCAGGAAGCATACTGATTTCAAGAGTGAACTTGGCCTGGTATATAAAGGCGGGCAGGGAGCAGTTCCTAACATTGGACAGTGCAAGCTAAAAACACGGAGTTTTTTGTGCTTGTGTCTGCACACACATCCTTAGGCCAATGCCCGACACCTTTAGTCTTAAGTTACTGATACAGAACCCATAATAAGTCCATTGTGACCACAAAGATGGCAGCCGCGCTTGCAGAGTTAAGATACCCTCCCTCGTCCTCCGTGCGTGTGTGGCTGCTAACCGGGCACGGCTGTTTTCGTGTTGTCATCATTGAAGACATAAATGGAAGTGGACAACAGCAGCAGATGGTTAGCAATAGAGGCTTGCTTATGTGTGAAGAGGAGTCTGAGGCCAGGCACCTTACCCGTGTGACAAGCCGCACTGCCTCTGTGAGGGGTCAAGAGTCACATGAATTTAAACAGCACTCCGTTAGTTAATTAGCAAATGTCTGTTGCCTTGCTGTTGAATACAAAGTAACATATTGCTAACAACTGAAGGCAGTAGCTTGCACCATTAGCACCAAAGCCTAAAAACTGCTGTTTTCACCCTGGCAGTGGTGGTTCACATCTTTAATCCTAGCATTCAGGAGGCAGAGGCAGGCAGATCTCAGTGAGTTTGAGATCAGTCTGGTCTACAAGAGCTAGTTCAAGGACAGCCTCCAAAGCCACAGAGAAACCCTGCCTCAAAACCGCCCCCCCCAAAAAAAACTACTGTTTTCATGAAGTCTTTTGAACATTCTTAAGGCGGCTGCACAGACATGTGTCTCTTATGTTATCTATCTGAGGACACACAGCTATTTTAAAGCCTTTGCTACTGGGAACTTACAACTGTGCAGAGCCTGAACAAGAACAAGAAGAACCAAAGTGTGTCCATGCGGCCAGCATGGGTTCCGGGCAGCTCATGCTCTGCACCCTGAGGGAGCCTCAGAGCCTTGCCCTCCCTGCAGACACCGCTGAAAAGCTTGACTGTGCTGATCTGAAGCCTGCAGGAAAGTAGCATCCAGGACAGTAGCAGAGGGAGGACCAGCACCACCCCCACTGCCAGAGAGAGTGTCAAGATGAGATATATACAGAGCTGAAGCACATGGGGCTGCAGGTTTGTGCACAGCCAGCCAGAGCGATCCACTCTCATGGCCCTGGGTGTCACAGTATTGCAGCAGAGTGTGCTGGATCAAGACTTCTGGAATGGCCTCTGGTCAGCAAGGGAACATTAGTAGGTGGTTACAGTAGGCTCGCTATTAAAACAATGTGTAGTAGGTCTGCCTCCAGAGTAGCACAGGTAAACAAGACACTTTGATGTTTGAGCAGGTGGAGCCAGGAGGAAGCTGGGAAACAGTGCACACGGTGGCTTTTCTACAGAGGGAAGGCTGTTTGCTTCGTTCGCTCCATCCCAGACTCTTACCCTGCCTTTCGAATCTGCTACAACAGAGGTCCAATTCCCAAGCAGAACACTTCCCTGGGCGAGCGATTTCATAAAGGAGGGCAAAATTGCCCGCTATGTGTGAACGTGCTTTGTCAGCTGTGAACTGATTAGTGGTGTCACAGGCTTATGTCGGGTTTTTGTTTCATCGCACAGCTGGTGGCATGTGCTCGCAGATTTTAAGTCGTGGCCTTACACCTAGAGGAGAGCTTCTCGTGGGAATCCAGTTCATGGAAAGCCAGAGGGGTTTCAGGACACATGTGCCCTCCTGTGGCCTCTAAGGTGTGAGGAGTGTCATGTGCCGTGCTAATGCCACGTAGATGGGCTTCTCCCCACACTCAGCTTAAAGAAACCAGTCTAGGCCCGCCTTCCACCCTTGTCCCCAGACACTACAACCACTGTAGTTTGTGTCTCTCATACAGTGCCCTTCACCTTGATGGAATATCAGTGTCATTAGGCTAGGACCAGGTTAGCCCTGAGGCCCGTTCTGCCACAACTTCCCCATCTATGATCCCTGCTCTCTTTGCCTTCATACATGTTAACCCAAACAACAACATCATCAACAGCTAACTGAGCAGGCGAAATTGGGGGGTGGGGGGACGGGACAAGCAGCACACGGGGTGAGGGTGACTCAAAGGCACTTCTTAACCTATCCCCTATGCCAACGGAATTTCAGTTGCTAAAGGTGCAAATGCTGGCCAGGGGCAGTGTCAGGCAACCGTTGTGTCCTCTGCTCTTGTGTCTTCAGCCAGTATTTATAGAATCATAGTAGCCTGTGCCAATAATGCTGCAGCTTCTGTTCGATCCATGCTTCAATGTAACTGTGTAATGAGAATAATTTGCTCTGTCTCACACACACACATGGGGCCGAAAATGCCTCATGTTGCATGTCCTTACTTTGTTCTTTGAAAGTCCCAAGTGTGTTTTTGAAGAAAAAAAATTGGCAGGCCCTACCCAGTAATATCAATATAAGTAACCCCTGGACATTGAGTGGAAGTTGTATTTCTATGTCATGAGCACTAGTAGACTTTGGAAATACATTTGCAAGATCAGCGCAATGACATCTATTCTAAAGTAGCAGTTGGGTGTTTTGGTGGGAAAATATGCAGTGAATGGCTGTCTAGCCCAGAGTCTAGGGGTTCACTATCATTTCCTCGAGAAGGCAAGGTTCAAGAAGCATTGAAATATGTACTCACCATTCTTTGTTTTCCAGCATGCACATCTCTGAAAGCCAACAAGAATTCTTCAGAATGCTGGATGAAAAAATTGAAAAGGTAAGAATGCAAAATAAACAAACCACATTATTTCTAGATAAATCTACTAACTAGAAGCTGGGATGATACTTTTTACCCCTGTGTTCTAAATCTTCTGGCAAAGAATTGGACAGGAAGTTTTAAAAAAGAAGACAAACAAAAAAGAGTGCATATGAAAATGATGTGTTACGCCCCAGAGTCATAGGCTATTCCAGTTCATTCTAGTGTGTCAAATCAGGTAGACGCCACTGGCTGCTAAGGATGGCTACTGCCTACCAAAGTCTACCTGGTGCCGGCATCCGCCTGACATTACACTGAGTCTTTTAGCCATCTCATCCCTGTTTCCATTACTCCCCTCCTCTGGGCAATGTCTTGTTTGCCTCCAGACCACACCAGCAGAGTGCTGTTACAGATAACACACAGGGCTATTGTCTGCATTTTTCTGAGGCACAGAATGCTTGAGTGACTTTCCCACGATGCTCCCCTTAGGCTGCAGCCTCCCTTCCTACAGTTTCAATTACTCACAGTCAAATGTGGTCCAGAAGTACTAAAGGAAAAGTCAAATAATAATTCATGGCTCTTAAGTAGCTCACAACTATTGTCATAACTATTATTCATTATCATTAACCTCTTACTGTTCCAAATCCATATATTGAACTTTATTATTCTCACGTAAGTATCTATGTACATTCACATGGGGCCTAACCATCATCCAGTCAGACGAGGGTGATCACCTGATACTGTTACACAGCTGAAACTTCCTCTCACCCAGTACTGTTGGAGGCACGCTGCCACATCGCAGCAATGTCTGTCTGTTTGTGGTGATGCCACTGTAAAAAAAGAAGTACTCCACTGCCAGTTGCAGGGAAGGCCAGCACATGCAGTTACAGTACATGATGCTTAGTAAAAAAGGGCTGTCCTGCTGATGCGTATACTTCTTGTGGCTGTGTTTAAATGTTTTCCTTCTGCATATAACAAAATAGAAGTTGGCTGTAAGAAAGGATGGCCTTTCCACATTGATATCTGTCTCGTGCATCTTGGGTACCTTAACAAGCCACATTAGGTGACTGGCCTATGCCATCCAGATCTATGGGAGCTCCCTCTCTGGTGTTTAAACAACAAAATTGTCTAATGGTATATTTCTCTAAATGCAGCCTCATCATTATATGACATGACTCTGTATAGGAAACCAGAATATATAGGGTTTGGGAACCTATTCCTGGCAGGTTATAGGGATGACTATAATAATGGGGATTGGAATTCCACGGTTCTGTCTCTCTTCAGAGTCTTCAAGTTGTTTCTCTAGCAATCTATGGATTTACATTGACAGTAAAGTATACAGTTGATCTGTGTAGAAATGCAAAGAGTAACTTGATCTCAAAAGCCACATGTACTGAATGGAGTATGGAAGCCAGTGGCATTGTTAACTTACAAATCTGACATTATAACCTAAAAACGCTATTCTAAGAATAAACTCAGAACACATTGTACTGCAGTTAAATCACCACAGGACAGTCTTTTGAGTTTCAGTTTTGATTATTTTACCTCCTCTTTCCATGTGTGTATGTGCTGTTGCACATGTTGGTTTGGATGCACACATACATGTATGCATGTAGAAGCTGGAGGTCAGTGTTAGCTATCATTCCTCTGAATCTCTCTGCTTTGGTTTTTGAGGCAAAGCCTCTTGCTGGGACCTACCTAGAACTTGCCAGTTGAGCTAGAGTTGCTAGCCAGTGAGCTCCAGGGATCCACCGTCTCCACATACCAGTGCTGAAATTAGTCATGTGCCATCATGCCCCGTTTTTTTATGTGGATTCTAGAACTCAGGTCCCTGTCCTTGCAAGTTAAGGACTTCATGATGGAGCGCTCTCTCTCTCTAGACCCACTCCGTTTTTGTAGATTGGGGGCTCTTAGGTGGGTGTTGCTTGTTTTCAATTTTGATTTTGATTTATTCTTTGTAAACTTCATGCATGTATACAATGTGTTTTGATCGTACCTAACCCTCACTCCCCACTCCAAGCAACTCCTCTCAGGACCCTGACCCATCACAGCTGTCTCCCAACTTCATGTTCTCTTTTATAATTTTTACTTCTAAACCAGAGTCTGATTAATGCTGCTCATATGTGTGTAGACATGGGATAACATGGGGAACCTACCAGGAGCCACACTTGTTAAAAAAAAAAAAACTCTCCTCTCCAACGGCCAATAATTCCTCATCTAGGGGTGGAGCCTGCTACGTCCCTCTCAATTCCATGCTGGAAATTGATACTGTGCTGGTCTCATGATGTAGGTAACCACAGTTGCTGTGTGTTCATGTGCAGCAGCCACATCGTGCCCAGAAGACAGCACTTCACAGCTCTCCTCCCCACGCTCTGATTCCTGCCGCCTTCTGCCCCCGCTTCCATGATGTTCCCACACAATTGACAAAGGCGGGGATATTGATGTCCCGTCTGTGGCTAAACACTCATAATCTTTTGTTCTTAGCACTTAAAGCAGCCATGCCTCTCTGCATTAACCATTCCCCACTGCAGTGAGAAGCTGCTCTGAGCAAGGTTGGAAGTAGCCCAAGTCTATTGGTAACAACATAAGACCATGTTTGCAGATGCAGGCATGAATTCCCTCCTGAGGAGCGGACCTCAAATCCAATCTAAAGAGTAGTTGGTTACCCCGTTAACTGCCTTGCCACTGTTGCAGCAATGGGTACATCTTGCCTGGAAGGTCAGTATTGTAGCAGGCAGAGTCCAGCAATGGATTAAAACCCTTGAATTATTCATCCCCCTGCATAGCACCTTCCAGCTTTATGAAAGCCAACCAGGGGGAGAGTTTTCTGGTCAGCTCAAGGCTGATTTCTCTGTGTCCTGCATCCGAGTGTGTGGTGTCCAGAAGTAAGATCTTACCATCTAGTTATGGTAGACAAACAAGAACAATGGCCATAGCCTGTATTATTTTTGGTGCCTCTTGGTGTTCTCTGAGAAATAACTTGTATGGAGGTAACCCATGCCTGGCACGAGATTTTCACTTAATAACTGGTGTCTTTGGAGAACACCATTATTTACTAACATGGGGTACTTCTGTTGAAACTCCTTTCAAAAATAGTTTTAATTAGCTTACATACTAGTGGAGATTCCTAAGGCTTCTTCATACATCTGTAATTATAGAACCTACCTCGACCTCTTCTTCATGCCCCCTGCATCCCTGTGCCCACTCAAACCTTTAGCTTTGGTATTCTCCTATTTCCTTCATAACCCATATGTTCTACTATCTTCTCTTATGTTTTTCACTTGCACTACAGGATCATGAGTCCTCAAGTAACTTTGTCATGCAGACATCATTTTCGTTAAACCTTTCCCTGGCCCCCTATTTCCCATCGCTCTCTCTCTACTAACTGCTTGAGCCGTTCTTCCCCCAATATTCCCCTCTCTACTTTTCATTTCACTTGTATTTTACTAGCTTCCTTGTGCTGAACACAAAGATTTGAAGCAAGGATACACATATGAGAGAGAATATGTGGTTTTCTTTTACTGTTTGTGGGTGTTGCATCTGGACATCTCTTCCTGAAACCCTGCCTTATGGTTACACTACTTAATGCAAGATAGAAATTATCTTGAATTCATACGAATTTCGGAGTTGACCCAATATCAAAGTGGAACTATGAAAGAGTAAGTTCATAGTCGTCTTTCTCATTGAAAGACAATAGTGTCAAGGACATCACAAGAAAAATCCACAGAAGCAACTAACCTGGCTCATAGGAACTCACAGAATCTGAACCAACAATTTGGGAGTCTGCATGGGAGACTCCCAAGTCCTCTACATGTGGCAGCTGTGTAGCTTGGTCTACTTGTGGGACTCCTAACAATGGGAGCAGGGGCTGTCCCTAATGCTTTGCCTGGCTCTTGGGAACCCATTCCTCATACTGGATTGCCTTGCCCAGCCTTAATAGAAGGGTAGGTGCTTAGTCTTGCTGCAACCTGTCATGCCATGCTTTGTTGACACCCATGGGAGGCTTGCCTCTTTCTGAACAGAAACAGAGGAGGAGTTGACTGGGGGTGGCGGGGAGGTGGGGAAGAGGGAATGGGAGGTGAGGATGGGGGGAAACTGTGGTTGGGATGTAAAATTAATTAATTAAATTTTTAAAAAAGAAGACGAGCAGCTACCACCAATGTAAAAACTGGAGATGGGTAATGAATTTAAATGCTACTCTGTAGAGTTGCCAGCTTGTATAGAAATATTTTAAGTGTGTTTTTTTTATTTTTAGTAAAATATTGGCATACGTCTGACTTGACATTGAAAACTTCATTTCAGATCAATTACCAAGTTTCGCATATTGGTTCAAAAGACGTTCAGCATGCTGATACCATTTTGTTTAGTAAAGAAAAGCAAAAGAAGAAAATTGTTCCCACTGTAATGATAAATTTCTTCTCTGTTTATTTTGCTTTTTTCCTCTACTAGCTTGCTTTTGGCAATAAAAAAGATTTGCTCAGTGGTTCAGGGCAGACTGGAAAAACTGAAACCTGCATTTTAAATTAGGTTTTCAACATTTATGAGCTCTGATAGGCATTAAAATGACCTTATCCCTTCCCAGGGAGTTTCCTTGACTGAAACTGTCTCCTTTTGCTCAGAACCAAGTTCATCGTTTCTATCTAAAGCAAGACTTCCTTTTGTACCTAGGATAGGGCGTGACATGTTTGGCACAACCAAAACACCAGTTCTGACTAAACCATGCACTGGGTAGAACCTTCTCTAGACAAGGAGTATTTTAAATTCAACATGAACAATGCCCCCACTATTGGACACATTTTCTTTTTCTTTTTTCTTCTTTTGTGTTTGGTTCTGATAATCAAACACAGAGACTCATACCTGGTGCCTGCTGGGCAAGTGTTCTGCTTCTGTGCTATGCCCCAAGCCCAGATATATTTATATATAAAAGAAAGCTGTTACTCCATCTGCCATGCACTCACTTGCTTTGTACAGATAATCCCTTGGCCTATAAGCTATGTCTTTCTGTTCCTCCTCTCTTCTCTACAATTCCTCCTTTTGTGTATGCTATTCTAGGTACTATTGAAGCATTAAGCATCCAAAATGCTCCTTCTTAGTGTTTTACTCAATGCAACCCTTGCTAGCATTTATATAGCCAAAATTGAAGCTGGAGGCTTCCATGTAATTTTGCTGGATTTTTTAAACATTGCTAAGTAGTTCTTTGGTCAGTGCAAGCATGAGGACCAACTATAAGCCATCAATGGAAATCCCGCCATACAAACCCATTGTTCCTTCCTTTCTCACTTCCCTTCATTCTTCTGCTTATAAGTACCTTTCTAGGTCCCTCCTATTCTTGCATGATTTTGAGACCTTAGCCTTCTTGGTAGGGATTACTAAATGTGATGGTTTTTGAGGAAATGTCTAAGGAAGAGTAGTATTTGAATTGAAACTAGCTCATTTTAAGATGCGACTTCGTTTCTCTGGACTTCCCTAGCTATCAACAACCATTTATTGACACTTGAAAAATAGTTAAGTCCCTGAAGGCCTGATTTCCTTGGGCTCAAAACTATTCTAGTTGGTAAGAAAGGTTATGATAAGTCTGTGTGTCTGACGTTATTTCAGGGACCCTTTTCTGTTACATCAGATTGGGTCAGCATGATTGGGTCATCAGGCATCAGCAGCACACACTTCATCTGGGGAAGTGATGACTATAATGTTGAGTTCTGGGTGAACAATTCTTTTAGGGACACTGAGTCTCTGAGTTGCTGGAGAACCAAATACAGTGTTTGACACCTGCAGCTCATGGGACAAAGCTGAACTTTCTGGCAGTGTATTTAAAGACTCCTTCCATGCCTGAGATTGCTGAAAAAACATGGGACTATTATGTACAAGCCTAAAAAACATGGCATGGCCTGCCTCACATGCCAAGGAAGTCATGCCATGTATTATTAGAGGTGGGCTTGGCTTCATTATCATGATATAGAACGGTTTCCTGCAGGGCTGGGGATATGGCGCTGTTGGTAAAATGCTTGCTTGAGCAAAAAGAGCTGAGTTCAGTTCTTAATAGCCAGTAAAAAGCTGTGGCACAGCGGCAAACATTGGTAACCCCAGTGCTGAGGGAGGGAACACGGGAGCATCTTGGTGCTCTCTGGCCAGCCAGGTTAGCTAAGAGTGACATTAACCTCTGGCCTCCACATGGGGAGTGCATGGGGAAGTGTGCACTCACACATACACACACACACACACACTCTCACACACACACACACACCAATCTCTTGCTCCATAGTGATCTTGACATAAAACTGCAGCCGCATCTTTTGCATCTCCCCCATCACCCCTTGCCTTTCCATCCCTGCCTCCCACGTATGTAGCCTAATTAAGGCTGTGACTGCAAGGGGCAAGGATGACTCAGTCCCCTTTTGTTTTTATCCCTGCTGCATAGCTTTGTGCAGATGACTTAGTAATTGTCGTGACAGTAACCCTGGTCTAGAAACCACTGGTGAAGTGTGAACACTCTCTGGCCTTTAAGAACCCAGAGCCATAATTGTGGAGTTGTATGGGACTGTGGAGACTGTCTTACCCCCATCCCACCTGCTTCATCTTCCTCTGCGGCAAAGAATGAAGCCGCCAGCGTCTGTCACTCAGGAGAGCATTGTGACCGTGCTCCCATGATTCTTCAAGTGATTGTGCTGGGGCCTCTGCTCTTCCTGGGAAAACCTACCGCGTGGAGATGTAGTGTGTTCTTTGCCAGAGCTGCCCTCGCTGCAGTTCTCCTTTAGAAATTCATCGGCAAGAGCAGCACCGAAATGTTTTACCCTCGGATTTTCATCCTTGATTTTTGGAAGTTTGGAGCTGGACACTCACACCTGCCTTCTCTCTGGGTACCAATGAGTGATGGAAGACACAAGGATAGGGCAGCATTCTGATTCAGCATCTACCTCATTAGTGATGAGTGATTCCCAGACACAGATCCAGAACTAGTTTGGGATCCATAGGTAACATTTAAAACATCAAAAAGTTTGTTGTCAAGTTATGTAATATGAAATGTGTAATTCAAACTATTAAAGACTAGGTATATGCCCTTGAAATTATCTTACATAATACAATTAAGTTCACTATAGCAGTCCGTGTTAAATAGCAAAGATGAAAATTTAAAAAGTTGGAAGCCACTGAACTTGCAGGAGAGGAACAAATTGAATCTTCTGTATCCCCGTATTATGCAACAGTTAAAAGAAATGAACCAGATGTATTGATGGCACAGTTGCATTTTTCAAATGATATTATTAAATAGAGTAACAAAATTGTATAAAAAAGTATGTTGTAAAAAATACTATGATATATTTTTATACTTAACATTCAACAAATAGATACCAGACACCAATCATTTGTCATGTATTGACAGGCATATGATAAATGCATGTACATACATTCACTTTAGCATGGTATGTTCTATATAAAATATCTGTAAGTACCAAGTATTTATATGATATGTATTTAAATGTTCAGACACATAAAAATGGCATATTTGGTATAGTATAAGTAACATGTTATCAATATAATAGGAATATTAAAATCTCTCAAATAAGCTTGGTATGGGAGTATATCAGTTTAACACAAAAAATAAAACCCAGTAATCGATATTGGGGTTCAAGCTGAAGATCAGAGTAGCAAGCCACTACCTCTTACCTCTACCTCAGACTAAAAGAGCCATCCTATCCTCAGCGTGACTGGAAAATAAATCTCTCGTGAGACCCTTTTGTTCTTCCTTTTATACCTCCCTAGTGCTGAGATTAAAGACATGGGATCCCAAGTGCTGAGATCACCTTTGTGTGGGATGTCTCTCCTTAGGACTGGCTCAATTTCATGTAGCTTAGTGTTGCCTTGAACTAACAGAGATCCATCTGCTTGTCTCTTGAGTCCTGGGATTAAAGGTATATGCCACCTCTGCCTGGCTGTCTGGCTAGCCACTATAGCTGTTGGTATTAAAGGTATGTTTCACCATTGCCTGGCTCTATGACTTGTGGCTAGCTTTGCTTTCTGTACCCTCAGGCAAGCTTTAATAAATCATAAGTAATATATCACCACAGTCAGTGACTGATATAGAGGAAGAAAAAAGCTGAGAAGCTGAATACCAAGCCTGTGGCCATTGTAATTTCATGTTCTAGTTGGGCGGGTGAAAAATGGCAGCTTGATACAAAAATACGAGGAGCTCTGAGTTCTGTACAGTGTTCGCTCCATTCTTTGTGCTGCTCTAAATCTTAAATTTCTCAAAGTCAAGAGATATCCCTGAAAACAGGAATACATTTATGAAAAGATGTCAAGTGGGAAAAAAGCAGATTACTGGTGGTCACTGGCCTTGCTCACACCTTCCACTGAACCCAGTATGTGCAGTTATCCAGAAGGACATCTCCAAGGAGCATCAACACCCATCCGGCCAGTGGGGCATGCACTAGGTCACCTGAAGCACTCCTGTTTTAGATTTCACTTGAAACTGTTCCCAAGGCTTCCACAGTCATAGTCACACATAGAACTGAGTTGCCTAGCCTCTATGAAATGCTCTTCTTGTTGGCTGATTGGTCACATGTGTCGTCACACTGAGTTTAATTGGCATTTATAACCCATTGAGCCAGGCAGTCTCCACATACACAGTGAGTCAGCCAGCCCCGCTTTTACGTTTTGTATGAAGTCCACTTGGTTGCCATCCTCCCAACATATCGTATTCTTAGGAAATATGTTGGGTTGACGTACGATGAAATGCAGTGGACCCTGTGGGGAATGTGGGTTCGGTGTGGCCTGGAGAAGGTAGACATCACAGGTTCCTTATGCTGCCTTCTCACTGCTGCTCCTTGTGGGGAAGGACATCACTAAGTGATGTATGCACCAGTGTCAGGCAGAGCTTGGGAAATAGGAGCTTTAATACTTCTGAATGGTCATTGCTGTTGGTGGGTGGTGGCGTGGATACAATGGATGGTGGTGGTAGCTAACGTGTGTACTGTCTTGAAAATGAAAAGTCCCATACGCCAGGGTTGCCATCGCCTGTTATCACGGGGATCCTTCCTGAGCATGGCCGAAGCAGCAGCCATGCTCTGCTGCTCCTCACCAGCGAGGCCTTTTCCCAACTGAAATGATAATGTGCAAGTCTAATTAGAATAAAGCTCATTAGAGACAGAGACAGCCATTAATGCCTCCATTGATTTTTCTAATGAAAAGGGGAGGAGACTTTACCAGGGCAGCTAATTATTTTTTGTTTTCGTCGGCATTTCTTCTGCATTTAAAACTGTTGTTGTAAGCTGTCATTGGGCTGTAAACAAAAATGGAGCCAAAAGTGGCTCTGACATTTTCAACCCTGAGGAGGGCCTCTGCTTCCAACCCACAGCCCTACAGGGAACTGTAAGACCCCCCGGCCCCCTCCCCATTGTGATCTTCTGCATCCTGGCTAGTGGCTCTTAGATTAGTTGTAGAGTGTGGTTCTGCCCCTACCCCTGTCCACATTCCATAGGACCTGGATGTCATTGCTTCACAATAGTCATACCTAGAAGGAGCAGCTTGTTCCTGTTCTGGGAAGGGAAATTCTCACGGGGTTCATTTCTGTACACAAATGCACCTTGCTACTCAGAAAGCAGTAAAGTCCCGGTAGAGGCTGTTATAGCAGGGTTAACCCGGGTGTGTGGCTGGGGCAGAACACTTGCCTGGTGTGCATGAAACTGTAGGTTCAGCCTCAGGACTAACAAAGAAAACAAACCAACTGGGCATGAGCCCACATACGCTTCACCTAGAAAGTACTTAACTAAATAAAAATGTTGACTAATGAGCAGTGGGATTCTAGTATCAACTTCTAACCCCCCTCCTTCATCGCCCCTGCCCTTTCTTCATTTCCATACTGTTCTAGCAACACAAGTTGGCCTGACCTGTAGCTATAGCTGATGCAGTTGAATTGTTCAAGGGGGTGGGACTTCCTCCAGTGGGATCCAAAATCTGTGGACAGCTTCCTTCTCATATCAGAATGCCTGGGCACTTTCAGATTACTGCCACTCAACAGGCTCCTCTCAAGGAGGGGTGTTCACAAGTGATGTCATAGGAAACACACAGGATTCCGTTGACACCAAAGGATGGAAGTGAGCAAGAAACATTGCCTGTCCTCTCAAGTAAGGGAGGCCAATATTGTGGACAAAAATGACTGTACAGCCTGTTGGAGTAAAGAAGAGACAGGTTCTCCTTGGAGCGTCTGGGGACAGAGTGACAGGAAAACATCATACTAAACCCAAGTCATATAGACTTAAGTAGCCAGGCAATGGATGCTGGAGAAGTATGAAGGAAGAGAGTAGTGAGCGTATGGGAATAAATGACTGTTTCAGGCCCAGGGAGGATGTATGAGATTGCTGGAGTTGTCTGTCTAGTGATAGGCAGTAAGTGGACGGATGGACGGATGGACAGACAGACAGACAGACAGACCTTTTTCGAGATAGGGTTTCTCTGTGTATCCCAGGCAGTCCCGGAACACACTCTGTAGACCAAACTGGCCTTGAACTCACAGAGATCCGCCTGCCTCTGCCTCTCAAACACTGAGATTAAAGGCATGCACCACCACTGCCCGGCTGTATGAACATATACCTGTTTTCGAATACTTCTTCCCATGACTTATGAAAAGAGCTACAAGATAAATACTTGTAATTGTAAAACTGGCCACTTTGTAAAGGTATATATGATTTATACACCATAAAGCACACTGATATTGCATGCGTGGGCCAATGGCTTTTAGCAAGTTTGCCCAACTGCAGAACCGTCAGCACACACTAGTTTTCAGACACTCTGTTGTGTGATTAATGACTCTCCTACTTAGAGTCAGTCTCCGTTCCCACTCTAATCGTATATCTTTGGGTTTCATTTCTCTGACTGGTATTAAAGGGGATACAAGTCTTCTCTTGGATTAAGAGAGATCGCCAAGCCACTTTGAAAGCAGCCATACTTGTCATTGCTGGCACTCACTGAGAGCTGCATCCCTCTGTGCACCCTCAAAAACTGACTGCCCCGAGTTATTTTACCTCTAATCACTTGTATTTGTTCATGCAGATAATTTTTCTCTTTGTTTGCTTTTTGCCTGTGTCTTGAATGAGTCTCCGCTCTCTGTGACTTACCTCTCTTTAGGATCCTCTTTTAAAAATTTTTTGGATGAGTTTTCTCACAGCTTGCATAGTAAATCCCTTGGCTGTTTTTGCTAGTGTGAAGTTTTCCCTTTTTTTAATGTGTGAGTATAAGCGCATGCATACAAAGGTAGATGTGTGTGTGTGTGTGTGTGTGTGTGTGTGTGCGCGCGCGCGTGCGCCAAAAGACAACCCTGAATGGCATCCTCAGGAATGCTATCTACTTCCTTTGAGGCAGTCTCTGACTGGCCTGGAGCTCACTGGTTAGGCTGGACTGGCTAGCCAGCAAATTCCAGGTGTCCTCTGTCTCCACCTCCCCAGCGCTGGAATTACAACATGCTCCACCATGTCCAGCTGCGGGGAGGGGGTGGGGGGGGTCACAGACAGTGCACGTGTGCCACAGACAGTGCACGTGTGCCACAGACATGTGAAGACTTGAAGCTGACATCAGTGTCTTCCTTGGTCATTTTCTATTTATTGAGAGTCTCTCTGAATCTGGAGCTTGCCACATTGGCTATCTGGCTAGCCAGCTTGCTTCAGAGGCCCCATGCCTGCTTCCTGATTGCTGGGGTCACAGGAGGCCGTCATCCCTTCCCTGCTTCTTATGTGACTTCTAGAGATCCAGCCTCTGGTCCTCACACTTGTGCAGCAACGGCTTTATCCTCTGAGCCACGTCCACAGCCCCAGCACCCAGATTTCACATGGATTCTGGGGACTGAACCATGTCCCCTGCTTACAAGGCAGGGGCTTTACAGCTTGAGCTGTCTCCTGCTTGACGGTGCTTTTATATTTTTCTTATGTTTTAACTCTTACACTAAAGCTTTGTTTTTAACATGTTTATGAGCGCAGCACACACACACACACACACACACACACACACACACACACACCAGGTATTTAACTGTTTAGTTAGCATGTCCTCAAATAAACAGAAGTTTAGTGTTATGCTCTGGTAAATTTTTAAGATTCACTACCCTGTCAGATACTTAATTTCCATGCAGCTTAAGCTGCATCTCTGGGATATGACACTCTGTATTCGTGGGTTTCTTGGCGTTTGCTTGTTTTGGATGTGTCTTCTGAAAGGGGGAAGAGAAGAAGAAGGAGGGAGGGGAGGAGGGGAAGGAAGAAGAGGAGAAACAAGGAAGAAGAAGGAAGAGGAGGAGGAAACTGATTTAGAATCAAAGGAGTCTTGAGGTATATAGAAACAGGTTAGACTCGGGAAATGGTCAGAGACGGACATCCCCTGGATCCAGAGGCCAAGAGCATACCTTCTCTGGGGGCTGCAGGAAGGCAGGACTTTGCTGCACTACTCCAGCATACTTACATAACACTTGTTTTGTGTTGTGGTGGCACATGCTAAGTAGACACTTTATCACTAAGCTGTACCCCCTCTTTGTTGTTGTTTGTTAAGTTGCCCAGGTTGGTCTTTAACTTGGAAACCTGCCTCAGCCTCCCAAGTGGTTAAAAATGGCAGGTCTGTGCTACCAGACCCAGATTTTCCTGTCATTGAATTTGTACCAAAATACCCCTGTGGCTCTTTGAAATAATCGTTCCTTGTCAGCGTCATTTGGAGTTTCCATTCTTGTAAGGTGCTGGGGTCTCTCTGAAAACTCTTGGTGGGTCCTTCACACAGGCTGGAATTGTGACTACCATACAATTGCACAGAAGGCTTTACAGAGGCTGCCTTCTGTTTTTGGGTCCCTTTATGGGGATGGAGGGGCATTCTTAGGCTAAGAGACCTGCTGTGTCTCCAGCCTGTTCAATCCTACTTCCTGCCTCCCTGATGGCTGCTGAAAGTTTGACAATTTGGGCTTTAGAAGTTCTTTGACAATTTAAATGAGACATGAAGTCCTGTCAGCAGAAACTGGTTCTCTGACCTACCCAGTAGGACCAGTGTGCAAATGAGGGTGCTCATGGGATATGGGGATTGGAGCCCTCCCAGCAGGTCTCTGCGTCACTTAGGCACGCCTCTTAGCTGCAGTATGTTCTGATCGCCGAAGCCTTTGTTCCCAAAGTATTCCATCCTCCTAGCTGCCATCAGGAGATAACAAAAATGAAACCGACTGGAATTTGAATTTTCTTATCAAGTCACTCCGACCTCCCAGGAAAGGTAGAGATTAGCTTGGGGATCTTGGGCTTTTCTGAGATTTGCTCACAAGCCACGAGACTCCACTCCTACCCTGCAGAGTTGATATGAATAATAAATGAAATGATGTCTGCAAAGCAACTCGTGTGGGTTTTTTCCTCCTTCTCATAATAATTAGAAAAATTTAGAGGAACAAATTCTCTGGAAATGCAAGTCTCAGGGTCTGGCTCAGAGTGAGGTTTTATTCAGCTTTGTCCCTCCAGGGGTAAGATAGAAGCTTTTGTGTGCTGGCGGTAAACCCTCAGGTTTTTGTTTTGTTTTTAATGTGTGCTGTGTGTGTGTGTGTGTGTACAAGTTTATGCCTACAGTGCTTTAGGAGGCCAGAAGGATGTCAGATCCCCTAGAGCCGAAGTTACAGTAGTTGTGAACTGCCATGTGAATGCTAGGAATTGAACCCAGGTCCTCTGCAAGATCAGCCAGTGCTCTTAACCACTGAACCATCTCTCTAGCCCTGGGTCCTTTAGTTTTATAATCTTGTAGCTCTTTCCCATGTTTCGAAGCACTGTGTTAATCAACAAATACAGGTGTGTGTGTGTGTGTGTGTGTGTGTGTTTGCTTCCTCATAGTGGAGGGACCCACTCAGCCTCGCATGAGCTTCCTGAACCTTTGCTTAGATGTGAGGCCTTACTGTGACATACGATAGGAAGGGACTTTAGTTTTTACCATGAACTTGTCTTCATGTACAGATTGGGATTGAGATCTGCCTGGGACATACTGCTGAGGAGGGGGGAAGTTCTCTGTCGCCTGTCAGGTCTCACCTTAAGACCACAGCTTTCAATCACAAATGAGGCTTTTCACCCCTACCAGGAGCATGATACAATAACAGTGACAACAGTTAACATTTATTGACTATCTGACAGAATGAGGTATTTTTCTGCACATAACCCTGATCACATAGCCCTATGGGATAGAGAAAGGGACTATGCCCAAGAAGCCAAAGCCTGTCATTTTACCCATGTCCACTTTATATGCTAATTAAATCTCCATGAAAACTCTGACCCCAGCCTATCCTTCCCTGCTTACCCAGCATCTGTCTCCAAGTCCAGTCTGAACCTCCCCAGTTATAGTCACACGGAGACCATTGCTTGATGCTTGTGATCTTGTGCTGCAAGATTTGTATGTGTCCTGTTTCCCATGCTGGAGAATAAACGCTCAGTAGTCAGGAGCCTTGGGGGCTGGTCTCCTTTATAACTCTCCACTTGATGACTGAGAGAATGGCTCCTGCCTGGTCAGGGACAAAACTCAGGATGGTATCATCATGAGCCATGTCACTGGGAAGGCTGCATCCTCTTCTTGAGAGCACTGGTTACCCGTTTTCTCTGTCCCCTAGAGTTGTTATGCTTCCAGTGAGTCACACCTCAGTGGACACTGGACTTCCATTCTGCAAGGCACATGGGACTGCACTCTGCTGGTGGAAGAAACGAAATCAGGCTATATAGCGACTCATTCTGACAGAACAAGCAGTCTGGGCTGTTTGTCAAGGAATGGGTGACCATTCCTGCTTCTGCAGATCCCAAGACTTATTTGTATGGTAGTGTTTGCTTGTTTTGTTTTTGTATGTGAAACACACTTATATACATGTATGTATACACCATGAACAAAGTAATTTACCAGTCACCATTTAGACACTATTAATACTAACTTTTAACAGCCATGCCAGATAACTGTCATTATTTTTAATTCATCAATAAGTAAACTGAGCCTCAAAGAGGTACCAAAATTAGTAAGAAATACAGCAGGGATTAACATCCAGAATGTATTTAATAATTCATTATAGTGACACTTCAATGTTAGGGAAATGTGAAATATTCCCAATGTGCAGATAGATAACAAAGAAATATGCAAGCATGGTATATATTTAAGGAATAGTTACATTAAAAGTGTAAGCACTGATGCTTTTAAGAATCCATTCCAATTATTTAGAAAATTTTAGGTTTGAAAGAAAAGAAAGGAAGTTTGCTGAATATGCTGTAAGTAGCAGTGGGCTGAGGGGTTAGAAAAGTACCTTCAATAGCCAAGAATTCTACTTTTTAATATAATAAAATAAGACTTATAATATTAAAAAGTCAGCTTGAAATCAAAGGAGTATGCGCACAGTAAACAAAGAATTGTTTGTTTTCAATACGTCATGCGCATCAACTGCAAAGTTGAGATAGAATAAAGAAAAACAAAAGAAGCAACAAAGTATGAAATAAATGTACTATAAAATAGTTAACAAGAGAGCTGGGCAGTGGTGGCACACACCTTTAATCCCAGCACCCGAGTGGAGGAGGCAGGTGGATCTCTGTGAGCCGAGACCAGCCTGGTCTACAAGAGCTGGTTCCAGGGCAGTCTCCAAAGCCACAGAGAAACTCTGTCTCGAAAAAAAAAACAAGAAAATAGTGTGGTACAAATGACTTGCTTATCAAATAAGAAAAACTATGGGAACATCCATTGTCATATACAACTTTAGTTACATTGTTTGAGGTTCTTGTTTTTGTATGTTAGAGAGCCAAAATTTCTGCCTTTCAAGGAGTGTTTGTCCCCAAATATAGAGCATCTAGTTTGTATTTGAAAAGAAAAATCAGTGAAGGGTACAAACAAAATAATCCAACTTGACTGTGGGGACCAGTCAACCTGTTCAAACATGCCTGAAAAGAGGAGTGAGAGTTGAGGAAGAAAAGAGACAAAAGACAGAAGCTAGAGTCCAGAGGGCTCTCAGTGAAAACCGTAGATGCCTCAAGTGTGTTAGTCATAGTTTTTCTATAACCCAGTCAAAAAGGGGAGGGCAAATGACTTTCTTACTGTGATATAAGGAACAAAGGTACCTCCTTAATACTTAGTACATCTAGTGACCACACCCTAAGTCAAGCATCCTATTATTTGGGCTCGAGGAGCAAGACATCAAGTAGCAAGTAGCCACACATTTCGCCAAGCATCCTGTTGTTTAACCTTGAGGAGCAAGAATACATTTGATCTCTATGACCTTAAGTCAAGATGAAAGGGAGTCAATAACAAATGGGCCCTGACACTTGATCTTTCGCAAAAGCCTGGCCTGTGACATAGGTGATGAAATAGTAAGGTACTTTTGTCTTGTGCTGTCTGTGGAGGCTTGTACTCAGAAGGCTACATATGTTTGTCACAACAACCCAGCCAGGTCAAATACCAAGCCTCAATCCTGGTCCCAGCTGTGTCTTCATAGTGGCACGGGGATAAAAGACTCTCAAAAGCAGCCATTCCCTACTGTCCTTAAGCCTGCCAAGAACCTGCTTGCTGGCAGGCACATCAAAGCCTCTTGTCCTTAAAGCCATTCATGAGGACCAGGCACAGCCCCAGGTCTGTCACACATGTTTGTAACATCCTTGTTTGCTGTTCCTTTAAACCATCTTAGAGAGTTAAAACTCGGGCATCCCTTGATTTATGCTTCCTCCTTTGACATTTTATGTTGCAAGCGTGGGGTTGGAACTGTAGAATACGAGCAGCAGAGAGGGACTGTTGAATCTCCCTGGTGAGAGATAAGACTTGTAGCTGCTTCATCTCTTTAACTTCTTCGTGCGAGCGGCATCTCGTGTGCGCCTGTAATATCAGTTGACGTAAATTCTTGCCAGCATTTTAACGAGCTTGCTGTGGGCGTGGTATATCATGCCTTGAGATAAATGGAGCTTAAAAATCAGCCAGCACATGTTTGGGATGCATCTGTCTGTACCTAGCAGTCACCGGTGACAAAGCAGACTTAAGCCGGAAGAAAATGCATCACCAGTAACTGTTTCTATTCATGTGTTCTTCTTTTTTTATTCCCAGGGTCGGGATTACTGTTCTGAAGAAGAGGATATCACATAGCATCGGTTCTCCCACTCAGACCAGGAGCTACTACTGTGTAAATAGGTTACACCCCAGTTGAAACCTTTGCAAAGGTCGGTTCTCTTCACCGAACAGCACTATAGCAAACGAAGACCGTTCCATATCGTATGCCCCATTAAATTACAGTGTTTCTTAATGAACCTGCAAAGGAATATTGCTAAACACAAACACACACACACATACACATACACACACACACAAAAAAAAGAAAAACTGTTCTGGAACTTTCTTTGTTGCTGCTAGTTAAAACTTGTTGCAACTTTTCACTTCTCTCGTGTCCAAGTATGCAGCAAAGTTCTGCAGTTCACCTTAAAGATGCTATTGGTTTTCCGATGCTCTCCAGCCTATTTTCTATAAGATGAGGTAGTGATGAACTCTGATACAGACTTCAGTTCTAGCTTGGTTCTGCTTTGAAGTCAAGCTTCTCCTCCCCTCTTTCGTCCTTATCCATCTCTTCCACGTGGTCCAGAGATGGCCTGAGCCTTGCTTCTCGCTGGTAATGTGGGTCTTTGGAGATGGGATGGTGGCCATGGTGAGCCTTGTTTCTCTGCTCAGACGTAGAAGAGCCACAATTGGCTAAAAGCATGCTGTGACCTGGCTCCTGGAAGTGACATAGGAGTGAGCCACGGTTGTTCCACTCACTAGGACACTTAGTGCAGGATTAAGCTTGTAGCATTGGCTTTGCTCAGATGCAAATGGAAGTGTGCCACAATCATTTTGAATCCCTCCTCCTCACTTTTTTTTCTAAGAAATAAACATTTTACTGTTTTTATGTATCCTTGTCTTCTCCCATTCATCCAGTTCAGCATTTTAAGATGATCCTAGGTGTGGAAGTTAAGTGTTCCTTCATAGTGACACTGATGATTGACCTAAATGGCTCCCCACCCTACTGTTGATGGCTACCATGGTTTGGAAGGACTGTGAGTTCTTAGAAGAGATGAAGGGACAACCCTGTGGGCTGGAAACCTCCATGATCTTTGGCTTTCTTAAGTATTAAAGCACGTTGTTTTCTAATTCTCCCCCTTCAGAATGCTACAGGAGCCTTGCCACCTCCTTCCACTGTGTTCCCAGCACCGGTAGGATGGGTAAAAGGTGTCTGCCTAAAGGGAAACAGGACATTGACACGGGTGATGTTGGAGATGTGGGGAGTGTTGACTGCGTGTCCAGTAGAGTTTATTTTTCCATGCTATATGAAGAGGATGATCTCTTCTCAAAGACAGAAGTAATATTTTTAACAAATATTGTCACAAGTAAATAGCAATCAAAAGGAGAAAATAACTTTTGTATTTTTTTATCATGTTTGATAGCTTTGACGAGGGTTCTCTTTGTTACTTTCAGGGGAGGGCACCCTATTAAATGCCATGCCAGCAGTCCAGGGTTGGGTTTGTCCTACACACACACACACACACACACACACACACACACACACACACACACACGCTGTGTTTTTCTCTTTGAGGGTTATGAGTTTCAAAGGCCTCACTATCAGCCACACTGCCACCTTTGGAAGGTGGAATAAGTTACAAGAGGAATAGTTAAGATGTTCCCATTTGTCAAAGGATTTGCCACAGAATAGAATAGAAAGCTAAATTGGTTCTTGCCAAAAGGAGCCTTGACTTTCAAATCTTTCCACAAAATGGCAAGATTCTTCATCTCCTGACAGACCCAAGGCAACAAGAGTGAAGGAAAGAAAATACAGTCAAGTGCTACAGAAAACGGACTCGAGTATAAACAAAATCCCATAATTCTTGCAGCCAGCAGCAGCTATTTTGGGGAGCAGCTGTGGTTGTTACATAAATAGAGTTGCAGCCAAAAGCTAAGGCTTTTTTATCCAGCATCAAGCAGAAAAATACAGGGAGAGTCCAGTAGTCTAGGATTTTAAGTTCCCTCCCCTTGTATGGTTTTTGGCCAAAGGACGAAAATAGTTTTCCTCAACTGTAAATGAACTGCTAAACCCCACCTCAACTTGTTCACTGGAGACTTTGTTCACTGTTCTGTGGATGGCCTTTTCCGGAATCTCCTGTTTATATCAAGCAAGAGTGAAGCGAATGTTAACGTCTTCCATTTGACTCTTCTACTTGGTGTCTAAGACAGTGTCTTCCCAGATAATCACCACCCTCTACCCGAAGATGAAACACCCTTGTCCTTTTCCTCAGCCACGTTTAGCATTTTGGATGTTACACATGTTTCTTGGGAACCTGACTTTTGAGTGTTAATAAAACCCTAAATGCTGTTTAGGAAACAGCGGTTTTTCACAGTTCCATCTCCCATGTTTCACACTGGATACCTCTTCGCTACACAGAAGTGATTTCATCTTCAGACACATTTGGTACCTCTAGAAATAGGTCCAAGAAATGGGATGGCTGAGTGGATTGGCATGAAATGCTTAACTATATTAGCAGCACTCAAAACTGTCTGTTTTCCATTTGTTGGTTTGAATCATAAAATTGTCAAGTGATTTGTGTTTGTACTTTATTTTTGTGTACCTTCTGGAAGGATCTCAATTAAAAATATATCTACCCCCACCCTCATATCAGGACACTAAGCAGGTTGTCTCAAGCATAGCGAAAAGGATTATCCAGTATAGATGCCAGCACTTCTTGCTAATTATCATGTCTGTAGGGCTTGGGAGTTGAAAGGAGGGAAGAAGTGGCCTGGTGGGTGGATGCAGAAAGAAAGGTGTTGAAAAATGGACAGAAGATATTTTGAAGAGCCTTTAGAGTGGCTAAGGGATAAGGCAGTTGGTCTAATGGCCAGTGTGAGGAATGGTAAGATTTGCAGCTCGGTTACACACGCCTCGTGTTCTCCAGGTTGTAGAGTTGTAAAGGCTCAGCAGTGTGTGCGCAGCTTTCTTTTGCTTGGCAGAGATTCAGGGTCACAGAGTACCGCTCTCATAATTGAATACGTGTTTCTTGCTGGCAGACAAACTCAAAAGAGGCTTTTACCTCCATGAGGCCTCCTAGCCTCAGGCTTAAGTGGGAGCATAAAGTGACATTATGGTCTATTTAGGGACAAAGAAGTTACAAGGTCCAGAGATGAGAAAACTAGGTCAGCCCCCAGAAGCAGCCACACAGTGGCAGGTCCCTCCTTGTCTGCTGTGCCTAGAATGACTCAAGTAAGAGCTACGTGTCCCAGGAATAGCCTTGGTTCCCAGCCCCCTGGTACCTGTCCATTCTTCCACTGTAAAGAATGAAGTGTCTTTGTGTCATGGGTGTACCCAAGCACTGAAGTAACAACGCCAGAAAGTTGACAGATGGTAAGCCCCACACCTAGATCCAGGGGGGATGGCCTCTGACACTGAGTTACAGCTTTGTCCTCCACCCAAACTCATCGCCACCTTTTTTCTATTCCAGCAGGAGTAGTCCTGTAACTCTGCTAAAACTGATTATACCTCTTCCAAATTTTACCTCATTCACCTACAGTGCAGTTTGGCATAGTGATAAGTCCTGTTTAGACCATGGGTAAGAATTTAAAAGTTGTTCGATCTCTACTGGTCCCAAGAAAAGAAACTTCATTAAACATTTTTGTTTTGCAACAAGAGAAAATATCACCTTCTTAACCCGGGAAAATATAAAGAATCTAGTTTTTTAAATCCTGATATTTCCACTATAAAAGACACAACAATTGATACCAAAATCGTCTCCCTTAAGCTTCTCAAAGACAAGGATGGGGGGCAGTGTCGCATTGTACTCTGTAATTTTACATAACCTGCCTTCCTTGCTTTTTCCACCAGAAAGCTATCTCTGAGCTGTATTTCTTTATACCTCTTTAGAAGTTGGTCTCTTTGTTAAATTGTTTAAAACTCCAGTAGGAAAATAAGGCGTGGTTGGTGGATAGGGAATGTGTGTTTTAAGACATAATGAAAAGGTGGCTGGAAGCAGGGGCTTCAGGATTTCATGGGTGGGTTGGCAGGCCCTGGTGTGTCTCTTCAAAGCTGTGTGAGCCCTCTACAATTGCTCTGGGATGAATTATTAGAATTCCTTGAATGAGTTCTGTCAACTACTTTTTCAGACAAACAGGTGCATTCTTTGGTTCCACAGTCACCTTTTCTATTGTTATGTCTCCAGAAAAAAAAAAAAATCACAACTCTGTGGGAGACTAAATGTCCCTTATGACGAATCCGGGGACCCATAGTGATGCCATGGTTTTCAAAAGATCCTCTGTCATATCTGAGATCTGATTTCATCTTGAATGGGAAGAGGATAGGGAACTAATAGTCACTGTTCGTGCTCACTCTGCACCAGATGCTGCCCTCAACATTGTCATTGTCTCATGTATTTCTCAAAACAGTCCATATGCCCGGAACGTTCTAAGTGATGTGTCTTACGTGTTGTGTTCATCTGTCCAATGAAAATGCTTCTTTTGAAAGAAGGAAAGACGTGATTCAAGTGTATTATTACTACACACCTGCAACACTGTGAAGAAAGCCTTTGGGGGCATCTACCTTCTAGAGTCTGTCTTTGGCTCCTTATCAGCTTACTTTCTTCATGGCTGAGTCTCACTTGGCCTTCACTAATCCTACAAGCTTCACACAAATCAAAGAGGCCACTGGTGACAGACAGAAGGACTTTGGGGCTCAGAGGGCAGAGGCTTCAGGGGATTTAAACACATCTTTCCAGCTTCTGAGAAAAGATGGAACCTACAGCACGCTTTGGTGCTGTGGTTTCTTCCTTGGGTCTCCTGGGCTTGTCTTCCTCAGAGGCTTGTCTTTTGACAATTAAAAGCCTCACCTTTTGCTGAAAGATCTGGGAGACTCCAAGGAGGAAAACAATTCATGGACCACTGATTTATGTGGAAATCCTCTCTGGTGGACTACGCTTGGATGTTTCGCTTGCTGGGCTGGAGTCTGTGTTTTTCAGGCTAATTTAAGCACCACACCTAGATATGTTGCTCAGTGGTGACATAGAGTCACTCTGGTCCAAGGTCAGGCCAGCTTAGGAACTGTACAGAGTTTATCTCCCTGCCCTGTAAAATGCATGGGCCAAGAGATGCCTCATCTCCATGGCAACGAGTAAAGATACTGCCTGGAGGGGACCCACAGCCACCTTCATTTACTCGTCTTGCAAGATTAAAAAGAATTTCCTGTCTAAGTTCCTTGTGAATTAAAGGTCCCCAGAATCCTGGTTGCTGCTAGCCTAGCAACTTCCAGATTCCTTCAAGATGGTGTAGGAATGGCTCTCATCTCTTGAAAACCAGAGAAATTCCTTAAGTCAGGAAAGTTGCACTAGGCATGACATTGTCTCTTTGCCTTGAATCCATTCTTCTTCCCTTCCCAAGAGTTATTTTTAGACCAAGCCCTTGGATTTGACTGAATAAAATTTAAAGTAAAAAGAACAGCAGAAACTTAGCCAGACCTGCCTTCAGTTCTACAGGGTTGAAAATTAGATCTTAGGGCCACTTGGCTGGGACCCAGAAGGTTGTTTGTTTGTTTGTTGGTTTGTTTTTAAAGTAGTCCCTGGCTTGGCATTTCAGTCCAGACATTCAGGGACTCTTTTGCTTTGACAGGCAAGTGAGCAAAGGAAGTTTTGCAGGAGATTCCAAGCCATATTTTTTCTTCCAAAGAAAGATGTAAATTCTTAAAAATTACTATCTGTTTTCCTGGATCAGACCCAGGCAGTTGCCTTATTAGGGCTTTACATTTGGATCTATTCTTTTAACACATACACAAACATAGATAGATAAAGAAAACACAAATGCTTAATCACAGGCGGGCTAGGGGAGGTGAGGAAAGCTGTCTTTTACCCTTCTGTAGTCACTACGATATTGTCTAGGGGAATATCCATGTAACTGTAAGGATGCTTAAACTGGAAAACCTAGCAACTGCTTTTACATAGATTTGAGTGAACTCCAGTGAGAGCACCAAGGTGTCTGCGTGGTCTTTTCCCCTGCTCCCGTCTGTGCCTGGTGTCTGCATGTGTCTGACTCTCCTGGGCCTCTGAGTGGGTGTTTTGATTCATGTCCTTCCTCATCCCCACAGTGGAACTGGAGATACATGCCAAGTCCAGCCTTAGCATTGCTCACACATTCCTACTCATCCTTGTGGCCTTGACTGTGACATTGTAGCAACTCCATTGGGGTGCTCTGTTATCAATGTGTAGACTTCATACCTTTCCAGTTGTCCTAGTTGTAGCATATTTAGCATTCCCCTTCCCAGTCCTAAGGACATGTTCATTCACCAAATTATTTGGACACCTGGTAGGCTCCAGGCCCTGAGCCAATGGCCAAGCAATACAAAGGTGAACCTCCAGGAGCCTGCCACTAAGCAGAAACAATCTGGAAAGACTGCCTTAAGGAAATCAAGGATACTGTGGGGTGAGGTAACAGTGATAGCCAGCCAGCTTCTGGCACAGAAGCTTCCAGAAAATAACAGCAGAATTCATACTTGTCTGGACACAGAGGGAAAGTACCAGAGGAGTCATCCTGAGAGGACAGCATGGGGTTTTCTGCGGATGAAGAGGGCCATCTGGGGCCTCCATGCGGGGAAAGGGTTGGAGCTTAAGAGGAGCAGAGAGAAGAGCAGAAGATGAGAACAGGGAGGCAGACTGGGCTCAGGGACTTTGCTACGGATTTGTGGAGAACGAAAGAGAGTCGGCTACTTCTCTGCACTCTTCACTCGGTGTGTGTCCCTGAGAGCTACATGCGGTTGTTCTCAGAGCGGCAATTGCCTTCCTTTGGAAATATACAGCTGCTGGCTGGAAAGAATTCAACCCACCCATCCTTTCTCTCCTTTCCACCTTCTCTTCCTGTCTCCAGAAGCAGTTTGAGTCCAGGGGCTTTAGCCTGGGCTGGATCTGATTTGGAGGTTCGTGGGAGGCAGAGCTAGTTCATCATGACCTGTCTTTAGAGAAATGATGGCTAAAAATACCCCTTGGGACTAGGTTTGCCTAGACCTAGAGATGAGAGTACACCCTAAAATAAATATTTAGGACATGGTTAGGGCTTCCCTGATTCAATGTGTGGTTCTAACCAGAAGTGAAACCTTTATGTAGCCTTCCCCGGTTAGTTCATCTGCACTCACCCAGGGAAGCAGTCAGGTCTCTGCCAGGTCACAAGAACAACCCTGAGTCACGCCAAGGACAGAGTTAGGGGCCTTGGGGGGCATTGTTTTGGTTTGTTGTTTTTTTTTATCATAAAATGCAGGTGAATGGTGTTCCAGTGCAGAATATCACAAGGTTTCACAGTGGCTGAGAACCTTGTGGGGACTTTCACTGCAGGTAGCTCCCCTGGAGTGAGTCTTGAAAGGCCCAAGAGAGAGGCAGAACAATTGGCAGTGTCCTTTAGGTTTTCCAGAGAGAACCTATTCTCTCTCTCTCTCTCTCTCTCTCTCTCTCTCTCTCTCTCTCTCTCTCTCTCTCTCTCTCTCTCTCTCTCTTTCCCTCCCTTCCTCCATCCCTCCCTCCTTCCCTCTCCCCCCCACACACAAACAAAGTGTTAGGCAGAAGAAACAGAATTAGGTACATCAGAATACTAGCAATAAGTCGGCATGGCTGGGAAACGAAGGCAAGACTCACAGGGTGAAGTTCCCCTGAGAGGCTGCGGGCCACGTGGCACTGGTCCTCTGCTTGGGGATTCCAGGCAGCCCTCCCTTGCTGTTCTTGGGGTTTGCAGCCTCAAGCTGCCTACACCAGCCCTCCTGGGTGCAGCCAGACACACCTCACATCCACACCCACCTTCTAGACTGGAGGGAAGGATTTTTTGCTCAGACGCCCACTCTTTTCCCAGATAGTCCTCTGGCTTCTCACGCAAGGATTTCTAGTTCTATGTCTTGTGGTTCCCTCTGCGGTGTCCCCTGTGCCTACCTCGAGCCTGTGTTGATGCTGATGCTGGAAGCCAATGGAACATGTGGCCTCTCACTCACCCACTTGACAATTAGGGCTCCCTCTTGTCATTCTCTGTCCTGGCTCATTTCCCACTGTCTCCATCGCATTGCCAAGAGACGGTCGGACTGCCTCCATGCCAGTCGTCAAAGACTGCGTAATGGCTCCTCCCACGGGCATTGGTGTTTATTTAGGAGCATGGCCTTGATTCAAGGGAAAGCTACTGGTGAAGTGTTCAGCCCCAGCCTAGTTTGCTCTTCTGAGCACCTGAGAAATAAATCGGCGTGGGGTGGGTCTGGGAACACAGGGTTTATGCTGCATCACAAGGTCCTGTGAGGCAGTCAGGGTCTGTACCTTCCCACATGGCTGCCATGTGAGGTACACCCTCCTGTACATGAATCCGTTAAAGTGTCCACCCATTTACTTTGTAGTAAGAGACAAGCAAAAATGAAAAACAAGGGCACAGCTTTAAAACATAATGATACATAAAATAGTATTTTCTCTCTGGACTCTTAAGTGTGACCGTGGGTATCTCCTGGTATGTTGGATACCCACTTGAACACCACTACTTGGTGAAAATCAGTATGCCATGATGGCATCCCAGACCCCTGTTTGGCACTCAGCCTGTGAAAGGGAAAAGTCACAAGGCAATCCCCAAGAGCTTTGAATCTGAGAAATCTGGGGCAAGCAAACTCACGCAGTGTAGATTTAAATACCTGAGGCCCCTGGCAGGAGAGCTGTCCTGGACAGTAGTGGCTACCGGTGCTAAGAACAGGTAGACTGGACAGGGCCAGGCGTTGTTCCCCTTCCCTCCCCGCATCTCCGGAAAAGGACATTGTCAGTACCCCAGCTGTCTTCTGAATGGAACTCCTTGAACCCTCAAAGTGCTTTAGCCGTATCGATCCCATGGCGCCAGTGGACTGTGGCTTGCATATTATTTTTGATTTGGTTATCGGGATGTTATGATGATTCTGTTCCACTTTGAAAAGGGTCTAAGAAAGTATACGAGTCTAATTATGTATACATATTTATACATGTGTATTTTTGTTTATTGTTACATTTTGACATTGGAGTTTCTATTAAATAATTTTTAACAGTTGCCCTGGCTCTATTCTTTCTTCCTACCTGGGTCTGGGTGGGAGGGGTACAAAGGTCTTTGTTGACCCTGCTGATATCCTTGTCCCTCTTTTTCTCTCTTCTTGACTTCCCATTTGGGAGGGTGTCTCCTTTCCTTCCTTCCACGTACTGTTTCCACAGCACTAGTGTTTTATCAGATACCCATTGAAAACCCCATCCTTGCTATCTCCAACCTTTCCATCCACACCAGAAAATGTATAAATCCATATCTGATAATACACACGTGGAAAATGATACAAAATGATGCCTTGAGCTTTACTTCTTGTTACCTCCCTAACACACACACACACTCATACACACACACACACACACACACATACACACACACACACACACACACGAGAGAGACAGAGACAGAGAGTTCTACCTGTGAGGCCTTGAACAAATTACTTAACCCTCAAGTTTGACTGCCTCACAAAAAAACCATCTGTTTCCCCAAAGACTTATTTATTTGTTCTACTCATTCTGCCAACTGACATATGTTATTTGTTCACTGTATGCTAAGCCCTGGAGTCACCCAAGTAGATAGTGGGGCGTGGGGGTGGAGGACTTGAGGAATTCTCCAAAGTCAAACATGCCAAAAAAAGCATCGTGAATAAAGCCCTGAACCTTACAGTCCCTACATGTCCAACTCAACCCTGCAACTACCCGACTGGCTTTGAAATCTCCATGGCACCAGCTGCCCATCCACCTCCAGCAAGTACTGGTCTGATCAGCTGGCCCACCAGCCTTTGACTCATAAAAATAGGGTATCTTCATGATTTCCTGATGGTATGGTGAGAGAAGGGGCCAGCTGTGGGGAGGAAAGAAGTGATACACAGCCCCAGCTCCCGAATTCTCCTCCAAGCCATAAAGTTAGAATTTCAGATTCACTGCTGAGTTTTATGAGCTGTCAAACTAGGCCAAAACTCAAGCCCAGAGTGATCGGGGAGTCCCAGCTGGATCTTTCAGAAACAAACCTGTTTTTCCAGCACAGACCCACTTAGCATCCCAAAGGCCACTCACTCCCTTCCCCTCAAGCAGAGGTCAGTGTAATTCTACTTCCTGGTGGTTATAGGTACAGGATGAACAGACTCCAGTGATGTTTCTATCACCTTTCCTCTAGTTTCTCCATATAGGTAACATCCTCTGAAGTCACAGCTCCCGTGACCTGGGAAAGGAACTGGACCTTGACTGATGCTTTGAGATCAAATTCTGTTCAGGCATTTTTCCTTGAATGAGACCTTAATCCATGGGCTTTGATCCACCTGCATCTCCTCCCACAGCTAAAAGGCCATCTGGAACCTCACACCAGCATCCTCAGTCTCGCCCACAACTGCTTTCCACAATGGCAGAAGCTCTCAGGGCAGAATAGGCCCTAGCTTTGGCCAATGTGGATGGTCAGGTAAAATGAGCTATACTGGGAGTTCTACCACAGATGCTTGAGAAGAATCACTCAGGGGGTCTCAAAGAATGCCCAGGTTTTAGGCAGAACCGTAGATGATAGACAGGCATGCATGCATCTTGGTTATCCCATCTGACTCATCAAAAACGCCGACCTGCAGATTCAGGAATGGTGCCTGGCAGATGTGGGAACCAGAGCATGGAGGTGAGAAGACACTGAGAACAAAGTTTAGCAGCTGAGGAATAGGGAATAGCCAGTCTACGGAGGAGGCAGGAATTCCACAAGACTTAGTGAGTTACTCAGTGTGCTTCCAAACACCAGAGGAGACATATCTGCCAAGGAGCTCTCCTTCCAAACATGTTCAGTCCCAGGTTTTCATGGTTCAAACAAGGCAGGTGTTGAGAATCTGTCATGTCATACACATTAAATAAAAATTTTAAAAACAAGCAAATACCGTGTCCCTTTGTCAGAGCTTCCTCATTAGTCCATGAGCAGTGTGCACTGATGGGTCTCCACCATGTCCATATGTTAGGATAACTGGGAACCTCTTAATACCGCAGCAGAATACTGGGGACTCTCCTTAGTAGCAGTGTCCTGACCAGGTCAAGTCAATCAACGTCCTGAGGAGGGGGTGTAGAACTGCACCTAGGATTTCCATGTATCTTCCTAGACAACTGTGAGGTGAGGGATTGGAGGAGATCCATTTGCCCCCCTCTCCAGCTATTGGACTAGACACTAGCAGGCAGCTAAACAGGCCCACCCCTGAGGAACTTGGGAAGAACAGAATACAGGCTGGTGAGCACACTCCCAGGGGCTGGAAAGGCCCTAGAGGGCAACAGCTCTTCCCAGAAACGTCTTTAAGGACAGAGCCAAGATGAGTCTGCCTTGGGCAGAAAAGACTGCTGGGTCTTACAGATGTTTAGAGGAGCCAGCTGAGAGTCGCTCCTGTGGATTAGGGGCAATTCCCACGTGACCAAGAGCTCGGCATAAGGACAGATCTCCAGGCAGGGCTCACCTGGTTTTGAGGCGCGCTTTTGTTCATACCATTACAAAGAAAGGGTTTTTGTGACTAGCCAATGGCAGAAAGCCTGTTGTCTCTCCTGGAAACGGCTGTACAGGAAGCACTCTACTAGCACAATACAGGCTAAGCCTGCTCCATCCCTGCATTGACCCAGCTAGCCCTGCTACCCACATAAGCCTAACTAGGAAGCCAGAACTCAGAACCCAGAAAGATGGACTCTTTACATACTTGTGTCAACAAGCCAGGACAAGCAAATCCCCATTCTCAGAAAGGCCTCCATATGAAGGAGGATCATGGGTTTCAAGGAACTGAGGGCAGAAGCCACTCCGACTGCCTGCCAGGTCTCCTCAGCTGACTGAACAGAAAAACAGGACTTTCACACCCAGAGCCTTTCTGGGAAAGAGTGTTGTTAACTAATACTGTGGCTTCAATGGTTGAGTTCCTGGCAAAGGAAGCCCATCTGGTAAGTTGGGGAATTGCCCACTGATGTATTGTTGCAGATCACTACAACATATGACCCAAAACAGCAGCCAGGCTCGTGGCTGGAATGTCAAGCATTTGCTCCAATTGTTTGTAGAGCTCTAGTTATTGGTATGCTCAGCATTTGGCCTAGAGTCTGATGCTGGGTTCTGCAACTTGCTATCCTATTGAGGACTGAGAGCCTTGGATCCAACAGCACAGGGACAATCCAGTAAACATCAACTATAGAGACTCACCTTTCTCCTCCTGGTGGGAGGGGCATCCGGAAACGGGGAGGGGGTTGCAGGATGGATGCTGAATAGTCCCTTAGAGTCCTACATCAGCTGAAGACTCCAGGAGATACTTCTCACCGACCATAAACCTAGGCTTGTGCCCACAGGGACACTTGTGCCCTATGATCATACTGGAATACAAAGGTGATTTAAGGACATGATTGGGTAGTGTGTGAGGAGTGGGGAACACAGCAGGAAATCCTCTTCCCACGTGGACCTGAAGTCACTCAGAGCCTTGTCTGGTTCTAGTTCCTACTTGCTACTCATGGGTTTTGCCCCAAAAAACAATAGAAGCTTTAAATCCTCCCAAAGCCACCGTCATCCTTGAAATGATGGGTGTGGCATTTTTGTCTCTGCTAACACAAGGATGTTCTGATGTCTCAGATCCTTCAAAGGGTACTATGAAGAGGTACAGGGTCGCCTCAAATACTTCTCCCTACCTCCACACACAGCTGGAAAGGAAGAGTTTGGGGATCCTCCAAAATGTCAATATGCAGAATGAGGATTGGGAAGAAGACTGAAACGTTTCACTGGAAGACACATGGTCTGTGCTGGGTCTGGATGTGCTCAGCAGAAGCTAGAACATTAACCGTGTCCACATCATACAGGCAGCCATCCCCTGCCTGATCCTCCTAACAGGCTCTCATATAGTAACGCATCTATACTCTCACCTAGTAACTCCTGGAAATGGCTACTGACCGTCTGTTTTATAGTTAAACTAAGCCTCCAAAAGATGACTTTGTCCGAAGTCACACAGCAGTGAGTGGTAGAAATGCTTGGCCCTATCCGCGGTATGACTTCCATCCTTTGAGCTCCAACTTCCTTCGTGTTTGTACCCCAGGATGGCATGCCAGGGCCACCCAGAAGCACCTCATCCATCTTTGGGGTGACTCTGCCCATCCCTGGACAGACACTGATGTCTTCATTGTGCCCCTCCTATCCTGCATCCCACCGGCAACCCTCTGCTGGTAGGTCTACACTGCCTTGACGCATAGACATGGGGCCACCACGTTTCTATTCCCTGGCCAGTGTGACCCTCAAGCAACCCTTCTCACAACAGCTTCTGTCTATTACTTCCTAGTTTTCCCTCTTTCTTCCCTTTGTTTCTCCTTCACTGTGTTTCCTCTCCTCTCAATCTTTCAGGCGGATGAGCTAGACAAGTGGGAAACTGAATGAAAAAAGAAATAAAAAGGAGAGGAAAGGCCGTGACCCCGCCCCTAGATACAGTGGAGGAGAAAGTTTATTATAGATAAAAGGGAGAGCATTGGAGGCAGGGACATCTGGGAGAGTCCAGAGTAGACACGACCAGACCGAGCTGGGCCTTGTGGGGAGGTGGGGAGGGGAAGGAAGAGAGGAAAACCAGGTGCAGTAGCCAGGAGGCCAAAGGTCCAAAAGGGGGCAGATAACCAAACGTGTCTGAATTACACAGGGAAGAGCCTGTGGGGGAAGGGCAGAGGCTGAAAAGCCTAGGGTAGAGGGCAGAGTATGCCAGCCATCCCCTGTAACAGACTGAGGGATGCCGGAGGACCTGGCCGCAGGTGCACTTTGGTATATTAAATAGGCACTTCCACCATTTGTCCCAGGTTTGAAACTTAACAGAAGCAATGGTGGTCTGCGAGGATCTTCTCATAGCTCAGGCATTCTGCTTGGTTCTTTTCCCCCAGACCATTCCTGAGAACGCTTCCCATAACAAAGCCACTGTCATTCACCAGGCCCTGGCTCCCAGCAACACATGGTCCCTTCTGCCCAAGGAACACCTGTGAATTTGTATTTGCTGGATGCTTTATTGTACTAAGGACACTGAAGAATGGCACTCATTTCCCCTCCCACAGGACCATCTCTGCCAAACTCCTCGCCATGCTCCGATCCTACTGCTGGATTAGTTGGAACAGGCAGCTTCTGAGAGCACGTGACAATTAGTAGCCAATCAATACTCCCCCCACCTCTGGACTGATCTATTTCTTGAGGCCTAGAGAAGGCCAATGCATCCATGGCATTAGCCCCCCCCCCACCAGAGTTTAAGAGCAAGAGGCCCCTGTGTCCTATGTACTCCCTGATCTCCAGGCTGCTGGGTGGTTGTTTTCCCTCCAAAGCCCTTCCTCTTACCAGAGGGCTGTGGTCTGGGGAATGTTTTGACTTGAAACACTCAGGGGCCTTGGTGGTATTTGGAGTTGTGAGACCCTTCTGTGCTAAAAGGAAAAAGAAAATGAATGGTCTGTTTAGAGCCTGCTAACAATCCAAGCCTAAGAACAGGCAAAGGCTTTGGAGCTGAAATGCTGGCTTTTCAGAGAGAAGCCCCAGGGGAGCTAGCCATTTGGCAATCATGGCCTCAGCTCTTGTTAGTCCAGCTGGAGACTCTGCCCTAACCCGTGGCAAAGCTTCCAGAACATTGTGGCTTTGTCCTGGCCTTCTCTCCACCCCTCCTCAGCCTCTTCTCAGGATACACCCGGGAGTCTGCAGTGTTCTTCCACTGGGAGCTAGAAGGCTTCTGAACCAGATGAACTTCGCACGGGGAGGGAGACCTGTTTGAGAAAGCCCCGGGCTGCTTTTCTTGGGTGGGAATGGTTCGTTTGGACCTCCCCATCACAGATGTCTGCTCACCCTTGGGAGAACACTAGTATTCTCCTCAAAACAAAATGGGAGCCCGTGGAGCCTGGCATGCCCACCTCCGTGTTTCTATCACCAGGAAGTGATGCTTGCACTGAACCCTGAGAACCAAAGAGTGACAGCAGTGGGTTTCTAAATGTTCAGTCTATTTAAAACCTGACCAATTGAGTGACATAACAAACGCTTGTTTCTAAGATTACCGTAATTAGGGATAAGAGTCCAGAAACAGACCCACCCCTTCATGATCAATTGCTTTCAAACAAAAGTGTCAGGTAATTCATTCCGGGAAAGCATTGCCTTTTGTTCTTTGTTTGGGGACAAAGTAATCATTGTTTCTGAAGTGACTAGGGAAACTTCCTAATAGCCTGAGTGGGCTGCCCTCTAACTCATGATTCTCCTGCCTCAGCCTCTGGAATGCTAAAATCACAATGAATGCCACCACACCCAATTTAGATTGTCTTTTAAATGAATGGTGCTGATGCTGGATGTGGTGGCTCCACACCTATAATCCCAGCACAGAAAGTAGAACCAGGAAGTCATCCTCAACTACCTAGCAAGGGTTACATTAAACTCTGTCTCCAAAAACAAAATCATGGGCTGGGGAGATGGGTCAGTGGGGAGGAACATTTGCTGAACAAGCCTGAGGACCTGAGTTTGAACTCCAGCACCCATATAAAATCTGGGTGAGGCCACAAGTGTCTGTAAACCCACAACTGGGGATATCCACTTAACATGTTACCCAAAACTCCCACACTCAAGTGGCTATCTAAAAGAAAGAAACCCACCCACCCAAGACTTGTAAACTAATATCCATGGCAACTCTACCCATGATCTCCAAAAAGGTATACCTTACTGAAGTGTGTGTCAGCTGGCAAATGGCTTAACAGTCGTGGTAGGTCCATATAATGTAACAAAAGTGATGTGTGGGGAGCTACTCATAGATGTGACATGGAAGATTCACCAGTTCTCCTTCTGTGACATAATGGAAAATTACAGTGACAGAAAACAGATCAGTACTGCAGAGGATCTGGGCTGAGGAAATTACAAAGGGATATGAAGTCATTTCTTAGAATAATGGTATACTAAACACACTTAAGAGGTAATTTTTTTTTGTTTTCTTGTTTTTCAAGACAGGGTTTCTCTGTATTGTTTTAGAGACTGTCCTTGGTAAACCAGGCTGGCCTCAAACTCACAAAGATCTGCCTGCCTCTGCCTCCCGAGTGCTGGGATTAAAAGGTGTGCGCCATCAACGCTTAAGAGGCAAATTTTGCATTATTTAATTATACCTTAATAAATCTAACTGAAGAATGAATCTTCAAAATAAGTTTGTCTCATATGACTTATAAACTCAGAACCAGTTTATACCTTCAAGGTGACAATTTATACCTACAAGGGACAGATTTTACATTGAATTTCTTGTATCCCCAGCTCTCTAGCAGGGTCCTGAAGCAGGAGGATTGCCATGAACTCAAGGTCAGCCTAGATAACAGAGTTCCAAGCCAACATATACTACAAAATGAGACAGTCTTAATACACACACACACACACACACACACACACACACACACACACACAAACACGAGCCAGTTTCTGTATCTTGTCATGGTGCCTCTACAGACCAGCAGAGTCCTCCCAGTTACACAGGGTATCACAGACAAGAGAAAACCCTACCCGTCACACTGCCACCACTTCTCTAAAATGAAATTCGGGGGTCGCCAATGCCTACTTAAAGTCCATCAAATGCTTTTCTCCTTCTCATTCTTCAAGACTCACAGGCATCCTGCCCATCTTAGCTCCCTGACCTGGTTCCCTTAGATCTCATATATGCTCTGTCTGACTACCCTGACCTGCAATTACCTAAGAGTTTTTGTTTTCCTGCCCATAGTTCCTTGGACAGCAGTCATCCTAGGGGCCTCACCTCAATCCTTTGCTTTTATTCAAATCCTTAGAACAGAGGGATAATCAGTTCCTCTTGAAAAGTGGAGGACTGTACAAAAGGAAACAAGCCTGGAGGGAAATAGAGGGGGAGGAAGGGAGGAAAAATAAAAAAATAAGTAGTTTGAACTGATGTCTATATATGAATATATGATGACTTAACAGCCAGGGTTCCCTATCCCACCTTAGAGAGGGAAATTTTTTCATCCATGTGGTCAACTTGGTTCACCAGGTTATTACTTAATCCAAGGGTCCTATGGGAGCCCAGCAAGGGAACCTCGCCTCCCAGAGACTCCCACCCAGGCCTCCAGCACTTGTCCTTGCCTGAGCCTCCCTACTGCTGTCCAACCTCCCCAACCCCATGTTGGGAAAGCTCATGATAGCATCACTGACTGTGACAGCCGCCCTGCCGTGGATCCCACTTCTCCAGCTGTTTCCGGGCGCTAGGCTTTCTTTCTCAAATAGCTGAAGTCTAGGTGGCTGTGCGTTCAGATCTTCTTTATTTTCTTCTTTTAAAGTTGGTTACAATCTTCTTCAAACACTCTCCTGCAGACATACCAGTGGGCTTGAGGGAAGCCCAGCCCCTTCTTCCACAGGCTCTATTTATTTCCTGGGCAATTGGAGGGCATCTTCTGTGACTGCCACCATGTTCCTTGGAATAGTTCCATTTATGGAGGTAGGAGATAAATGATGATGTCACTCTTCTCACATACCAATCACAAGCTAGTTTCCGCATCGGCCACGCAGCCTGTATCCGAGAATGTGCAGAGGTGTCGGGGATTGACAACACAGAGACTCGTTCAACAGTGTAAAGAAAACTTTAAACAGGCCACAAAAAGGCTCAAGAAAACTTCCCAAGAAAGGCCTCCCTCCAGAAAAGCTTCTGCTCTCTCTCTACCCCTGGCTGGTTCTGCTCTGACACCAGAAACTGATTTGGGTGTGTCAGAAGAGGCGGTTAGTCTTTGGACAAGGTCGAGGACCATGGGCCAGCCCTTTTCAGGAACTTATTGCCCCGGGCATTGTATTGTTTTTAGTAAACGTTGTCTTACAGCTGCCTACTCCCAGGCTGATGGGGAAGTGGGTCCCTGCTCAAGGTCTGGTGTCCCCACAATTCCCCCTTTTTTATTTTCTAATGAGGCACTCCTGCCTTAGGTCAAGTAGGGTCACCCTCCCTTACCCGTCTTTGGGGGACCTTGTAACCCCTGTCTTAGGTGGGAGGTGTCTTCCCCACCGGTTGTCCATCAACAGAAGAACCTCATCCTTAAATCATCTGTAGCCAACCTTCATGGCTATCGGGATTGCCATGGGCTATTCCAGTTCTCTGCTGGCTTCGGAAGGAAAACTCACGGGTCCGGGAGGTCGATGCAGCAGGCCTGTTGAGAAACTGGAAATCTCAGAACCGACTGTTTTCCTTCTTTCTTGGGCTGTAGATTCGATGACGTCAAGGGTCAGGAACACTGATTTAGGAGATCTCACTCAAACTGGCTTAGGTAGGCTCCCATGGTCTCAGGTCCAGTTTTTCTCTGCTCCATGCATCTCACTAAATGGTCTGACAGCTGCCGAAACTTTATTCTTTTCCTGCAAGAAAACACAAACATGCCCTCGACCCCAAATTAGGGTCTTCTCCACTATCTAGTGCATGGATGTCTCCATTTGACCTGAGCAATGGTTGCTCAAGTTCCATCATGCCAGAATCTGAAGCAGATTGCTCACTGGCATTCCCATTTTTAAAAATTTTTGAATGAAGAGTGTATTATTTGATGAATCATGTGGGGACTGGGGGCATTACTCCCACTTTTTTATTTTCTAAATTTTGTTCAAACTGTTGAGGCTGGACCATAACAGTAGAAGGATTTGTCTATCCCCCTTAGTTAACCATCTAGGTGAATTGGGATCACTATCTAGATTATTAGTAGATGCTCTTTAAAAAGGATATATCCATTAGGTATTTCCCAAAAACTTCTGAAAATCACTCAAAGATTGTAAACTATACTGTGTCCCAAATAACTTTTGAAAATTATTTGAAGTCTGTGAGCAGTCTTTCCCAATCTAACCTGTAGAGCTCTCACTAGCTGACAAGGCCTCATTTGCATCTTAACTTTTCTGTTAAGACAATAACCGACTGGCTGGATGTTCCTTTTGGCTATATCTAAAGCAATTTAGGTAACTTTTAAACTATTTTTGAAGGGATTTAAGTATCCTTTTAATCGTATAAGCAGTTCACACTCACGCATTCACAATCACATTTCATATATACCGGTGTGGCCACACCATACATTCAGAACATACATGCATCTTTTGGTCATCCTTTTTCCCTAGGTCATGATTAGTCTGTTGAAATGAAACTTCCTTAATTGAAATCTCTGTAACAGAACAACTCCAGCCAATCCTTGAACTAAAAAGGTTAAAAAGTCCTATATGCCCCTCATCATTCCTCCATTTGAGCTACAGTCATGGGGTACAGCCGTACCTATTCCTTGTAACTCTGTAGATGCAAGGTGGAGAGGCCAGGCTTTTGGCCAAAAGTTTTTAGAGATGACTCACAAAATTGCCCTTAAATGCAAACAAAATTTTCCATTCCATATACCTTTGTCTTTTTCTTTTTCTTTACTTAATACCAGTACCTCTTTACTGTTACCAATTTTTTTTTTCGAGACAGGGTTTCGCTGTATTATTTGGAGGCTGTCCTGGAACTTGCTCTGTAGACCAGGCTGGCCTTGAACTCAAGAGATCTGCCTGCCTGTGTCTCCCGAGTACTGGGATTAAAGGCATGTGCTGCCAACGCCCGGCTATTCACCCATTTTCAATCCATCCTTCAATCCAGGATGTTCCCTCAGGCAAAAAGCCTTAAGATTTACACAATCCACCCTCCAGTTGAGGGCAGTCTCTCGGGTTCCCTTCTTCCCAACCTTGGTGTCAGGCTAAGGCCTAGAGATTTAATCTAATCCACCCCCCAACTGAGGGTGATCTCTCAGGTTCCCCTTTATTTCCCGACCTTTGTCGGGTTAAGGCCTGGAGATTTAATGTTTTACTTTAGAAGTTGCCAACACCCTGCTTCACTATTTATTTAACACTATGCCGTTTCTTTTTCTTTCTCAATCCTACGTATATTTTTAAAAACACTGTAAACTGTTAGAGGTTTTTCTTCATCTGAGTCTTTGTTTTTCTGGCCACGTGTCTTATCTGTTAAAACTGCGGCTGTTTAAACTGCAGTTTTTCTAAGATAGCGGGCATAAGCATGACTCCAGACTATCGCCTCGGTCTATGCTGACATCCAGCAAAAGCTGCTGGCTTGGAGACGTGGTCACTGCCACTGCCAGATGCAGGTGGTGTCATTACTCGATACACATGGGTTTTGGGGCCCTGGGACAGGGCCCTCTTCCAGTTTCCCTGATTATTATTTGCAGGAAGGAAATTTCCCTCCTGGTCAGTTTTAGAGTATCAGTCATTGGCCCAATGATATCCCCTTCGGCAACGGGAGTATAAACCAGGTCTCTTGAGACCCGTAGTACTATTTTGAGGGCACTCTCTACTGAAGTGTCCCTCCCTACCGCAGCTGAAACATGTTTTTCTCCCTCCCAGAGTAGGTCTTTCTTTCCCCACTTGGGGCCGAATAGCAGCAGCTAACACTTGGCCCTGGATGAAGTTCCCATCAATGTCCCTACAGATCCGGATATAGTCATTTAGACTCTTATTGCGATAGGGGTGAAGGGCTTCCTTACAATATTTATTTGTATTTTCAAAAGCCATCTGCTTGATGACTGGCATCACAGGCCCAAATGCCCCCAAATATTCTTTCTGCTACCTGACTGAGACGGTCTACGAAGTCTTGAAAAGGTTTGGAGGGTCCTTGAAGGACTTTGGACACATGATCCCCTCCTTGCTTGGAAGGCAATGCTTTCCAAGCCCCTTGGGCCGCTGCTGCCACTTGGGCATAGACTGCGATGTCATATTGCATTTGTTGTTGAATGGTGGAATATTGACCACTCCCGGTAAGCATCTCCACATTTCTCTGGGGCTGTCCAGCCTGTGCATTTCTTTGGGCTGTCTGGCTGCATTTTTCCTGAAACTCACCCCTCCAAATCAAATAATCTCCCCCAGATAGATTCGCTCGGCAAAGCTGCTACCAATCACTAGGTGTCAAGTTAAGAGGAAAAGATTCCATTAAGGGAAGTGTAAAGGGAGCCTGCACTCCATAATTTAAAGTTGCCTCTTTAAGTTGTTTTATATCTTTAAAACTTAAATGGTATGACGCCAAATGACCTGCCCAGAATTGTTCGGGTCTGGAGCTTCTATTACCGGGGCCACCACCAGGCAGTATTGGACCCCTCCTTTGGGTCTTCCATCAAGGTCCAAGAAGGACTGGGTTATATCATAGGAGGAGTCCCTTTTTTCAGAGTATGGAGAAGGGTTTCTCTCCCTGTCCTGTCTTTTCTTAATTCGAGTCTTTTTTAGTTCTTTTTTAAGGGCCGCGATCTCAGCAAGTAACTGTTCCTTCTCAGACTCTGACAAGTCTGAGTCTGAGCTACTTCCATTTTCTAAGTCTGACAGAGAAGGATATAACTGATTCTGACCAGAGTCCTTCTTTTTGGATGGCGCCCGGAGATCTCTACCCATTTTTTTGGTTGTTGTTGTTGTTGTTAAGAGACTCTTCCACATCCTCACTAACAATGGAGCCTCTAGTTTTAGTCAGGGTCTCTTCAGATGATTCATCCTCACTATCTGCCCCTGAACTCAAGGAGGCTTGAGTCTCAGTCTCTTGTAACTCTAAAAAAGCCTCTTTTGTGTCCTGAACTACCTGGCGGTGACAAACCTTATCTGTCAAAAGTGCACCCCTCACTAATCTCCATAAGGAGAATGTGGTAGGGGGCAAGGACTCAGATCCCTCTTTTCGTAAAAGTCTATGAAGATCACGGCGAACTTCCTCCCAATCTGGAATATTTAAGCTTCCCCCAGTAATGAACCATGGACTCGTTTGTTCGATTGATTTTAGAAAGCCTTCTAGGGTTTTAGACTTGACTGCAGTACCATGTCGTTTAAGTAACTTTTTAAATTGATACTGTAATGATTCAAGCTTCCCAGAACTATTCCCCATCGTTTCTTAACCCCGTCCACTTACCTCGTTTTCACGATCTCAGTGGGACTTCCAATTGCCGCGCCTGCTGTGCAGCCTGTGTCCGAGAATGTGCAGAGGGTGTCGGGGATTGACAACACAGAGACTCGTTCAACAGTGTAAAGAAAACTTTAAACAGGCCACAAAAAGGCTCAAGAAAACTTCCCAAGAAAGGCCTCCCTCCAGAAAAGCTTCTGCTCTCTCTCTACCCCTGGCTGGTTCTGCTCTGACACCAGAAACTGATTTGGGTGTGTCAGAAGAGGCGGTTAGTCTTTGGACAAGGGGGAGGTCAGAGTGGTTCCCAAGGGCCAGCCCTTTTCAGGAACTTATTGCCCCGGGCATTGCATTGTTTTTAGTAAACATGTTTTTAGTAAACGTTGTCTTACAGCTGTCTACTCCCAGGCTGATGGGGAAGTGGGTCTCTGCTCAAGGTCTGGTGTCCCCACAGCTATTGAGAAATTCAGGTAAGAGACAGTTCCATTTTCTTTTTATTGCCTGCGGATTCCCTCCACCTACCTAATGCTGTGACTGGAACACAGAAAAAGGAAAAAAAGACACCTGCCGAATGAGTGGCCAGATGGCATGCCCTATGTCATATTCTGCAGCTCCCAACTCAACACTTGGCACTTACTGAAGAGCAAAAGTAGAAGAAAGGATTGAAGCAATGTCGAATAGGGGTTGTGCAGACAAGAGACAAGGAGGAGAAATCCAGGAGCTCCATGTGTGGATAAAATGGCATTTACCGAAGCACGGAGCTTTCAGGAAACAGCTTGTTGAAAATTGTCTGAGATTTTAAAGAGTTGCAAGAAAATGTCAGAAAGACCATCTAGGTTTTATCACTTCTGCCCCTTTTAGCTTCACTTCTGTTGCTGTGGTCAAATGTCTGTCAAATGCAACTGAGGGGAGAAAAGGCCATCTTTTGCCTTACAATTCCAGGTTACAATCCATAGCTGTGGAGAAGTCAGGGCAGGAACTTCAGACAGCTAGTACATTAAATCCAACTGTCAAGAGCAGAGAGAAATGAATCTTGGTCAACACATGCTTGATTGCTTCTATATAACTTAGGAGCCCTTATTAGGGGATGATGCTACCCACAGTGGGCTGGAACCTCCACATAAATTAACAAGAAAATCCCATCAAATATACCCACAACTGATCTAAGCATTTTATTGACACCCTCCCCCCAGCTGACACTAGGTTATGTCAAGTTGGCAAAACTAATTGCCATACCTTTCTATCAGTCTATCTGTTTCAGAATAACAAAATCGTCATACTTTCATTATACCTTTGTTTGCAAGACAGATATTTTGATTAAACTAGTGTTTCTGCACAGAGATAATGTTTATAGCCATCCACCCTGATCTATTTTGCTGTCTGTTGCTATGATAAAACACTGTGACCAAGCAACATCAGAATGAAAGAGTTCATTTGGCTCCCAGGTTAGAAGCCACCAATGAAGAAAGCCAAGAAAGGAACTCACAGCAGGAACTTGAAGCAGAAACAGCAATGCTGCTTACTGGCCTGGTCCTGTGACCTTGCTCAACTAGCTTTTGTATACAGGTGCCAGGGATAGCACCACCCACAGCAGGCTGGGTCCTTATGTATCAATAAATAATTAATAAAGTACCTCACTGGCATGGCCATAGGCCAATCTGAGAGACAACTCTTCAATTGAGGGCCCCTCTGCCCAGTTGTGTCAAGCTGATAACCAGGATTAGCCATCACACAACTTCTATTCAGAATAATTTCTTCACAAAAGGAACTTAAAGTCAGCAAACGGGATGGGCAGTCCTTGTAATGAGTCCAGCCCCATAGACTGAACAGAATTGGTTCATGTGATGCATTTTTAATGTTTGAATCGGGTGCCCTGGAAAACAAAAAAGTCAGAGCTGTGGCCTGGTGATGGCCGCTGGCTAAAGATGACCTTGCCCCCCAGTCACAGTACACCATCACTTCCAAATCTGTGACTTCATAAATGTCACAAGTGCTCACCTGGCTACTCTTTCTATCCTTTACTAACTGACATACAAACAAGGTGGTGACCCTGCAATGATCATGACCTTTCTCATTGTGGTGAAGACATGCAAAGGAATTTAGTGCACCTGAATTCCTTAAGCTATTGTACTCTGGCAAAGCCGCCAGTCTGATCTCAGCTAACGGGGTCCCAGATTGCAGCATCCACAGAAACTGGGAGACTCTGTCTCGCTGTACTTGCTCATGCAAGGAAGTCGGTCACAGGTCCCATGGTTCCCCATGAGCCTGAGAGCCACTGTCACTGTCACCGCCCTTGCATTGTTGCTTTCCTGATCCTTCATCCTTCTCCACAGACAATTGCGTTTTCAAAACTATCCTGAGTCTTGTTGAAGTATCTGAACCCCCGAGTAGAGTATAGCTCAGAAATCTAATTGCTGACGACTGGTGGGGAAATGTCCTTCTGTGTTTGTTTCTCTTATTGGTTAATGAATAAAACACTGATTGGCTGATTGGCCAGGCAGGAAGTGACTTAGCTGGGCAGAATTAGAATATAAGTAGGGACAAAAAGGAAATTCTTCTTCTCTCTTCTCGACAGAGACGCTGAACAGTGGAAATGTAGGACACCAGAGGAGTAAGAGGTCCCTGGACCTTTCTCCTGTAAGAGAAGATCACATGTAGATACTTAGATTTATAGAAATGGGTTAATGATTAAGAATAAGAGACCTTAGCCAAAGGCCATCGGCTTTATAATTAATAAAGCATCCGTGTGTTTAATTGGGACAGAAAAGGGCAGTGGGTCCTAGCGGGCCAAGAAAACTTTCACGTTACAGATGACCAGTGGGAAATTCGTGCCATTTTATTTTTACTGGTCAGTTTTTAAAATTATGTGTGCTGATATATGGGTACGTATGTGCCTCCAGGTACCATTAGAATCCAGAAGAGAACACTGTATCCCCTGTGAGCTGCCCATCCTGGCTGCTGGGAACCAAACCTGGGTCCTCGATAAGAACTGTATGCACTTTCAGTTGATAAGTCATCCCTGCAGCTCTGGAAAGTTGTGCTATTTTGGAATGTACAACTGATTTAAGTACCAATTTTAGGATCTGGATTGGATCTTTGCCTGTAACATATATTCTGCAAAGCCCCCCCTTTATATTTCTGGAATTAAATTAAATATCACACACAGAGAGAATAAATTAGTACAAACTTATAAAGTCACTTAAGATGACATAACCACCATATGTTTTAGCACACAAAGGTCTCACCTGGTGACAGTAGGAGCCAGCGGGGAGCAGTTGAATGCTTGCAGAAATAGAATCTTGGATAATCTGACAGCTGCAAAATGTAGCTTGGTACAGGTGTTCGTGATTATTGGTAACTCAAGAACTGCAGTGATATTGCCATTGTGGGGTGTGTGTGTGTGTGTGTGTGTGTGTGTGTGTGTCTGTGTGTGTGTGTGTGTGTGTGTGTTTTCCAAAGGGAGACAGATCTTAGTAAAGTTCCCCAGCATCACAGGATGCAGTCTTTCCCTGATTCCACAAGAGGTGCATTCCTGGAAAACTTCCCATATTTAAAGATAAGCTACAGGTCCTCCATACCCATGAGCAAAGCAGAGTTCAGTTTTAGTTTCTCAAGAGTCAAATGGAGCAGCTAGCAGTCGTAAGGGAAGAGGCAGTTCTCCCAGAGGTCACTTCCTGGTGCTCAGGAATGGCTGCCCAGCATTTCCCTTTCCCCATTAAATGCTGGGACCAGCCCAGCCCTGCTAATCAGACAACCAGCTATACCAGGATAGCCAAACTCCACTTCAGAGAGAACCGATGTACCCAGGCTTGAAGACTTGGAAAGATGAAAGCCATGTTAGAATCAGCTCTGTTTCTTTGGGGCATGGTGAAAACGAAGCATCGCTTCAATGTGATTTCCTGTGACTAACAGGCTTGGTGGGATTTTGTTCAGCAGAGGCTGGAAGTGAGTGGGATGCGGAGGAAGGGTCTGGGCATGTCTGCTCCACTGGGACCTGGTAAGGCTGACTTTACCTCCTGGTTTCTGTTTGTTTGTTTTTGAAAGAAGGAATAAGAGCTAGGGAGATAGCTATTGGACAACACAAAGACCTGAGCTGAATTGCGAGAACCCACATTGAAAAACCAGGTGCGGTAGCACTGAGGAGGCAGAGAAGAGAAGGAAGAATCCCTGGGACTTGCTGTGAGCCCCAGGCCTATGAGAGATCAGGGGTTTGTTGTTGTCCTTGTTCTTGTTGTTTTAAGGTGAATTGCACCTGATAAATGACACTCACGACTTCCCTTTGGCCTCCACACACATGCATGGGCACCTGCATACATACACATGGTAACTCACACAAACATGAGCACAGACACACACAGAGGAATAAAGGGAGAAACTGAAAATGAATGGGATTTAGATCTGCCCCTTTCATTTCCTGCCCATTAATAGTATATGAATGAGTCACAATGAAACATTGATTAGCTGCCTCTGCAAGTGCTTTTACCTAAAATAGTTCCGCAGCCATTTTCCTTTGCTACTCTGATACAGCCAAGATGGTGGGCATTGTTTCTGAAGAAACATGCATGCAAAGTCAGATTTCACTGGGAATGATGGGCTGGTTGGGATCTGGAATCAAACCACCACTGATCTCTTCAAAAACTTAGAAACCGGAGCCGGGCATTGGTGGCGCACGCCTTTAATCCCAGCACTCGGGAGGCAGAGGCAGGTGGATCTCTGTAAGTTCGAGACCAGCCTGGACTACCAAGCGAGTTCCAGGACAGCCTCCAAAGCCACAGAGAAACCCTGTCTCGAAAAACCAAAAAACCAAAAAAAAAAAAAAAAAAAACCCTTAGAAACCGAGAGGCAGGAATGCATTATCCACTGCAGGGAACATACGCCCAGGCCTGGGAGCTACTCACAGGACAGCTGTGAAAGCAACTTAAAACAAATGCTTACAACCTACCACAAATCCATAAACTTACCTAGCATATTTGCTTCTCTCTCTCTCTCTCTCTCTCTCTCTCTCTCTCTCTCTCTCTCTCTCTCTCTGTGTGTGTGTGTGTGTGTGTGTGTGTGTGTGTGTGCTCCTCTTGTGGAAAGTTAGTAGAGGACAGTTTGTGTCACAATGTCAAAAGTTGATTGAACCAGTACCCCTCTTCCCCAGAGCCTACCCTAGGGACATTTTATTGATGACACCTAACTGCCTAAATCCATCATAGTTCCTTCAAGGATTGGGGGGCCCAGGATAAATAAATAAAAAGCACAGTGTGCTTCCACACGTAGGGAAGGAACAGACAGAGACAAAAAGGAGTGTCTGTCTGCCTCCTGGGACCCCAATGCCACCGTCTGCTCTTCCTTGCCTCTAAAATCATTGCCCCTCTGGGCCAGCACCCCACTTTTCTCATTTCCTGAGGCCCCCACCACCTCATCTCCTCCTCTGTCCCAAGCCATTTTTAACTGTCGGATCGGGGAGGATCTGTTCTGACAGAACAATTAAATATTAATACCTTGATTGAAGACTCTGTGTCCAAACCAATTAAAAACAGGACGTGTGGGGCTGAAACATCTCTCATCTAGTTTTTCTTTGTCAGAACAGCTCTAGGACTGATTCTGGGCAGTGCAAGGGCCCATCTCTTCAGCTGCTCACCATCCTTCCCAATGAGGCCATGTGTCGTGGCTGATGTGGCTGTCGTCCTACCAGGATGATGGGAAGGGACCCTGTGGGCCATTCCCGGCCTTCTCCATCAAAAGCTTCCTGAGAGGAGGCGCCACACTCTTGGACAGTTTGCATCATGTATCTGTGACCATTTGCTTTTTAAAACCGTATGCGGCATCACCGACTGTGAAGGAGCTCACTGAGGGCTGCCTCTTTCTGCACAGCCACGACCCTGTGCCGAGAATCAGCTGGCGGAATCTGCCTTGGTGAATATTAAAAACTTAAGTGTTCACAGGCAAGTAGATTCAAGATGATGCAGGAGAGACACCGCACATGTGGGAAAGTCTAGGGCAAACGGGAGTGCACTCGCTCATTCATTTTCTAGAAAGAAACCGGGTGCAGCCTCTCCCAGTCCCTGAGATAAACTGGTGACCTCCTCTGGGCAGAATAGGAGATGTTGAATTTGGCTTTCTGGAAATAGCTAGGCCAAACGGCCGACATGGTAAACTACCTATTTTTTACTAGTATCTGACTAAAAATACACAAACTGATCTGTGGAGTTGTTTTTTCCAAAACTGTTGTTAGGAATATGGTGTGGGGGGTGTTGGTGAATTCCTTGATGAGCGAGAGACAAACATGCCAGGCAGACAGAGCTTTAGTGAGAAGTTTTTATTAGAAAGGGAAGGGAGGAAAGAAAATAGAAGTAAAGAGACACAGAGACAGAGAGAGGACGGAAGAGAAGAGGGAGACAGGAAAAGTCCTGTCTATCCCTTCAGGGGAACATCAGGAAACAGAAAGGAAGTGAGTGGGGTTTTCCTTTTAAAGGGTCCTTTGCACTTGTGCGCAGACTACGTAGTGATGTAGCAGCCATGGAACCCTGGGCTGACCAGGGTTCTGCCTGAGCGCATTCTGCCAGGTCACAGGCGGCAGGCAAGCATAATGCCTGAATCCTTACATCCGTAACTCGGTGAGCTGTCATATGAGCTCTTACACGGAAACCCTCGTGTGCTCTTCCTCCAGGCAGCCATCTAACTCCTGCCACAGCACTTGTCCGTATCCTGGAATGCTCCAGTGTTTGCCTTTCTGTTTAAATGATCCCTCCAGAACCACGCTGCCCTGCCTGTTGCCTTTTTACGCCTGGATAGCCTTCCACTTCCTTATCCTTTCGTTCCTTTGTTTACTCTGTGTGTGTGTGTGTGTGTGTGTGTGTGTGTGTGTGTGTGTGTGTGTGCACGCGCGCGCCTGTGTGCACACCTGAGTGTGTACTTGTACGCCTCATCTGCACAGGTGCCCAAGGAGGTTAAAAAAAAGCTGTGCGTCCCCTGGAACTGGGGTCAAGGGAAGTGTGAGCCACCTGATGTGCGGCTGAGAACCAAACCCAGATCCTCTGTAAGAGCCGCAAATGCTCGTCATAGCTGAGCCGTCTCTCCAGCCTCACATCTGCCCTATCTTTCCCGACCTCTGGACTGTTCCTTTCTTGTTGGCTTGTCTGCCTCCCTCACATGAATAAACTTGATGAAGGCAGAGATTGGTCACTGAAGGACCTCCAGAGCCTAGATTAGTACCTGACACCTAGCATGCATTAAGTGTGTGTGTGTGTGTGTGTGTGTGTGTGTGTGTGTGTGTGTGTGAAAGCCATCTTTTCAACAATATCTTTGGTCAATTGCCCTTGAATTTCTAGGCACAAGTCGCCTTTTTACTTAGCCTTCCCAGATAGCTGAGATGGCAAATGCCACCATGCCTGGCACAACCATGATTTCTGGAAGAAACATCATTTTCTTAAAAAGATTCCTTTAATTATGAAAACTCTGATGAGTGTGAGATAACAAACACTTTGATTTCTTATAGCACAGTTTCACACGGGGACAAGTCCTGTCATCTGTCTCAAGTATCAAGGGCCTCAGCAAGATTAGGCAAGCCTTTGTTCACTCAGGATAGATGGATGGATGGATGTAGGCTCTTATTTATTTTTATGTGTGGGGGTGTGTACATGTTCATGTGTGTGGGTGTATGTGTGTAGATGTGAGGACATCCATGTGTCATCAGGTGTCTTCAAGATCACTCTAGACTTTATGTGTGGAAGGAGAGTCTCTTGTTGAGCCTGGAGCTCTGTGATTAGATTGCAGCCAGCCAGATCTACACACAGACTCTCTGTCCCTGCTTCCTGAGAATCTCCTATCCAGCAAGTACTTTGCTGAGCCATCCCTGAAGCCCCAGGACAGACTTTTAATCAGACTCCTCTCTCTCTCTCTCTCTCTCTCTCTCTCTCTCTCTCTGTCCTGGGTTCCTTAAAGTGAGCACCAGCCAGATGAAGAGGGAAAGTGCTATTCACCTGCCCTGTTGTGTGTGAGAGTCATGGACGATGTAAACTAAGCTGAGTAGAAGCAGGGAGTTAGGAATAACTATAGGCAGAGCCCTTAGGAATAACTACAGGCAGAGCCCTAGTGTCCAGTGGAAGAGAAATCAGGATACTGTCAAGAGCTTCCACAATGTCCAGGGCAAAAGCTTCCAGTACTGCGTGACCGATGGTGCCTATTGCTACTTAGCAAGTCACTACCAGCACCTAGCAGCATAAAATGATAAGCAAGCATACACTGTACCTGTGGGTCAGGCATTGAAGGCCAGATGGGCTGGGTGGCTCTGGCTCAAGTGACTCATAAGATGGAAGCCGAAGCCGCCATCATCTGTAAGCTTGAGCCAGGCTGAAAAATCCACACTTTCATACATACAACTACCAACGGTTTCTCACTGGCCATCTGCAGGAGACCTCAACCCCAACACAAGTGTTTCCCCCAGACCACTGAGGGCCCTTATAATATGGAAGCTGATATCCCCACAGAGCATTGAAAAGAAAGTTCTGGCACACTCATGGCTGATCTTGGAAGTCACTCCATCCTTTATTCTGTTTGCTGGAAGTGAATTGCTCAGCTCACATCGTAGTCCAGTACAGAATTCATCTCTTTCTCTTAGAGGAAGAACAAGCCAAAGGGTTTGTGGACATATTTTAAAGTCACCACAGCATTTAGTATGGAAAAAGTGGCCTCCGCAGCCATTGCCAAATCCAGTTTTGGAGACCAGGTTGCATAATACACGGAACAGCTGGTGAAAAGAAGAATTGGCATTCCAGACTCACATCTTGAGTCCTTCACTCACCAGCTGCAGAATTCAAAGAAAACTTACTTTGTCTGAGCTTCAGTTTTCCCTTAAGATAGGAATGCATGCCGTGAGAATGGGAGGACATTAATGCCCACCTCTCTTCTGGGAACACAGTGAGTCCTCAAGAAGTGACAGGTATTATTAAATCACCCAGAGTGCTTCTTAGTCTTTAATCTTTTAGTAATTATAAATTATTAGGGCAAGGTATACACACCCTTAAAGATTATTTACTCGCCACATAAATGGCAATAAATGTTACCTAACCTAGTGATCTTCTTTTGATATTAATTTTTGTTTATCATCACTCACTTTAGTTTAACAACACTCATCTGGGGTATGTATGGTGTGTGTGTGTGTGTGTGAGTGAGAGAGAGAGAGAGAGAGAGAGAGAGAGAGAGAGAGAGAGAGAGAGAGGACACTCCACATTTAGGTCATCCAAGACATTTAAAAATCTTTTTTGAGATTTTTCCCTTGATTTTTTATGTGTATGGATGCTTTGCCTTCATGTATGACTCTACACTACATATATGCAATTCCCACCAAAGCCAGAAAAGGGTGGGTAGATCCCTTGGAACTGGAATTACAGATAGTAGCTAGGCACAAAGTGGGTTCTGGGATTCAAACCAGTTCCATTGGAAGAGCAATCAGTATTTTAAGTGCTGACCCATCTCTATAGCCTTTTCAAAGACATTTTAATGGCTTACAATATACCAACTGCAAACTAAAGATACTAAAAATATAACTTTAAAAATACACAAAAAGAAATAAACACAAACCCATGAATATGCAAAGCAAAATCCAATGAGCAACGGAGTCTAAAATGAAGAAGAAAATAACCAAATGAGGCAAAATTGGGATGTAAGCAAGTGAGCAAAGAACCATGATGCATGCCTTCAGCAGATGAACACATTTGCTCGAACTCGATTCTAAAGGGATAGTGCACAAGAAAAGTTACCACAGAGCGTCATCACAGAGGGTCATAGAGTCTTCTCTGTAAGAGGTATGTATGGTCAATGTTTTTAGTAGCTCCTTATGTCTCCAGAACAAGTGGAGTTGTAACCTCAAAGTATAGTCCAGGAGTCTAGATTCTGAGACATTAGAATGACACAATTCTCCTAGGAGAATAATTTATCCATAGAGGATAAAGCAATGTAACAATATTGATTCCATAACAGGTCGTCAGCAGCTACCCTTTGATATTTTTCCCTTTTAAATAATTGGATCTGTCACGGAGGAGTCCCTTGTATATATGATTGACAGATGTCAGACACACCCCCTTGCCTGAGAGCTTTGAACAATTCAAGGACTACATGGGAGCATAAAACCTGCTGCCACCACGGCTGCTACTAAAGCAACAACTTCTGTCTGAGGAGACTTTGCTGCAGTTGTAACTGGTCTAACTCTGAGAGACTTCCCCTCAACCGTGACAAAGCCTGGTATCTTCTTTATGATTCTGACCCTCTTTGGAGACGTTTTCAGAGGAGCACTTCCTTCATTCCCACTCCAGTGACAGCACAAGCCTTGTGGGTGGTCCACCAGCGAGGTGTGTGATTAGAAGAGCTAAAAGGCGGTCCCAATCTCCACCCACAGGACAGGCGAGGTAAGTGTGGGTCTGTCTCCAGCCTGCTTTCCGGTGGCCTTAGCAGAACCACCGGAGACTGCCCACAGCGGATCGGGATTCCAGCCAGACGAGATTCACCTCCCCGCCCCAGACTGCCAACTTCCAAGTCCCATTCTTCACCCACGGGACAGGCGAGGCGAGGGTCCAGCCTACCCAGAGTTTGCTAAAGTCCCGATACTAGGATGGCCTCCATCCACACAAGAGGGAAGCCACTAGGGTATTGGACCTGCTCCCACCCACTGGAAAGGAACCGTGGGAACATACCCACCAGGGGAGAAAGAGACTGCTTCTGCACCCACGGGAATAAATGATGGGAAGGAGACAATACAAAAACAAACCCACCAATGGAAAAACCAATATGACACCACTAGAAACTAGAGAATCTATACCCGCAAGACCTGAACAGTCCATTGCAGAAGAAGCAGATGAGAAAGACCTTAAAAACAACTTCATGAAAATGATAGAGGCCCTCAAAGAAGATATGGGAAAATCTCTTAAAGACATGGAAGAAGAAACAAACCAAAAAATACAAGAAATGGAGAAAAAATCCAAAAAATGCAAGAATTGCAAGAAATGGAAGAAAAGACAAATAAAAAACGTCAATAAACGCAAGAAAGAGAGGAAAAGACAAAGCAAAAATTACAAGAAACAATTCAAACAGTGCAAGGGTTGAAAGCTGAAATAGAGACAATAAAAAAGACAGTCTGAAGGAATGCTGGAAATAGAAACAGTCAGGTACTACAAATACAAGCATAACCAACAGAATAGAAGAGATGGAAGACAGAATCTCAGGTGTTGAAGATACACTAGGGGAAACAGATTCATCGACCAAAGAAAATCTTAAGTCCAACAAATCCCTAACACAAAATATCCAGGAAATATGGGACACCATGAAAAGACCAAACCTGAAAATAACAGGTATAGAAGGTGAAGAAATACACCTCAAAGGGGCAGAAAACATATTCAACAAAATCATAGAAGAAAACTTTCCCAACTTAAAGAAAGGCATGCCAATGAAAGTACAGAACACCAAAGAAGGATAACAAAAGGAAATCCCCTCACCACATAGTAGTAAAAACCCCGACCATACAGAGTAAAGAAAGAATATTAAGAGCAGCAAAGGGAAAAGACCAAGTAACATACAAGGCAAACCTATCAGAATCACACCTGACTTCTCCATGGGAACTCTGAAAGCCAGAAGGTCCCGGATAGTCTACCAACACTAAGAGACCACGGATGCCAGCCCGGACTGCTATACCCAGAAAAGCTATCAATCACTATAGATAGAGAAAACAAGATATTCCATGACAAATCCAGATTTAAACAATACGTATCTGCTAACCCAGCCCTACAGTAAGTTCTGGAAGGAAAACCCCAACCCAAGGGAGTTAACTACAACCAGAAAAACATAGGTAATAGATATTCCCACCTTACAAACAGCCAAAAGAAAAGAGGTGGGAATCCACATATAATTCCACCACCATCAACTATTCCAAAACAAACAAGAATGAACAATCAATGGTCATTAATATCCCTCAATATTAATGGTCTTAACTTGTCCATAAAGAGACACAGGCGAACAGAATGGATTTGAAGACAGAACCCATCCTTCTGCTGCATAACAAGAAACACACCTCAGCCTCAAAACTGACATTACCTCAGAGTTAAGGTTTGGGAAAAGATTTTCCAATCAAATGGACCCAAGAAACAAGCGGGAGTAGCAATCCTAATATCTAACAAATTAGACTTTAAAATAAAATCAATCAAAAGAGATGAGGGAGGGCACTTCATACTCATCACAGGAGACATCCACTAAGATGAAGTTTCAATTTTGAACATCTATGCCTCAAATACAAAGACACCCATGTTCATAAAAGAAACATTACTAAAACTCAAATCACATATAAAGTCCCACACACTTATAGTGGGAGACTTCAACACCCCCACTCTCACCTCTAGACAGGACTACCAGACAGAAACTTAACAAAGAAGCAAAGGAACTAATAGAAGTTTTGTCCCAATTGGGATTAACAGACATCTATAGAACATTCCACCCGAACACAAAGGGATATACCTTCTTCTCAGCACCATATGGAACCTTCTCTAAAATTGACCACATAATTGGAAACATAGCAAAACTCCACAGATACAAAAAATTGGAGTAACCCCTTGTATCTTATCAGACCACCATGCATTAAAATTAGAATTCAACAATAACACAAATTGCAGAAACCCTACAAACTCATGGAAATTGAACAATGCACAATTGCACCATCCCTGGGTAAAGGAAGAACTAAAAAAAGAAAGTAAAGACTTCCTGGAAATCAATGATAATGAGGACACAACATACCCAAACTTATAGAAAACTTTAAAAGCAGTGCTAAGAGGGAAGTTCATAGCATTAAGTGCCCACATAAAGAAACTGGAGAACAGTTACATTAGAGAATTAACAGCACAACTGAAAGCTCTAGAACACAAAGAAGCAAATTTACCCAGGAGGAGTAGATGCCAGGAAATAATCAAATTGAGGGCTGAGGAATTAAGACTGGGCTGGTTTAACCCCATAGAAACAGTTGACCTGAACAAGGGGGAGCTCTTGGACCCCAGATTGATGGCTGTGTGGAAAGCATGGGACTGACCCAGACCTCCTGAATGTGGGTGTCAGTGAGGAGGCCTAGGTAATCTATGGGGCCTTGGGTAGTATTTATCCCTGGCGTACAAATAAACTTTGAGTGCCCATGCCACAATATGGGAGGCTTTCTCAGCCGGGACTCTTGGGGAAGGGCCTAGGCCCTGCCCTGGATGAAATGACAGTCACTGGAGATCCACCATGGAGGGTCTCACCCTCCCTGGGGATCGGAGTGGAGATTGGGTCAGGGACTGGAGGACCTGGTGGGGAGGGCAGGGGAGGAAGGGAGGGAGAGGGAGCTGGGATTGACATGTGAAACAAGATTGTTTCTAACCTAAATAAAAAATTATTATTATTATTATTATTAAAAAAAGAAGAGCTAAAAGGCATGCACCTGAGAAGCTGGGTATTAGCTGTAGATTTGGAAGCCATGCACAAACTTCTCACACAGCTTTTCTGGCTGTGTAAGCTGATGGTTTCTCTGGCTCTTTATGCCAGTCTGGGAAGCTTCCCTTCCATTGCCCATCAGTGTTACAATATTAGGTCTTATTTGTATGAGACGGTGCCCCATGAGCTCAGATGCTTGAACACTTCGTCCCCAGCTAATGGTGCTACTTGGGGAGGTTTAGGATGTGTGGCCTCCTGGAGGAGCTATGTCACTGGGGATGCGCTCTCAGAGTAAAAAGCTTTGCCTACTTCCAGTGCTTGCTCTGTCCCTGCATCATAATTGGGAGTTTTCAGCTTCCTGCTCCAACTGTCATGTCTGCCTGTGATCATGCCCGCACCCATCAGCTCTTCTGAAACTATAAGCTAAAATAAACTCTTCCTTTTATATGTGTCCTTAATTAATCGTGGTATTTTATCGCTGCAACAAAAAGGTAACTACTGCCAGTCTTATTTGTGGTCTTTATGGTGGCTGGAACTGCGGGGGCAGGAGAGAGAGAGAGAGAGACAGAGACAGAGACAGAGACAGAGAGAGACAGAGAGACAGAGACAGAGAGAGACACACAGAGAGAGACAGAGACAGACAGAGACAGAGACAGAGAGACAGAGAGACAGAGAGAGAGAGAGAGAGAGAGAGAGAGAGAGAGAGAGAGAGAGAGAGAGAGAGAGAGAGAGAGAGAGAGAACTAAAACCTGGGACTTCCAGAAAAAAAGTGGCCAACAAGCTCCAAAGACTGCATGGGAAGAGAAAACTACAGAGGTGGCAAAAGATGAGACTCTGAAAGGCAAAAGCAAATAGACTATGAAGAGCTGTGACAACAGAGGCTGCAAGTCCCCCAGAGAGCCACCAGGAGCTGAGCAGTCGTCCCAGAAGCTGAAGTTCTAGAAGGTAGCTGCTGGATCCTGGCTTTGGGGACCCAAATCCCAGAGCAGTTATCCTCTGACCTGAGCGTCCAGAGCTCTAAGCCTATGGTTTGGAAAGCTTGCAACAATAAACCTGTAGTTCTCAGGGCCTAGAGTCACAAACCTTTGGCTTTGAAAGTCTGGAGATTGCTCTGACCTGAGCCCCTGAAGCTCTATGTCTTTGGCTTTGAAAACCTGAAGTAATAAGCATCTAATTTCCAGGAGATGAACCTAAGGTTCCGAAAGCCCAGCCCTTAAGTCTCTGGTATTCAAGAGCTCAGAGCTGTCATAAGGGAGTTTCTTCTTAGCTATTAGGGATTTCCATCTGAGTATAGCAATAGGAACCTCACCCAACCGACAATTCTGTAGGAGTCAAAACCTGCCTGGTACATGTGAAAGAATAAACGGAGACAGGATATGTATCTTTTGACAGTGCTTTCCTAGTGCCCAGATTAGCAAGGTAATAACAATAGTGTGAGGTTTTTGAACACTTGTTAGAGATCAGGCAATAAGCTGAGTACTTTCTATGCATGATCTAACAATATTTATAATATTCTATCAAACTAATGTTGTGTAAGGGCCACTGTGCAGGTGGAAAAACGGGCAACAGAGATCCCTAGGTGCAGAGTTTGCTTTTGAAAGCCTGGAATATGGAGTATGTGAGAGAATTCAGTAAATAAGCCCAGACAGCCTGGGTGAGGTCCTCTGACGAGTTTGGCTATGCAGTAACTATCCTGCGATGTCGGCTCCTACAGCACCAAGTGAGGAACACTAGGGTGACAAGCAGCCCCATGACACTTCATCTTGGTGATTAACTTGACAGGGTTAGGAGGTGTCTGGGGCTCTTGAACCATGCCTCCCCGTGTCTGTGGGGATCTTTCCAGGAAAGACTGATGTGTAGGACAGTGACTGAGAGGCAGGACAAACTCTGAATGTGGGAGGCATCACTCGATGGTAGACAGCAGGATACAAGGAAGTTGCAGGAAGGCGGGTGGCAAAAGTGTGTCTGCAAGGCCCTTTCCTTTCTGAGCGAATGGCGGCTGCTGCTGGGCACTCCCTTTAGGCTTCTGTTTCTTCAGCCTTTGTTTTCTCGTATTGGAGAGTGAAGGTAGAGTCTCAAACATGCGAGGCAAACACTCTCCTCTAACCTATATCCCCAGTCCTTCTTTTTACTTTATTTTGATTTTGAGACAGAGTTTCCCTGAGTCACCTGAACAGGGTGACCCTCCTACCTCAACCTCCTGAATAGCTGGGATTACAAGCCTGCCCCATCAAACCTCGGCCTTTCCATGTGGGCTCATCAGTAGTGAAACTACAGCGAGCTCCCAGGCTTTCAGTGCTGGCCTGGGATTGCAGAGGTCTCCCTCTGTTCATCACTGCATCCTTGTCCTCTCCAGCTACACTGTTGGACTACTTGGCCTCTATTATGTAAGCCAATCCAGTAAATGCCTCTTTATGTGCATCTCATCTCTTGGTTCTGTGCCTGGAGAATCCTAACTGACACAGTACCCGTGAACCAGAGGAAACCATCTTGCATCAAAGTTCTGTCTAGAGCTATATTGTTGGCTTAGTTCTCTGCTATCCCTGAGTGGATTTCAGAGGATTCTCAATGACCTGTGACACAGGTGTGGTTCTGAGATTGATAATCCCCTAAAAGAAGTGCATAGCCCAAAAGGATGAGAAAAGATACCAAGATGTATTCACATAATGAAGTCTCTGGGGCATTCTGTGCTCAGGAAATCCATTTACTGTCCTTTAAGCTGGCGTTTCCAAAGGTTTTTATGGAAATGTTTGGAGATTCTGTGGAGCTATGCAACTCCTAGCCTACAAGGTTGGGTTGCTTTCAGCTCAGTGTTTTGTGATCTCCTTTCAAACACAGCTGTAGAGCTGGGGGATGGTGCAGTGGGTAAAGTGCTTGCCTCGGGAGCGTGAGACCTGAGCTACACACGCAGAATCTATGAAAAATGATGGGGATGTAGTAGCGTGTGACTCCAGTGATGGAGAAGGGCTACCAGCTAGCCGGTCCACCTAACTGGTAAACTCCAGGCCTTGAGTGACCCCGGGGCAAAGGAAGTGGACTATGTTCTTGATGGTAACAATGAAGGTAGCACCTTCCCTCATGCTCACAAGCATACACACATGCTGGAAAACCAATCAGTCAATCAGTCAAAGCAACAGTAGGAAAAAGGAGCTTGAAGTCAGGGCACCTAAGCTTGAACCCAAGCTCTACCTCTGGGAAGTGGAAACCTGGACTAAATCATTTCCTAATGCAGAGCCTTAGCTGTGAATTAAGGACAACATCTATATCACTGTGCAGCTGTGACTATCAGGTCATTGATACATGCTAAAATAGTTCAAAATTAGATCATAGCTCAGCACACCCCCATTAGCTATTGCTGCTATCAGCTTACATCCAAAGAAACCTCAAAGTTTGACCTGAAAATATTTGAAACACCTGCCTAGAACGTGTCCCCATAGCCCTATCTGGTCTTAATTCCTTGGAGTAATGACACATGTTTCCAAAGACAGATGAAATCCTTTGACATTTCTGTCTCCTTTTGACAGACACTTTCAATGTCATTTCCACTGAGCATTTGGGTTGCAAAGGAGGATGTGCAAATGGCTTGTCCTGTGCAGCCTTCAATGTGACTGCTAATGGTGGCTGAAGAGCTTTAGTTCATTCACCCAAAGGGGCTGCTGCATACAAGGGCAAACCTTTTGTTTATGGAAGAGGAAATTGACTGGAGAGAACTGAATTTTAAAACAGCAGTTCCCACATAGTCCCCCAAACACAACTCTTTGGAAAAGGGAAATTTTTCCTAAGCCACCCAGAGTATCCATCTTCTCATGCTGGTCGCTAGCAAAACTGTTACCCTGGCCCCGACAACCCATTCCTGTCTTAGACACACGGTGAAGAGTATACATTTTATGTCATGAAAAATATCACTATCCAAATTCTTCTACTCATTTGTTTACCTTCTTGTTCTTTACCCAAGGGAGTCTGTGTGTCATTCAAAATACCTTCCACTTATACATTAAGTAACTGTTTGGCTTTTTTGAAGTTTACCATGAGGGGAGGGAGAGGGAGCTGGGATTGACAGGTGAAACAAGCTTGTTTCTAACTTAAATTTTTAAAAAGGGGAAAAAATAAAGTTTACCATACAGAGTAAGTATTGTAAAATTGTAAATTTTCCAATTTTAAAAAATTGTATTTTAGCCAGGCATTGGTGACACACGCCCTCGGGAAACAGAGGCAGGTGGATCTCTGTGAGCTCGAGGGCAGCCTGGTCTACAAAGCGAGTTCCAGGACAGCCTCCAAAACAATACAGAGAAACCCTGTCTTGAAAAACAAACAAAAAATTTGTATCTTGCCAGGCCCAGTGCTCAACTGTAATCCCAGCCCGGGGCTGAGACAAGCAGATCATGAGTCAGAGACTAGCCTGGGCTACATAGTGAGATCCTGTCTCTATACAAAATAGCAAAAGAATTGTCTCCTTTGCTACAGTTGATATATACTGAAGGATCAGCATTGAATATGTTTGAAACTTTCTAATGAATTTTTTTGAGTTCTTTTTTTTTTTATTCTTTTTTTTTAAATTTAGATAAGAAACAAGGTTGCTTCACAAGTCAGTTCCAGATCCCTCTCCCTTTCCCTCCCCTCCTCCCGTGCCCTCCCCCCATCCCCCCCCCCGTTATTCCCTCGTTCCCCCAGGGAGGGTGAGGCCCTCCATGGGGGTGTCCATAGTCTGTCATTTCATATAGGGCAGGGCCTAGACCCTTCCCCAAGAGTTCAGGGTGAGAGTGCACCTCACATTGTTCTATTGGAGTCCAAAGTCCGTGTGTATACTCGGGATGGGTACTGATCTGCTGCCCAAGGCTCAATAGATTACCTAGGCCTCCTCACTGACACCCAGATTCAGGGGGTCTTGATCAGTCCTATGCTGGATTCCCAGGCTGATGCCTGGGATTCAAGAGTTAACCTTTGTCTGGTCAGCTGTTTCTGGGGGTTAAACCAGCCCAGTCTTAATCCCTTTGATCATCAGTCCTCCCTCTCTGATACTGGCTTTCTTGAGTTCAGCTCAGTACTTAACCAGCCACTAAATGTAGTTTCTGTTTCCCAGACTGTCTGGCCATAGGATTATAGGCTGGCACTCCCCAGATCTATGTCTAAAATCCATATATGAGAGAGTACATGCCATGTTTCTCTTTTTGTGACTGGGTTACCTCACTCAGGATGGTTTCTTCTAGTGTCATCCATTTGCCTGCGAATCTCATGATTCCATTATTTTTTTCTGCTGAATAGTACTCCATTGTGTAGATGTACCACATTTTCTCTATCCACTCTTCGGGTGAGGGACATCTAGGTTGCTTCCAGGTTCTGGCTATTACAAATAAAGCTGCTATGAACATAGTGGAACAGACATCTTTGTTGTATGAATGGGCATCTTTTGGGTATATGCCTAAGAGTGGAGTTGCTGGGTCTTGTGGTAGGTTTATTCCCATTTTTCTGAGGAATCTCCATACTGATTTCCAAAGTGGCTGAACCAGTTGGCACTCCCACCAGCAATGGAGGAGTGTCCCCCTTTCACCACATCCTCTCCAGCATAAATTGTCATTGGTGTTTTTGATTTTAGCCATTCTGACAGGAGTGAGATGGTATCTGAGAGTTGTTTTGATTTGCATTTCCCAGATGGCTAAGGATGTTGAGCACTTTCTCAAGTGCCTCTCAGCCATTTTAGACTCCTCTATTGAAAACTCTCTATTTAGTTCTGCAGCCCACTTTTTAATTGGGTCCTTTGCTGTTTTGGAGACTTGCTTCTTGAGTTCTTTGTAAATTTTGGAGATCAACCCTCTGTCAGATGTGGGATTAGTGAATATTTTTTCCCATTCTGTGGGCTGCCTTTTTGTCTTGCTGACTGTGCCCTTTGCCTTACAGAAACTTCTCAGTTTCAGTAGGTCCCATTTATTAATTGTTGATCTCACTGTCTGTGCTACTGGTGTTATGTTCAGGAAGCTGTCTCCTGTACCAATTCGTTCAAGGGTACCACCCACTTTCTCTTCTATGAGGTTCAGTGTGGCTGGATTTATGCTGAGGTCTTTGATCCATTTGGACTTAAGTTTTGTGCATGGCGATAAACATGGATCGATCCGCATTCTTCTACATGCCAGTCTCCAATTATGCCAGCACCATTTGTTGAAGATGCTTTCTTTATTCCATTGTATATTTTTAGCTTCTTTGTCAAAGATCAGATGTTCGTACGTGTGTGGGTTAATACCCGGATTTTCAATTCGATTCCATTGGTCTACCAGTCTATTTTTGTGCCAATACCAAGCTGTTTTCAGGACTATAGCTCTATAATAGAGCTTGAGGTCAGGGATGGTGATGCCTCCGGACGTTGCCTTGTTGAACAGGGTTGTTTTGGCTATCCTGGGTCTTTTGTTTTTCCATACAAAATTGATTATTGTTCTTTCAAGGTCTGTGAAGAATTGTGCTGGGATTTTAATGGGGATAGCATTGAATCTGTAGATTGCTTTTGGCAGGATTGCCATTTTTACTACATTGATCCTACCTATCCAAGAGCATGGGAGATCTTTCCATTTTCTGAGGGCTTCTTTAATTTCTTTCTTTAGAGATTCAAAGTTCTTACGATACAGGTCTTTCACTTGTTTGGTTAGCGTTACCCCAAGGTATTTTATGTTGTTTGTGGCAATTGTAAAGGGTGATGTTTCTCTGATTTCTCTTTCAGCCCTTTTATCATCTGTATATAATAGGGCTACTGACTTTCTTGAGTTGATCTTGTAGCCTGCCACTTTGCTGAAGGTGTTAATCAGCTGTAAGAGTTCCCTGGTAGAGTTCTTTGGGTCATTGATGTAAACTATCATATCGTCTGCAAACAGTGAAAGTTTGACCTCTTCCTTCCCAATTTGTATCCCCTTGATCCCCCTTTGTTGTCGTATGGCAATAGCTAGAACTTCAAGTACCATGTTGAAAAGGTATGGAGAGAGTGGACAGCCTTGTTTTGTTCCTGATTTTAGAGGAATTGCGTTGAGTTTCTGTCCATTTAGTTTGATGTTGGCTGTTGGTTTACTGTATATGGCTTTTATTATGTTTAAGTATGTCCCTGTTATCCCAGATCTCTCCAAGACCTTTATCATGAAGGGGTGTTGGATTTTGTCAAAGGCTTTTTCAGCATCTAGTGAGATGATCATGTGACTTTTGTTTTTCAGCTTGTTTATATGGTGGATTACGTTGATGGATTTTCGTATGTTGAACCATCCCTGCATCCCTGGGATGAAACCTACTTGATCGTGGTGAATGATTGTTTTGATGTGTTCTTGGATCCGATTTGCCAGTATTTTATTGAGTATTTTTGCATCAATGTTCATGAGGGATATTGGTCTGAAGTTCTCTTTCTTGGTTGTATCTTTGTGTGGCTTGGGGATCAAGGTTATTGAAGCCTCATAGAAAGAGTTTGGCAAAGATCCTTCTGCTTCTATTGTGTGGAACACTTTGAGAAGAATTGGTATAAGCTGTTCTTTGAATTTGTGGTAGAATTCTGCACTGAGGCCATCTGGACCTGGACTTTTTTTGGTTGGGAGACTTTTGATGACAGCTTCTATTTCCATAGGGGTTATAGGTCTATTTAAATTGCTTATCTGTTCTTGATTTAGTTTTGGCAAATGATAGCTGTCCAGGAAGTCATCCATTTCCTTTAAATTTTCGAATTTTGTGGAGTACAGGTTTTCAAAGTATGACCTAATGATTCTCTGGATTTCCTCAGAGTCTGTTGTTATGTCCCCCTTTTCATTTCTGATTTTGTTAATTTGCATGTTCACTCTCTGCTGTTTGGTAAGTTTGGACAAAGGTTTGTCTGTTTTGTTGATTTTCTCAAAGAACCAACTCTTCGTTGCATTGATTCTTTGTATTGTTTTCCTGGTTTCTACTTTGTTGATTTCAGCCCTCAATTTGATTATTTCCTGGCGTCTACTCCTCCTGGGGAGTTTGCTTCTTTGTGTTCTAGAGCTTTTAGCTGTGATGTTAATTCTCTGGTATAACTGTTTTCCTGTTTCTTCATGTGAGCACTTAGTGCTATGAACTTCCCCCGTATCACTGCTTTCAAAGTGTCCCATAGGTTTGGGTATGTTGTGTCTTCATTCTCATTGAATTCGAGGAAGTCTTTAATTTCTTTTTTTATTTCCTCTTTGACCCAGGGATGGTGCAGTTGAGCATTATTCAATTTCCATGAGTTTGTAGGTTTTCTGCAGTTTGTGTTGTTGTTGAATTCTAATTTTAAGGCATGGTGGTCTGATAAGATGCATGGAGTTATTCCAATTTTTTTGTAGCTGCTGAGGTTTGATATGTTGCCAAGTATGTGGTCGATTTTTGAGAAGGTTCCATGTGGTGGTGAGAAGAAGGTATATTCTTTTTTATGTGGATGAAATGTTCTAATAGAAGTAATGACCCAACTGGGATTAACAGATATCTAATGAATTTTTTAAAGAAGAAATTTCCAGAATCTGACTGAATCCCTGACTTCATCATAAAGGGCATTCTCAGCAGAAACTGGTGTTTCTCAAACAAGGTACAACACCTGAAAAGAGAAATTATCTGTCCTGGGACAAGTTGGTGCAATGGCCATGTGCATAGCAAAGAATTGCATTTCAATGTATCTTGGTGTAAACGTCCAGGTAACACATTTCTGAAATGTCCCAGCTGATTAAATCCCACTCACATGTTCTCGTCCAATGTAATGGAAATATGGGACATGGGCACTGGGAGAAGACATACCCACTCTTCCCTTTCTTAAGCCCAGAAGGCCATAGCACCTGCTTGGATGGACTTGTGCAAGCATCTCTAATGTGGCAAAGCTCTATTCAGCTGTTCCAGGGGACAGAGAACACAGAAATGAGCCTCTAAAAAAGGCTGCATGGTTATTCTGCTGGTTCATCACTGGCTTGTTTTCCCCTCATTGAATTTCATGTTCTATTTTTAAACTCTCTTTCCCCTTATGATAACAAAGTAACCCTTTGAAGATTACGAGGTATGTTATGTTAATTTGTTTATTTCAAACAGTTTCACTTGATTATCATTAATTAGAAAAAAGTGCTTAAATGTTAAGCATGTTTTCATATGTATAACAGATATACATTTACATATGTACATAAAATATGTTATTCATATGAGCATTGAATGTTATGTAATATGTAACAATACAGAATTTATATGCTCTACATGTAAATATGTAAGCATGTAAATATGATTAAACCTAATACATATATACCCATGCATTCACCTGTACTTATATATGTAAGTATGTGTGTTCTGTGATTTATATTCTTCTCTTTAAACTTTTTTTAATGATTTATGCATTTGTATTCCATGTGCATTGGTGTTTTGTCTGTGTGAAGGTGTCAGATTCCCTGGAACTGGAGTTATAGACAGTTGTGAGCTGCCATGTGGGTGCTGGTAATTAAACCCAGGTCCTCTGTATAAAAGATAAATCTAAAACATTAATGATGACCACTTCCAAGCAGTGGAACATCAGGGCACTTCATTTAGCTTCCCATATTTCTTTGAATTTCTTCTATTCATGTATCAATTTAACAATATGCAAGCATATATACATGCATTTAAGAGTTATATCATAGTATATAATGTACCATGTTGTATAACTTATGTATGAATCATGACTTATGTTGTATATTATGAAATATCATATATTATGTTATATAAGTTATATTATACTGAGGATATATTGTTTAAATGCATCCTCCCCCACTGCCCTAGTGCCTTTTCTATTGCTGTCAAGAGACACCATGACCAAGACAACTTACAGAAGAGTTTATTGGAGTTTACAGTTCCACGGATGAGTTCATGACCATCATGGCAGGAAGGAAGCATGGCACCAGGCAGGCTTGGCACTGGAGCAGTGGGAATGGGACAGGCTTCTGAAATCTTAAATCGCACCCTCAGCGACACCTCCTTCAACAAGGCCACCCCTTCTCAGACAGTTCCACTGACTGAAGACCAAGCATAGAAACATAGGAGCCTCTGGGAGTTATTCAAACCACCACACCCACGCTCTCTGATGTTGGTTTTTATCACTTAAAAACATATTGTCCAAAAAATCAGCCCTCCAAGAAAACTGATAAAACACTAAATAAAGGTGCTATTATGGTTGGTAATATGCCTTAGTTTTGGTCATTCCCCTCTCCTCACAGTTTCCCTTTCTTTCCTCATGTTTGCCCTGGATATCCTCCTACTGGTGGCTTATTTCTGCAGAACGCACTTCTGAGCTGAAGTGATGAGTCAAAGGATGTTGTCGACTTAAAGTGCTAAGAGGCGCCGCCAGAACACAAAATGGTGGTGACACTCTCCGTTCCCCCTCTGTACAGTGAATCCTAGCCGAAGTGTGATCACTCAGTGCTTGCCAGCTCAGTGGGCGGGGCTATCCTAACTTGCATTTTCCTGATTCATATCTACAGCAAACATATATACATACAATGTTTTGCCGTGCCCAGGCTTGTTGTGTGTGCAGGTGCACTTGACCTTTTTGGCAGTACAGGGATACAGGTAGTACCATCATCTTCGTTAGTAAGACCAGGAAACCGCCGGGTGGTGGTGGCGGCGCACGCCTTTAGTCCCAGCACTTGGGAGGCAGAGGCAGGAGGATCTCTGTGAGTTTGAGACCAGCCTCCAAAGCCACAGAGAAACCCTGTGTCGAAAAACAAAAGACAAACAAACAAAAAAATAGACCACAAAACCAAAGCCTGGGGACATTCCGCACTGGTCACCGTCTCAGCACGGTCTCTGCAGGTGCTTGTCACCTCTGTCATTCCAGGAGCCTCATTCCACCAGGGTACATGCATATTCATCTGTCTATGGACATTTGTGGATGTTGTCTATAAAATACTTGTTTATTTTACTCACCTGTGCAGGGTTGCCTTTTGTGCCTCAATAAGAAGGCCTGCTTGTATATAAATATTAACTATAAAAATCCTTCACCTATGCTCTGTTGGAAATACTTTCTCGAGTTTATTATTTGTTTCTTTTGATTGTTTGCTTGCTTGTTTTTTGGTCTTTTTCAAGACAGGGTTTCTCTGTATAACAGCCCTGGCTGTCCTGGAACTCGCTTTGTAGACCAAGCAGAACTCAAATATTATTTGTTTCTTAAGGAGTTTTTTGAGACTTTTTTTAAAATTTTATATACATGGGTGTTTTGCCTGTGTGTATGTATGTGCCCTGCTGCATGCAATACTCAAGGAGACCAGAAGGTAGATAGACACACAGATAGAGCAATGATAGATAGATAGATAGATAGATAGATAGATAGATAGATAGATAGACGGACAGACAGATATGTGTCTTCTGTCTGTCCTGTATTAGTAAAAATGTTCTCTGCAATAAGACTATTGTTATATACATATATACGCATGTATGTATTGCATGTATCTAAGTATATATACTTGTGTATATACTTATAGCTACGTTTCTTTTTATAATTTTAAGGTTTTAATCAGTCAAAATGATTTTTACTATGATATAAGGTAGAACTCCAACTCTAATTTCATCAGATGTATTTCACATGGAGCCAGCATCATTTATTGCAGTGTAAAAATGATCCTTTCTCATTAGATTGGATGTTGTTCTTTTCCTACAGTTTATTACTGTTGAGATTTATAGTTAAGCTACCTATGCTGTTCTGGAAAACTTATGAAAAAATTTAAAGCTCTATGTCACACTGTACTAAATTATTACAATGACGTTTGTGAATTATTTCCTCGTAGGAAGTCTTACCCACTATTCTTCATCATTGTATGACTGTTCTTAGATATATAATATTCCACATAAATCAAAAATCCTGTATCTAATTTAAAGACTCTACTTAGATTCCAATTAGACTTCCACTAATTATACATGTTATTGGGAAACATATATTATGGCATGAAACTTTATTTTCCAGCCTATATGTTTTCACTGTTTTTCTAATCTAACCTTAGATCCTTTGATAAAATATCATTCCATATGGCCCCTGTGATGTTCTTGTCTATATTAATAACCCTAAAAAGTTGCATTAGTTTTAATATTATGATATTTTTGGGATTCTCAAGGTATAAATAGCTTTGATCACATTTCTTACATGTCACATCTTTTCCAATATTTGTAAACAATATTTCAATTCATTGTTTTCTTGCATTTATAAGAATCTCTAAATAAGCCTGCCAGTGGTGGCACACACCTTTAATCGCAGCACTCAGGAGGAAGAGGCAGGAGGATCTTCAGAGTTCAAGGCCAGCCTGGTCTACAAAGTGACTTCCAGAACAGCCACATCAATGCACAGAAAACCTGTGAAAGCAAACAAACGAACAAACAAACAAAAACACAAACCAGGACCTGTGAATAATGCTAGTTTGTAAGGGTGATATTGTGGATGCCTTTCTCGTTGCTCACTTTAGTGACAATAACACAAACCAGGACCTGTGAATAATGCTGGTTTGTAAGGGTGATGTTGTGGATGCCTTTCTCGTTGCTCACTTTAGTGACAATAACTTTCCATGTCATCATTTACAATGATGCTGCTGTTGATATTTGTTCATGAATACCACATACACATATTTTACTTACACTTTTATTTATATTTGGGGTTTTAAAGAATAATAATGTGCTTTAATATACTAACGTGATGAATTACAAAACCATTTTTACATTCCCAGAATAAAACCTCCCTGGGTCAAACATTTTTCTTATGATACAACTTTCTACTTGCTCATCGTAAATACAGCCTTTTTGTAACAGTCTTCATTGGTACGATTCGACTATAGTTTTCTTATGTTTTTCATTTGTGAGGCTTCCTCACACAAACTATTCTCAATTTATTCACTGGCTCATTTTTTCTTATTTTAAAAGTTATTTGTATCTCTTTGGCGTCTGGTTGCTATAATTTGCTCCCTCATTTTTTTTAATTGGCTGAATAAAAGCTGGGGATAATTGGTGATTTCATCTTTATAAAAGGCACTATTTCTTGAAAAGATAGTAATTCAGACTGACTTCTGGTAGATTTGTCTTTTGTTCTGGGGAAGCGTGAATAAGCCCTTTGTCCTCAAGAATTTCATTCAGAGAAAATCGTGAAATCATCCCTATCCCACAAAAGAACTATTCCGGCCCCTGAAACAAGCTCGGCTAGGGTCCCTTTCTGCCTGGTGTATCTCTGGGGTTTTTGTTTTTATGACATGGAAGAAAAAAGAAAAAAGAAGGACTGCCTCCCTTTTCTGAATGAATCTGGAATGTGACAGGCTGAAAAGGATTTGGTAAACATTGTTTGCAAGAATTAAGGGGCTCTATAGGGACAAATGACAAGTAAGATGCAGTTAAAAAATAGAAATAAAAAAAGACAAGTCCACAGCAGCTGAACCAACGCCATTCTGTAAGAGTAAGCAGGCCAAAACCTGCTGAGAAACTGGAGGGAGCTAGATGTCTCACTGCAGTGCCACCTTGTGGTGTAAAATGGCATCTCCAGAGAAGGGTGATTATTCCCCTTTGAATATTGCTGCACTCTGCTGAGACAGAGCCTTTCTTCTGTCCTGGCCCTGAGCAGTGGGTCTGGAGTGAAGGCCTGAGTAGATATGAGATATGAGCAGCCCACCTATTGGAGCCAGGCCTGAAGCAAAGACCTCTATGAGAGCCCCCAGGACCAAGGCATCTCACACTAGTTATTACACATTGTTCATGTTCTCTCTCCCTTTCGATGTCCCGGTCCTTTAGAAAACTCCTAAGAGCAGCAAAGCTGAAGGGAATTAAAGAGGCTGCTCCTTCCTTAGGAAAAACAGGAATACTGTGACCTCATGGCCACCTCCAGCAAGGCAGCTAGCTGTGGACACACAGGTGGTTCCTACAGGGTGATCCTCAGTGCAGAGGGCACTTCCCTTCCTAAGCAAGCTTTCCTGTGGGGACTAAGGGATGCTGCTTCTAGAATCCTGGCTCAAGAGGCATATGACACCTGAAAGGCAATACTGCACACCCATGATTCTTCGCCAGGTGGGCGCAGGCTCTTTTGAGACCTCTTTGGGGGTTCTTTACCCACTTTCTTTCTTCACTGCTTTTCCCAAGTATTTATCGCTATTAGCATTTGGAGTATCCAAACTGTGAATGCAGAGGGCACATTAGCACAATAAGGAAGTAGACAAGGAAGAAGAATGCATAGCCCTAGGCACCTAGAGCATGGAGGAGGTCTTAGGAGTAAGTGAAGGAGTCAGGAGAGGGCGGGTCTGCAGCCCTGTCCCTCTCATCCTGCCACCTCTCTCGTTATAGCACGCTGGAAGAGACTTCCATAGGTACAGTCACTGTTTCAAATCCTTCACTCAACTTTTCTCAGCCAGGAATGACTCTCCAGCCCTGAACTTCTTATTCACTTACATTAAAAGGGACTTGTCAGACCAAGTACAAGTATGCCTACCTCACGATGTCTCATCCTCCAATCTAAGTTCTTTAGGGTTAGGAGAATAACCAACACACCCCTGGCTTGTCCTTGTGAGTCCCCCAGAGCCCATGCCTCTCTCTATTAATGCTTCTAGATCGAGAAAGAGCAAGTGAGTCAAGATTTCAGCTCATACTTACCACACATCGTCTCAACAAAATCTACTAATGTTACTGGACTTTGCAGGCTCCAGAACTTTTGTTGCAAGCAACAAGAGTCTGTCTTTGGATCATCCCTTCCAGGGTGCCATAAGTCAGCTCTCTGTAGAACAGACAAATAGGAAAGCAAATAGCTCGAATTCATAGCACCTGATGTCAAATTTCTGGGGTGTTAAGACTCCCAGCACAACAGATTTCAAGCTGGCAATAAACGTTTACACCATTTAGCAGCAAGCTTGCAAAGTTCCTGATTATAGCATAATTAGCCCTTGAGACCCTATAGGAGCCACACAGGAGACAGGGTTGTCTTCCAAGTCTGTCAGCCAGCATGCCCCTTGTTCCCTTTTCATTGCCATTGACTGCTTCAGTGCTGCCATTACTCATCATAACCCTCACTGTCTTACAGACATAACACATATCTAACCCTCACAAAGCCAACCCTTCCTTCCCTGTTTTACACGTTGTGATTATTCCTGGAGAACTGAATCCTACATGGCCTGTGCTACATAGGAAACATTATTAGGTTTCCTACCCACTTGGCAAGCAGTGTACTACTTTTTCTGCTGTTGTTTGTGAGCATGGGTGCTTAGTCTGCACGTATGTCTGTCCACCTTCAGAGGCCAGAAGAGGGTACCAGATCTCGTGGAACTGGAATTACACTCAGTTGTGAACCACCATTGGATTCTAGGATTTGAACCTGGGTTGTCTGGAAGAGCAGCCAGTACTCTTTTTAACTACTGAACCATCTCTCCAGCCCAGCAGTGTACCACTTTACAAATATCTTTTTAGCACAATGGAGTTCTTATAGGCACGATTTTTTATTACAAAGGCAATAAACAACTTTGCAAAGAAAACTGGAAAGCAGCCATCCTTTTTCTTGTATGTTTTAAGACTATCTGCAGTCATGTTAAAATGTTTATAATGCACAGCTGACCTCGTTGGAATTGACATCCACAGATTCAGCTAAGCATGGATAGAAAAACACTTGGTGTGTGTATATGTAACGTGTGTGTGGAAACCTGAGGTCAACATCAGGCTTGTATATGTACCATGTATGTGCCTGGTGCCCTCAGAGGTCAGAGGAAAGTATTGGATATCCTGGAACTGGAGTTACAGACAGTTGTGAGCCACCATGTGGCCTCTGAAGGTGGACAGACATACGTGTAGAAAAAGTGCCCATGCTCATAAACAACAGCAGAAAAAGTAGTACACTGCTTGCCAAGTGGGTAGGAAACCTAATAATGTTTCCTATGTAGCACAGGCCACGTAGGAGACAGTTCTCCAGGAATAATCACAACATGTAAAACAAGGAAGGAAGGGTTGGCTTTGTGAGGATTAGATTTCCTGCAAGAGCATCAAGTCCCCTTAGCCACTGAGCCATCTTTCCAGTTGCCTGGATGTCGTTCTTGGTTGCTCTCCAATTTATCCCTTGTGAGTGGATCACTCATGAATCCAGCGTTCACTGACTGGCTGGCCAGAGAATTCCAAGGAATTCACCTTTCTCTGGACCATCCTACGAATGTTGATACTGAAGATCCAAATACAGGGCTTCGGATTTTTAAAGTGAAAAGACTTTACCCAGTGAACCATCTATCTAGCCCAGAAAGCAAGGTAAAAGCTGTCCATTACATTTATGTTTTTGTTTGGAAGTGCATGGCATAGCACGCTTGGAAGTCAGAGGACGACTTGAGGGAGTTGGTTGTCTCCTGCCGTGTGGGTTCTGGGAATTTCACTCCGGTCATTAGGCTTGGTGCTAAGTCATCTCACTAGCCCAGAAAATACATTTTTAAAAAAGTGTCTGCTTTAAGGATCTATAGACGTTTTTCATGCATTATTTACTGTATAAATAGTACAATAGCTATTTATTTGCATTAATATTGTGTTGGGTATTAGAAGTATTCTAGAGCTGTTTTAAAGTATAAGTGAAGATGTGTGTAGATTGCATGAAAGTTCAACCTGAAGGCTTCCTGTTCAGCGTTGCACGCAGGTGTCACACATGCCCAGTCCCCCGCAGACTTCTGCCTGCTGCATCACCCGGATGATAACATGCTTTGCTCTGTGATTCCTCCGGTGACACATTTATTTTCACCCTTCGGGTGCAACAGGAGGCTTTCCTTACTAATTCACTGTGACACTGTTTTCTAATTAGGTGTCTTGACACAGCAGGCGTTCTGGTCTTGAACATTTCGTTTTTGTTTAATGTGCCAGCGAGCTGCCTACCTTTGAGCTGATTTGTCTTCTCATATAAAACAAGCTAACACCCAGAAGACACCGAGCCCAGTGCCTGACACCTGGGAGGCCCTCGAAACATGTTCATAGTCTACCTACCCTGTCTCGGTACCGTTGTCCCTTCCGGCATTTCAGTTAACATTAGAAATACAATAGTGCCGTTATACGGCTCCATTTTCCTTCATTCCATTAGAAGCCAGCGTCGCCGTAAATGCAAACTGCACAGAATGAATATTTCGTTTCTGTCCGGCCTCACAAGGCACCTCATACGGCAGAGATTTTTTTATTCACCTTGATGGCAGGGAAGACGCCTTCACTGGGAAGTGTGGTAGCTGAGCTCACAACTGGGCGAGAGAGCCAAGGAGATGGAACAGGAGTCCCGTTTTACCTCCATAAACTTTCGTCCTCAACATTACCCTTCGGGGACTATGACGGCACTAAGTACACGAGAGGGAGAAAAACCAATCCTCCCTGAGCCTGGAGAGGCTTCAGCGCAGAGCTGGGCCACCTGCCTCCCGTGGGCAGCCCGTTTAGTGCCCCAGCTGCAATGTGGAGGAAGAACTCGATGCCCTAAATGCACAGCATGACCCTCCCAGCCCCACTACAAGGGAAGGATCAACCCTGTGGCATGGAACCGTAGGGGCTCTGCCATCCACACCTCCAGGGTCTAGCCGTGCTCTAGCCCATGGACCCGGGCATGAGCAATCACAGGGCGGCTCATACCAAAGAGCGCTTTTGCCCATTGTCCCCAGCTTGCCTGCTGGCATCCTCCGGATCCTGGGCGAAGCCACCTGCCCTGTTCTGCAACAGGAAAAATCAGGGACTGGCAGCTTGGCAGGGACCAACCCCGGGAAAGTCTTCAGCTGAAACTCTGCCTCGTGATTCTTGAAGAGTCCCCTGGAGTGAGGAACAGAGCTTATGCTCCTGTCACCTGCCCGGCTGAAGAACCACAGAACTCCAGCTAATGCCCAGCGCCCAGCATGAAGCCACAGCTCCCAGCTGCTAGCCTGTGCCACACCTCGGGAATGCCAGAGCCTGCTGTCTGGGGGCCCTGTGCTCCAACAGAAGGCCCAGGTGCTGGACATGGATGGACTTGAACACCTGACGGCAGAGGACTTCTGGAGGAAGCACGCAGTCTGGCATAGCAGAGATTTGTGCTCAGCCCATGAATTTTAGAATCCAAACAGATTCATGTTGAAGTCTCAGCTTTGCTCATGAGTGCGGTTAATTTGTACCTGACATTGTGAAGGTGTCTCCATTGCTGTGTCATTTAACGCTCGTGGCAACCCTTTAAAGAAAATGATGTAAAATATTTGTCTTCATTTGCCTTTGCCAAGAAATGGTCGGCTAGCACAACTTTCTTCTGGACACCCTCCTTGGCCCACCTCTGGTTCTAAGGAAAGGCCAGGTTTTATCCATCAGCTAAAACTGAAAAGATGCCTAGTGTGGGGGCAGCATTACAACCAGCGAGTTTCTCAGTCTCTAAACCCAGACCAGCCCTGTGCCTTGTGTTAAGACAGCGGTAACATCCCCAACAGCGGTGCATAGAAAAGCATGGGGCGTTTCCATCCAGGCCTCCGGCAGCAGAGTGTTTGGGTAGACATGCTCAGGTCTGGGGAAGAACAAGGCTGGTCCAGACTTGAGCTTCTGTGTTCCCAGCTAGCAAGTTCATAGATGGCTGATGATGGCCTGAACCTTCCTCACTTACAGGTGTAACTGCTAAACCCTGCCCCTAGTGCCCTTCCAAAAAAAAAAAGTACTCAATAATTTGGATAACAAACACCAAACACTTTATGTAAGATTTGAAGCTAGTGAGTCCCGAAGCCACTGCTCCCGAATTCTCTAAATTCATGACCTCAGTGGTGGAGCTAAAGCTTTTGTCTCCCTGCCAGGAAGGCATGTGGATAGCTGACATTCATCCACACATGAATCAGGGAGAAAAACCCCAGATGAAGTTCCTGAGAAGACAGGAGAGAGTAAAGTAAAATCCTGGGCCCCAGACAGCCACCTTCTGATCTTACTTATTCATTTTGTGGGTGTGTATTGGGGGAGTCACATTTGGTGATCAGAAGAGGAGGTTGGGCGTCTGGCCCTATCACTCATCCCCTTGTTCCTGTGAGACAGTGTCACCCTGAATTGGTGCTAGACTGGCCACCAGCAAACCCCAGCAACCCTCCTATCTGCCCTCAAGACAATGTTGTGGGTACAGGTACTAGTGGCTGAGCCTAGTTTATTACACAATTTCTGGGGATCCGAACTCAGATCCTTATAGTACTGCAAGTGCTATTACCCACCAAACCATCTTATTTTAATGAGCTGTTAACTTGTTTGGAGGGCTTTACTGCTTAAGGCCACACACTCCACCATGTCCAGACAGCTCTCTTAGCTCGGCATAATATGGAGAACTCCCTCCCTACCCTATTTGGATAGTGTCTCTAGGCCTGGATGCCTGGCTTTATTTGGAAGCTGTCCTTGAACCTGGATGCCTGACTTATCTTAAGTGTGGCCTTTGACATAGTTCCCTGCAAATGTCCTGTGTCCTGCCCCTCTCCCCACATGATAATTAGGTATTGTGCTCCAGCTATATGGTGGGACCATGATGCCAAATGCAATTTACTTGACGCCCTTACTCTGACAAAGGTTGAGCTGTACCACTGAAACAGACTTCCAAATTGTATTCACAGGCCATACAAAGTCAAGCATACCGCCTCTGCTCCCTTTGTCCCCGAAGACTGGTGGGTGGCCAACAGACCGTGAGGAAAAGGGAGATCCCACAGTAATGGATAGAGATGAGCATGGGACGCAATAGCTAGCCGTCTCTTTATGGATGATTTAAAAGACTGCATCTAGCAAAAGGTCACTGAGAAGACTAATCAGTCTTTGTACCTCATCCCAACCTCTCACTCCTGTTGATCTAATTGTGGGCACAAATAGGCTCCAACACGCTGTAAAGTGACGTAGGACTTATTCATCTGTCTCCACATCTTCATGTCAAAGATGGATTAATTACAACATAATGCTGACAGCAACTGTCGTGATAAAACTCCCCCTGAATGTTTCCCCTGCTCAGGTGCTGTTTATCAACAGATAAGCTATACAGGAGGGACTTCAGCTGTAGTATTCACAAACACACAAGGCATTTCCCAGAGAGCATTTCAGAAGAGAAGTTAGGTAGGCAGGAGAGTCGGTACCACCATCAAAACTGACTGGCAGTCAGCTAGATGATGGGACAGACTTAGTAGACTTCCTAGGGGAGGTCTTACCCTCTCCATGGGCAGATGGGAGGAGGGGGGAGTGGAGTGAGAGGGAGGAAAGGAGAGAGGGGGAACTGGGATTGGAATGTAAAAAATAAACTAATAAAAAATGAACAGCAACAGCAAAACCCTGACTGGCAGATGGACCGATCACCACAGCTGCCATAGATGTGGAGGTAAACTAGAGAAACACTTTCAGACAGGAGTGGGAGAACACCTTTAATGCTAGCACATATGTGGATAGATGGAACAGAGGCAGGAGGTTATCTGTGAGTTTACCGCTATCTTGGTCTATATAGCAAGTTCCAGACCAAACATGGTGAGACATTGTCTTAAAAAAGACTGTGTTTCAGAGACATTTCTGGCTAGAGTTGGTGTCTAACAGGTAAATGGATTAGAGACATCTTACAAGATAAAATGGACCTCAGTCACATGCAACATGTTGGTGACAAAGAAAAGTATGGTTTCAGCCAAAAGGTGGTGGGAAAGGCTGGTTGGAAGAGCACGGTGAAGTGGCAAGGGAAGTGGGGGCAGGGTTATCCGTGAAAGATCCTGCACTCATCCCTTAGTGGCCTTGTCTCTGCCCTATCACACACACCGCTCACCCCTAGACTCACGCCCAGGCTCAACATTCTTTAATAGCCCTAACATCACTTATACAATAGAAGACCAACTTCTTATCATTCACAGACCATTCTAGTCCAAACTTGGGCTATAGTTAACATCCGTCACGCTCAGTCTTTACCACTGGATTATTCCCTATGCATCATTTCTTATTTGGAATATCACATCACCACTCCCCTCATCCTTTATGATACGGTTCTCAGTTCGAGTGGTTGAATGAATGAGCAAACAAGTGAACGATGAGATGGTTTCATGTCGTCAACACAGACCATCTTCGTGGTAATGGATGTCTGAGTGCCCTTCAATGATGAGAATCTACAACTCTCATTTGTTAGCCCGCTCAACAAGTTTAAAGAAACTGCTATGTAGTATATTACATGAGAACCCCCTCTCGCTGGTCAGGGTAACACAGGCCTGTAATCCCAGCATTTGAGAAGCTGAGGCAGACTAGCCTGGGCTATGTAGGAGGTCAGATCTCAGCTCACTGCATCCACCCCAAAGAACTTTCTCCCCTTGCAAGAATGTCTGTCTTTTGTTGCTGATTAAAGTTGTCAGTTGGAATCAATTAAATCATTTAATTAGAGAAAATAAAATGGTTAAATTTTGTTGTTGTCAAAGTGCTTTATTTCGCTGGCTGGGTGTTGCCTCATGACAACCAGATAAGTTCAAGAGAGAGAAGGTCTCTCACAGTGATGGATTTTTTTTGGTAGGGCACTGGGGGCAGGGTTTAGCAGTTACACCTGTAAGTGAGGAAGGTTCAGGCCATCATCAGCCATCTATGAACTTGCTAGCTGGGAACACAGAAGCTCAAGTCTAGACCAGCCTTGTTCTTCCCCAGACCTTCATCCTCCAGATGAGGGTCTTAGAATTTACTGCTGACATATTCCTCTCTGATAGGTTTTGGGCCAATTTCTACTAAATTTCATTTCAATCTCAGTAAAGCCCCAAGTCTCTAATAAAGATTTCTTCCCAGAAGGTGTGTTTGTTGTCTGATGGGTGAGGTCCCTTGTAGATGATTTATCAACTTCAATCTGCAGGGAAATGCAACGAGTGTGGGCCACTTCTTTTGAGTGACTGTCTGGTTGTTTTTAGCAAACAAACTTAAAGGCTCCCCTCTTGGTGAGGGCTGAGGTTTCCAGATCTGCTCTCCCTGGGATCTCCAGTCAGAGTCCAGGCCCTGCAGTACCCCAGGGGCATTGATCCATTCATGCAGGAACACATCAATAAGAGGCCAGATCACCTGTGATGAAGGCCAAGCTTTCCCCAACACCACATTCTGAGCATCGAAATGAATTTTGCATTCAGCTCCTTACCCTCAATACCAGTCAATAACGGTCAGTGTAGCCAGCCAGCACCTGCTACTTCCTTCAGAGTTGAAGTTAGTTCAGTTGAGTTCTCTGATACACACATGTTTTCCCCCAATGAAGAGTACCAACTGAGGCATGCCTTGCCCTGCATTTAACACATAACTAGTGATTTCCAGCGTTATGTGACCTTTGCAAAGGTTGCCTACTCGGGTCTGCCCAACCCTTCCCACTGTGAGAACAGAAAGGAGAGTGTCCTGGGCAAAGGGTGACACAGGTGAGAATCAGGGACCAAGAATGGAGTTTTGAGCTCTCAGTTGGCAGACACACGCAAGTAGGATCAGTTACTGCTAAACCAAAGTCATTTTTGACGTAGGTTCCTGAGGTGAATCTGTGTGTTTGAACCTACAGGGAACTCCTGTTTCCTCTCATGGCCATTTCTCACTGGAGAGTTCACAGAAATGTGTGTGTTTAGCGTGAAGGGTAAGTGGTTAGCATTTGCTATTATTCTCGGTTGTTCTTTATTGTATTCATTGGTGAAAAACAGGAAAACTTTTATGTGTAGGCCAAGTACATCATGATGTTGAGAGTCAATTTAGGAGAAAAACTGTATCTTGAGTTAGGATGTGGAGGTCACAAGAGAGGCCTTTCCAACAACCCTCTAGAATCCCTCACTATGGTTTCATAGTTAAAGACTCTGCTGTCTCCCAGAACTGCCAACCTGCAGACCACACCAAATCACACGAAGATTTAGGGAGGACTCCACTGAATCCCATCTTAGTGCCCTCATTACTCTTAAGTCATATTGAACTCCAGAACTTGTGTTTAGCTGCTTAATTTGTGTGAGATAATGCAAGCCTTACTGTTACTCGTTTTGAAATCACGTGTGTTTGGCTCTTGGTGATGTGTAACCTCATGCTACAGTACTCTGCCTTCCTATGGGATTGTAGCTCTGTCCTTCTGCCACTCTTTCCCATTAGGGTCCCCAAGTCCTATTGCTGCCTTCCAAACTTTTTTAAAACAAAGTTTTTCTTCAAAGGAAGTTCAGCTTGGAAACAAAATACGTCAAATAGGCTATTTGAAGCTATTCTATTTCAGTCGAAAATACAACAGAATGCTAATGCTTCTCCAACTGTCTTTCCTCTAAACCCTGAGAAAATTCTGCTAAGCCTACCATGAAACCCACCACCCAACAGTGGCAAGCATTTGCAGCGCAAAATTGCCCTGCCTCTCACTTCCTGGCAGCCATTCTTTGGACTGACTGGCAATCCCAGGCTGAACAGTCAGGCAGTTTGGTCCTCAAGATGGTCATCTCCATCTACTGTTTTGCTGTGTATTTTCAAGTGGCTTGCCTCCATTGCTCAGAGAGCAACACACATCCTCCTGTCTAGGGGTCCCTACACATCATGCCCCAGATGACAGAAACTAGGGCTCCATTTTGATCCGACAGACAAGCAGGGTGCCGCCGTTGAATCTGTTGCCCATTTGGCAGGATTCTGAGTTTCTTATTTTCTGCAGTGCATGAGTAGACCTCCCCACTTGCCAGTTCAGAAAACAGCTAGACAAGACAGGTCTCAGATACCTGGGAAAAGAGCAGAGCTGGGACACCCTCTGCAGAGGCTGAAAGTCCGGCTGATCCAGTGTTTGCCAGGCAGGGTCTAACTCAGACCTACAGTACAATTTTATCATCTCACAGAAAGCATCTCATACCGCACACCCTGCAGTTTCCCTGCCTCCCACCACCCACACTGTTCCCTCCTCGTGACTGGGAGACGCTTCCGAGAACTGGAAAGTTTGAGCTGTTGTCGGCCTCAGCCAGTCCATCCCATGGACACCAACTCTTCCCCCGGCACCAGGGGGGAAAGGATATAACAAGGCTTGCTTGTGTTTAGGCACACTCTCCTCTCCTTGAAACGAGAAGTGGCGCATCTCTGCAGACGCAAATGCTGCAAGGCGAAGCCATTTGTCACAACATAGAATCTCTCGGGGGCTGTTGGTGAAACCATATATTGACTGGTGCAACCACTTTGGAAAAATGATTTGACACTTTTTAAAAGATGTTAATTGACAACTTACAATTATATACATTTCTAGGAATACAATGTGATCTATGCCATATCTGTACAAGAGAAAATTATATAAAACAAATCAGCATACTCATCACCCAAGTATTTTTAATAGCGAGAGTGAGTAAAAGCTAATCTCTTAGCAATTCTAAAGTAACAACACATTGCTGTTAGTTGTCACCAGCCCACTGTAATAGACCACAAAGCCCTTACCCCTGCTGTCTCACTGAAGCCTCCTCTACTCTGTAAATTATGACCCTGTAGCCCCTCACCCCAGGGTCTGATCATCTGTTGATCTACTCTCTGCTTCTATAGATATGGTTGTTTTATTTTCCACATCAGAGTGGGAATATCCTGTTATGTTAACAAATGACAATTTCATACTGTTTTTCCATAACAGCTGTACGAACTCACATTCCTACTAGCCCTTGTGAAAGAGCCATCATGCCAGAAGAGTTAATACCTCACTGTGCTGTAATTTGCAATCTCCCAAGTGCACAGTGATGCTGAGAAGTGTCTTGTGTCTGCTAGTGGGATGTATCAAACCCAGACACTTTTGCACACCTGACAGAGTAAAGAGACAGTCTATGGGTTGAAGAACACATTTGCAAAAGATAAATCTAGCAAGGGCCAATATCCAAACTACACAAAGAATTTAAACAACTTGTTTTTAAGAAAGCAAACAAACCAACTGAGAAATATGAAACGGTTCTAAACGGTGTGTGTGTGTGTGTGTCTGTCTGTCTGTCTGTCTGTCTGTCTGTGCTTGTGGTGTGTGCATATCCATATACATGCGTGAAAATACCCAAGACTGACAGTTATGGAGGTAACAAACCGATTTCAGGTTTGATTTGAGAAGATCCCTACTCCTGTCAGCTCCACAGACCCCTCCATGAGAACCTGCCTGCAGTATCCTTGTATTGTGTCTTTATAAATTCTTTACTTTTCTGTGTTCAACTAAATTCGTTTACTGTCCACATCAATGGCCTACTCTTTTCTGTCTCACAAAGAAGAAATAACACAAATTTTAAATTCTTTCCGAAACGAGAAGAAAATATATTTCCCAGCTTATTTGGTGACCACCATACACTTAATGACAAAGCTTGATAAATACACTACAGATATAAAAATCAAACTTATCTCCCTCATGAATACTAACACAAAATATTAATCCAATTTAGTACACATTAAAAAACAAGTATATCAATGTCAACCAAGATTCAATGAACCAAAGGTTCAATGTTGATTTATTATTTGACTATCAGTCAATGTAATTCATTGTATCAATGGTATAAAGTAGAAAATGTACATAATTTATGTTGCAAGTGCACTGCAAAAAGTATTTTACCAAATCAACACCAATTCATAAGAATATTCTCATTAAAATAGGAAAGTTACCCAACCTGGAAATGGGGATTTCTAAAAAGCGTACAACTAACAACATAAATTATAATGAAATATTTCTCACAGGTACTAAGAAACCATGTCTGCTAATAATGACTTACCCCTCACCTGGGCCCACAAGGTCACTCAAACAGGATGAATGGTAGCAAGGCACATGCCTATAGCTCCAGTACTGGAGAGGAAGAAGCAGGTAGATCTCTGAGTTCAAGGCCAGCCTGGTCTACATAGCAGGAGGAAGCCAGGCATCCCTGCATTCACTGTGTGCCCATCTCTTTTAAGGAGTCTGTGTTAAAACCTGGCCACACCTAACCTATCTAATCCCCTTTAAAGTCAAAGCCACATAGATAAGAGTGACTGAGGCATCTATGTTCCTGTCGGTTTTTGTAATACCCTGTTCCGACACTCTTAAAGATACCAGAAAATCTTCAGTTGTCCCTGGACCTATAGTCACCTTGGATTCCAGAAATAACAGACCCACAGACACAGATGGCAAAATCACACCCAAGTAGGAGCAATGATCTCACAGGAACCAGAGTGTCCCCACCCAACAAACAATAATGACTTGCAGAGGTTTCCTTGCAAACTAGAGCTGAAGTCATGATTAATCGGGTCACAGTTTGACCAAGACAGCTTAAGCCTGTATTCATCTCTCATACATCCCCAATTCCTCCTCTGAACCTAAAACTCATGACCATTTGAGGAATGAAATGCATAATTTCCATCTTCTCCAACTAACCCTTTCTATTAAAATCCTTTCCTGCCTTCTTATCATTACTCTTGATGTTTCTTCCAGGCAAGTACCCAGACCTGACAAGCCCTAGCTCCTACAGTCACGTTCCTGGCTGAGGGTGCCAGTTTTATGCTGCATAGTTTCATGAATAAAGGTGTGAATAGCTAGGCTCATCTCCTTTGTGCAACATTGTATTGGTTTTCCAAGTAAGTTTTAAAAGGCCAAAAAGTGAAAAAGTAACAATAAATATGGACAGAAAAAAAGTAAAATTGTCTTTTCACTATTCACAAGATAACAAACTTTGTTATGTATAAAGGGAACTACTAAAACCTACCAAAAACTGCTAGAACTCATGAGAAAATTTAACAAGGTTTAAGACATAGGTAAATGCTGAAGAAAACTAATTTTATGCCTGTATTTAAGCACTGAAAAATTGGAAAATAAAGGGGGTTGATTAAACAAAAGACATGCAAAAATTCTACACCAGAAGTTTCTAAATGCTGTTGGTGGACAATGAAGATCTATTTTTTGAATGAACAAATATGCCATGATTACAGAATGTATGACTTGGTATTGTTTGAGATGTCCATTCCTCCCCCATTTAATGTCTGGAGTCAACATCTTCATATTTCACAGCTAGCCAGGCATTTTTGAAGTAACTAACAAATCTATTCTAAGATCTATAAAAAAAAAACCATGAAGGCTCTAGAACAGGCTGGAAAAGGGGCCTAAGATTAAAAATAACACTTTGAAATAACAAAATTGGCTCACACACTACCTGATTTCAATTCTTGCTAGGAAACTACGGCAATCAACACCAAGGAATCTGTGGATAATTAACATGAGAATTTACTCTTTTGCTGTAACTGTAAGTATTGCTTGGGGGTTCCTTTCAGTTTGCTCAATAACTTCTTACCTTGGGACAATAATCAGCTCTGTCTGCCAACAAACCAAGCAGATCATATGGCATGTGTTCATTACCAAGTAAAACTCATGGCTCACTGGCCTGAAGATGAGTTAAGCAGGACACAGAGAAATGTGTTTGATCTTTAAAAACAATTGTGCCTTTGGAGGTTATTCTACATTTAATATTTCTAAGATCTTATTTCTTTTAAAGATGATCATATAGGAGCTGACTAGATCACCCAGTTGCTAAAGCGTTTGCCATACAAATATGAAGACTTGATGCTGAGTACCATGAACAATGTTAAAAAAACGACAACAAAAATAGGCATAGTTGTGCGTACTAGTAATCCCATGCTGAGGAGGCAGAGGCACGAGGATTCCTGGGCTGGCTGGCTAACCTAACCAGATCAGTAAGCTCCAGGTAGAGAGAGAGAGACTTTGTCCCAAAAATGAGAGTGGAGAGTGGAGGACATTCAGAGTGACGTTGGAGCACTTGGTCCTAGATGAGTCTTTACCAAACCTTCCCCTCAAGGCTAAGGGATCTGAATGGAGGAGGAGGCAGAAAGATTGTAAGAGCCAAAGGAGATAGATAACGCCAAGGAAACAAGTCTTCCAGAGATGAGGCTGATGCACATCAGAGCTCACAGAGACTGTAAGGGCATGCACCATACCTACACAAGTTCAAATCAGACAAGAATCCTAGCACAGAGAGGGGAAGTGGACACAAAATCCCACCCCCAACCAAGAAACTATTTACAACCGATACCTTCTGAGAAAGGGAAAATCCATTTTCTTTGATGGAATCTCACTGGGTATATCTGAGCAGGTCTCATGCCCAGGCGTAGTTGGCCAACACAAAAGAGACTCTGTACTTTTTGTGTGTGCCTTTTGCTTTGGTATTTTGTCTGGTAGGTTTTTGTGTGTTTGTTTTTATCTTTTAAAATGGGCTTTTATTTGTTTTGGGGAGAGAAAGAGCACAAAGTAGGTTAAGTAGGGCGGTGGGGAAGATCTGAGAGGAGTTGGGGAGGAAGAATATGATTAAAATGCATTGCATGTAAAAATGTTTTTAAATATATATTGCTTAAAAGGTGAAAAGCTACTGATACAGACACTCATTGCTGACTCTTACCCCCAAATGTATGCAGAAACTTGCATGTTGGATGTGTACAATCACACACACAATACCATATCCAATTTCCTTCTGAAATAAAGTGTGTTTTTTGAAAATTCCGGATGCATAGACAAGTCCCAGAGTGTTAACACACACCATTCTAACGGCAGGTAGACCACTCTCCAGCCCCTACTCTGACACTGGAGTAACAGAACACCCAGCCCTCTCCCACCCTTCCACCCCTCCCCTCGAGGGTTGAGACTCCATTTATTAAACAGTGAGAAGTAAATCATGAGCTATATTCTGTACCGATGAGGAGGCTGGCTGGTGGGGAGGCTAGTGAGGTATCATCTTAGAGAGGACCGTCCCTGTGGAGAATGGGGAGTAAGAAGTAAATGGCCGTACACGCATAACACTCATAGGCATAGAAACCTGCACCAAGAGCCTTCTCTGCTAGCATGGTACCCCTCACAGAAAATGGAAGACAGTGCTCTAGACCGGAATAATTCACTTTCCATAAGGAGAAAACCAAGTCTCAGAGGCAGCAGGTAACTGGCTAGGGCAGCCCCGCAAGCTATTCTGCTTTTGAAAATCAAATACTTTGTCAGAAATTCTAGGAACAAAATGCACCAGGAATTTTACTTTGTATACAGCAGAGGAAAACAAAACTGTAACGGGAGAAGAAGCAACAAAAATAAACAAGATATAGCCCTTGGTAACCAAAGCAAGAGGATGTCCCAGTGGGGAATTATCAAGTCTCTGTGTGACCACATTCTACAGGAAGACTAGTAGCAACATCCATGTTTGATGGTGAGGTTAGATCCATCCCCTTGGAAGGCTGTCTTGTTTGACAGTTTGAATAAAGTCAATGCTTTATTCAAGCCCTTAACTCCTTTCCATCTTTGCTCTTAGCCAGTTTTGAGCTTTCTCTGGTTTTGGAGCGTGTGCAAAGTAACTCACTCTTTGGGCATGGGGTCAACACACCAAATATGGTGTGTCCTTTACAGGGTGGGACGTCTCCCCAGGTGGAGGATGCCGTTTTGCTCATCTGCACAGAATGGTGAGGCAGCAGTTTGAGTTACGGCTTTGGAGAGTTAGCTACTAAGTATCCTTGCTTAGCCAGCTCATCCCAGGGACTCTCAGGATGACAATCAAGGCTAGGAATGCAGCCCCCCTTAGGGTGTACCTTGTGTTATGCTGAGATTCGATCATTACTGTGGTCTCACATCACTTCCCCAAGGCTTGGCTTCAAGGACTCTTTTTCTGCTCTTTTATGAGAGTTCAAGATGGCGATGCTGGTTTCAACCAGTGGGTTCTCTTCCTGCCTCTCTACTTGGTCCTGTTAGAAGTCGGGGATTTATCACCTTGCCAAAGGCCACTGGTGATGACCCAGGACTGATTGACACAGTAGGAGTCATAGGCCAAGCTCACCAGCAGATCTGTAGGGAGGAGGGCTGGAGGGAGGTCTTGAAGGCTCGTTTACACCCAGGGCTTTGCAGTGGATAGTGGCAGCAACTGTCTGTCCTAGGTTTTCACAGCGAGGCAGTGAGCCAACAGCTTGCGTTAGCCATCCTTTGAAATAGGTTCTCTTAGCATGCCCACTTCACAGGTGAGGAAACTGTGAGAGTTAAAAACTGGGGTTGGGATTCTTACATTAGCAGTCTGGCCCCTGGGGCTGCACTCCTGACTTCTACTTTATAAACAGTGAATATAGAGAAAATCTCAAAGCCTCGGCCGCCACCCAAGTCCCCTTGGTGCCTTCACTGGATTATCTGAGAAACCTCTCTTTTATTACCAGTCAGAGGTAATATGTCTACTAACAAACAAAACAGGTCATATGGCAAGTGTTAGTTCCAAGTCATTGCTCCAAGGATGAGATTAAAAGCACATGGAGAAAAATGTTTGATTTTTAAAAGAATTGTGCATTTAAAGGTTATCCTACATGGAACATTACTAAGACACAGATGGTCCTATAGGGCTGGGGAGATCGCTCTCCTGGTGAAGTGTTTGCCATATAAATACAGACCTGAATTAGATTCTTGACAACCATGTAAAACCCAAGCATGATGGCACAACACGTTTGTGATCTCAGAGCTGGGGACAAAGAAACGGGAGGATCCCTGGGCTGACTGGATAGCCAGCCTAACCAAATCAGACAGCTTCCGGGTTCAGTGACAGATTCCGTCTCAGACAGGCCCCATGACCAAGAGTAGCTGGTCAGCACAAAACAAACTTAGTGGGATTCTTGTGAACTTTTTGTTTTATTTTGGCTTGTTTTGACTTTTTTTTTGTCTTATTGCTCTTTTGCTTGTTTCTTCCTTCCTTCCTTCTTTCTTTCTTTGTGTGTGTGTGTGTGTGTGTGTGTGTGTGAGAGAGAGAGAGAGAGAGAGAGAGAGAGAGAGAGAGAGAGAACATCAAGTCTAGTGAGTAGGGAGGTAGGGAGGATCTGGAAGGAATTCAGGAGAGGGAAAACATGATCAAAATACTCTGTGGGAAATTTTTTCAATAAAAAAATACAGAGAAGGAAAAAACCCTCAGGTAGAGTGTTTGGCATTAGAACCCCAGCTATTAGCCTTCTATTTTTCTCATTGGTAAAATGGGAATAACAAAGGCATGCATCTCGTACACACCCTATAAACGAGCATCATTGCAAGACATCATAGGGCTTCAGAGACCGCAACCTGGGAGGCTGGGAACGCAGGCCACTGAGAGAGTGCAAGGAGCTGTATTCTACCTCCTAATACACATGCACACATGAACACACACACACATACATGAACACACACACGGAACAGGGTGGGGGGGTATTACTATTCTTTCCTGCATCTTCTCTCTGTGTTATTCACAGTTTCCAATTTAGAAATGCCGCATTCAGTGATTTGATTCTAAAGAAAACTGGTTCCGCCATCACCACAAAGCCCCCCCCCCAGTATGAGGCCCACCAGGTTCAGAATGGGAACCTCGATCTTCCCCTTGAACTCTGCCCACACATGAATTAATCGGGATGAATGACAGCACAAAAAAAAAAAGCACAGAATGTGTTCTTTCATGAATGGATTTATTCATCAGGAGAAGAAGAACAGACACTTCCAGTGAGGAGAGCCAGTTTCTAAGGAATTAAATGACATTTTTGTTCAAATGTGCTGCGAGTTTAAATAGTGAGCAATACTCTCTACGTCCGTAGATGTTGCAGGAAGGCTGTGGAGCCCAGCCTGGAAGGGCAACTCGGGGCAGCTTTGAAGTTGGTAATGATCTCACTAGCTGGAGGATAACTTGCGAAGGAGGGATGAACAAGCGGAGTCTGCCAAGTGAAATCATGACCCCACGGCACATGCGCAGAGCCTTCTCGCCGCAGGCAGCTTAGAAGGGGTTCGATCCAAATGGGTGTATCACTTCACACATCTGGCGTCTGTTTTCAGCCCGCTGAAGAGAACGGATGATATGATGCTCTCAGCAACCTTTCAGCTCTGAAATCCTAAGGCTCCCATGTGAGCCAGGTACAAAGCTTCTTGATGTTATCTTGACATAAAGTTGTCACGTCATTTCTTTGACTTTTCCCAGGGATTTCAAACCCTTGCTCATTCAGGATAAAGGTCTGGGGAGATGCTGATCTCTTCTTCCTCATTCCAGACTAAGTATTCCATTCTGCTCATCCAAGGCTAGTTAGTGACTATCCTTTCTGAGTTCCCCAGACTGGCCCCCTTTCCTTTTACTCCTGGTTAAAGATGTCTCTCAGGTCTGGCAGTGTGATGAAAGATCACAGAGACTGGCAGTTTCCTTGGAAACAAGGAGAGCTAGCTCACTTGTTTACCATTTGAAGGGTCTGATAAATATCCCAACTCAGAAACCAGAAGCCGGAGTCTGTGACCACTCCCTTTCCCCATTCCCACCCTTTTGGCAGGAACTAGGACCTTCACTTCCCAGGCACCCTCAGCAGCTGACTGTGTGGCTTTAGAGGCACTTGTAATCATCTCTGTAAACTACAGGGACACCTTGCCGAGCTACCATGAGGGTAAAGAGTCACACACCTTGCCGGGTGTGTTAGGGTGCCTGCTGAAGACACAGAAAAATGGCAGTCCTTTTCTCTATCGGGCCTCTGCAGAGGGCCCCGTTCACCACGTTAGATTAGCAGTTAACCTGTTCTGCCCTGAGAAGTTGCCGGGACTGGAAGAAACCACTGCTGAGCTGAGCAGAGAAATTGTATGTAGCTGGGTATGTAGCTCTCCCAAGGCTGCTGGAGACTGTGAAACCCCAGGAGTCCTGGTCGGAAGATGTACGGTGAAACTCAGCAGCAGTCTGGCCAGACCAACTGAGAGAGGCACGATCTGAATTCAGTTGGGGAGAGACAGTTTCGTTGCTTCCGATCGAAGACCACCTCTGGTTGACAGAAAATTGTGGGAAGGTGAAAGGACAAGGGACAGTTTCCACTGACCTACCTGCCTGAACCAGAGCTCTGAATTAGAAAGCCACATAATCACTGACAGGAAGGGTGACTGATACACCATGGGAAAATCTCAGCCCCTGATGATGCCTTTGGTGTGAACAATTGATCTCGAATTGAAGAATGGTGAGTGATCCTCTAACAGTGTGGAGGAGGCTTCCTTCCACGCTCTGACAAGTTAAAGGCTGCAGACTGGAAACCCTTTTTGTTTGGCTCTAACACTGTTATAGTTTTACTCTTCTTACAGTTTGGATCTAAAATGTCCCTGCCCTAAAGGATGGTGTGTTGAAGGCTTGGACTCCTCTCAGAGGAGAGGTAGGCTTTGTGGCAAAGTGATTGAGTTACAAGGCCTCATGAATGGGTTGGTGAGTTTGTAACTTGATGCTACTTCTGGGAGGTGATGAAAACAGAGGCAGAGGCAGGCGGATCTCTGAGTTCGAGACCAGCCTGGTCTACAAGAGCTAATTCAAGGACAGCCTCCAAAGCCACAGAGAAACCCTGCATCGAAAAACCAAAATAAACAAATAAAGAAGTGGGACCTGATTGGAGGAAAGAGGTCCCTGGGGTTTCCATGGAAGAATGTTCCTGTTCCAGGCTCCCCCCTTCCCCTTCTGTGGGCTGCTTTCCAACCACCCTGCCGCGAGCTGCAGCCTCCATCACATGGCCTGCTAGGATGGCGCTGTACCCCACCACAGCCATAGCGATGGCAAATGATAGTCACCTACTGAAGCCTTGAACACTGAGAATCAAATAAATCACCCCCCACACACACTTAACTGTTTCTCTTAGGTATTTGCCACTTTGAAAAATTCTCACACATTAAATGCCACCCAGGGGCCTATATGCTACCGTCTAGGTGACTAGCCTGTAACACTATGGGGTGAGGAGACAGTGTAACCTTTTAGGAAATCGTTACCACGAAGACAGAAGTTTTGCTGCCTGCATACCATGATGTTCTGTTTCACACAGATGCAAGAACTGCAGAGCCAAACAACCATGGACTGAAACCTGTCAAACTATGAGCCAGAAGCAACACGGCCTTCTCTTAAGTTGGTTACCTTGGGAATGTTGTCTTAGTTGATTTCAGGTGTTTTAAAATGAGATTTCATCTAGGTTTCTGGCTTTCCTCAAAGGGCAGCCAGTGTATCCACTCTGTATGTGTTACCCACCTGGCAGTCACTTACTTTGTACCTGTGTCGCTATTAGATGACTCGTTCTGTGGAACTGTGCTTGTGCTTAAGTAAGCCTTACACAGTAGCTAACACTGTGTCCCCATGCCAACGTCATCATTCACCTCACCCTCACTTCACAGCTCCTGTGGGCGTTACGTCACCACACATTGTCCTAAGAAAGGCATGCACAGTACAGTATTTTGAGAGACAAGGAGAAAAGCTATATTCATACCATCTTTATTACAATACAACTAGTATCATTGTTACTCTTTTGCTATGATTGACGTCCTAAGGTAACACTGAATGGAAAGAAAAGTAGTTTATGTAAGGTTAATATTCTCTCATGTTTCAGGCATTCACTGGGCGTGTTAGAAAATACTCCCCCATGGATAATGGGAGACTACTACATATAATAAGGAAAGAGCAACTGCCTCTTATCCAGAGATAACTACAGATACTTTAGTGTATCAGTGTCTGTTATTTAAAATAGAATCTCTGCCCTTGTCGATTTCTACCATTCCTTATGCACTTAACATATTATCCCCCCAAACTCTGTTTATTCACTTGTTTATGTGTCTTCTATAGCCTTTTGGGTTATTGCTATACTATTGGGCTTTGAATTTCCCCACACATAGGAAGTATTCAGTGTTTGTTAAATGAGTTAAGATCATGACTATATGTATATTTGTGTGTGTGTTTAATAATTCATCAGAGCCAAGTTCACATATGATAGATAATCTAGATTTTTCATTATATTGAAAAATAATATTATACCTATATACTATATATTATACACATGTAATATATGTACATTATACACATTATATTTAGTATATTACAAAAGTAATGCATGCACTTATTTTTTGTCAAATGGTATTTTTTTAACTTTTTATTGATTCTTTGTGGACTTCACCCCATGCATTCCAATCCCACTCATCTCTCTCTCCCCTCACTTCTGCCCCCTGCCCTCTGCCCTTGCAACCTCCCATTTCCCAACCCTGTACTCCTCACCATAATGGTGCCTGGGTCACTTATATTCCAGCAAGCCACTGATTTATATAAAACCTCTTAGTGCTTTCTCACTACCTTAAGGACAAAATTCAAAATTCTTATTATAAATCAAAACTCTTTAGCCTTTGCAAAAATGCAGTCCTAATCTTTGGAGCTGGGGTATCTCAAAAACCTTAACATCCACCACAGCACAGCTTCAGGCTTTAGTCCTCACTGGGCTGAATCCTCATACATTCCCATAGTATCTAGATTATCCATTTTCAAAACCCTCATTGCTCGGGTAATTTTTGTTCAGTGACTTGTAGACTTGACAGTGAAGTCTTTATAGAAACAAGATCTGGAATGGTCTTGAGTATTACTCATGGATTCCCAGAGCATAGTTGGAGAACAAGAGCAAGAGATTATCACTGCATTAATGAACACTAAAAAGCATACCCTTAGACACTCAACATTCCTTACCCACATTTTAACAAATGCGTATCATTATTTCTCTGCCTTGATGTATCATACTGTTATTAAACATTAACCTGTAGACATTTAGATGTGTCCAAATTTCCATTCTTTGCCCTAGTATTTGGGAGGAGATGTGTGGATTTGTTATCCTTTTAGATGACGAAGAGCTGCTCAGTTTCAGTGAATGGATGAGGCTTCTTATTGCAACCTGGTACCCAGGACTTCTGTTCACATTGCTCAGTGATGGAGGCCATGTGATGCTGCTCCTGATGGTGTGAAAAAGGATTTAGACAGAGGGCCAGTATTCCTTCACCCTTGGGTCCAAATGGAGTCTAATAGTTTGATTCGTTTTCCCACTTTTTGGTACATCTGATTCATCTGAGGTTCCAATTCTTTAGTGTGTGGGTAAAAAGAATCCTTGGACTCCTTCGGGGATGCCTCTGTATAAGGACACACTCAGTGATGGATTGGTGAATGTTGAATCATTTCCATCTGTGTTCTTTGATAATAAGGGATAAATGCAGGAGATTTGGGAAGGATGAAACTTATTCCAAGGTGCCAACCTCTATCAGAGAAATATGGTTAGAATTTGAGGAAGCACCGAATCTCATCTGAGATGCCCAGCCATGATTTTAAGTGAGGCTGGTCAGCAGTGGGATTTGATTCCATCCAGCCCCAAAAGGTATTCTTTGTATAATTGCATAAGCCGTGGGCAGTTGGTCTAAACATTTAAGGTTTGCCAATTTGGCTCAGCAAAAGAAATTTTAATATTAAGTAAGGTAGGAAGGTAGGCTAGGAGTGATACTGTTTCTGGAAAACCTGATGAGGCCAAGTGGTGCCACCAACCTGGGTATGATGCTTACAGACTGAGAGCATGCCCCTTAAAAAATGTCTCTAGTCATACAGTAAAATAACTGAACACGATGAATGCACATCTTTCTGAGTGAAAGCCAAAAAGTCACAGTCAAGGTATCCAAGAGTAGATTTCTATTGTCAGAAGGCAAGAGACCATTGGCTGTAGCTCCCCTAAATGGCAAGTGTCCCATGACAAAGAATGGTAGCGAATTTGCTTCAGAATTTTCCATATGCCTATCCATCTGGAAAAGCATTTCTGGGTGGGGACATGGCTATTTTTAGGATGTACTGGGCATGTTCAGTTAAGAGCATGCTCAACACACAAAGCTATCAGACAAGAATGTCCTAAGATGGCTAGAAGACTGACACGGTTGCTTGACGTATCACAGATGCTGAATGGGAGACCACCAGGCACACTTGGCTTGTGTCATCATGGTCACTGCAATCATGGTGACTTAAGGTTAGAGGAATCAGTGGCACTCTAGGCCAGCCAGGTGATAGGAAGTGGCAGCCAAGAACCACATTGAAGTGACTGCAAACGTGATGCCCCTGCCCGGAAGTTCTCACAGCCGACCTCTTTGCTGAGACCTCTTCCTTTCCTCAAAGCTGCCCTGGACACCAAAATGTTGGTGTGTGGAGTAGCCTGGGCTTTTGCCCTCCTGAACCTGCTCCACACTCACAAAAGCTTTCCCCAAGGCAAAGTGCCCTTTTGAAGGTGGATTAAGAGGGATCTGGCCCTGAAACTGTCTATCTCCGTGGCTGCTAGTAAAGACAGGCTAGAATTGGTTTAATAGTTCTAAGGCAGGGCAGGAGACTAGCTTCACGGCTTAGTGTTTCTAGTGCTAGCAGCTTTCTAGGCCCATTTGTAAGGGGGAATTTGACTAGCCTACAGATCGAAGAAGCTGGAAAGAGTGAACAGAGCAAGTGGAGGAAAGCAGCTGGTGGTGTGACTCCCGTGCAAACAGCTAGAAACTAAAGTTCCTCTAACTTTTGCCTACTTACTCTTTGGTTCTCTGATCAACCCTGTGAGGAAGCTTTGACTCTGGGAAGTCACATGATAATATAAACCCTAACATTCCCTCAGCATCTCCTGCTGCAGTCAGTAGGATGGAGCTGGTGGTACAGGTGCCTGCCCTACGGAGTACCACAGGTTTCTTAATTCTCCCATCTTAACCTAGGCTAGCCCAAGTGCATTCTTCTACAGATCAGGAATCTTCAGTAGGTCCATCAGCAGCACTCCCTTTGAAGATAGCGGATACTAACTAGTCCAACATAAGCGTGAAACTAGTGAGTTAGGCCTGGTAAAGTCCTCAGGCTTTATTAGCAGGTAGGTGCTGGTGTTTCCTATTCTCCATTGACCTTTAAAGACAGACCTCTCAAGTTTGCTTTAGTAGTAGCCTCATAGTTTAGCAGTAATGCACTCATTGTCCTAGAAGAGTGGGGACATAGTGAAGCTTGACTAATTGTCCAAACAACCCCCAAACAGATGTTGTCAAGACTAACAACCAGTTTTGGAGGGGAGATGTGCCAATTTCAGGGGGTGTGGCTAATCAAAAGGCAAGCAGGAACTGGAGGGAGAAGCAGGCTTGAGGAAGCCAGGAAGGTGACCCACTGAGCCTATCCCAGAGTGGCCTCTGGAACTGAGCCAGTGGTCCCGCTCCACCACCAGTCACTAAATTTGACACTGTAAGATGCTTGGAACTTGTCCCAGTCTTACAAATAATAATGGTCATTATGCAGTTTTTAACCTATCTGCTCAGACCCTAGGATAGTACAGAGGTCGGGGTTATTGCAGTGTCTCTGAAGGAAATGGCTCCCTAGGATGAACAGAAAAGAGCCACAGCTACTGTGATGGTTTTAATGAGACGTGCCACCACCAGCCTCTAGCCCCTATAGGCTCTGATCCCCAGCTGTTGACACTGTTTGGGGAGGTTTGTGGGATGTGGACTTACTAGAGGAAGTGCCACTGGGGACATGCTTTGAGGTTTCAAAAGCCTCCTGCCACCCCGGTTTGCTGTTTCCTGCTTGCAGTCCTAGATGTGTGTTCTCAGGGTTATGCAGTGCACTGTGTCTCATCACTGCCGCTCCCTGTCATGATGGTGATCTTATCCCTAGGAAACCAAAGTTGCTTTCTGTCATAGTCTCCAACACAGTAATAGCGAAGTAATTAATAGCCAGGTGGTTGTAGTGCACGGTTTTAATCCCAGCACTCGGGAGGCAGAGGTTGTCTACAGGGTGAGCTCCAGGACAGCCAAGGGATACATAAAGAAACCCTATCTCAAAAAGAAAAAAAAAGTAATAAAGCTACTTTTGATGAGAATATTAAAAGAGGGCAAGTGGTTTTATTAAATAAGTAAATTCAAGACATAAATGGCACCAATAGTGACACAGAATTATTAGTATTTATTTAGTTTGAACTAGGCACTATGAGTTTTAGAACTGATGTTTGCCTGGGTTTCTACACCCCAAAATGCCCCCAAATTCACTGCCCTGCAGTAAAGAGAAATTTTACTAGATATTTGCACAATGATTTTAAAAATTCAAAATTTAAAACTAGACCAGAATATTTACATGTTTTATTAAATTTACAATCAGTAATATAATCAAATACACAATTATATACAAGGATTATATACATTTTTGCCCAGACTTTTACATCACAGTACATAGTTTCCATTAGAAATATTGTATACATTTATCACCAAACGATAAAACCCAACAACAGTAGTGTTACAGCACCTGTTAGTACAGACGGCTTTTTCATAAATTACATCATAAGAAAATATACGGCTGTAAATTGGGCTTTTAAAAATGTCTTTTATAAAATCTGAACATACAATGTTTCATTCACAGAATGTTTTTTTTCCTATGTTCTGACTGTAGCCTTGTGCATAAAACAACCAGTTGGAATATTTACTGAATGCTACCCACCCCTCTAAAATTATGAGCACTATTTGAACTACGTAGGCTGAGCTTTCCTTACGATGAATCTGCATGGGGTTTGGTGAGAGGACAAACGCTGGCTTTGCTATAAGAAAAGTTTAGAGGATGGTAATTTGAAACTTAGGAATTCCCGAGAAAATTATTACATTAGTTAAATTAAAGTCAGATAATGCATAATTTTTCATTTTAAAATATCTAACACTGTAAAGAAAAAGGAAAATTACAAAATAATTTGTTCTGAAACAATTACACTCTTTTTGGAAGCTTATTACATAGGTTAAAGAGAAAAAAGAAAGCCTAACAAAACATCCCACCCCAAACACATCTAGTAAACTATAGTTCTTTCACACTTAAATTTTATGGAGAAAACATTGCAAATTAGGGAATATAATTTCAATGGACTTTTTAATGTGAGAAAAAAAAGCTATCCCTAATTTTACTAGATAAACAAGTTTTAAAACTTGAAAATACCTGAATTAAATACTTGCTCTAACAGGTAACTCTTAACTTTCAGGTAAGATCCACACTTGATTCCAGGTTTGTAAACATTATATAAATCTTTCTTAGTCAAACAATTTTATGGCTGTGGTGATCATTTCAGCTCTATTTCTAAGCAGTCAACATTTAACTGAGGTAGACCAGATGTTTCTAAACTCAGGGTCTCAGAATTCCCTGAATCTTCAGCAAGTAAATAAAATATCTGTGAAAAGTTTTAACAAACAACAACCAAAAACATTTTTTTTAAAAAAAAATCTATGCTGTTAAAATTTTCTAATGAACTCAAAGACTATTTTGTGGCAGTATGTCAAATAAGAAAATGAATGTAGAATCAGTTAGAATGCTGTGTTTTGAAGCTGAACAGTATTATACCTCCTTTCTTAAGTAGGGAAAAACCGAGTATTATTCCTTCTAGATATTAAGTAAAACATCTTAAATTTATTTCTTTCAAGGATTTGGTTTTCAATAGGGTCATCTAAACCTTAATGAAGGGCAACCGCGCCTCCTAGTGGCCAGAGGAACAGCAAGTGGCAGTAAACTGGCCTTTCCTAGTGTGTCATGTGATCCTTCATGATGTTAAGAGGAAAAAATTATGCTGCTAACTTGATAACTTAAAACAGTTAGACCTAGACAGCAATGGCCTTGTGCTATAATACAAAATCAATACATATATAAGACTTCTGTAATCAAAATCTCGAAGGAGCATCTGTTCCTTTTCTCCAAGCCCCAGTCCTAGAAATCTAAGCTTCAGCTATTTTGGCAGCTTTGCAATTAAGATGAACAAAGCACATCTACCCTTCTGTATACGCTGTGTATTATGGTTCTATCTTGCACCAAACTTCACATGCAGAGGGACTAAAAATACCCATTTTGGTGTCAGGTTTAAACTACAAGCCAATAAAGAACTTGTTGTACTACCCCATCCCCTAGTGAATTCTAAGATTTATTACTTACTGACCCAATTATGTTTAGCTGGGATTTTTTTGAAAGCAGGTATTTATCTCCTTACACAAGGGCATGTTTACCTAGGACCTAATACATACTGTACATGAATATACACAACTACAATACAGCACTGCTGTCTTTAACAGCTCCATATATAGTCTAAGTTATTCAGTACCTCAAAACCATGTTTTAGAAAAAGGTTATTGTATAATGCCATGGTAAAAAGGAATTAAGTTTCTCAAAAATTCCTTTGGAAGTAATTAAAATAAGTTTAAAAATAAATAAATGAATAAAACCATGATTTCAATGGAGTACTATCAATAAGCAAAACCAAAAATAATTAAATGTGGCCAGTCCAAACTGCCACCAGAGAGAGAGAGAGAGAGAGAGACAGAGACAGAGAGAGAGAGAGAGAGAGAGAGAGAGAGAGAGAGAGAGAGAGAGAGAGAGAGAGAGAGAGAGAGAGAGAGAAGAAAGAAAGAAAGGAAGGAAGGAAGGAAATCTTTTCTTTTACTTATATGGCTATATAGTTTTTTGTTTTTTTTTTCACAGGTCACCAGAGGCTAATTTTCAAGTCCACATCAGAAGGAGTACTTGTTAAAAGAAAATTAAACAAACTTAAATCCATGATTCAACAGAAAACGTGACAGACTCCTTGGGTGTGATGTAGAAACCAGCTTCAAAGGAGAAAGATGGCAGTCACCCCGGATTACAGACACTACCATGGTTCATCTTGGCTCCATAAGATAGGGAAATGGAACAGGGCTTGGGATGAGCCTTCTGGCTCAGACTGGATACCGAACATGAGATGGAGTAAGGCTGATGGCTAGAGTAACCACCTTAAGAGAAATGAACTGGAAAAGACATAATCTACCCCACAAGGATCTAATGCTGATCTCCATTTAGAGTAGTCCCCTATGGCCCAATGGGAAGTTGATATTGCAACATTATAGTTTCTCTTTCTCTCTATTTACCCCGAGTATCAAGCAACCAGTTTCCATTATATCTATGTGACTCTCTTCCTGCCCCCAAAATAGGTCTTTATAGGAAAACTCACAGGAAAAAGTACACTGGCTTCACCTTTGGTTTAAATGCAAGGACATTGTTGGGAGAGAAAAAGAAATCAAGTCATCTTGACCATTTGTTGCTGAATGAAGCAGGTGAAAGCAGTTGTATCTGCTTCATAAGCTGTAGGTCACTTAAAGTGTTCCTGTGAAGGCAGCAAGGACAGAATACCACAACGCTCATTCAGATCTTCTCAGAAGGGCTTCAGACCCAAGCCCAAGGCAGTGGTGCTCCCTTCAATTAGGAAGCTGCACTGACTCTTGTTCCCATTCCCTATTAGCTGAATTTGTTTCTCATCTACCCAGGAATGGCCAGTCATCCTGGCCTGGGAGCTTCAGGGTATGCAATAGCTTCATTTGAGGGGTTGAGTTTCCACTTGGATGGAACAGTTTCGGTGAGGTCAGCTCTAACTCATGCTCCAGATTGCTACAGAAAGTACTTACCCAGTCAGAACGGGCTTGAGCACTGCTCAGAGCCTCGCAGGAGCGCCTGCTTGGTAGAGGGCATCGAAAACCACAGTTTACGTCTTCGTTTGAAATATCTACCACTAGAGTCTACAGAGAGTCAGAGTTCATCCTTCTCCATCATTTCAAATGCTTCTATATCTTCATTCCAGTCTGCTAATATGGAGTCTATAGGCTGGACCTTTTTACCCCAGCTAACATTAGGATTCGAATCTTCCTCAGTTTCTGATTGTTCTTGAAGTTGGTTATCTAATTCTGTACATTCACCATCAAGGCTTGGAGTCTCAAGGCTTTCTGTGGAACTAGATTTCTGTTCAGAAGGGGCAAAGCCAGCAGCTTCTTCCATGTCTGCTGGAGATGATGGCTCTGAGTGGGACTCTAAAGGGTTTTCAGGGGTCTCCTGATCAACCAAGTCAACTGTTTGAGAAAGCGGCAGCAGCTGTTCCGCACTCTGGTTCTGAGAATCATTTTCAGAAGATGGCTGGTCTTCATTTTCCATTTCAGGATCTGTATAGGAAAAAACCCAAACACATCACTCTCCCTCCTAAAAAGTGCACCACACTTACAACTTTGCAACAAAATGAAGAAATAAAGCATTCATATCAATGCAGAAGAGTAAACCCTGAAGTCAAGGTCTTACAATCTCATTTCCTGTGTAGTTATGGGGAGAATGTGCTGGCAGAGAAAATAAATGTCACTCCAAATGGAAAGGAATAATAATAACTAATAGCACAAGGCTGACTTGGGTGAATATTAGTAAGTGACAAAAGCACTAAACAAAAATACTAAAATGTATACAAAATTTCACATATAACTAAAATCATGGCCAGAGATGGCTCAGTGGCTGAGTGTGCTTTCTGCACAAACATTAGGACAAAAGTTTGGATCCCAGGACCCATGTAACACGCTGGCATCTCACAGCTACCTCTAACTCCAAACCCGTGTGTACGAACAAGCATGAGCACACACACACACACCTGCACATACAATGAGGCACATGTGTGCGCACACGCGCGCACACACACAATTTATTAACACCTAAATTAAAGAAAACTTGCACACAAGAATATCCCAAATGGAATAAATTTTAATATTTTAATAGCATATATCATTGCTAAAATTTGAAATCGTATTTCTTGGAAAGTAAAATTACTACTCGGCGATCCATTTAGATTCAAACAAAAAGACTGAAGGGTTAGAGGTATTAATATGACTCATCAAATAAAATATTTTTATAAAGACAAGAACTAAGAGTGTTAATAAGACTATTACTGGATATCTACGAACTTTAAACAACTACTCTAAAATTCACTAGGAGCCTGAGTAGGTAAAGTTTTTGTAGTGAATATGAAATATAAATGCCCTAGAAACACTAAGTTCCTACAGTAAAGTACTTAAGCAGCTTTGTCATTCAGATGCTACACCCTGCTCAGCCAGTTTCTACAATGCAGCTAGAGCTCTCCAGGGTGTCCACTGTGCCTGGTGCCAGAGAGAAAATGAGGAGGGAAAACAAACACTGTGCCTGTCTTATTAAGCATCTTACAGCCCATGAGGAAATGGTACCCACAAACAATGGATATTTAGACAGTAAGTGAAAGACCCCATGTTTTATAGGGGAGATAGGCATGATGTATTTGGAAAGCTTGCAGTAGTAACATTTGAGGGCTCCTTCGGAAAGGAGGCAGAGCTCACAGCAGAGGAGGAGAAAAGAATGAAAGCACACTAGCCCTTGCAGGACAGGTGGACAAGCAGGAATGCACAGGTGAGCACGGACAGTCACCCTCTCAGGTAGGATTGCCTGTTTAGAAGTTTCTGTGCACACACACCGGTACATGCTTGCTCTCCAAAGTTCACATGCTTGGTTTTTGGATGGTATGATGGTTTAAATAAGAACTGTTACCCACAGGCTTTAGTATTGACACTCGGTCCCCAGTGGAAAGCTAGGGGTGAAGTCTTTGGAGAAAGTGCTTCACTCAGGGTGGACTAGTTTTATAGCCTAGTCCCATTTCATTTTCCTTCTGTTTTCTGTTTAGGGTTGAAGATGTGACCTCTCAACTTCCTACTCCAGCTGCCTGCTGCCATGCGGTAGCTGCCATTAAGGACTGGGACCCTGTGGAATGTAATCCAAATCAAGCTCTTCTTTAAGCTGCCTTTGCCATGCGTCTTATCACAGCAACAGAAAAGTGACTAGGACAGTTTTTTTGTTTGTGTTTTGTTTTTGGAGTCAGAAGCACCACAGTTACACTAAGAGCCCAGTCTGACTGTTTGGGTTTTTTGTTTGTTTGTTTGCTTGTTTTGGCAGGGGGAGGCTGAAGGTAAAGACAACTCAGTTTCCTTTTCTTCCTTCATAACTTTTTTTTTATGCAATACTTTATTCCTTTTATTCCTGTTACCATCTCAGATTTCTGAGCTGTGAAAGAAACACAATTAAATAAACAGGGGAACAGGAGTAAGATAAGAAAAGGGAGCTCGGAGCTTACTATGCTAGGTGACCATAAGGAGAATAACAAAGTCGTAGAGTCTCTTTTTCAATCTTATTATTCTAGTCTAGAAGGATGGGATGGTGCAGGGTTGTCCTGTGTAACAAAGACTGCTGTGACTAAGCCCTTCTGAGTTACACGTGATATGTTATTATTCTGGATCTAGTTAATGTCATAAAATAACAGAATAAGCAGGGTAGATTAAAAAAAAAGAAACACAAGTATTCCCTATATTCTTATATTTTAACTGTATACTAAAACTCAAGTGCGGTGGTCTGAATGAAAACGGCCCCCACAGCCTCATAGGGAGTAGCACTACTGGGAGGCATGGCCTTGATGGAGGAAGTGTGTCACTGGGGGATAGGCTTTGAGGTTTCAGATGCTCAAACCAGGCCCAGTGTCTCACTCTTTTCCTGCTGCCTGCAGATCAAGATGTAGACCTCTTAGCTCCTTCTTCTCCAGCACCATGTCTGTCTGCATGTCACCATGTCCTACCGTGACAGTAATAGACTAAACCTCTGAACTGCAAGCCAGCCCCAATTAAATGTTTTCCTTTATAAGAGTTTCCATGGACATGGTGTCTCTTCACAACAAATAGAAACCCTAACTAAGACATAGAGCAAGTCTAATTTTAAGAATACTATCAAGGTTAATAAAAAATTGGTAAAGAAAACTAAAATAACTGCAAATACCAGTAACTCCTCAATAGAAACACCAAAGATAAATCATACATTTTTCATTATATAATAAAAAAAACAACAAAACTGAATTATGACAGCTATAAGGTTCATACTGCTTAATACTATATAATTATAATAAAAAGAAAAAACAAGAGCTGATTAAATTTACAGCTATGTTCCAGAACAGGAAGTTGTTACACTTAACAGTTTTCTACTCTCTATTAAAAAATATGAGAATACATGATTCCAAAATGAATCTCATTTCTACTTCTTTTAGTTTTTGTACTACACAAAATTGAAATTCTAAAAAGATTCAGAAAGGGAAGAGGTATCATATGAAACGTATCCCAAACAAAGCTTCTACGTCACCAGCGTAGGAATAAACAAACGGGCTAGAAGGACAGGAGTGCAAGTGTTCCTATTCGGCCTGTAAAAGCTTGTGAATTCTCGGAACAAGGAGGAGAAGGCAGCCAAGCCAGCCTGGGCTTTGAGAGGAACAACGACTCAAAGACTTGAGGTTAGACACATCGTTACGTCTTCACTCTCAGGCACCCGTTACCAGCCTAAAGGGTGTGATACTGATCCAGCAATGGCATGTCAGAAACACAAGAAACAAAAAGACTGGACAAAGGCCCAAAAAATATCAGTGGGCCTTATTAATAAAAGGGGAAGATGATGCTGGTAAAGACTTAAGAGTCTGAGTATTATACAGTCATTCATTTGCCAGCACATTCTATGGTGACTGAAAGCAAAGCTCAGAGAGGCAAGAAGAGTAAGTAATCATGCAATAAAATCACTGAACTATATTGAAGAAGAAAAAAAAACCAACTTCCATTCTGCCAAGAATGAGAAAAAAAATGACATACAGAAGGGGCATTGGAATTGTGCACAGAATGGCTCCACTTAGAGGGATGTGAAAAACCGCTAAGGTAAAATCACACGGAAACATGTCTGCTGAGAGGAGGAGCGCAGGCAAGCATGGTTTCCTGACATAACTCCGGGCTGTTCCTCTCCAGGCAGAAAGCCATCTGTCCATGTACAAGGCTGTCCTCCCCGCAATCAGACCTTTCCCCAATGGATTCCACAGTCCAACTCCAGGGCAGCAGCACTGCAGCCTACTTTGAATGGGGTCGGTCATTTGAGGACTGATACTGTTGGCTTAAATTCAGGGCAGTTTACAAGATGGGATTCTTTCTTGCCTCCATTTTCCGTCTGCCTTTTACCAGACAAACACTAATACAGAAGTAGCGGTTAGAGCTGATGTCTACTGCCTTCAAGCATGCCGACCGGCTCTGGAGGCTGGGAGCATGGCAGTGTGCTATAACTTAAAGTGCTGGTGCTTTCCTCCACAATACTTTTTATTTTATAAAAAGTTTTTTTCAAGACAGAATTTCTCTATGTAGCTTTGGAGCCTGTCCTGGCACTTGCTCTGTAGACCAGGCTGATCTCGAACTCAGAGATCTGCCCTGCCTCTGCCTCTGCCTCTGCCTCTGCCTCCCGAGTGCTGGGATTAAAGGCATGTACCACCATCGTCTGGCTTTTTCCTTAATAATACTAAGGAGGGAAGAAAACTGACTCACTTGTAAACCTCTTCAATTTAAAGGTCATCAACACATTTTTTTGTTTGTGAGGCAGAGTTGGAATTATTAAATGTCTTTAAAAACTCAAATTTTGAAGCAATGAGTCACTAAGAGACACAGTAATCAAAGTTTTGTTCAAGAACAAAGTGTGGACAACCTAACTTGTAGATGTGCCAGTGGATTCGCAGAGGAAGCAACACTTCCACTTGACAATCTTCTAGAGCATCAACATCTAAAGAATGTGCAGTATTTGAACCCTGTTGCCAGCAGGTAGGACATTCAGATATATAGATCCTAAGAGTCATACTTATCGGAAAAAAGGTGGGTATAGGAGAGAGCGTGTCTGGGGTGTCTATCTCCTGCACTGTAAATACAAAGGGCTTCTCAGTCAGCAAGCAATGTGACACCAGTTGGAAAGCTCATTTGAAGACAGTCTGATGCCTGGTTTTGTTGTTGTTCTTTGTTTGTTTGTTTGTTTGTTTGGTTTTTTGAGAAAGGGTTTCTCTGTGGCTTTGGAAGCTATCCTGGAACTAGCTCTTATAGACTAGGCTGGTCTCGAACTCACAGAGATCACCTGCCTCTGCCTCCCAAGTACTGGGATTAAAGGCGTGTGCCACCACCACCCGGCTAGTCTGATGCCTGGATTAGGATCTTATTACTCAGGGTACATAACTCTAACTCATGAGCCAGAGCTAGGAGACAGAAAGGTCTTCTGGGTCCCCTTCCATGTCTCTTAAAGTGCAGGCGACGAACTGCTGTGCTACAACGGCGCCTGGGAGTGTCTAAATGTGGGATTCTGGTCCCTGCTTCAGAATCTAACTCAGAACAGGAGGGAATGAGGAGCCTTCACTTTCCGCAAACATCTTAGTCAATACTGACATAGGTGAAGTATATGATATGGTGGTGGTATGAGACACATTAGCGATAACCACTATAGAGTCTAACTTCTTAGAATATTGTCCTAAGTGAATAAAGTGGTTGATCTGATTGAACTAGTATCACTGATTTCTCTTACAGAGATAGATGTTAATATGCATAACCTCCTGGTTTGGCTAACACAGTTGTACATTTTTCAAAGTGCTATTATATACACAAACCTTAAACCTTCCGTAAGGAGCACTGTGAAATTAACCGCTCAACAAAGTTATGGACCATCAAAGTGCTTTAAAATACCATTTACATAATGTCTTTTTTACTACAGCTTTTAAGGGAGTACTATTCCTTAACAACTTTTTTCTAGTAGAACTGACTGTTTTTCCTGGTGTGGGGAGCAGGTTCTTCATCATATTCACAGTGTTAACCCATGTGTGCCCCTCACCTCCAAAAGAGCTTATAAAGCAAAGCCAATATTTTAAATACTCTACTTTGTATAGAAATAAAAATGATCAAAAGTAATAATTTCTTATATAACAATGCTGCTGTCAGAGTGACTTTTTTTTTGAGACAGGGTTTCTCTGTATTGTTTTGGAGGCTGTAGACCAGGCTGGCCTCGAACTCACAGAGATCCGCCTGCCTCTGCCTCCCAAGTGCTGGCATTAAAGGCGTGTGCCACCAACGCCGGCTAGAGTGACTCTTGCATGGACCTGGACTAGTGAATTCATCTAGAGTATGGAATATAAAATTAACAGAATTAGAGTAGGATCAATAAAGAATTATTATTATGGGACAAGTGACTGAATATGGAAGTTATTAATCACATTAAATCATATATCATGATACTTAGTGAAACAAGATTATATATGTATGTGTGTGTGATACACATACATACATATATAATCAGTTTATTAATGCAAGATACTTACTACTGTTAATAATGTAGCTTGGAATCATTTTACCTTTTAATATTGCTGCTGAAATTCCAATGGTAGCAGAAAACAGGGGGAAAGCAAAGGTATTAAAGCATTATACAGATTAATATTAATTTGCCTGGGTCTGATGTACAGCAGAGTAGGAAAGATGAGAATTTTGAAAAGGGCCCCAGGAAAAAAGAAATCCAGTACCAGGCAGGTATAAGAAAATCGGGACTTGTTTGTATTCTGTTCCGACTATACATCCTTACACACCCGACGCATTCATTCCACTGCTCTTAAATAGCTGCTGATTCAAAGACTCTCAACAAACAAAGCAATACAGAAGACAAAAACACTGACTGAGATAGCACTGTACTGTTAGCCTTTTTAAAAAGATGTGTCATAAGGTAGTTTTTGAATATCTGTCAATACCCTATGGACTATAACAACCCCATACAGATTATACAGTGCCATTCATTTAAGGGGATAGGAGACACAGTTCCTTCTACAGGTGCCTCTTCCTAAAAATAGTGCTACCAGGAGCAGGGTCATAGCCTATATCCCTCAGCTTTCCCAAGCCCTCAGATGTGAAAACTGCAGCCTTTACACAGTGGTTTCAAATTACTAACAACACTTTAACCTAGGAAAGATTATATAGTTTTATGAGTTAAGGTATCTTGCTTGTCAGGAAAGCCATTAGTAACTCCTGTAGTATAAAAATCCATGTGATAAATGTAGATGGCAGCAGGGAGAAGCTCCTGCATTTCTAATGCCTTTGTCGAGTGGCCTGAGAGTACAGGTTGCTGGTGAGACAGAGCTATGATCACATTGTATATGACACCCTACATGTAAAAAATACAATTCTAAAAGCATCTAATTCAGCCATCAAAGTAAATGTTTTACTACTAATAAATATTAACAGTAAATTAAAATAATAGTTTATTTATTATTTATTTTATGTTATATGTAATTTAATGAAAAATAGTAAAAATAAATAAACTCTAATGTTAATAAAATAAAAATAATAAATTACTATTATTTCCAAGAGAAAAATTCTAAGCCACCTTCTAAAATTTTTACTTGTTTTACTAGCAAACCAAAAATAAAAAAGGAAGCCTATGTCACTTTCATCAGCATCTTTGGCTACTGGACTGACAGGACCAGCACAGCAGCCCTGGCTGTTACCTCGGTCCCTTGCTTTGTCAGAAAGCAGCACCTCCACCTCCTCGTGCTCGCGGATGGCATCCAGGATGATGCTTCCTTCTTTGCTGAACAGGAACAGCATGGGGATCTTTATGTCGTCCGTGTCTTTCCCATCACCTGCCATCTGGAACAGAGGGGCAGTGTCACTGCTGCTCCCCTCGTTGTCATCTAGCCAGAAAACAAACAGAGCAATCAGGGTATCTATCCACTGCAGAGATGCACTGTTACTGCTTTTCCCCTACTGATAGAAATGATTTCATGAACCAGAACACACTGGTTAAGTGTCAATTAAATTCTCTGATAGTGTAAGTGTCAATCACATCCACTCCCAGTATCACACACCAGTTTCCTGATGAAAATGACAATGCCACCTCACACACCACCTGCTTCATAGGCCCAACTAAATGGCAAACTCAATGTGTCCTCTTAGTAATTAACCCGACAAAGGATGGCTGTCTGACTCCCGTCCCTCTAGGACCTTAGAACTGACGCACAAACTGCCTAAGCTAGTGTGGGTAACAGTCCATGAAAGTGACTCAGGATGAGGGCCTGGCTGCCTTATGGGAGCTGTGAACAGAGGGAGAGGGAGCTGAAGAGGAGGAGCTGCAAACACCCAGAGGCTAGACAGCACCAGATGAAGAGAATGTGGACACCCCCAGCTGCGGCAGCACCAGATGAAGAGAATGTGGACACCCCCAGCTGCGGCAGCTCACAGTTCACATGCACCCTGGTCAAGGCCAGTCACTGTCTTACTCTTGGGCTGAATGAAAATCATCCCTTTCCACATAGTAGACAACCTCCCTTCTTAAAATAACAAGAAAATTACTACCTCCTGTAGGCAAATGACTCCTAAGGTAATTTGTATTTCTAAGGTAAGGTATCTTTCCTTGTAATAAAAAAAGAAACACAAATTTATTCAAAGGAAAAAACTTTTGTCAGAAAAAAAAACTTAGGAGAAAGAAGCTCACATATTTAAATTTCTTTTTAAAATTAAAATTTCTGACAACAAAAACATCATCTTATTGTTCTACAGAACCCATGTAGGAGTGTGCACCAAGAGCTACTAAAGCAAGTAAGTAGATGTCTGCCCTGATGTTTTCACATGTCACAGAGCAAGATTCTGCCCAGAAAGGAAAATCTTTACATGGAAAGGTGTTTAAGATTGATGGACATTTAAATCTCTGTTTTTAAGTCTGGGTAAGAAATGGTCAAAATCATAGTGACAACAAGTTCCTAAATTCTTCAGTAAAAGGAGACTCAATGTGAAAATAGCCAGTGATAAACAGGATGCCTCAAAGGCTGGGAAATGGCTCAGTTGGTACAATGTCCTCCATACAAGCATAAGGACCCAAATTTGGATCCCTAGTGTCCACATAAAAGCTAGGCTTGGTGATGCTCATCCGTAACCCTAGCACTGGGAGTTAGGAGAACAGGTTCTCCTAACCAGTTCACCAGCCAGTCAATCTAGTCAACTCATGAGTTCTGAGCTTAATTAAAGACCTTTTCAGTAATTAAGGTGGAAAACAGCAGAGAAGACACCAACACTGACCTGTGGCCTCCACACACACGTGCACATGAATGTGTACACACACACACACACATCTGTACACATACACACTTAAGGAAAAAAATTTAAGTCAGGAGTCAGCCAAGATGTCCTGTAACTGGTTACATGGCAAACTCTGTCATCTCGTGTTCTCTGTTGGAACTACCCAACCCTGCAACTTAGAGACAGTATCTACAGGAATGGGTGTGGCTGTGTCTCAGAAGGTCCACTAAATGTGGGTTTAAGTTACCAAACACAATTTCTCCTGAAATTTTTTAACTAATGAAATTTATTCACCTAAATCAACAGTTTAGTCTCCATACAGAATAAATAAAGAGAGCAAAATTAATTTTCTTTTGCTGAAATACATCCTAATACTTGTGTTCATATCTTCTGTTTGTCATGATGCTAGAGTCAAAAGCAGGGCCACTGAGTTATAGCCCCCAATGCAGCCTTTAACTGTGTTATGTACTCTCAATGTAGAAATGTATAATACACGCACGCCTGTGATTCCAAAGCCTGGACCCTGTGGAGGACCAGGTCTCCAAAAGCTGCACACTGGAAGGGGCTGAGCGGAATTCTTACCTGGAGACTTTAGGATTCAAGGACACAGTTTCTTTTCCAGAGTGTGGGGCATTTGCACAACACTCCAACTCTACCCTCAGACCTTATCCCAAATACTTTCACTGACATTAATATACAGAAACCAGTATCTGGATTTTCAAGAAAGATATATGTATAGGAATTATCAGGTCATTGAATCATCTATCCTTTATGTTGTCAAAATAAAAACCTGACAAACCCTTTGATAAGATTTTAGAGAAGCAAAGGGAAATCCCCCAACCCCCTCCTCCTGATCAATACACTGATACAGAGGACTACTTACCAATGACGATGCCGCCGATGGCGCCAGCATTCTGGATGTTGCGTGCCTTTTCTGCAAACATGCACTGTCCTCTTTGTATCAAGGCAATTTTCCCCATCACAGCCTCGGGGTTAGTGAGTTCTGAACAACCGTTATACGGTTTACTGCTTGCAACAAATCCTCTTGTCTGTCAGAAATAAAAGTAACTTAAATCTTCTATCATCTTCAATTACAATCTAATCATTTAACTTTAGAGTCATAAGCTTTAAGGGAAGTAGAATTCTCTCTCCCTCCCTCCCTCTCTCTCTCCCTCCCTCCCCTTCCTCCCTCCGTGTGTGTGTGTGTGTGTGTGGGTGTGTGTGTGTGTGTGTGTGTGTACATACAGAAGCTACAGATCAATCATCAATCTCATCTATCATTCATCAAGAGCTATTCACCTCATCATTTAAGAACGGGTCTCTACCAGGAACTTGGTGATCACAGATTGGGCTAGGGTGGCTGGCCAGGGATCCTTGTGGATCCTCCTGTCTCTGCCTCTCCAGTGCTGGGATAAGAGGGCATATTAACATGCCCGGCTTTTATCTGGGTACTTGAACTAAACCCAGGTACTCACGTGTGCACAGCAAGCACTCTAATGACTGAGAGATCTCCCCAGACAGAGAGATCTTTATACAAATATAAGAACACTTTGAATGCAGGAAGCTGAATAATAATGTTTTGTTTTGTTTTGTTGTGAGGACTGAAGCCAGGGTCTCAGAGGAGTGTGTGTTTCTGCCCCCAAAATGTACACTCAGACATAAAGCTACTAAATTAGAGACAAAGAAATCAAATACTTACTATTTTAATTTTAGTAAGCTTACTGGAGTACACATACCTCTTTATGTTTAGATAGATCCAGCCCAAACTGAGCTGGTCCAGCAGTTAAGACTACCCTGCCAAAAAACGGGTGAGAAATAATTTGTACAGCTCGTGGAGGTAGCTGCTGCTCTTTCTGTTGCTGACTTGACAGTTCAATCATCTCCTGCATGAACCGCAGCCCATCTTCAGCATCAATTGAACTAGCAGCCTATGAAAGAAACAGATTCAGTTTAGCTTAGCTTTCCTTCCTGCTAACTTCCCCATCTTTCTGACTTCCTAAATTACAGACTTCTGCAGGGAATTTCTCCTTTTAGTTTAGGTCCCCACTAAATATTTTTTATCTAACTTGCCCTCAACACACTCTTTTCAGGAATTAAACTCTCTGAGAAGCACTATCTGTAACTTTGATCAGTGTCTCTTCCCACCACATAATCACTTTGATGGAGATTAGAAATGGTTTGTATCAAACGCTCAAGCACCCTTTTGCTGTTTACCTCCGCTGGCTTCCCCCTTGAGGGAAAAAGCCATCTTGTCTGACCCACATCTTTCCTCTTTGAAACTCCAAACTAGCAAGCAGATTCAATAAGGTTCAAAACACGGATTAAGTACCTATTCTGTCCTCACAGTAAACTGAAGCATTGGGGAGACAGTCTCTAAGTTTGTGTCTAATGGAGAAAGACATACAGAAGTTAACTGTGCTAAAAAGTCTAAAGTGAAAAAGGGCACAAGGGAATAATTGATTCTGCTTGTGTATAACTGAGAACTAAGTCTCAACCAACGAGAAGTTGGAGATGTCCTTCATAGGAAAAAGCTGCAAAAAAAAAAAAAAATAAAGTAAATAAAAAAACTAGGATTGATGTAGGGAGCTGGAGGGCAGAGAATCCCACTCTGAAATTTCTAACACTGCAAAGAGCTCAGAGTTCTCTGGATGGAAAACAGAGAAAAGAGCTGAGGTAAAGACAGGAAGGTGACAGAGAAGGAAAACACGATTCAGTCTAGGGCAGATGGAGGCTGAGATGTACAAATACATAGCAGATGTATTAAAGCTAGGTTCAGGGTTAAAGTTCAGATGACTGCTATATATATGCATTATGTCTAAGAAGCCATCCGCTCAAAGTTAGTGGCAGAAAGAGAAGACTGCTGAAGAAGAGAACATAGAGAAAAGAGCACCATGTGGAGTCGCAGGCCGCCCTGCACTGAGTGGGTACCAGGGAAGCAGAGCTACAAGGCGCAGCGTGACAACTGAGCCGAGACTGCACTGCTGGGACACCCTGGGAGCCAGAATGAAAGACATGTTTAAGAGGAAAATCAAGAGTTACAGAAAAGTTAGATTGCGTTAAAGATTAAGAGACCACTTGGTGGCCACTACTTCATGGATAGCCTAAATAAAAGCATTAGGGCCATGCTCACAATTCGGGACCATAAGGACACAGGAATACTCTTAAATGGAAGATGGAGATGGCAAGAAAACAGATAAAAATCTGAGGGAAAAGTGAGGCTGTGGGAAGGTTGGTTTGAGAGTAAAGGTGTTCGAGTGTGCTTACAGCTTATAATTACTCAGAATATTATGCTGTTCAGAGTCAATGTGCTAATAAGGTAAATAACCTAAAGGTTTCATGTTATAAAAACTTTAAAATCAATAAAAACTATCTAAAGGGTATGCTATCTTTTTCAGGTACAAATATATTCAAAGCTTGATTTCTGTGTTGAATGAAGTACTTAGATTCAGTACTTTTTGGAAGCTAGTATGGAATATTATTGTATAAATATTAAAATTAACCACTACCAATAAAACAGTGGAAAGACAATAAGCTGAGAAACATTTAGATTTAAGTCCTATCCTTGATGGTATTAATATAAACAAATGACTCAAATGATTATGCAGGAGTAGGAACTTTCCCAGCGAGTTTGCTACAGTCAAATGCCACACCCTTCTCCAGTTAGAGAGCATAGACAGCACCTAGCCCATACAGCAATGTCTTACTTGGATTGCATGTTGGACCAGCTGGACTCGCCCATCTTTGAGGTGAATCAAACTCACCCCCATCTTCTTCAGGATTTCTAAATGTTCAGGGTTAGTGGCCATAAAATCTCTGGCTCTCAGAGGAGGGTTAGCTCCACTTCTGAAACTCTCCTCTCTGCAGAAAGGAAGCAGAAGCAAGGCTTACAACCACACATTACAAGCAGTGAAATATAAAAAAACAAATAAGAGCAATATTAGTAGATACTTGCAAAATTGCGAATTCTAGAACTGGTGAAGCTGGAGTAATTTATTTTCCTATGCATAATTCTGATTACTAACAAACTGTGTCACTTTTATATGTGTGTAGGTGTGTATATGTATGTGTGTGTATTCCAATAAAACAGACCATGTATGCTATCTTTCTCTAAAAACATATTTTTGCCAGGCGTTGGTGGTGCACACCTTTAATCCCAGCACTCGGGAGGCAGAGGCAGGTGGATCTCTATGAGTTTGAGGCCAGCCTAGTCTACAGAGCCAGTTCCAGGGCAGTCTCCAAAACAATACAGAGAAACCCTGTCTCAACAAACCAAATATATATATTCTCACATTTTTTTATCTTTAATTTTTAAAAACTGTATGAGTATGGGTGTTTTGTCTGCTACTATATACATGCAGTACCCCTGGAAGCCAGAAGAAGGCATCAGACCCCCTGGGACTGGAGTTACAGATGTGAGCTGCCATTTGGGTACAGGGAATGGAAGCTGGGTCCTCTAGAAGGGCAGCCAGTGCTCTTAACTGGTGAGCCACCTCTCCAGCCCTCACAATATTTAAAAGCAAAACAATACTTTCATCAGTGGATAATAATGCCCACTTCACTTTTTTAGCTCCCTGTGTCAATGGCCTTTCTAATAACTAGATGGAAGAAAATGAGCTCATTTATGTGCCTCCTAAAAGTTTGTTAACAATCAAGAAGCAATTCTAAGGACAAAAAAGCACTAACAAAAACTCTTTCCACTCTGCAGAAACTAGAAAAATGGAAGAAAGTATTTTCTTACACATACATGGCAATGAAATAGTTGATGAATCTTTTGTATCTAAAAATGAGCTAGAGAAATCTAAAAATTGTTATATATTGTCTGCTACTAAACAAAAACAGATAAAAGTCCATATAATTTGCATTCTATAAAAACTATATGCTTCAGTCTCTAGTCTAGGTGAAAGTCTTTTTGAGTACTGTTACAGCTCCTTAAGTGCTGTTGTTTATTGTGAGGTAACTTAGTATTAGCAAATATAAAATAATACATCTTACACTCTGATGATGCCTCTTGGACAGCTCTTATCCACCACATTTTTCAAGGGTTCACGGATGCTTTGAGCATACAATGGATCATTAGGAAAAAGAATCTGCGTGTTTGGACAAGTCCAGTCAAAATTACTATCATCCAGTTCTGTGTATTCTGAGGTCTGAAACAGTAAAAAAAATTATGTAACTAATAATAATAGTGCTATTTAATATTATGTAAAAGGTAAAAATATGTAAAAAGGAAATATTTTTATGAAACAAGAATGAGACCCTAAAAGAAAATGAGACAATATTATAAGCAGTTTCCTCCTACCACGTATATATTAAATGAATTCTAATTATGGGTTACTTTATACTTAGGAAAATTAAATGGATGTATAGAAGTGAAAAGGTGAGTAAGACAGATAACTTAAGACTCACTGTGTTCTTCTTAGAGATATTGCGGTTTGTGGTAGAGAGCCAAAGGGGTAGCAGATGGGCTTCTGTGGTGAAGATGTAATCCTCTATGTCAAAAATAATGTCTTCTTTATCAGCAAATAACAGGTATAGATATTTAAACATCTCAGCCAAGAAGAACGAATCCATTCTAAATTGAAAAGTCACAAATAAATATTTAAAAATCCAAATATCAACTATAGATTGAATACAATTCAAACAGCCAAAGAACTACAGAGTGACCCAACCTTTCACTGTCAAAATAACCTGGCCTCAAGTATATCACAAAGGCATAAACACCAGAGGAGCTGCCTACCTCAAAGGCACAATAATCTTATCAAAAATTGGCACTAGTCTTTCTACTATGGAGAATCAACAGCACAAAGGCAATTCAGATGAAGTTTCAAGAAATGTTAACACATGGATAAGCACGTCACCTAAATGACGTTTGTTACGCAGGCATGCAAGTGATGAAGAAGGCTTTAAAAGGGAAAGAAATCATTTATGAAAAGTTCCGTGGAAATGAACACACAGTCACAGGGCTGTAAGCACAGCTTTGTAACTATTTATCTCCCAAACTGAGCATTTATCTATTTACTCACATGGTTGAGGGGCAATTACAAGGGGAACAGTGCACATGCCTCTACAGGTAGTTTAATGTTACATTTTAAAGAGAAATTTAAATAAAATGACGTCAGAAAGAGTATAGGGAGCAGGTGGAATTGCGACATCAAATGTAAGTCAATTTACTACCTCCCACAACAAAGCACCCAAGCTTTGACGATAACAAATGACTGTAGTCTACTTAACAGGTTGTGCAGTATGAGTCTAGCCTAGCTCAATCCCTGGCACATCATAGGCCCTCAATAGATGTTCAGGAAATTGAATGCAAGTTGAAAGAGTGTTACTAAAAGTGGATGGGAGTGGTAAAGAACCAGGCTTTGAAGATGAAGCTCCTCTGCTACAGGTCTCTAGCCACTGGGACATTACCTATAGACTGGCTTCTGTTTCCTGTTCCGCAAGGGGAACAAAATGCACACTTATGAATTCAATTACAGCCACAGCTCTACCTTTCACTATATCTGAGCGACCAGGTGTGCATGGGCTACGCAGACGTGTGCTGTATGTGCACATGGAGCTGAGGCTGATCCCTGGTGCCTGTGCACGTGGGGCTGAGGCTGACCTCGGGTGCCTGTGCACGTGGGGCTGAGGCTGACCTCAGGTGCCTGTGCACGTGGGGCTGAGGCTGACCTCAGGTGCCTTCTATCAGCCTCCACCTCATTTTCTGAGACAGTGTTTCAAGGCACCTGGAACTAGTCAATCTGCCACACCGGGTGGCCACTGAGCTCCGGGCATCCTGCTTCTGCCCCTGCAACTCTGGGGTTACAGTCACAAGTGAACATGCCTGACTTTTTATGTGGGTGCTTGGGAATTACACTCAAGTCCTCATGATGTGCAGTAAGCACATGACCCACTGAGTCATCTCCTACTGTAACATCTGAAAACTTTGTGGCCCATTTTAGAAGCAAATTTTGTTAGAAAAAAACTGTCCTGTTAGTCTACACTACACTTATTATCCAGCCTTTTCTGAATGTCACTTTGAGAACTGCAGATTGGTGGGTAGATTAATCAGTAAGAACAGATACTGTGTGGATTCGTTTTGGCACATAATGGGTCTCACGAACAATTAGCCATAGATGTTTACTAGCCAAGTACAAAAACTGTATTTTGTGCTCTGTTGCTGAGGAGAGGGAATAAGTGCTTCTTTACCTGTCCTCGTGACTCCCAGTGCGAACATCCTTCATGGCAGCAAATCCACAAGGCACTCGAGCATACTTATTCAAATTTTCAATAAGTGTTTTTCCTACTTCAAGGTAGTAAGGATCTCCTGTAGCCTATTAAGAAGAAGAATAGAGACATAGCGTATATGTTACCATATACCCATTCACTTATCCAGTAATTTACTGAGAGCTTACTAGATGCCAGGCCTTGTGCTGGGCACTAGAATACATGTTACACAGGACACAGATTTGAAAATATACTACAGATTTGATTTATAGAATTCCTTAAACAACTGAAATAATAAACCCCAACCTTTACATTTCTGCATACTAAAAGAGCTCCCCGACTCAACGGAGGAGACCACTTCAGGATACAGATCATAAATAAAACTTCCCTTTAAAGAAATATTTATAGAAGTTCTTTTTTTTTTAAGTTTTCTTTTTTGTTCATCACCCCTCTTCTTTACAGCAGACATGTTTACAGTGTTCAGAAGGGGCTTACTAATAGCATAGTTGGGATCTCAATTTCCCATGTCTGGTGTTTGGAGATGTAGTTTCCATCCATGTTTTCAGAAGTACTTTTCGAAAGGCATCAAGTTTACAACAAATCTTACATCTTTGTATAGTTCTATAGGCTAAATGAATGCAAATAATGAAATATGCAACCATTATAACACTAAATACTAATTTTTATTATAAAAGCAAGAGAGCCAACAAAAAGTAGGGAAAGCCAGGAACGGTAAGTTATCTTACTTTATATAAGAAGTAGGTACTTTCTGCAAACTCTGGCCTTAGAGGATGCTGAGCCCAGTGGACCCTAAAATCTGTAGTAAATGCCTGTGAGAAGAACATATAAGTAAGCAAAAAAATGTGACTGAAAATGAAGCAAGCAGTTCTAGAGTACAAAGCAACATGTATAAAAGGTAAAAATAAATTAATACACAAGTCATGGTAAATTTTCATTCCTAATATGCTAACTATTGTTACTAATTCAATTTTAGAAAGACTGTTTAACCAAGCTTATGAGTTATTTATTGTGTGTCCATGTTCATGTATGTGTGTGTTCACGTATGTATGTGTGTGTTCGCGTATGTACGTGTGGAGGTCAACCCTGCATGTTGTTCCTTGGTGCTGTCCACCTTGCCTTTTGCAACAGGGTCTTGCTGGCCTGGGGCTTGCCAAGTAGGTTAGGGTGGCTGACCAGTGAGTCCCAGAGACTCACCTGTCTCTGCCTCCCCAGCTCTGGGTTTACAGGTGTGCACTACCATGGGGATTAAACTCAGGTCTTCATCCTTACATAGCAAGCACTTTACCAACTCAATCAGCTCCCCAGCCCTATTACCTTTTAAATAACCAACTGGACCAACAAGAAAATCAGAAAAACCCAGTAATGACACTTCATAATGGCAATAAATACATCCTACATTGTCTAATAACTGAGTTGTCCATTTGCTTCTTTCCTTTTCTCTCTGAATTAGTACTTCTGTGGTGTTCTGATTTCCTTTTAATTTCTTTAATTGACAAAATTGTGTTTATGATGTACAGCATACTTTTTCACATACCTACACACAGTGAAATGTTAAATCAAGTCAATGAATATGTTTTTATTTAACACCATTTTTGAAGGACACTTAAATTTTACTCTTCTATGTATTTCCTATTCTATTTTCATCTATGTATTTTCTAGTGCATGTATTTTCAAGTATGTATATTTTATTGTAGCCTGTTTTCTTTTATAATAACTTCAAATCTCAGTAAAATAAATCAAGGAATTCCTTTAAATTAAAATTGCCTATTTAAAATGCAATCATAGCAGCCAACAGTGCTCCTCTTATTTTATGTGGATGGGTGTTTTGTCTCTGCTGGGTCACCTAGCGCTGGGTTACAGATGGCTGTGAAAGGGCATGGGGTGCTGGGAACGGAGCCCCGGTCCTCTGGAAAGCAGCCGGTGTTCTTAAGCCATGAATCTCTTCAGTCCCAACAGGTGTTTTTTTTTTTTTTTTTTCGAAAAAAGAATAAAAAAAAATGTCATTTGTGATCAGTGTATTTAGTTGAAATCTCATGTGATTCAACAGGAATATGAGCTTTTGTAATAGGAAGCCTTGCACTTGAAGGCCAATAAAACTATACTTTCCAGAGCTAATGCCTTAGGAAACACCTATGTTAATAGAAAGCTTGGGTATTTCACAGAAAACAGAAAGAACAAGGCTATGAACATGTTACAAAATTTGTAAAGGTGTATTCTGGAAAGCCATAAAGCATGCCATCAGTATCTTTTAAAATCAGTGTTAGAATGAGGACCAGCAAGAAGGCTTAGCATGTCAGGAAGCTTGCCATGCAAGCCTGACAACCTGAGTTCAATCCCTGGAACTCACACACAAGTAAAAGGACAAAGAGTGACTATACAAATGTAGCCCTCTGATCTCCACATGGGCACTGTGGTATACGTACACTCTCCCATAGTCACCTGCTGTACACACACACATTCCCACACAATAACAATAAAGGTTTTTTTTGAATGTCAGAATGAGACATAATTGGGGCTGGGAATCTATGTCAGTGGTAGAGTACTTTCCTAGCATGTGCAAGGGCCTGGGTTTGTTCCCCATCAATGCACAAATGTTAAAAGAAGCCAGACAACAAGGGGTGGTGGTAGTAATACTACAACAGCATGCATTAAAACAGGCTGAGAAACAGTTAAAATTGGGCTTTTCTTTACAGCAGGATCATCATTATCTTAAACTAGACCGCCCAACACACAAAAAGGCAAAAAGATAAAAATCAATTTAAAGGAGTAACCACATCTTAAGGATGACATTTTCTATCTTTAAATTAGAAATTATATATAGATATAGGTGTGTGTGTGTGTGTGTGCATGTGAAGGAGAATTTCAAATATCATTTACTTACCTCTGGTAGAAAATTGTGTTTTTTAATCACCTGGTATAACATTTCATGAGTTTCAATAGCAGGTCTAATGTCGCCCTTTAAAACCTAGAAGTCAACAACAAAATCACTTAGTATAAAGCATGAGCTATTTTCATCTATAACCATCCCATTACAAGGTTGGTACAACCTTGAAATGATAACTTTATCATTTGATTTTAGAGACCACTAATGCACTTAATTAAAATAATTTATCCTAATATTAAGAAATGGGTTTCCTTACCTGCAAACCTGGAAAAAAGGCAAGCAATGAATCCATCCAGGTCCGAGCATTCAGCATTGGTTTATGAATATGTACATCAAGTAGGAGAGGCGGCTGGCTAATATACCTCATTATGGCATCATAATGCTGAAAGACCATAACAAAATGTTCATGAAAGTAGATGTAAAAAAATACCATATGGCACAGTAAAGAAATGAAGTGTAAATATATGTAGATATATAAATTCCCTATATGTCAATTGATTATATGAGTATTTAGATGGAAAGAAATTATATATATATCACTATAGATTGTCTCAGTCAGATACAGAAGTGTGGGTATAGTTCAATGGAAGAACATCTAGCATGCCAAGGTTTCAAACCTATGTACTATATGGGTGTGCGCACACACACACACAGATCACAATTTACACAAATATCTACCAATATGATGATCTGATTTAAAGAAAACGAGGCTAGGTGCAGTGGTAAGTGCCCACAATGCCAGTACTAGGAGGCTGAGGTATGAGGAAAGAGTTCAAAGGTATCCTAGGCTACATACAAGATCCTTTATCTTTAGAAGGCAGAATACTAAAGACAACAATTAATAAGAGACCTCCTGGGGCTGGGCAGATCCATCACTCAGTAAGGTGCTTGCGGCAAAGCATGAGAACATGAGTTCGGATACCCAGCACTCATAGGAGAAAGCCAGGTGCAACAGTATTCTCAATCCCAGTACTAAAGGCAGAGATCCCTAGGGCTTGCCGGCCCAGTCAGTCACGGCAAACTGGGGAACTGTAGGTTTGCTGAGGAGCTTCTGTGTCAATAAAGGAAGGCATACAACAACTGAAGACAACATTCAACATAACTTCTGGCCTCAGCACACATGCACACACACTTGTGCACATATGAACACACATACACAGCAAAAGTGGGGATAGGGTCTTCTGAGAGAAACAGATCTGAACATCTCTAGCTAATATGTGATCAGCTCATGGTTACGATGCTGTGTGGCCCAGTGGTGCTCTCTGGGCCCCTTGGAACAAAATCACAGCTTCCATCTTACAGTTTTGTTTTGTTTTGTTTTGTTCTTTATCTAAGAAGTGTGGTTCCCTTCTCAGCTAACACAATATTCTGATATTCACTACTAATAAACTAATGTGCATGATCAATCACTACTGCCACTCTTATGGTCTGACAGTTCTGCTTTTCTGTTGTGGAATTTCCTTTTCCCCTTATTTTATTTAACTGCTTCTCTTATATAAGTATTGGCTTTGAAAACAGGACAGGTTGTATTAATGAGTCAATAAAAAGTTACCTGTTCTAATTCATTTCTAATAAGAAAAAAAATCTATCAGCAAATAATATATGTAGACAGTTTTTTTTTAGTGTTCAAAAACTTACCAGGACTTAAACTTTATTTATTCTTATTGTATGTGCATGTTTGAGTGCCTTCATGCCACACTGTGTACCACGTGCATGCCTGGTGCCTGCAAAGTCAGACACAGGATCGCCTGGAAGTGGAGTTAAGGGGGTTGTGAGCTGCCATGGGGTACTGGGAACTAAACCCAGTCCTCTGCAAAAGCAGCAAATGCTCTCAACCACTAAGACAGCTCTCCAGCCCCAATTTAACAGGACTTTAAATAAGCTGTTTTGCTGGCTCATCCTGTATGTAATCACTATTATTGACAATATGCCACGTATTTGGCCATGTTCTAATCACTCTTCCCAAACACCTGGGAAAAAAAGCACTAGTATTCCCATTTTGTAGATAAGCAATAATGGTAACCCACTCCAAATTCACACAACCAGTATGTAGTCCAGACAGGATGCAAACCAAGATCTCTCTCCTACTTTTAACTACAATATCAAAACACATCATATACTAATGTGGGTGAACTGATGGGTGGGCAAAAACAAAAAGGCAAATTGTGTTGAAATGATCATAGTGACACAGCTAATCAATTTGCTACATTTGCCTTAGTTTGCCTCAGTTACAAAAGCAACCATGATGAGACCAACCACCTCCTTTCCCAAAGCTTCTCTGTGGCTCTTGTGGTCCAGTCTCAAGACACCCACTTTTGAAATGAATGCATACTACCCAAACCCTGCTTGTCTGGTATGATCAAAGACAAGGCCAAACTTGCAACATTTCAAATCAAATAAAACTGAACCCAGAAGTGAGCGCTAACTGAATCTCACTCCAGTAACTGCCCATGCACTGGATCACATGCTGCCAGATTCAGACATTTTCTGATAAGAGATCAGAAGAAAACTTCTTGGAGTGCATTTTACTTGCACATTGCCCTGTCCAACATCAGAGAGTGCTAACAAAGTACTACAACATATTTAAAGATAAACTTTGAAGGACTTCATTTAGGTTAAGTTTGCATCAATCTTGAACTCAAATGAAATTAGCTACAAAATTAATAGAAAAATAAATCAACTTACAGTATTAAATCTTTCCAGAAAACTGTCATCTCCAAGCAAGACATAGGCTTTCAACAGATACTCATAATATGAATCAATGCCTGCTCCAACTCCACTATCTACAAGAAATACATATAAATGTGGTCCTTTATTAGACATGTCTGAAAAGTCAGAGGGTACAAATGAGGACAATAGTAAAGCAGAATGAAAATTACATGCTAGCATGAAGCTTTAACATAAAAACAGTACACCTATAAAAAATATAGCTCTATTTGCTATATGAATAACAGCTCCCTTGCTACAAAAAGTTTTTTAAAAGTTGCTATATGAAATTGGTTACAATTTTTTTTACTTAGAAAAATTATATCAGCATGTCTAAGCTATATGGAGGACAAGTTAACAGTGACTTAGCTAACACAAACTAAAAAACTGAACTCTGTTTAAAAAAAGAAAAAAGAAATCAAGTGTTAGCAATTAAAAGCAAACATGTTAAATTTAAAAGGCCCAAAAAGTGCTGAAAGGAAAAAAAGAAAACTTACACCTAAAATTGTAACAACATGTTTTAAGTTTTTCTTTGTCTTTGATATTTATAATCTTCCAGAAAGAAAGAACAGATCACATATTAGGACACAGTAATAAAAACAATATCACATTTCTAACAGGATGTTTGAAAACAAGAGTTGCCTTTTAAAATTTTGATAGAAAGTAACTTAAACCAAGAATCATGCACAGGTAAGCCATTACTCCAATATTAAACAACTATTAGGGAAACACAGCTTCGGTACTCAGGGAAAGCTACTGCAAATAGTTCTGGATGAAGTATAATCATCTATATTATCTGTACAACACTGGTTTCAAGACTGCTGGGGATGCCAGAATCCAAAGATGCTCAACTACCATTTTAATGGTGCAAAGTGGTACAGCCTCATGTGTTTTGAGCCATCTCCAAATTCATTTTAATACAGAGCACAATGCTATATATATATATGCTTCTTATACTGCATTGTTTATAGGCGGTAAGTCTGTATGTTTAGAATGGATGCATCCCCCCCCCCATAAATTTTTCCACATACAGGTGACTGAATAGGTGAAGGAAACCCACACATACAGAGACTAGTTAATTAAGAGACAATTCATCATTTAAGTGATAAATGAAGTGCAAGTAACTAAATACCTCAATGAAGTTTGCTATTATGTAAATAGTGAGGGAGGGAGCCAAGGAGGAGAGAGTGGGAGAAAGAGAATAAGCCCAGAGGAAAACAGAAACACTATATAATCAGTCAGAACTACATATTGATATAACCGAAAAGGGCCGGGGAGGAAGAACAAAGGGTAAGAGAGTGCACTCTTTTTAGAGACAGGTATCAATCAAAAATAAAAGAATGAAAAAAACAGAAAAAATGCAACATACTGAAATAACATAAATACTACAAGCCTACATGTATGAAAACATCAACAGATTAAATATGAAAGCAGATATACTCCATCTAGATATGTGCAAGTTTTATAGATGACACATTTACAGCATAAGCACCTGCAAGAAGATAAAGTAGGAGGATGGAGAGAGGTGTACCTGACAAACCCTGCAAGAAAAGGTGGAGATAAAGGACTTGATCAAGAGGCTCACTACATAGTGTGGCAGGGGTCAGCAAGAAGAGCCAGCAATCTAAAACGAATGCATCCACCATGCCCAATGGAATAAATACAGAGCAAAAATGGAATGACAGAAAAATTACTACTAGAAATCATCTACTTTAATCCTTGACAGGTCAAGCAAACAGAAAATCAGTGGGTTCTCTACACTGATAATTGAGTGCAAATGTAACTTAGTCCAGCCACTATGAAACTCAGTACGGATTTTAAAATTTTGAAGATTCCAGTCTTCTGACCAGAGGAAAATATCTTTCCCTTAACAGTCTCCTCTCTGAAGAGGCAATCCTAAAATCATTTCATAGACAGCTGAGACTGGAGACCAGATAAAGCCCACTTTCACCATGAACACCCAGAGATCCACTTCCAAAGCTGTTCACAGAAGGGATGAGTGTCTGGACTGGAGATCCGGTCCCACCCCTGTGGACACTCTACAAGATAGAGCTCCCTTCTGATACTTCCTGGTCAGAAATCCAAGGGCGTGTCTAGAAATGCTGCTTTGGGTTTCTTGTCCTGAGTTGCCTGTGCATAATCCAGTTGGGTTGGTCAATCACCCAGTGAAGGCACCACCCCTTATGAAAGCTGATTTGCCTTAAGCCATGCTAAAGAGATGGGAGGAATAATTAGTCCTTTAATGAGATAATGTGCCCTTCCCAGAATTCCTGCCTTCTGTACAGCACCACAGTCAGCTGTGTAAGTGTGCCTGCTTTCAAGTTCCTTTTCTTCTATCTCTTGAAGCATGCCTAACACTTTAGGCTTCATTCTTTCTCTAAAGCTCCCCTCTCCACCATCTGGCTGCTTGTCTGTCATGAGGCTGACCTCCATGTTGGCTTAAATCAAACAGCATAGCTTTTCCTCTTTCCTTTGAAAAATCATCCTCCAAGCAGCTGCTAAGATTTGCAGCTTGTCTGCCCTGGGTTTTTCTTTTAAACTCTAATTAAATTGTCAAAGAAAGAAAGGGGGAGAGGAAGGGAGGGAGGGTGGGAGGGAGGGAGGGAGTCAGAAGAAGGGAGGGAGGAGGAGGGAGGGAGGAGGAGGGAGGGAAGGAGGGAAGGAGGGAGGTGGAGGGAGACAGAGGAAGGGAGGGAGGGAAAGAAAACCTTAAAAATAGGACTACCATATGATCCTGCTATACCTCTCCTGGGTATATATCTGAAGGAATCAAAGTTGGCAGAGAAAAGTAAAAGCTTTGTACTCATATTTACTGCAGCACTATTTACAATGGCCAAGCTATAGAATCAGCCTGGGTGTTCAAAAATGAACAGTAAAGAAAATCTTCAGTCACAAAGATTTAATTTATGCTGCGTGGTAGTTTGAGTAACAATGACTGGCCCCCCATAGGCTCATATGTTTGAATGATTAATCATCAGGGTGTGGCACTATTTGAGAAAGACTGGAGACTGTGACCTTGTTAGAGTAGGTGTCATCTTCTTGGAGGAAGTATGCCACTGGGGATGGGCCTTTATGTTTCAAAAGCCCTTGCCAGATCCATTGTCTCTTTCTCCCTGCTGCCTGGGGATCAGGATGTTCAACTCTCACCTATTTCTCTGTCTGTGCAATTCCATATTCCCCACCATGGGGATGATGGACTAAGCCTCAGAAACTGTAATCAAAGCCCTTAATTAACTTTAACAAGAGCTGCCTTAGACATGCTGTCTCTTCACAGAACAGTGACTGAGGCATGCTGTTTAGAAACAGGGGTCGTATGTTTTCTATCGCATGTGGATATCAGCTGTGCAGAGGGAGCAGAAGAGGACCCTGAAAGTAAAAAGGAGACTATTATGGACACAGAGAGGAAAGAGGGAGAAGGGATAGGAGAGATGGAGTAAACATGATCCTGTATATGCACATGAAAATGTCATGATGAAGCCCATTATTCTGTGCAATTAATATGCACAAATAAAACAAAAAAATTAACTGAGAAAACTAGCATGTACAGAACTCTATAAACAAAAATTGCAAAAAAAAATTCTTCCTCAAATGCATAAGAAACATTTCCAAAAACTGTCCATGTTTTAGGACAAAAAGAATACTTCAATAAATTTTAGAGTAGGTACTACCATATATATACTGAATCAAAAATACAATAAAAAATTGCAAAGTGAAAACACTGCTGAATCCTTCAAAATGGGAAAAATGTGTCTCATATTACAAACACCAATCAACTTCATATAGTCAAACAAATTTCAATTTTAGTAATAAAAACTTGAAATTATTGCTAACATATTAAGGAGACGCTCTTAAAATAGGAATGTGACATTATATACTAAAAAGAACCTAAAGGGAAAGCACAAGCCATAACTGGAGGAAGACACACAGAAGACAGCACACCACTCATGAATAAAGACAGCTTGACAATTTTAAAAATCACACTCTAACCCAAAAGCATATGATTTTTTTTAACTTTGTACACTTCTTTTTTTGTTTTGTTTTTTTTTAAGATTTATTTATTTATTACATATGCAGTGTTCTGCCTACATGCCAGAAGAGGGCACCAGATTGAATTGTAGATGGTTGTGAGCCACCATGTGGTTGCTGGGATTGAACTCAGGACCTCTGGAAGAGCAGTCAGTGCTCTTAACCTCTGAGCCATCTCTCCAGCCCCAAAAGCATATGATTTTAACACAAGAGAACAGGGCTGGGGATGTAGCTCAATGGTAGATCATTTGCCTAAGTAGGGTGAGGACTTGGGTTTGATTTCCTCAAACAAACAAACAAAACCTACATAGAATGTTGTTTTGATCACATTAGCAAAATCCCTGAAAACAACTTAAGTGTCCATAAGCTGGTCTATTATTGTAGCATTCAAAAGCTGTGAGTTGTCACACAGCAATAAGGATGAGTCTTAGTAAAACAGTGTTAAGTGAAAAAGTGTCAAAGGTACACACAGTGTGTTATTCTTTAATGAAGCTAAGACAAAACAAAAATACTTTTTAGGATAAATGAAAAATTTTATTAACAGAAAAGCAAAACAACAATCAATATAAAAATAATGGCTTCTTCACTTGGGAGGGAGGAGAATCAAGGACCACATGTCACCCGACTGTGTCCAGAGATTACTCTTATGGGTGCTCCTTAGAGAGTACTTATTACTAAAAAGGACTAATTAAGATGGTTGTACCTGGACCAGCGATCATGTCACATCAGGAATTACAATGAATCCTGGATGATTATATTTTTTTTAACATAAAGTGGACTAAAGATGATTTAAGATCTTTTAAAAAATCAAGAAAAATTGCAGAATTATGAAGTTCATGAACCATTTAAACAAAACTTAGAAAAACTTGTACAATAATAAATATAAGCATTACATTTATTTTATTTGCCAGATTAATAATTTTATTTATTTATTTAAGTGCAGGTTAATTACTTTTTATACACAAACAAGATAAGCCTGGGTGTATCAACCACTCCAGGGTAGGTCTCAAATGTTCAGGAGTAGCTGACCAACAAATAATGGACTACACAGCTTTTATGTACTTTTATTTGGTTACAGGTTTTTTCTTTCTTTCTTTTTGGGTGCTGTTGTATTTTGTTTTCTAGCTTTTGTTGTAGTCTTGGATTTTTGGTTTGTTTTTTGAGAAAGAACTTAAAGTTGGGCGAGTAGGGAGGAGAGAGGATCTAGAAGAACTTGGGGAAAGAGAAGAATATGATCAAAATTATAATTGTTTTTAATAATAAAAATACAAACAGAGAAGAAAATTATTCAAGTTCAACAGTGTAAAGATAGATACACATTACACATGTATGTGTGACATAGGAATAGCAATGGCATGTTTGTATGTGGGTGCATACCTCCATAACTGCTTCCTGCCCACCTGTCTTTGGGGTCTAGAAGATTAACAATGCAGATCCTGCTAGCTCTTGGCTACAGACTACTTATGTAGCATGTCTATGACAGCAATCATTTACAGCTCTCAGGAGAGTTTATGAGACGCATCTCCGCTTTCACAGCTCCCGGGAGCTCTCCAGACATGAGACCCTGGCACTACTCTCTACTCTTTAGAATATTACAATGTGTACATTTTGTATAAATTGTGTTATTAAATATTCTTCGCAATGAAAAAAGAAAAGGTCATCTGAATGAGGTAACCAGACTTGAATACATCAAATGAAACTATGGTTTGTGTTCATTCAGATGCGGATGTTAGCTACCAAGCTTTCCAGAGCAGGCTATGACCCATATAGCCACGGTGTTGGGCACAGACTAAGGGCCTGGGTGAAGAAAGGGGAAAGGGAGTAGATAGTTATGGATGAGTGGAAGATGCAGGATGCTGAAATGGAAGGATCAGATGGAGAGAGGGACAGAATAGGGAGATAACGCAGGAATACAGGAAAGAACAAAAGAGGAAAACTTATATACTATTAAATATAAACATTATTCTAATTGTCATGGATTGATAATTACATAATTTTTATTGATTTAAATATAGGTAATTACTTTTATTTATACACAAGGTAAGCCTTTTAGAAAACAGAAACATAAGAGATAACTTCTTTAAGAACATTTCAGAATATTTCCATTCTTCGGTGCTTGTCTTAAAGGGGAGTTTTAAAACATAAAATATTCTTCATATGATACCATATTTTATTCGCTCATAACATTGTTATGCTTCTTTCCCTAATTCCAATTAACTTTAAAAACTTACTACCGCAATACTTAGAATATGTTATTATCACGTAATTCTGTTTTCCAGTATTGCCAGTAAATATGTGATGAGTATCTTTGGAAAAAAATTCCCTGTGGTTCATACTATTTCCTTAGGCTAGATTCCAGAAGTCAAGTTATTAAACAGAAGAACTAATACCATCTCAGTGACATCTCACAGGAAGTATGAAGTGCGCATACCCAGGACGGTCCTCGGGACTCCAAGTTAACTCATTAACCTTCATGGTGACTCTGCAGTTGCACTAATGCCTCATCTTACAGACATGGATTCAGAGACAAACACAAGTTACATAATTTGTTCAAGATCACACAGCTTAAATTCCAACAGTAAGACTTCAGGGTCTATGTTCCACTGCATGTCTAGAGGTAGAACATACACACAGAGGCAGAGAGGGGAGACTGTAATAACATTAGTAAACATATCCTCTAAACTGTGAAGTGATCCCTGAGTCCTCAAAGAAATCTATTCCTGTGTCTCATTTCTCCCTGCGCATGCTAACACTATATGACCAGTGCATGAAACAATGCTACGTCGGTTATTTCACAAAGGAAAACGCTATATTTACCAACCATCCTGAGGATGTGAAGGTCTAGGTTTAAAGCCCAGCTGCATACCTTTGCGCACCCAGTCTCCAGTGTGAATATTGATAGTCACGCCTACTAAATTGCTACTCCGTTGTCTTTTTTCCCAGAGAAAATCAAGAGCTTTTCTTGCATATTCCTACAATTAAAAAACAAAAGCATACTTGACGAACTTTGTCTCTGGCAAAGAAGGCGAAATCTATAAATCAAAGATTCATAGAATCCTTTAAGATTCTAAACTCTAAAATTCTTAAGATAATCACGTATAAATTTCCTTAAAATCTTGCCTTGGCTCTTTTTCAGCCACTTCAGATTAAGAGACTTCACTTGGAGAATTTCCACGGCATTTACCCTTGTAACATGGCTCACATCCATACATGGATTATTATATTAACTGACATAATTAAATGCACTTGTCATAACAATTATTACCAACTAAGTGCAAAGTGGGAATCTCCTAAGGTACTCTCACTTAACAAACTTGAAGAAAACTCACAGCTGATGTGCTATCTTTGAAAGCCATTGCAAATTATTTTAAGTGACTCATAATTTTATTAGTGAAAAATTAGCAAATCAACTAGGCTACTGAGGACTTATTTGTATATTAATGTGCATATACATATAAAACACACGTATGTATATATAAAATTATAATCTTATGACCACTTGTTTAATTTATTTTTACCCACTGGATATTAAATTGAAATTATTTCTTATCAAATTCTTAGCTTTGGATAAAAAGATGTTATAAATAGAATAGCAAATGATTTCTACTGGTAAAACTCTAAATTAATTTTAGGGCATGAACTTACCAAGTATTACAAGCAAAAAAATCATTAAACCTAACTTGTTACTTTGTAGGCTTGGCAACAGAATGTGCAAATCATCTACAATCTTACTGCAAATGATGCATTATAATTATATTTTAACAAACTAGACCACAACTATGACTAAGTGGTGAATTTTCAAATCTGAAAAGCATGATACTGATTATATTTCCCTATTTCTATGTTATGCTTTAAAAAAGGAACAGTAAAATTACAGATTTAAACAAAGCTTAAAATTGAATTATAGGACCCTAATACAAGAACTCTGATTTCTTGTATATTGGTCTCCATATATCAGGGTCATCAAAGTTTTTCTGACAAGGGACAGACAGAAAATAGTTGAGGCATTGTGGGTCATACTGCTATTTATTGGTCGGTCACAATTTCTCATATAGTGGAGAGACACAGAAATAAGTGAGTGAGCGTAGCTGTGGTTTCACATCATTTTTAAAAGAAAATTGACTGCAGCTCAAAGCCTGCGACAATGATGTTCTGCCAAAGGCATACTAGAAGGTTTTTAAAGTCATGGGTTTTTTTCCCCAACAGATTTATAGAAAAACAGAATAGGCAATGGAAAGAGTAAAGAGATGGACTCTAAACCCAACTCCAATTGTTGACCCATGGACTGCAGACTTGCTAACTGAGGCTCATTTTTGCCTATAAATGCATCAATATTTCAGATTAACAATTTACTATTTAATTAAATATATTAAACATCTAATTAATATATATTAAAACATATGTACAAGTACCTATACTGTTTAATGAAGGAAAGCTACCGACAATAAGGTATATTTTAAAATTTAAAGTTAAAATATTAATCAATCACAGCTGATAAATCTGTCCTCAAGCCATATGAATGTACAGGCATCCGTTTACACCCAGACAAGCACAGCACAGGGTCTCCTTGCTGACTCTGTTCACACCCTTAGCCAGTATCTGCAATGGTGCTATGTGTTCCCTACTTCTTCTCTCTCCATGTGACCATCTTATGACTTAAAAAAAACCACCTAAGTCACACATCTAAGAAAGTGGGCATTTAAGTAACACTTGCATTCCAATGATAATTAAATTACAGCAAATAGTTACATTAGATTTTTTAAAATATAAGACAGAACTAGACCCCAATAAAATATCTGGGGTGATACAGGTTTTTTGGATCATAGCTTATACACAAAAATTTCACTATAAGTTCAAATTATTTGTGAAGGTTTCAGAAATACAACCAACCATTTGGAAGTCTAACAAATAAAATACAAATACATGGACATTTTTGCTACCTAGAATTCATCAAATTTGCATAATGTAGTTAAACAATCTTCCAAGAAGAAAGCTAAAATTTTATTTTATGGTCTGTAAACAAAAGGCAAACTTACATTTAATACAGCTGCTTCACAATGCCTGTAACACTAAAATTTGATTAAAAGTACATTAAAGCAACAGTAATGCTACGATGGTGAGTCCTAATTCTCAGCTAAAGGAAACAAACAGAAAGTTAGCTCTTCCTAAACCCCAGATGAAAGCCATGAAAGCAAACCTCAAATATTGTTGCTCCTGTGAAACGACTCAATGCAGCAAACTCTAGGATCAAGGTCCCCGCACAGGCTGTACAGGTGTCTGTCTCAGTTCCCGTCCGGGCTTCTGGCTTTCTGATGCCAAACTTTAAATTAATCTACACACAATGAGAATGTTACCATGAGTAACTACCAAGAGACAAATCATCAATCACTGTCAAACAAGACTATCAGATTATGAAAATAATTATTGAAGTGAATGAACACTGAACTCAACCTGAGGCTCTCTATAGCTTTCCAATGAACATCTAGGAAAATAAATTCTGAGCATACAGAATTCATGGGGTAAATAAGTTCTCATTTATTTTCCTTCTTGATGATGTAATAATGCAATATCATTATAACAATATAATAGTTAAAAGGGTAGCTCAGCTTTAGGAGAAATTAAGTTTGACAACTTATGAAACAAGTACAATGTTAAACAGTTCGTAGAGAAAAACTTGACTATAATGGTATATATTTAGAAGAGATTAAAATTTTGTTTATAGGCTTTCATAAATAATTTATTCTTTGACAATTTCATACACGTATATAATACATTTGCCACAGTCATTACTCCACCCTGATTCTCTTTCCCCCATGAAGTCCTCTTCCCACTATCATTCTTTTATTACATTCATTATTATTGTCTGTGGAGGGACATATGTGCATGCCACATCATGCATGTGGCAGTCATAAGACAACTTGGGGGAGTCAGATCTCTCCTTCCACCAAGTGGATCCTGGGGATCAAACTCAGGTTGTCAGGCTTAATGACAGGAGCCTTTATGAGCACCGAATCATCTCACTACTCGCTATCATGTCTTTTCATTTTTGTTCTGTGACTCACTGAGTTTAACTAGGATTTCCTCCATGAGTACAGAACTATCCAGTGGAGCACGGGGAACTCCCCCGTGGCTACAACACTGAGGACATTGACTCCCCACCTCCAGTCCCCTAATCAACATTTATTATCTACTATATGGTAGATATTATAATAAGATACAAAGAAATATATCTTTGCCTTCAAGGAGCTTAAAAGCCAAACAGAATAAATAGGATAGGTATGAAAATAGAGAATTAATAATAATGGAAAGTCACAAATAAGTGCAAAAAAATCAAGGATAATATTTTAAAAAAATGCTAAAACCAAGGAGATTAAAACATCCCTGGGATGGGTGTAACTGCAAATTAAGAAAGGTGGCTGATCAGAACATGGGCCCTAAAAGAGAACCTATTACTGCCACTTTCCTAGACCAGTATAACTCCCAACTGCATTCTAAGTGCTTATCCTTACCCCACAAACAAGCACAGCTCTCACTCTCATCACAGAAGCTCTTTCTGCAGCAGATGGAGACCACACAGCAACCACAACTGGTCAAAATGGGCCGTGGGGTGCCCAGACCCAGCTGATGAATCTACAACACAACCCCTACAGCAAAGGTTCAGGGAACATCGCCAAAGAGGGGCTGGAAAGACTGGAAGAGCCAGAAGACGAGGAAGTCTGCTGTGAGACAGAGTCTTCTATATATGACAGGGAGGGAAGCTACACCCCTGAAATCTCAAAAATGCAGCTGCCTAAACAAGACCCACACATCTGCTGACATTCCAACACAGACTCAAAAAGTCCCACAAGGCCACACCCCTAGTTGGAGAAGAGCAGCTGAGGGAAGTTATTCAATCCCAGTGGTCAGCCCTAAACAAATACACGTACGAACAACACTAAATGGACTCAACAGGCTCGCTCTCTCTATGCAAGAATAACTTAAGAGGTCACGAATTTGAGAGGGTGTTGATGGCCATTAGAGGAGCTGCAGAGAGAGAGGTAGAAATGATGTAAAAACAGTACTCAGGTGTGAAATTCTCAAAAAAATTAAGAAAAAGATTAGCTGGGCATTGGTCCTTAGTCCCAGCATTCTGCAGGCAGAGGCAGGTGGATCTCTGTGAGTTCAAAGTCAGCCTGGTCTACAGGTCTAGTTTCAGAACAGCCAGAGCTACACAGAGAAACCCTGTCTCAGGAAGAAAAAGATAATTAAGTCCAGGTCATAATCAAACAATAATATTTAGCTAAGAATTAGCTTTAAAGATTTAATTAACTTTGAATAAATGGTATTACAAAGTATGGATTAGGTTTATACATGAGTTTTTAATATGACCATGACGGCCACTGCACTCAGGAACTCACAGCAGCTATAGTCACCTGAACAAGACTGGGCCTGTCAAAATTTCATCATGCGGATGTTGACAGGTCCACACTCCAGTAAACAATCTCCTACCCACACTCATAGAAACAACCTTAATTAAACCTGGTGGGACATGCATGCATGAGTGTCACAATTTCACTTGTTGAGAAAAAGAAATATTTCAGCAGAAGAGATGGGGGAGTAGAGAAGGAAATTGGGATGAAAATGACAAAATTTCATTATATACATGTATGAAATTATCAAAGAAAAAATCATTACAGGCTGAGATGGAGCTGGGGTACAGCACTTGTCTAGATACAGGAGGCCCTACAGAAAGAAAAGGGGGTAAAGACCATGATATACTAAAATTGTGGAGAAATCAATGGACATGACCTCTGGTTTGAAAAGCACCTACCTGGGTCATGCTGCTGAATTTACCCAGTCAACAATGACTTCCTAACTACAGAAAATGAGTCCAGCTTGATTTAAACTCTCAGAGAAGCTATGCCAGGCAGTAGAGGTGGTAAGCTTAAAAGAATGCAATAAAAAAGTCCCTAGGGCTTGTGAGAGCACTATCTACTGCTGTGGGTGGAAAAGTAGTTTCACTGGGGTCTAGGAGAGCAGTCGTTTGAATGAGAATAGCCCCATAGGCTCACATTTGAATACTTGGCCCTCATTTGGAGGCACTATCTGGGAAGGATTAGGAGGATGGCCTTGTTGGAGAAGGCATGTCACAGGGCTGACTTATGAAGAGTCAAAACCTCCTGCCATCCCAGTGTGCTCTCTGCTGCCTGCCTGCAGTTTGGGACTGAGCTCTTGGTGTTCCTGCTGTCTATCATGCCATCACTCAGACATCACGGACTTTAACCCTTTGAAGCCATAAGCCTAACTAAACCCTTTCTTTTATGTGACCCTGGCCCTGGTGTTTTGTACAATAGAAAAGTAACTAAGGATTATTAGGGAACACTAGACAGTCTACTGCTAAGCTATAAAGATTTCTCAATGTTAAGGAACAGTGGAGCAGGGAAAATGCAACAGTTTTGAATACAATTCAATAAAAATATGTTTAAGTAATACTATTTTTACAAGTGCTCTGAATAATACATCTGAGAAAAGAATACCCACATTAAAATATAGCAGCTTATGAATGAAATTAAATGTTTTAATAGCACAGCATCAAAATGAAAGGGAAAGTGACAGACCTGTGTCTGACTTGGACAAATGGGACAGAAGTGGTGTTAATACAGAATGAGGTTGGTCAGGAGAAAGTTCACTCCATCCTTAGTGGCTTCCCTCCCCTCTGCTTTAAAGATAAAATTTTCTGGGAGGACAGAACAATCCATAGCTCCCTTGACCGACTCTACTGCCAGGTCTCCTTAGAACCAGCAAAGAAGGAACCCCAGAGCAAGTGACCCACACCGCAGCCTCCTCCTCCTTAATCTGCCCCACGACAGGCCGTGAGGGTCACACCCAGACACAGCCCTCCTTCTTTTCTTAGGATTTATCGCACTGCCCACTGCACGGTGCCTGCTCCTGGATCTGAACACCGTCCTTCTCACCAGCTCCACCTCCTCCTCAGCCTCGCCGCCTAGGAGAGAGTACCACTTCCTACTCTCACAGCACTTCAGCACCAACAACTCTGGCCCACACTGCAGTCTGCCTCCTCCTGCAGCATCGTCTAGACTGACACACTAACGCTGAGGAAAGCTTATGCTAATCTAATGTTCACGCAGCTCAACTCTAAGCTAGCCAACACATCAGCATAACTTTGCTGCCAGCTTTTTCCAGGCTCACGTGGGAGAGGAACACCTCTGATCACAAGCATTCAGCCTGTAAACAACAAAGAAGTGTCAACAGAGTCCCATTTGTTCATAGTCACTTACTCGGGGATAAGGAAGGCCGCTGGTAGTGTTGAAAGCAGGTAAGAGTTTGTAGCCCAGCTGCTTTGCCATTTGGAGAAGTTCATCATTATACCACTGCATGTACTCGCCTTTTTCTTTCAGCATGATCGCCAGTGAGTGTCCACCTAAAAGACCCCTAGGATCACAGAGACAAAACATTACGCTTATTTACAAACTATACACAAAAGGGTGTGAACACCTGTCCCCTACAATTTGTAAACATAAGGAACGGCTACAGAATAAGGTAATTCTTTTTTACTGACTACACATTTTATGACAAACTATTATAATTACATAGCCAACATATTAAGAACAACAATATAACAAACCAACATTAGAGGTTAGAAAGAAGGCTCAGATCAGAGTTCAAATTCCAAAACACACTTAGGAGAAGCAGAGAACTGACTCCTTCCTACAAGCTGATCTGCATGCTCCTCCCCCCAAATATAGAAGCTATCATAAAGTACTTGACATTCTTAAGTATCTTTTTTTTTTTTAGTTACTCAAGATTTCTGGTTTTATTCCAGAATTTCACTGTTATGAGGCCAATTGTTGCAGCTTAAAATCTTCTTTATAGAACAAACTATATATATAAGGATGGAAAATGGCACAATCTTACTGAAAATCACAATTGCATATACATGAAACAAAGTCAAAAATCAATATACTTGTGAATTTAATATGTGTCGTGTGTTTAAATTCTTCAATCACAACTTAAGATACTTGCCCACCTACCCTCGCTGTGCCTAGCAGCTCAGTCACCTGCAAATCTCTATCTGGAGGTAGCTATCGATGCTACAGCATCACCAAGGATATTAGATTTGAAGCCTTTCAGCTCAAAGCTAACTTTTCACTTTGCCCAGGTACACACCAATGACCCAATACACAGCAATTTCTTATTACCAGTTGGTCACCGAAATCATCAGAACATACAACAACTGATACATTCTTAAGTATCTTACATTCTCTTAAACCAGAGAACATCCTAGACATCACATGTATTTTAACAAATGGGCTAAATGTTTTTAAAATGAATTTAAAGTTTTAATTTTATCAACATGAAATAACTGACTCTCATTATAATGTTTATAAATTAAAAACAGCTTTTACCTCATTAAAAGAATTAATAATCTTCAAGATGCTATCAAGGACTTCTTACATTTAATTGAAGAGTAACTCATTGCATGGAGAAGGGACAGAGAATTGCAAAAGCTATTAAACATAAACTTACCTACCATTGGGATGAATTAAGTTTATAATCTCACACTTTTAACCCTCAAGGGCATTTCTGACTGTCTGAGGAGCAAGCCTGTTAACTGACTCTCATCTGGCTTCTCTGCAGAGGTTCCTGGCTAACACTGGCCAATGCAGCCTCCTGGAAACCTCTGATGTAACTAGCAGGAAATGTATTCAACCTTTAATTCCTTCCCGGTCAGGGACCACCTGTGGTCTGAGTCTCTCCAAATACTGTGTGCGTTGCAGCATAATCCAAGATCATCCCCATGGCTGTTTCACAACACCCCAAATTTTATCTTTTTCACAGGGGAAGGTATTGAGACAGGGTCTACTCTAGGCTGGCATGGGACTTACTATGTGGTCAGGCTGATCTTAAAACTTCTTACTCCTGCCATACTTTCCAAGGGCCAGGATCACAAGCCTGAGCCACCATACCTGGAGTCCAAATTTTAACCTTTTTTTCTTTTTGTAAAATTTTATGTTTTGGAGTGTTTCAACTGCATGAATGTCTGTTCACCACATGCATGTAGCACCCTCAGAGGCCAGAAGAGGGCATCAGATCCCCTGTGACTAGACTTCCATTGGTAGTGAGTGGCCACTTGGGAGCTGGGAATTGCACCTGAATTTTCTGTAAGAGTAGCTAGTGCTCTTACCTGATGAGGCATCTCTCCAGCCCACCCGCACCCCAAATTTTATCTTTTACACAGAAACTTCTTTACTACCTTCAGGAAATAATAAGCCTGAAGCTTTCCCACCATTGCATACTTACCCTAGAACTCTGATGTTTGTTTCAAAGACTGACACAACTACATCATTATCTAAGTTGACATCTCTTAAAACTTTTCTCACTGCATCTTCAAATTCCTTAGTTTTGTTTAATACCTATGAGAAGAAAAGAACGAGATAAAAATCTTTTCTACCAAGTCAGGAAAAAAAATTATACTATGAATGAGATTAAAATCAATGTCAGCATACTTTACAATGTAGAAAAAATGATCCATACAAAATAGTACGTCCCTTAAGTATATTATAAAAATGTGATAATGTCTGAAACTGAAAAGTTGAGTACATCTTTCCACACTGACATGCTTTCAGGGCTGTAAAAGACCCATCAAAGGAATTCAGGCTGGACTCAATACAAGCTGACCATCTCTAAACCCAAAATCTGAATCCAAAATGCATCAATCTACAATTTTTAGGTTTTGAATATCTTGCTGGCACCATTCAAAATATTACAGATTTCAAGTATCTTAAGTATTCAAGCATTTTTGGATTGTTGGACTAGGAATGCCCAGGCTGTAAAGCCTATGACACATTCCAAAATACAAACTTCTAGAACCAAGTGATTCAGGTAAAAAGATTCTTCTTAATAGTTAGATGACGGGGAGGGATATATAGAGAACTTTTTCTTTTCCTACTTCTAGTTCTTCTTCCTCAAATATTTGTATACATGCATATATTGTCCACGGTCTACAGCTAGAGCCACGAGGTGCACTTGACGGGGATCTGACTTCTAAATCAGAACAAAGTAAACAGTCACCCTGCTCGTTGAGCACCATCTTAGAAACTAAGCTCTCTTGGGCTGTGAGATGGCTCAGTGGGTAAAGGCACCCACTGCCAACCCTGAGTGCCTGAATTTAATCCCTGAGACCATACGATAGAAGGAGAGAACCAACTCCTGCAAGTTGTACCACATAATGTGGTGCCTGCACCCACATACATACACACAAAATAAACAAATACATAAATATGTAACATAAGGAGTTGTCTACTCCAGAAGAAAGTACTGTCTCTACCTGACTGAGCCTAAGCCTCCACCCTATGGATGGATGTCCCACCTGCAAAAGAAGCAATGTAGTATATGGTAAAGGACAGGTCCTGGCTTGAGTTCTGATTCTTTTACTTCAGTCACGTGTGATTCAAATCAAGTTACTTCCAACTCTGAGCATATTCCTTCATCCATAAAGGAAGGAGGACTATTCTACAGAGCTGTTTTCTTGAATGTGATCATGAGTGTAAAGTGCTTGAACCAGACTGTCTGACTTAAGTGCTGACTGCCAAATGTTTAATATCATTGCTATTATAATCATGCGAGCCCAAACTCGTGACTCAACGGAAGCCTCAGTAGTTCTTGGAAGGAGCTCAATGAAAAGGGGTCACTGCCATTACAAAGGCAGCTTTCATTTTTCCATCTAGTAACATAGTTAAATGTGATTTAGATATTAGATGCAGTAGAAGTTTGTCTTTGACTGTTCAATCTTTGTGTTTGACAATACTTTGCAGTAATTTTTGAAATCTGATCTGATCCTAATAAGTATGAGAAATTCCCTAACTCAGGTAAAATTTAGGGCAGCCTGAAGCCAAAGTCAATGGGAACTCTTCTAATTTATGGCTATACTTCCCTCCTGAGGAACCCAGGAGCTTCTCCAAACACACACCGCAGGAGCACCAATGCCAAACTTCCAAAAAGAGGTTATCATTGCCCATGACTAGCTACATAATTAATTCTAACAGACTCACCACTTTATCTGTCTCTTTACCTTCTACTAAGTAACAAAAGGTGTTTCTAGGCCTCTACTTTCCCTCCATTGCTTCTAATCTGTTTCCATAACTATTGTCTTTTCAGAGTGCACCGTCTTCAGATGTAAAGGTGCAATGTTTTAGTGCCTGATTCTATGACAAAAAGTCAAACTAGTATTTTGAACATTTAAATTTAAAAATCAAACTATGGCAAGAGAAACTGACTTAACATATTATGCCACAAACAATAAAGATGGTTGGATTCTGTACACTAATCACTATAAGTGATATGCTCTGTTAGTATTTTCAAATGGCTAAATCACAAATTAAAAAAAAAACAATTTAAAAGGCAAATTTAATTAGCAATACTAATACTTGCATTGATAAAAACATACAAGATAATATCCCCACTCTAAAAGCAGGAAAACTTTTGAAAGTACTTTTCTCCAATTCTGTTTAAAATCAAAAGAAAATACTTGAGATAATGACTAAAAGTTCAAAATGAATTTGCTCATTTCCAATGCTATGGTGATCTGTACTTACTTTGGCTATTCCTACTTGAAAAGACTGAAATTAAATATTTTGTAAAGTAGTATTTCATTTATTGAGTGTGTATGCCTGTGTTTGTATGTAGGCACACATATGCCACAGTGTCCATGTCCAGGTCAGAGGACAATCTGCGTAAGTCCATTCTCTCCTTCCACCATGTGGGCCCTGCTAGTCAGGTTGTCCTGCTTGGTGAAAAACGCACCTCCTGAGTCATCTCACAAGCCCTTGATAACTTGTATTTCTAACTAGATCCCAAATAATGCTGTTATTACTAGTCCAGCATAGTCTCATCTTACCTTGAGTACTAATGCAAAACTCTTTAAAAAAGATATAATACCTTCATAATAATTTGTGGCTACCCAATAAGAGAAGTTGACAGATTTCTAAATGTAGGGACATCATGCAATGTAGAGACACCTTATCTCTTTTGAGGATATTTTATAAAACAATAATGATAACTAAAGTGCACAGTCGTGAAAATGAATTAAGACTTTAGAGAGAAATGAAAGGGAATGTGCTATCTGAAGGAATGAGGAAGAAATGCCAGCTCTCCTCTAGTGTTGTCACTCACTGTCCTTCCCTCCCCTCCCCTCCTAAAGAAGCCCTATGCCTCACTCAGCATGTTACACATAAATCACATCCCTCAGTCTCCTAGGTGACAGTTGAACCTTCCTGGAGACTGTACCGCTCCAGAACATACACTTATGTCTGCCAGGATGTTTTGTGTATCTTCTCTCTCTCTTCCCCTATGATACACAAAAACACCAGGGACCACTAAATCAAAAAATATAACATCTAACAGTATCTTTTTCATAGTTGTGAAAATGTAGTTTGTATTTTCTATTCATTTTTGCTAAGTGAAGTTGTGACTTTCAAAACACTAGCACAAAAAGAAAGATCTAAGCAATCCATTTTCAGCATGTCTATATTAACATCAGAGGGAAGTAGGACTAACCCTCACCAGAACAATCACAGGGCAGTAATCTGAGTGGGTATTTGTCTCTTTGAATGTCAGAGGTGCTTGCTAAGCTGCTATCACAGTGAGCTTTCTATTTCAAAATTAAGAATGTGCCAAAGGGGAAAATATAGAAAAGCTATCAGGAAGTAAAACTTCCTGCTACTTGAAAGATGTTTTTATCTTGTTTTATTTTTAATATTAATCAGCACTTGGAATAGTAACTTAAAGTACAGGATTAGCCCCTAAAGAAGACCCTCAAAGATGAAATGGTCTTAATGGCCTGACGGTAAAAACACTAGAAAGCCAGCATTCCAGAATCCTGGCATCTGGACCACAATCTGGCCCCTCTACCACCACAAACAACTCGAAAACTAATACTAATTAGCATAATCTCTATAGTATATGGTTGAAAAGGAGAGCCAAAAGTCCTGCTGGGAAAAACAATGTTTGCTTATGAGCACAGCATAAAAACTTTCAGCATCACGAGGCATACGATCATGGAACAAGAAGAGCAAAGCATTCTTCTAAATTACTTTCTTTCAAAAGCTTCAACCTCCTTACCCAAAGGTAGGGAGCCATGGGAGCTGACATCTTGATAAATTATTTAGTATCTCCACTATGCTACATGTAGCATTTGACAATAATTTGACATAACTCAACAATGTTATGTATTATGTAAATAAAGTTCAAGCTTTATCCAGAAGCAAAGATTTGAACATCTTAAATGCTTTCGGCTTCCATTCTATACACAGTAAGCTGATTATATTTATATTACTTGAATGTGAATATCATGAAAGCTATAAAACAAGTAATTCCAAGAAAAATGGAACTTACCACAAGAGTATCCAAAGAATCGATCAGTGTTAGGGAAAACCTAGGAAACAAATGTAACAAGATATATATATATAAAACACTAGAACTTAAAATGCTTCATCCATGACTGTGTAAGCAGAATTATCTACGCCCTATTGCAATTTCTAGTAAGCAGCTCCTCCATGTATCTACAGTGTAATGTGATCTATAAAATAGCCCAACAATCTGAAACATCCTAGTATCTTTGAGGATTCATTGAAACTTCATCGGCTCCTTTTAAAACAACAAAAAAACATTAAAGCTCAATGCTAGGGGTCCAATCCCATCATTATGAATAAATTAGTAATTAGCAATAATATATCACATGTATTTACAGCAGCACTTTAGAACATGATGATGCCCTCATGTACATTTTAAAGACTACATCAAAGTTACATGGTTTTTTAACGTTACACCCAGCTTAATGAGCTAACTTTTCTCAGATATAAGAAGTTACTTGTTTAGAATACGAAACAATAAAAGACCTTAATATAACACTTAAAGCAGATTTTCTTTTTCTTTCTTTTTTAAGGCATTCTTTAAAATCTGCTCAACTGTGCTAGCGAGAGGGCTCAATAGGTAAAAGTGCTTCAATTCCCAGGACCACATGGTCAATGAAGAGAACTGACTCCCGCAAATTGTCCTCTGACATCCACATGTGTAAACATGCACAAACAATAAACAAATGAAAAAGAAAAGAACTTAAAGTTGGCAAGGCCCCAGAAATGAGGCTGTGAATTTTCTCTCCAAGTGGGACTTGGCTACTCTGAAAAGTCATGCTATACTTTGTGCTCATACTCACTTTCCCAAGGCATCATCTACATCACCCCGGCTTGGCTCCTGGCCTCTGACACGGCCTCTACAGGTTAAAGGCATGAGTTCATCGGCTGGGTAAGCATGTTCCTGCAGAAAAACCTTAATAAGTCACTAAAGAAAGTGAGAGAAAGCAGACGCCATTTAGAGAATAGGATTGGTACTTAAAAGGTGGACTATCTACACAATTTATGGACAATTTAAACTTTAATGCATGCTTGACGTATTAAAATTTCTTTTAAAAACCGATAATCTGACTTCCCTCCTTGAATCTCACTCCCTAAAAGTTAGCACCATTAAGACCAGTTTTCAGCCTTTCAGATTTATTCATGTATTAAATACAGTCAAATATATGAATGTGTATCATTTAAAACACTTCTTTTTGAGATGGGGTCTCACTATGTAGCCTAGGCTGGCCTGTTACCCACAATTCTCCTGCCTTAGCCTTCTGAGAACTGGTATTACAAGTACATACTGCCCTGCCCAGATAAGAGCTGGGACTTGAACAAAACTCAGATCAGTTTAGTGGATCTTGGGAACACAGTCCTTTGTCCTGGTAATGAACAGTAGCAGGGATATTCCAGTTTCTCATACATATAATGGACACGCATTGCTTTGTGCACCAATCCAGGGCCTGAGGCATACGAGGCAAGCAAGCACTGTACTAGTGACTGACATACATCCAGAGACTGTATTCACAAATAGGTGCTTACTATCATCTATACTCACTGGTCTCAAGCTTGTTTTATATTTTACTCAAAATACAAGGTACCCTGTGGTGGTTTGAATAAGAACGGTCCCCATAGGCTCATATATTTGAATGTTTGGTCCCCAATTAGTGAAATTGTTTGGGAAAGATTAGGAGCTATGGCCTTGTTGGAGGAGGTGTGTGTCACTGAGGTGTGATGATAATGGACTAACCCTCTGAAACTGTAAGCAAGTCCCTAAGTAACTCCACCACCCCAGCATGTTGGAATGTTTTAGAAATACTTTAATAACAAAGTCAAATTATAACTCATATTTATTGAGTACTTATTTTCTACCCTCTATTCTATACATCAAAGAGTTTAATTATTTCAACAATCCTCTGAATGAGATTCAATTGTCTTTACTTCACAGGGAAAACTAGGCCCCAGGAAATCAAGTAAGGCTAGGTTGAAAAACTAACATGATGAATTCAGAACTCAAAGCCTGGCCACCTGACTCTAAAGTCCATACTCTTATACCCACGCCCAGCTCCTCAGAAGGCTGCATAGTTCAGATACATTTATTTACTTTGGTATGGATGAACATGAAGAATGATCTAAAAACATCCGTAGACATGTTCACCTTTCATACATGTGCTACTTCTGTGGATCACTTAACAATAGATACGAATCAAGGAGATTTTTGCCAATCAGCTCGTTTTTTAAAAAGTCTCAAATTCCACTAAAAAGGATACACACCTTTTTACATCAACCACTTGGGAAAAATGCCTGTTTATACTGCTTCTTTTTCCAATGGCTACTTCTATTGCCAAGAGACTCAATAAATATCTGACTGTTATATACAAACAAGTAAGTATCTTTTATCCTTTCTTTGTTTAGTTTTTAATTTTTGTTTGTAGTGTTTTCACTATAAGCTTTAAGTATCATCTCTTCCTTCATGGTTTCTGGTTTCCAAGAATTCTGCACCAGGCTACTCTAGGCCCTAGAAATGTCACATGCATGCATGCATACATACACACACACATACACACACACATACACACACACATACACACACACACACACACACACACACACACACACACACCATAGACACTACAATTAAGTGTTACTCTATCTGGAATCTATTTTGTTTCTAATGTTTAACACTATTGTTCTCCCAAAGGCCAATTTTCTAAAGTCTACTTTTTAAAGAATTCATTCTTTCCCAATTATATGAAATATTGGCCATATTACTGATGTAACTTAAGAAACTCCTTATGTCATAAGGGCTAAAGATGTCACAGAGAAAGTAATCCTGCAAAGGAAATTCTAGACATATTTCATGATACTTAAGGAGCAAAGTATCAAATGCCTGCTGTTCATCCAGAATTAGAAAGGAACGCAACACCTCCCCATGTCTGGGAAGGCGCCTGTCCTGCATTTTAAGAAACCAAGTCCTGCCTGAGTATCTCCAGGAAGCTTTTCATAAAAACAGCAAAGGCCTTATTTTTACTACTTTATATTTTTATCCATAACTACCAGACAACTTTGATAAAGACTGTGTGCCTGGTGTTCCTTGGTCTCTGTTTTTCTTCTACTACATATTGTGAGTTTGGAGTGAAGGTTACTGAGTTGTAGGAGAGGCATACTGAGACTCAGACACACAAGTGGGAATATTTCTGCTGGACTTTAAGAATTAAGAACTATATGAGCACTAGGCAGTGGTGGCACACGTCTTTAATCCCAAAACTTGGAAGAGGCAGGAGGATCTCTTTGAGTTTGAGGCCAGACTGGTCTACAGATCTATTTCCAGGACAGTCAGGCTATTACACAGAGAAATCCTATCTTTAAAAAAAAAAAAGAAAAGAAAAGAAAGGGGAACTATATGGGCAATTAAGTCACACAGCACACACATCAGACTACTCCTAGAAACTTTGCATAGAAATACCAAGTGAGAGCAAAAAGACTGCAGAACTGTATTTTCAACTTTCTGAAGGAAAGAAAACATGGCTTTCTTAAGCATGCCAGGCTGTTCAGAAGTTCTCCAAGTTAAGGAAGGGAGGAGACAACCTAGCAGAGAAACAGAACACCTCTGAGGCTTTCAAACCCAAACAACCAAAAGGAGACTCAAAATCAAAACACAGGAATGAAGAAACTGAGGAACCAAATCAAACTCAGGAGAGAGGAGCAGAAAATGGCATGGCTCTACTCCGCTTGAGTAGATCTAACACTGACCCCTGGGAACTGTTCCCAGACCACAATGCAAATGTTATGAACCTTCAATGCTCTTTGCCAAGAGTCTCAACTTTGGGAGATGGAGAGATGAGATGGGTCAGCAGTTAAAAAGCACTTGCTGTTTGTCTTGGTTAGTTTTTTATAAACATGACACAAGCTAGAGTCATTTGGCATGAAGGATTCTCAAATGAGTAAATGTCTCCAGAAGATTTGCCTGTAGGCAAGTCTGTAGTGCAATATCTTGATTACTGATTTGGTATGAGTAGGCCCAGCTCACCCATGGGCACATGGTCCTGGATGGTATAAGAAAGCAGGCTGAGCGAGCCATGAGAAAACAAGCCAGTAAATAGCACTCCTCTGTGGCTTCTGCGTTAGTTCCTACCTCCAGTTCCTGCCCTGACTTCACTGAATGATAGACTACTCTCTTACAATTAAATAAATCCTTTCCTCTACAAATTGCTCCTGATCATAGTGGGTTTTTGTTTGGTTTGTTGACTGGTTGGTTGGTTTTTTGAGACAGGGTTTCTCTGTGCAGCTTTGGCTGTCCTGGAACTCTCTCTGTAGACCAGGCTGCCCTCAAACTCACAGAGATCTGCCTGCCTCTTTCTCCCGAGTGCTGGGATTAAAGGTGTGCACTACAACCACCCAGCTCAATCATAGTGTTTTATCACAGCAAGAGAACTGGACTAAATGACTGCTCTTCCAGAGGGCCCAGGTTCAGTTCTTAGTATTTAGAAGGTGGCTCACCGCGGCCTTTAACACCAGCTTCAGGGATGTGATACTGTCTTCTGGCCTCCGAGGACACTGCATGTACATGGTAAACTTAAATACATGCAGAAAAAAAAACTTATACACATGAAAATTATAAATCTTTTTTAAAATTCTCAATTTTTCTGTACCCTTGAGTGCATGGTTACAGTCAATGCTGTACTTCTTAGCCTACTTTTTAGAAAATTGAATGTTCCATAATGACTCATCCTGAGATGATTCTATGCAACAAATACTTTGACATAATTAGAATCCATATACAATCACCACATTCTGAATTTCAAAGTATATTTTTAAACTTTCAATAATATGCATTTTCAGCATAAATTCCTAATTATTTTCTGTGTCAATTTCAGTACAACTGATTCCCCAGAGTACTTATATTTCATTGCTTTGTTTTATATTTAATACATGTAAGTTATAAAAGTTAAAAAAACCTCAAAGTTGCTTTAATATTTTGAAAGTTATTTTGTAAAAAGACAAAATGTTAATTTGATGGTAAAAAAAAAAGTTCCTTTCTATTTTAAAGTACTGTGTCTAAACCTGGTCTCCAAATTAAATATGAAAATTCAAACCCAGAACCTATCTAGATAATAAAAATGTCCACAGCATATTCAAAGCAGAAGAATCAAAGTAACTTTGACCTAAGGTGTAAAAGTACATCCTGCCCTTTGTCTCAAGATTAAACATAAAAATAAAACCATTGCCTTTCTTCAGGTTAACCACAAAGCACACTCCAGAGAGTTTGCAGAAGGCAGGGGCAAGGCACACGTGGCAACAGGCAGCTGCAGCAGGCTTCGGGCGGCTGGGTGTGAGCACAGCAACTTCTCCTCTTCACGTGTGGCCAGAAAAGAGGAAACAGTCATGTTGACACAACCAAGAGTCACAAAAACATTTAATATTTGTGACTCAGAAATGAAACGCAGGTGATAAAAGAGTCTTGCAGAAACTAAGTAGAGAATGTTCCTCTACTTAGCAGCAAGGAGAAAAAAATAAGTTAAAAGGTGGCAGATTCTCCATTTTAGACTCTCAATTTACTTTAGCCATGAGGTGACAAACTCATCTCCAGAGCCAAATCAAAACACCACCTAAAGACTTCTTAGCACCACGTTTATAGAATTAGGTAAAGGGGAGACATTTCATCCTACTAAAACCAACAATTTAAATCATTAATTGGATTATTGAGCCTCCGTAAGTGGTCAGGGGAACAATATTTGTGGATTAAAGACTTAATGTTAAGAAATCAGTTCTCTACAAAAGCCTGTTATGAGGGCACACACCTGAAATCACAGCACTTGGATGACAGAAGGAGGAGGACCAGAAGTTCAAGGTGGTCTTTGGCTAAGCAAGCTCAACATCCTGACTCAGGAAAAGAAAAACAGAAAACAGAAATTCTTTCCAAATTGATCTACTGATCCAACATAACCCCAAACAAAAGCTGGTTATTGCTTAAATAGAAGCCGGCAATATGGTTTTAAATTTTTACATAGAAATAAAAAAAAATCTAAAATAGCCAAAAGCAATCCTGAAAAGAAAAACAAAACTAGGGGATTGACACTGCTGAGCTGAGAACGAATCACAAGGTTACAAAAGTTAGAACCAATGTGACATTGGCCTTAAGGAGCCACAAGCAGAATGCAAAACCTGGAGAAACCCACCTACCAACCTACCTACCTGGTCAAGGCATTTCCTTCACAAAAGTGTCTAAGTAATTGAGCAGGGACAAGCCACTCATTACAACAATGGTGCTAAATAGCTAGTTACTCAAAAAAAAAAAAACCTTTATTTCATCATATGCAAAAATTAACTCAAAAAAGCATCTGGGAGCAAAAAAAGGAAAGTCTAGGAAAGCATTTTTTAGGAAACTATAAAAGCATGAATCTTTTTTAAAAAAAGTATTAAATCAAACTTGGTCACATTTTAAATTATTTCTACTTTAAACATCACTGTTAGACAACTTAAAATCGGGAAAAAAAGGAAAAATTAAAATTCAAAGCACAGACTGAAAAAAAAATCCATGGAATATGATAAAGGTTTCCCACCTAAGTTAGAAAATAATTTTTATAACTCAGCAACAGCAGGACAAAGGACTTGATTCTGAAATGAAAAAGAAAATTGTAACAGATGCTTCATCCAAAAAGATACAGGAACATAAAAGAAATGGATGGGAGGATTTTCAACAGCATTAGTCACCAGGAAAAATGAAATTAAAGTCACAGTGAAACCCTACCACACACCCACTAGGACAGTTAAAATTAAAAAGACTTGAAAGCACCGGCCTTTGAGAGGATGTGTAGTAACTGAGCGCATATATAACTGGTGGGAAATGCAAAATGAAGTCTGGCAGTCTCTTCTAAACTCAAACTTAAACTTACCAGGCGACCTAGTACCCTTTCTAAAACAGTTTTGTTTCCAGATTACTCTTTTTGATGAATAAATGATTAAAAAGAAAAATCTATGTAGAGTTTCAGATGGGAAAGATGATGTTCTAGCAACAAATGCCACAGATCAGTATTCCTAAAAGTGACTAAAATCGTAAATTTTGTATTGTGAATATTTTTAAAGTAAGTTTTCATTTATTTAAGTAGATTGACATAAATCTGGAAATCCAAAGTAACTTCATTAAAATTTTTAAAAACAGCTCTTGTGGCTTAAAGAAAACTAGTCAGCTGGGTGTGATGGTGCATAGCTGTAATCTCAGCACTCGAGAGGCTGATGCAGGAGGATCACAAGTTTGAGGGCAGCCTGTGCTACATAGTGAGTTCAAAGCCATTCAGTACCACATACAGAGACTGTCTCAAAACAAACAAAAAGACTATACTGATTTCAGAAATTGAGGGAAATTATACTTCCCAAATGTTTTCAATTTTATCTGTAATACTTAGGGGTCTACAAAAGTACACTTTTTGCTAACAACAGTTTTATTGCCCAGAGTAGCCAGGATAAACCCTGGGAGACAAATATCATATTCATAATCATCATCACCATCATCAACCCCCCAGGTCCCCAAGGAATGGTCCTGATACATATCGTGTTCTCATCTGCATTAATTTGGAAACTCAAATGAGCACAGATAAGCAAAACCTTTTATTAGAAGCCATAGAGTGACTATGGTCTAGGGTTAAGTAAGATTATGCAAGAATTGCCAAAATAAACATCACATTCCATGTGATTTGGGGAAAAAGAGAAAACCATCTGTGCAATTAATTCACTGAGAATAAACCACAGTCTGATGGGGACGAAGATTTGTCAAACGATCATTATAATGTCAATAGCCTTGCCAACAACACAAAATCAGAAACTCTCAGGGTAACTTCAGGGATGTCAAGAGTTTTAGTAACATTCTATCAAGAAACAGTACACAGAGAATCCTGTATTTCAGGATGAGTACATGCCCAGACAATGAAGGATGTGTGAGCTCAGGAAGTTCTCTGCAACCTAGAGACACACATGGGATTCAAATCTACATGGATTTTAGGAAAGAAATTTCTTCCTCTCTAGTTTTTGTTTGGTTTTGGTTTTTTCAAACAGGGTCTTATCCCTGGTTGGCCTAAAATTTGATATATAAACCAGGCTGACCTGGAACTTGTGGTGATCCTCCTGCCTCTGCCTTTTAAGTCCTGGGACTAGAGGTATGTGATATTACACTTAGTATACAAGAGAAATTTTTGTCTCTGGCAAATAATACGTAATAAAAGTTATAATTATCAGTAGCAGTTATACATGTGTTTCCTACCTGCCAGACACTAGTTCTAACTAGCAATCTGTATAAAATGACCACGGTCGTGCCTGCACAACACTGTAAGGCAGGTAAAGGACTGACTTCATTATATACAGATGAGAAAACAGGCTCTGGGATCAGGTTAGTCCTCCCTCCTTAACCAGGCTGATAGGTGGCAGAGCTTCCTCAGGGACCCTCTTCCAGATCCCATGTCCATGCTCATAACTACACTACACTGTTGATCTCAGGAAAGTGCCATTTCCTTCCTGTGGGAGCCAAGAAGGCCCAAGAAACTGTTCTAGCTGTAGAACAGGCTAAGGAACACAGCAAACAACTCGTGAGAACCAAAGACAGGCTGTCTACATTATTAAAAGCCTATCAAATAGCAGATACTTTACATTTAACACAGGCAACTAATAAAAGAAAGTTTATAGATCCTGAAATCTGCATAACTTTCTATTTTAAAAGTTTATTAATTTTTTTAGGTTAAAAGACAAGATGATCAAAATAATCAAATGCAACATTTGATTTCATTTTCACAAGAATTTAATTTAGTTCTTTAAAAAATATTTAATATCCCGGATAGTGGTAGCACATGCTTTTAATCCCAGCACTCGGGAGGCAGATATCTGTGAGCTCCAGGAAAGTCTGGCCTGGTCTATAGAGTGTTCCAGCACAGGCTCCAAAAAACTACACAGAGAAACACTGTCTCAAAAAACCAAAAACAACAACAAAAAAATTAATAAGCACTTAGGTGTTCAAGTACCATGCTAAGCACAAAACATATAAAAGTTGATTTTATTAAAAATAAAGAGGGCTCTCTGTTTAAAAAAAAAACTTATCATCTACAATAATCCTTCACAATTGGTCCCATTTTACAAGACCTGACTCAAAGGAGTTAACTGATAAACAGTTACTCAGTTAGGTCACATTAGTAACAGGGTCAGAAAGTCTTACAAGGGCTGCCCTAGTACCCACTCTGCCATAAGCCCCATTGAGATGTATTGTTATAACTCTCTGCTCTTTACCTGAAAGGGCTAAAATAGTAAAGAAAGCATACTCTATAAAGAGGGGCTCCTGAGGACTGCGGAGCTGACTCTGTCAGTAAAGTGCTTGCCCCAGAACCCACACAAAAAATCCAGACATGGCCATTCATGCCTATCCCAGCACTGGGGAAGCAGAGACAGGAGGATCCCTGGAGTGGCCAGTCTAGCCAAACTATGAGCTTGAGGATCAGAGAGAAACCCTGTCTCAAAAAACTTAAGGTGAACAGTGACTGAGGAACGTATTCAGTACCAATCTCTGTCCTCTATACACACACATATGAGCACATACAAATATACACACACAGTAAATAAATAAAACTAAGGAGAGGGCTCTACTTAGAGCAAAATGTGGCAAATTCATCTAGTTGTTTATCATTTTGCTCAACTTTGGAATCAAAAGTTTACCCATATGAGCTGGCTACAATTTAAGGACCTTTTAAGGAATCCAGCTGGCTATCTCTATACCACTAGTCTCCCTTAAACAAAACTAACAAGGGTATTGTTAGTTTTCTTATCCTAGCAGGTCCTGCCACCACTTCAGCTCCAAATAAGCACACAAAGACACTATATTAATTATTAACTTGTTGACTGATGGCTAGGACTTATTGGCTAGCTCTGTCTTAATTACTAAGCCACAACTACTAATCTGCATATTTCTACATGGCCTCATCTTACCAGAGAACACCTGGCAAGTCCTATCAACCCGCTCTCTACATGGCATCTCTCTCTGGCAGGCAATCCCTGCCTACCTTTCCCAGAATTCTCCTCGTCTCCTAGTCCCGCCTATATTCCTGCCTCTACTGGCCAAACAGTGTTTTATTCATCAACTAATAAAAGAAACATATATATAAGGACATCCCCCATCACAAGGGGTAAAAGATTTTGAAAGAAATATTAAAAGAATAGCTACAGTCACATTGAGTAATAAATTTATCATGTTTTCAATGTTTAAATCCAAGGTTTCATAACCATCATATTCTAGAAACATTAGTTAAATGTCAAACTTCACTCTAAGCAATAACAAAAGAGAACAAGGGCTATCAAATACAAAATGTGTTTAAAACATAAAAGCAAGGGCTGAGAGGCTAACAGCACTTCTGCTCTCCCAGAAGACCTGCTGTTTCCTCCTAGTACCCACTTTGGGTGTCTCACAACCTCCTGTCTCTAACTCCTGCTTCTAGGGATTTGATACTTTCTTCTGGCCTCTGGAAGTACCCACACATGGCACATACTCACACAGACATATAAGTAAGAAAATATACAAAATACAAAAATATATAAAGAGGGGACTAATGATATAGAATACAATGATATCTAACCTATACAAATGAATGTGGATTTACTGAATCAGGTGAAAAGAATCTTAAAAAGAATTAAAGTTAGCTCTCTGTCAAATCTGCTAACTATACTTAGGCTATAATCATAAGAGACAATCTCCTGGTATATTTTAAATGTAAATACAAAAAGGAGAAATTCTCAGCATAACTTGATTAAACTTTTTTATAAAATTACAAAAATGTATATGCAAAATTGAACTCTTAAAATTTGCTTGCTATTTTATCTACCTTTTGTGTACTAGATCTCTAGAACCTTTCATCCATACTACAACTTTTCCAGGGTTAGCTGCTACTTATCTCTCAATACCTCTGAAACACTTCGAAACAATGGATCAGCAGAAAGCAAAATGCACTCAATTCAGAATCCACATCACAGCATTTGTACAGAGGCTATGTGATATCATCTCTTATGGTTTGTTTGTTTCATAGGTTTGTAATGCAGCTTTTCTTAAAGGACATCCCTTAAAGCCTGAGATAACATCTTTTTCCTGTTTACCTACATATATTAACTGTTGCCAGCACTGAAGTAAACTGCTTAAATACAAAGTTACAAGACCTGGTTTCAATTTCTTACCTGTTCAACAAATTGATTCCCTAAGAATCCCCACCAGGAGCCAGGCGGTGGTGACGCACGCCTTTAATCCCAGCACTCGGGAGGCAGAGGCAGGCGGATCTCTGTGAGTTCGAGGCTAGCCTGGTCTACAGAGCGAGTTCCAGGACAGGCTCCAAAGCAATACAGAGAAACCCTGTCTCGGAAAAAAAAAAAAAAAAGAATCCCCACCAGAAATACTCTGCTAGCTTACATTTGTCCTGCTTTTTGAAAACTTTCCTTAAAAATATGCATTAGTAATTCAGGCTTCAAAATTCCCAGCTAACTTTGTACACTCAGATGCTGTAAACGGTATGCAGAAACAAGCTTCATACTTACCATATAGTTGCCATATGCATGATCAAACATTTCCAGGACTTGATTTCTAGTTGTGAAAAAACAGAGAGGGAGAAAAGTTATGTATATTCTATCTACTGGGCTTCGGAAACACAATTCTCCTTCATAAAAGCACACATAAAAAATAGAAGGATCCGGGCAGTCACACCTTTAATCCCAGCACTCGGGAGGCAGAGGCAGGCGGATCTCTGTGAGTTCGAGCCGGGCTGGACCGATAGCCTCCGAAACAATACAGAGAAACCCTGTCTCGTAAAAAAAAAAAAAAAAAAAAAAAAATAGAAGGAAACCACAGAGTAGGGACTTTATTACCTCACCACAAGGGGTAGGGCCTGACCTTTACTATCCGTAGTCCTAGTAATTTATATAAAACTGCTGGTCTTTTTCTAAGAAAACTATTGAATGACCCATGTCATAATGGCAAAGAAGGAAAGCTGGTTTTGAAAAGAACACTACTGCTATTAATATAATTATGTAACCTACTCTTGGAGTAGGATGTTTCTAGACAACTTCTCAAAGCAACAATTATTAGTACCACATATTGTTTGTTCTATATATAAGGGGAGTTGGGTGTGTCAGACTAATATGAACTAATATTTTCTCAAGCCTCTGTCTTTCCCATTAAACTGAGTAAACCACTAATGCCTAGCTTAAGTACATACTCTGTTTGTCTCTCTTCCAAAGGACACACTTTCTGGCGTAGTCTGGTCTCTTAAAAAACACTCTGAAAAAGTAGAATTCACTTCAAAAACAAAAACTTTAAAGTTCCAGGGGAGACTTCAAACTTTCAAGGAACTGGAGCCAGAAGATCACAAGCTTAAGATCAGTCTGGGCAGAGAGGGGAAGCAGAGGAAGAAAAGAAGAGAGAATGTGTTTCTCTCAACTTCCAATACAGCTGTTGAAAACAGAGGTTTCAGTACCCAAACGGATTCACTCAATCAGAGCCCACAAGGTTTCAGAGACAAAGGGATGAGTTTCACAATGAAGCATTTCTATGACCAGGACTTGCGTACTATTACAAAAGTTAATGTGAGAGCTGGACAGAGCTTAATTCAATAATCGGCAAAGGAAAACATCGAGACCAGTATTTACCACCTCTTCTCTTCCCAAAGTTCCATTACTAAAACTAGGACTAGAAAAAAGAGTGAAGAAAATGCCTGGTTATATTTATTTTCCTTCCTACTATACTACATTGTCATTTTCAGAACAATGAATGGTGAAATGCTGATAATAATAAATCTGGCAGGCAGAAAATCTCTTAATATTCAACCATGGTTGTCATGACCAGCAAGGTTAGGTACACTTCATTTTGCGACCTAAATAGTCCTGACAACTTTTTAGAACTATTTTAAAACACCTAACCATTAAAACCAAGAACTTGGCTGGCAAGAGTGTTCACTGGGTAAAGGCACTTGCCACAGAGCTTGACGATCTGGGTTTGATCCCAAAAACCCATATGGTGGAAGGAGAGGATTGATTCCTGCATGGTGTTCTGACTCCACGTGCGATGGCACACACACAAACGTAAAAAAAAAAAAAAAAATCTCCCTACTACTGTGTTAAACATTATAAGTTTACACAGATCCAAGGAATTTCAGAAAATTAAGGACTATCTTATTAAATCCATTTAGTCACTCATCTTGAAGATGGTGTGGAACTCTCAAACAGCAGTAACTACGATTGCTATCAAGAAGGGAAGTTTTTTGCCACTGGTAATGCTAGAGCCTGGAGGTGCATCATAGGTGAAAAACTAACTTGTTAACTCAACTTTGAGAGCTATGAACTTTCAAAATTGTGGGTAAATTATAATTGCATATGAAGACACACTTGCATCTTTGCAACATACAATCAGCAAGTTCCACAACACAAACTTCAAAGTGGGCATAAGTATAGAATGGCACAATGACTATAATAAACAGTTAAAAATAGTCTTATATCTATTTAACAATTGTATAAGATATACTTGAAATCTGACCCCCAACAACCAAAAATATTAGCAAGATCTCCTGTCCTGAAAAAAAAAAAAAACAATTCCATGAAAGATAATACTATATATCAGGTATATAACTGCAAGCAACTGTTCACAACAATTCCAGTGTATGTGACACACACACATTCTTATACCTTATTTTTTGAGACGGGATCTCTCACTGAACTTGGGGCTCACTAGTTTGTCTAGACTGGCTGTCCAATGACTCAAAGAAAACTTTTAATAAAAAAGTCAAAGAAAATATTTGTAACCATACTAGAATTAATACCCCCAATCTTCGGGAAATACAGCACTGTGCATACAACATGAGGTCAGACATAGGTAAAAACAAAACAAAAACTCAATTCCACCTATGACCAGCTTTGAGACCCTGAACAAGTTAACCTTGAATCTCAATTTCTTTGAACAATGGAGACAGCATTCACCTCATGACATAATAACAGTTTTAGAGATGGCATGAGTTAAATGGCAACAGAGTGGGGAAGTCATTAAAATGTCACCAAATAATACATTAAACTTATAAAGAAAAAAAAGCAAAATACTAGAATTCACTGGTAATTTTCTTTGGATAGCTGACACTTCATCTTCTTTTCCTCTGATTTTTATTACTTTTATTAAAAAGTAATACAATTGTTTTGCAATGATTGAAATAAAGGAGCATATTATTAGAACCTAATGACTCCACTCCCCTTTTATCTGAACATTATAGGATATTTGTTACCTTTTATTTTTTTCTAAATCTGGGTAATTTTTTTTCTTATAAAATGGTACCGCTACTATTTATATATTATCCTACAACTGGCTTTAGCTTTTTTTATTATTATCTTTGGAATAGATCCTGGATAGCCTTCTAATAACAGAACTATTTCTGAATGTATGAACATTATTCCATGACACAGAGCAAACCAACATATTCAACCATTTTCCTCCCAGGAACTGTTCTGTTCTTTCAAAATGCGCCCCTTTATACACTTAATCTCTAACAGTGCTTTTATTTCTGCAGGGGAGATCCCCAGAGAAAGAAATGAGTCCACGAACAAGCACAATTTAAAATTCAGGAGTTGGTGTCAATAGGTCACACGAATTTACATTCCTACCAAGTTTTTTCACATTTTCCCTAACCAGTGCTGCATCCTGGTGTTCTGTGCTAATTAACCAAACAAGCAAAACCCACCCACCTCGCTGTTTTAATAAGCATCTCTCACAATTAACTCTTCCTGCTACCGATGCGCACGCATTTCCTCTTCTCTCGCTTAACTGTTCACGGTTTTGCCAATTTCTACAGACTCTCCACTTTGTTCTTATTTAATCTGTGCCACTTCGGATGTATTAGAATTACTGAATTGAAGGCTAGAGAGTTTTGTAACACTTTTAAGATTCATGAAACTGCACTAAGGGAGTTAGGGATAACACTCAATCGAGGCCTTTAAATAACATCAAATCGCCTGCCCCATGCGCAAATGCCCTATAGGAAAGAAAACACAGCAAGGTGATAGTGACATCGGAAAAGTTCAAGTTCCAGTGAACGCCCCTTTTCCTTTAACAGGTGTAAACAGCGCAACATTTTCCCGCTGGGAGCTCACTTGGGCGAGAACTCTAACCCTCCTCTGCCAGAAGGCGCCCCCAGAACTCCGCCACCCAGGCGGTAGCCCCTCCACCAGCCCCGTGACACAACACAGCACATGTCACGGGCTGCCCAGGAGACACCCGACAGCCCCCGAGGTCACGTCGTGGGGATGGGCTCCCATCCTCCTTGACCCTGCCCACCGCACCGAGGTCCTCCAGCCTCACCAGCTGTTCCAGTCACCACAGCTAAAGTCCGCTGCGCGACGGGGGCGCAGTGACAGGCACCGCGACCGCCGGCAGCCTGGCCAGGAAACCCACCAGGACAGCCACGCACCCTTACCCAAGCTTCTGCTTCTCTTCCCTACTCATGGGCGCGGCCCTCGCCGTGCACACGGACGTGGCCAACACCAGGCAGAGAGCGGCCGTCGCTGCCACCAGGCTCCATGGCGCTCGCTGGGGGACCCGGCACCCACAGCCCCGACCGCCGCCGGCTTCGCTCATGGCCCCGCGGTTCCGCGCACGCGCAGATGCTACACCCGCACGGTGGACCACATTGCGGGATGCCGGCGGCGAGGAGGCTGCGAGCCGTGTCGAGGGCGGGCTGTGGAGTGAGGCAGGCGGCCGCCGGCGCCAAACTGTTTGCCGAAGCCACCGAGCCGGTCCCCAGCGCCAGCGCTGCCACCACCCTCCGCCCTCTACGGCCCAGAGCACCGCCCCCAGCTTTCCGGTGTCGTAGTCTAGGAAACCGCCTCCCCAAGGCTACTTCCGGGTAGAGCAGCAGTGGGATGGCCTCAGAACCAATGGAAACTGCCTCGGAGAGGGGCTGGCCACAGCTACAGGACGGGGCATTGGCCAGGAGAAGCGGGACGTGGACAAAAGGCGGGACTGGGCAGGGAGCTGTCCATTCGACCCACCTCCGACCCCTGGAGTTGCCACCTGGGAACTACTAGTCCCAAAGTGCACCGCTTCCTTCGCCTTGCCTACAGCCCTAAGCGCAGGCGCCTTGCTGGCGCGCTGCGTCCTGGGACTTGTAGTCCTGTCCTGCAAGGGCCACGCAGGTCTAGACGTTCTAAGTTCCGCTGTCCCTTCGGCCAGTCCTCGTAGGTGGGCTACACAGTCCCTGGGAGTCGTCAGTTATTTGCCCTTCTCTTCCTGAAGATGTTTTCCTGAGAGCTGACAGAATGAGACTTGTCCCCAGGTCGGTATCCTATTCCTTGAGCAATAGTCTTCTACCCTCTGGGAAATAACAATTAAAAAAATTTTTTAACCAAAAAACGACAAAGTGAATGAAACTTTAGACGACAGAACCACGTGAGGGTTTTACTTTCATTAGCGCACTTTTCTGGATTCTAATCTGTAGATATGCTCGTTCCCCTTTTGCACACGTGGAAAGCTAGGCTTGAGGAAGTTAGCAAACACTAAGCTCACTCTTGGTTACACTCCAACCTACCTCTGATTCAGAAGTCCCAGCAACTAACAGGACCACAAAAATGAAGGAGGGCAAGCAGAACTAAGGACATGACTAATAATAGTTACCTAAAAAGCCTGTGGAAGAAAAGAAGTGTAGGATGTAAGTGATTTTTTTTTAAGTTTAGTGAAGACTGGATGTTGTAATGAGTTGCAATGGCCAACCGTTGGTAAAATGACAAGTGGGTTTCTCTTGCAAAAGCCCATTTCTTTCTTTTGTGATAATTCAGCAGGTGGCTTCGGAACTGAGGAGCTTGGGTGTGACCTCTGTGGCCACAGTGAATTTCATGTTTGTTTGTTCAGCAGTATTCAGCTGTCCCGAAACCTCTTGATTTTAATGCTCTACCACTTACTTACATCTTACCTCTCTTACCATTCAGGTGACAAAATAACCTTTCTTCCCTCACTCCTTGGTTACTTTCAAAAATGCAGGTGTTTCCTGAAGGCTTGCCTTTTACCCCTTTGCTGTTTGTCCTCTGGGTTATTCTTCAGTGACTTGTGGCCCAGATTCAGCCGCCTTATCTCTCTAGCTGATTTCTAGATTTACATCTGACCTAATGGTCAGACTTACATTCCCAACCAATTTCCCTTAGGTCTATTCTAAGAGAAACTCAAGTGTAAAATTGTTGGATGTTTCAGAACCATGGTTCCTCATCTTCTTTCATAGTTAGTGTCCAACCAGTTGCCAAATCACATAGATTCGTATCTCTGCTGTCTTTCAGATCCATGCTTTTCTATTCCACGTTTGCTCTGCTCTAGATCTGTTATCTCTTTGCTGAGCCATTACAACAGCCCAAGTGATTACCCTACTACCCTGTTCTCTTCCACTCTGCCACAGAGTAAGCAAACAAGCACATCAGCAAACACTGAATTCTTCCTCTCTCCTTCTATCTGCCCCTGTCTCAAGTTCCATGCAACAACTAAATAAATTCTCTTTATCTTTGCTCCTGTATCTCCTCTGTTACCCTGAAAACTTTGTCTAACACCCACAACCTATTAAGACTTGGCTTAGATTCCATCCCCGCAAAACCATTCTGAACCTTCCAGAGAGCTCAAGTCACCCTCCATCCTATGCAGCAGGCTTTCTTTCTTTCTTTCTGGTTTTTTTTTTTTTTTTTGGCCTACCAACCAGCTCCCAAATCATGACACAGAGATTTATTCTTAGTTGTGAATGCTCAGGCTTATTTTAATCTGTTTCTCTTCAGCTACATTTTGCTTTGGACCTTTTTACCTTTCCTTCTTTCCTTCTTTCTTTCTTCCTTTCTTTCCGGCTTTGGACCTTTTTACCTTTCTTTCCTTCTTTCTTTCTTCCTTTCTTTCCGTCTGTCTGTCCTACTTTCAATGCTACTTGGGTCTGGCTGGCTGGCAGCTGCCTGGCTTCTGGACCTGGGCATCTCCCTCTTTCTCCCTTGTTCTCCTTTCTCTTTTGCCTAGATTTCCTCCCCTACTTATTCTCTCTGACTATCAGCTCCACCTGTCTACCCTCTTCTACCTAGCTATGGGCCATTCAGCTTTCTATTAGACCAATGCTTTAGGCAGGCAAGGTAAAACAAATGCGACACATCTTTACATAATTAACCAAATGCAGCATAAACAAATGTAACAATCTTTACACAGCTAAAGTAATATTCCACAATGATCCTGTTCTTTCATTGAACTCTGTTTTTATTAGTGCAATTTCACGTGCACTGGACTGTGATTATTTGAAGGATGCTAGCCAGCTTGTTTCTAAATAACCACCTTAGTGGTAAATAGTGGTGCACACCTTTAATCCCAGCACTAGGGAGGCAGAGGCAGAAAGATCTCTGTGAGTTCGAGGACAGAGTAAGCTCCAGGACAGGCTCCACAGCTACACAGAGAAACCTGTCTCAAAAAAAAAAAAAAAAAAAAAAAAGGAAGGAAAGAAAGAAAGAAAGAAAGAAAGAAAGAAAGAAAGAAAGAAAAGAAAGGGAGAAAGAAAAAAAAGTGACTGCTTTATCAAGCAGAAAGTTGGCTCAAGCTCCCAAGGGAATGGAGGCCCTTATCCTGACCTTGGGAAAGGACTTCTGGGGAGCAGACACTACAGTTTCTTAGTCTTACTATCTGGGCCTGTTTCCCTCATAGCGCTCCCAAAAGAGAAGATCCTGATGTCTTACTCTTTTCCCATTATACCATACCATTCTGATTTCTCTACACTGATTAACTGAACTCTTGGCCTTCATGACCACAGGCTCTGGATCTGAATCCTTGGGATCAGGTGTGCCTCTAACATTCCTGTTCTTGGTGTAATTAGGAGCATGCGTTTCAATTCTGGGCTCCACAGCGGTGGGGATTTTTCACAAATAATTATTTTGTTTAGTGAAGCTACCATTGTACAGATTTTCATTCTCTACCAAAGCCCACACAAAATTTCCAAAGGGAAAGGCATTAATACTGAGTGAGAATCATTAAAAATCAAAGTAAAAAGGTGCTGGAGAAGTGTGGTTGGCAATGTCGAAGTTCTGGAACTTTGTCAAGCAGCAGTAGTCACCATGCAGTCCACACGATCATCCGATGTGTTTGCTTTCTCATTCCTTCAGTTTCCTCACTGTAAAGAGGAAATAGTGTGACCCTTCCATGTACTCGTATGGGTGCTGTAAAAACACATGAGCACATTACTGAATGATACTTATCCCTTTTACAAACCTGCAATCCTGCATTGCTGCCATCCCAGATCCTCTTTGGCAGCCTTAATGATGAAGTTAGCTAAGTAAATAAATACCTCCGAGTTGGTCTTGGCTGAGAACAGGACAAGCCAAAGGTCAGCACCAATCATCTAGCATTTGAAAACTAAAAGCAGAGACAGTATAAAAATACTCAATGACTTTCAGATACATTTCCAAGTCAGTTATTTGGAGTGGCTTATTGACAGTAACCCAGTTTTTGTTGTTGTTGTTATCTTATTATAAGTCTCCCTGATGTTCTAATCCTAAAGACTTCTGAGCTCTTCTGGCTTTCAATAAGACATTAGCAATCTTGTTAAGAAGCAATATACTGAAGAGGAAGCACAGGCCTTGTGTTTATCATTTTCTGCATTTTTGCTTGTCTCCAGGCTAAGCCTGCATTTTAAAGGGTGTGATAATGAGCAGCCAGAGCACATTCTTTGTTGACTCACTGAATAATAAACATCTTTTTCCTCCCTTCTGTGTTTCAGTTTCTAGCCAATAGTTGAGTCCATTTTTCACTAACCTCTGCAAAATCATAAAGAGAAAAATCTGATGTGACCTAAAAAGTCTTGGAAGTTAACATCTCTGAGCTGGAGCTCATATTTATGACGGAAATATACTCACAAAGTACATTTCAAAGTAGATCCCATTTTAACCCATTAATGGAAATAAGAATTATTAGCTAATTGGCAAATTATGGGGCTCTGGAGAAAATTTACATTCATTAGTTTAAAAACTTATACATTAGTAATTTTTTAGTTTTTAAATTTTTAATATGGGAGTTAATTCAGAGAGCTTGGAGTTGTACATTAAAAAAATGTGGAAAGCACCCAAGGGGAATAAGAGAGAATATAAAACAGATTTTTAGATGCATAGAACCCATTAAAAATAATAACAAGGGCAATTTATAACATGGTGCCCTTTAACCGGCTAAGAGTTTGTTTACACAGCCTTGTATCTTACGCAAATATGTATGTTCATTTTCCTGCCTGGATGTGTCAGAGGTTAGGCGGGATAATGTGTAGAAGCCATATAGACACAAGGGAGAGGCTTTGCTTCAACTATTGTGGTTCAGGAAGAGCCCTGGAAGGCTGAGACCAGTACTTGACTGGTCACAGAACAGCAGTTGCCCCTAAATTCTTCAATCCTACAGATCTTGTTACTCCTAAGATGGAATTTGGAAGTGTTTTTGTTTTGTTTTGTTTTTGTTGTTTAACCATTCTGTTAATGATTTCCCATTTAGTTCTTTCTTGTAAGATTCCCATTAGTTTCAAGGCCTGCCTGGTCTACAAAGTGAGTTCCAGGACAGGCTCCAAAGTTACACAGAGAAACCCTGTCTCGAAAAACAAAACAAAAAAGATTCCCGTTAGCTGATCATGTGGAATTTACGGGGCACTTTTCTTCTTGCCAGGCCAAGCCTATGTCCATTAAATCAAAGCAACATTTATTCTGCACTTAACATTCTGGGACTCTATGGCCCCAGAAAGGGTAGTTCATGAAAAGTACTCAGTAAATATTATGGATTGTCTCCCCACATAGCTGACTGGCTTATCGAAATTCCAGAAAGGGAGTGAGGACTTCAGAGGACTCGTTCCATGTCTTGCTGTCAGCCCTTCAGAACACTTCGTTGTCACCAGTGCCAGCTCTTGTATCACGGTGTGAACGCCCACTCCTTTAGTAGCCGTTTTCCGTTTACTCTCTTCAGCCTTTAATGCTCCCCCTCTGGGCTTATAGCCTCATTTTGTCTCACCAACGCAGATCTCGCCCATTAGTTAAGAGTAGCCACGTGTTTAAGTGGTACCGCTCAACAGTGTCCACACAGGTATGTTAGAGCCTGAGAACAATGGCTCAGAGCCAGCTCTGCTGCATTTGGTCATGTTCACTTGTGCTAAGTATTAGCGTTCCTTGTGTCTTAGTGTCGATTTGCAAAATAAGACTGTCTTCAGAGCCCTTTCAGGAAGGGTTACATTCCTTGGTATGGGTCCCTTTCTTCAACGGCCTTTGTGAAGATGCTCAAATAATGTGTGTGCACACTATGTAGAAACCTTCAGAACAGCTCAATAAACAGTGGTTATTGGTATTGATCATTGTTGTGGAATAGAAAGGAAAAGTTGCCATTATGAGAGTAGGAGTCAAGTGGGTGTAGGTGCCCACAGCCCTGGCTCTAATCTACACTACAAATCTTATCCACTACATTGCTCTGCTGACTTCATGTGGCTGCTGCAGCCTCCCTGACCTAAATCATAACCCTTCTGGACCTGCATCCTACTCAGTGAACCACAGATTCTGCCATGGAGACCTTGTATGAGCTACAACCTCATTCTGTTTTGGAGTAAATATACACGTATACAAGTAGACGGTACCATTCCTTCCTCAGAAAAGGCGGCTTCACCTGTAAAGCATTTGAAGTTGGGAGAGGAAGAGGACTTGGAGAATACATACAGTCAGAGAGTCTTGTAAGCCTTCCGTATACATGATTTTTTTTAAAGACTCATTTATTTTGCGTGAATGAGTGTTTGCCTGCATATATGTCTGTTCCCAGGGAGGTCAGAAGAGGCATGGAATCCCCCAGAACTGGAGTTACAGATGGTTGTGAGCCACCATGTGGGTTCTGGGAACCAAACTCAGATCCTCTGGAAGAGCAGTTAGTGCTTTTAACTAACTGCTGAGCCATCTCTCTAACCCCTACATGAATTTTTTTTCAGTCTTATATGTTGCTTGCTTGGGTATGTGTTCACATGTGTGTATGTGAGTATACAGGTGTATTCACTCACATGCAGACCAGAGGTTGACAGCGGGTGCTTGCCTCTGTTGCTCATGACCTTATTTTTTGGGAGTCTCTATATACACAGTGAGCTCACTGACGATTGATCAAGGCTTGCTGACTAGCAAGTTTCAGAGACCCATCTGTGTCTACTTCCCAGTACCAGGATTACAGACACACACCACATCCAGACACACACCACAGCCAGTCACACACCACATCCAGACACACACCACAGCCAGTCACACACCACAGCCAGTCACACACCACATCCGGACACACACCACATCCAGACACACACCACAGCCAGTCACACACCACATCCAGACACACACCACAGCCAGCCACACACCACATCCAGACACACACCACATCCAGACACACACCACAGCCAGTCACACACCACATCCAGACACACACCACATCCAGGCACACACCACATCCAGGCACACACCACAGCCAGTCACACACCACAGCCAGACACACACCACAGCCAGACACACACCACAGCCAGTCACACACCACATCCAGACACACACCACATCCAGGCACACACCACATCCAGACACACACCACAGCCAGTCACACACCACATCCAGACACACACCACATCCAGGCACACACCACAGCCAGTCACACACCACAGCCAGACACACACCACAGCCAGACACACACCATAGCCAGACACACACCACAGCCAGTCACACACCACATCCAGACACACACCACAACCAGACACACACCACAGCCAGTCACACACCACAGCCAGTCACACACCACAGCTAGACACACACCACAGCAAGACACACACCACAGCCAGACACACACTAAAACCAGTCACACACCACAGCCAGACACACACCACAACCAACCACACAAAACAGCCAGGCACACACCACAGCCAGACACACACCACAGCCACATACACACCACAGCCAGCTATATACCACAGTCATGCTCAGTCTTTTTCATAGGTACTGAAGATCTAAATTCAGGTACTCATTTTTTTTTCAGTTGCTTTACCAACTGAACCATTTCCCAACCCTGCTTTGTTTTTATAAAAGCATGTCTTGGGACTGGAGAGATGGCTCCACAGTTAAAAAACTTATGCCATGCCTGCTAAGGACCCAAATTCAGTTCCCAGCACCCACAGTAAGTGGCTCACAGCCTCCAATAACTCCAGCTCCCAAGGGACATACAAACATACATACATACATGCATACATACACATACTAAAAATAAGTACATAAAAACAAGTCCTGATACTTGTCAAATATTTGAAGCTTAATATTTTTTACTTTTTTATTCAGCTTATAGTTATATGAAAATAGTACTTTTTCTATTTTTTCCAAATATATTGTTGAAAAGTTAGGATATTTTTGTCAGATTTTGGGTTTTGTCTTTTTTTTTTTTTTTACTTTTAGTATATAAGCAAAACTTTTAGCATTTTAGGTGATAGCAAGATATGGAAGATTTGTTATGATTTAAAAAATAGCATGCCTTAGGTGTAGTGGCTCACACCTATAATATCAGCACTTGGAATACTGAGCAGGAGAATTGCCATGAGTTCACACCCCGCCTGGGCTACATAGTGAGCACCAGGATAACATGGATATTGTATTTGTGTTTGCTGGGGAGATATAAATGAATAGCTATTCCCCCATATTAGAGCACCAGTAACATTCAAAAGGAATGACTCTATCCAAATCCAGCTTAGTGAGGTTATTGGGCTTACTTCCAAGTGCATGAGTGCATTTCAGCCCAGCCTGGATGATGACCTCCAGTGCCCACATAGAGATCTTCCTTTAGTTAACCTTCCGCCGGCTCCTCCCAGGACCACGTGCACCTTCCTATGAGGGACTCCAGTCTTGGGAAGATCGTTTTGTGTGTACTCACAGTTGCTTTAATTAAGATGGTAATGACTGATAGGGTGTCTGGACAGCATTCCACAACACTGAGCTCAGAGAGAGCCCCTGTCTCAAAAAGCAAAATCAAAACAAAAGCTGAGACATAGTTCTCAGTCTCTTTGCAAATTAATCTCTTTGTGAAATCAGTACTCTACTTCAAGATACAGGATTGTACTTCAGACTTGCCACCGCCCTTTTAAAGTTCATCATGCTTTGCATCAGGTATGAGCTTGGCACTGAGGCGAGGAAACACCGCTAAAGACTGGGGGATTTTATTGAATATTTGCACAACTGCTTGATAAGCAGATTTTACCTTCAGAGCCTTCCTAGCCCTGGTGTGGGGGCTTGCAGCCAGTTTTGGTGCCAAGGGTTCCAAAGATCCTGTTTATCCTGTGCCCCTTGAGATTATTTCCAGTTCCTATGGCATACCTGTTCATACACACCTGTACACTGTGCCTCCTCCAAGTGTTGAACTTTGAGTAGTCTGTGAATGCAATGGATTGCAAGTCTGAGACCTAGGAGTAGCACATGTATATAAAACAGTTTCTCAAAGGTTCAGTTTTAGGTTGTATTTTTCTCGATGTAAATGACCAACTGAAGTGAGCAGAGGCTCTAGTTATGAATCTGAGTAGTTTAAAAGTGGGGAATGAGGCAGAGGCAGGCGGATCTCTGTGAGTTCGAGACCAGCCTGGACTACTAAGCGAGTTCCAGGACAGCCTCCAAAGCCACAGAGAAACCCTGTCTCGAAAAACCAAAAAAAAAAAAAAAAAAAAAAAAAAAAAGTGGAGAATGACTGTTACACACAGTTTGTGCTGGCTAGTTTTCTATTCACTTGACGCAAGCTAGTGTCATCTGAGAGGGAACCTCAGTTGAGAAAATGCCCTGACCAGATTGGCCCATAGGCAAGCATGTGGAGTGTTTTCTTGATTAATGAATGATGTGGGAGAGTCCAGTGTAAGCAGAGTTTTCCCATCCTGGCAGCCACTTCCCAAATAACCACAACTATCACTGTTCGGCCCATAGTTCAGGCTTGTTATTAGCTAACTCTTCCATTTAAATTAGCCCATGTTTCATATCTAACCTCTGCCATGTGGCTTGTGGCTAGTTACCTCATTTTCTACACGTCCTGCTTCCTCTAGTTCTGCTGGCAGCTCCTCTGACTCCACCCTCCTTCTCCCCAGTTCTTAGTTTGGTTGTCCTGCATATACTTCCTGCCTGGCTACCTGCCTGTTAGCTTTTTTAGTAAACCAATCACAGTGACAAATCTTCACAGTGCACAAAGGGATTATTCCACAGCAGTCCAGGCCACTGTGGGTGGTGCTGTCCCTGGGCTGGTGGTCCTGGGTTCTATAATAAAGCAGGCTGAGCAAGCGATGGGGAGCGAGTCAGTAAGCAGCTCCCACCCACCCCTCTGCTAACTGCATGGTCACAGCATCAGTCCCTGCCTCCAGGTTCCTGCCTTGAGTTTCTGCCCTGACTTCCCTGGATGATGGACTGCAAACTGTAAGATGAAATAAATCCTTCATCCCCACGTTGCTTTCGGCCATGATGTTTTATGACAGTAATAGAAACCCTGACTAGAACACAGTAATCATACAAAGCTACTAGCTTGCTTTCAGCAAATAATTGTAGCAGCCAAATTACAGGAGTCGGGTGAAAATTAACTATATTACCCGGCCACCTCATAACCAGTTAACAAGACAAATCTTAGGCTGATTTCTCTTGGCAAGCAATGACAACTTATTGGAGTTTGGTTAAACCCCAGGTTCTGTACTTTGAGGGTCTACAGCTGTGACCTGCAGGAGACAATCACTCGAGACAGGTAGGACACGCAGCAGCCTGTAACTCCAGCTTCAGGGCTCCTCCACTACCCTCTCCTGACTTCTTCAGGTACCCTTGCTCACATTCACACACCACCACCCCCACACACACATAATCAAAAGTAAGTCTTTAAACTCGGCAGTGGTGGCGCACGCCTTTAATCCCAGCACTGGGGAAGCAGAGGCAGGCAGATCTCTGAGTTTGAAACCAGCCTGGTCTACAAAGTGAGTTCCAGGACTACACTGAGGAACCCTGTCTTGAAATCCCCCCCAAAATAATAAATAAATAAATAAACGTAAACCTTTAAAGAGAGGAAACACTGGGAAAGACGGCCAGGGTCAGCTGGATAACCTGGACTGTACTGACTGTAATATTTTTCCTTGAGCCTTAGGTTTGGTTAGACCCTTTCTCTTCCCATAAACTACAGGAAGGTTTTGGGTGGTGGGCAACAAGCCAGGGGGAAGAGAGCAGAGGAGAATCACTAATCAGAATTAGTTAACATCGTCTACAAGGGAAAATAAGTTTCTTCAGCAAAGAATGCTAAAATATAGGACACAGTCTTAGTTGAAAATTATGCCCATTTGAGTCTAAAGCACAAGTCTCCATAATAAAATCTTTTCCAAGGACCAAGAAGTAAAAATAATTTTCTGATAAAATTGCTTTCAACAATTTAATGAACAATGCATAATAATGAGTTTATTATTCACTTCAAAGAATCAGAACTCACCATTAAAAATAAAAATGTGCGCAAAAAGATTGCTTTATGGCAGACTGTACCACATAAATAGTGGTGAAACAGCAACTTTTTGTTATTTTTTATAAAACAATATTCAGTATACATAAATCATTTAATAAATATTTACTCAGCCAGGCATGATAGTTTATGCCTGTAATCTCAGCACTCAGAAGGCAGAGAAAGGAGGATCATCACAAGCTGGAGGCCAGGCTGGTACACATAGAAGTAGTTCTAAGCCAGTCAGGTCTACAAAATGCAATCCTGTGTTAAAAATAAATAAATAAATATTAATAAGGTGAGCTTAACCTCATGGTGAAAACACCCACTGGGTATTTGTGGTATAATGAACAAAGTGGTAGTCATGGGAGTATTTTGACATGGGCAGATAAGAAAATCGTTATCTTTCCATATTTTCCATTCTTTCCTCATCTAGACAAGCACAGCCTTGGCCTCTGTTCTCATGCTTTCTTTCCGTGGAATAGCATGAGAATAATGGTTTGTGCTTAATGAACTTCACAATGATTCTGCATGGGGTACTTCGTTTTCATCCTCTAACAGTATAATATCTCAGTAGGTGCTGTTATGTGTCTTGTTTCCAAAAGAACAAAAAGTAAGGTTCCAGGAAACCCTCATCTCCTATAATAGAGCTTAGTTTCAAACCCATGCAATCTAGCCTTCAATCGCCCAGTACCTGGCCTCATCAATACTTCTTATGAGTGAGTGTATTCTCTACTGCCTTACCAACTAAAGCAAAACTCTAAAGTTTAAATACTGAGCTTGCTGCTGGAGAGATGTCATTATTATTAGTTTAAGAGTATTTGTTCTTGCAGAGTACTTGGGTTTAATTCCCAGCACCAATGTGGTGCCTCACAACCATCTGTAATTCTAGTCCCAAGGGACCCAACATCCTTTTCTGCCCTCTAGGGGCACTGTATATATGTGGTGGGCAAAATACGAACAGATGAAACGCCCCTACACATAAAATTTTGAAATCAATACAAACTTTATACCACTGGTAATATTTATTTGATTTATAGGATATTGACAGTACCTCTAAATGAGTCTTTGTAAACAATGAAAAACATCTCACTAACTTAGTTATGAACTTGACTCTCCTCTTCCCAGTTACAAGGCTCAGAACCTGGAGCAGGGTCAGGGAGAGATCTCTTTGATAGGACACAGGATAAACACAGAAATCACAAAGCAGCCAAGATCCTCACCAACAAAATGCAAGTAAAAAACAGAGAGGTCAGGGAGGTGACACTGCCAAATTTAATGACCTAAAACTTAACAGAACATTCCATGTTCCTGAGTGTCCTTTAGTAGCTACTGTGTCTAAGCCATGCTGAGATCTTCGAGGCTGACACTAGGAGCAAAATCTTAGGGAAGCTATTATTGTATGGTAAAATTAATAAACTTCAGCCGGGCGTTGGTGGCGCACGCCTTTAATCCCAGCACTCGGGAGGCAGAGGCAGGTGGATCTCTGTGAGTTCGAGACCAGCCTGGACTACCAAGCAAGTTCCAGGACAGCTTCCAAAGCCACAGAGAAACCCTGTCTCGAAAAAAAAAAAAAACAAAAAAACAAAAAAATTAATAAACTTCAATAAATTATATTTGCATTGCTTGAAACACACAGTACTTTCTGACCAACTCTGCTTCTTAATTTCCTGAAAATATTGTCAAATTTCAACTTTTAATGAAATCTGTACTTTAGCATTGTCCCTTAAGCTAACAAATGCCTAATAAATACGCAACAGTGTATAGAGTTGAAAATAGGCTCATCTACATCATTCTCAATAGTGATTGTCTATTGTCTTCGTCATCATTGATCAATTTTTCCATTCATCCATTACTTCAGGTATTCAGCAAGCTTTTGTTGATAAGTAGCAATTTAGGATGAATCACTTTCATCTTTATTATTTAAAGCAAGTTTTTAAATCATGTTGCCACCCAACCATAGGATGAGTAGCCGTAGGGAAAAGAAGATATCTTCAACTGGGACATGATAAATTTGAAGTGTCTGTTTGACAGGCAGTTGTAAGTGCATGACTCTGGACATCAAATGAGGCCAATTATAAAAGACTTGAGCATTACCAATCACCAAAAATGATACTTATGGTCACAATATAGTGGGGGTGGCACATACCTTCAATCCTGGCACTTGGGAGATAGAAGCAGGAGGGTCTCTGTGAGTATGAAGCCAGCCTGGTCCACAAAGCTTGTTCCAGGACAACCAAGGCTATACAAAGAAATCCTGCCTCAAACTGCCAACCCTCCCCCCAAAAGTGGTTCTTAACCTGAAGACTTGGTACTCCTACAGAAATCTACCAAGTTACTTCAGGATGTCCATGTCACCCTAAATTAATCAATTAAATTTACATCTGTATTCACAAATTAAACACATAGGAAACAAGACAGCACTTTACTAGGTCATTTTATGAAGTTTCTTTTTTTAAAGATTTATTTATTATGTATGCACTGTTTTGTCTGCATGTATCCTTGCAGGCCAAAAGAGGACGCCATATCTCATTATGGATGGTTGTGAGCCACCTTGTGGTTGCTGGGAATTGAACTCAGGACCTCTGGAAGAGCAGCCAGTGCTCTTAATCTCTGAGCCAGCTCTCCAGCTCCCTATGAAGTTCCTTTTATTCTCCCAAATAATTACAGTGAACTCTGTACACAGGCAAAGTAGACATCCACTCCCGTGGGGTAATTATAAAAATGTCTCTACTTCACCATGTCTCCTGCCACTCACTGTACACTAGTGCTCCAAGGACCAGTCCTTTTGGAAGCAAGTACATGATACCTGATTACATTTCATGGAATGTGAGCCTCATTACCTATATAAATGATTACAGAAATATTGTTAATCCATATGATAGCGTTTATGTCTTTTTTACTGAAAGTAGTTTTTCCATACAATATATTCTGATTATAATTTCCCCTCTGCCAACACTTCCCAGATCCTCCCAGAACTCCCCACCCACCCAAATCCATGTCCTTCCTTTGTCTCTCTCATTAGAATACAAACAGGATTCTAAATAATAATAAAATGAAATAATAACAAACAAACTGGAATAGGATAAGACAAACAAAAGTACTCAAAGAAAAAGAATAAAAAATTGACACATTTGCACACACAGAAATCCCATTAGAAGCACACCATCAGAAACTATAATATATTTGCAAAAGACCTGTAAGGGGAAAGGAAGAAAGGAAGGAAAAAGGAAGGGAGGGGGAAAAATTAAAGGAGTGCCCAGAAAAAGCATTATGAGACAAGGAACCTCAAAGAGGCCATTGAGTTCATTTTGTGTTGCCATCTACTGCTAGGAATGGGGTCTGTCCTTAAGAGTAGTTGTGTATCTAGTGAGACTCCACTGAAGAAAACAGGCCGTTCTCAATTGAAGATAGCTTCTGGGTTAGGGATGAGGGCTTGTGTCCACTTCCTCTATCAGTGCTGGAACCTTCTGTGCATGGAGACTGCCTGCTGCCACAGTCTCCATGACTTTTGTGTGTCAGTCCTGCTGTGTTTAGAAGGCCCTGTTTCCTTAGTGGCCTCCATCCCCACTGGCTCTTACAATCTTTCTGCCTCCTCTTTCACATGCTCCCTGATTCCTGAGGGTGGGGATTTGATAGAGACATCCCATGTAGGACTAAGTGCCACAAGGTCTCTGTACATTGTCCTGTTGGGGGTCTTCTGGCCCCCCCCACGTACTGTAGGAGAAAGTTTCTCTGGTGATGGCTGAGCAAGACACTGATGTGTGGGTATAAAAGACTGTCATCAGGAGTCACTTTATTGCTATGCTCCTTTAGCAGAACAATTGTAGTCACTGGCCTATCTAGTCTCATGTTCCTGGCCACCCAAGAAGTGTCATGCATGGGTTCCATCTCAGGGATTGGGCCTTAAATTCAGTCAGATGTTGGCTGGTTACTCCCATAAACTGTGTGCCACTTTCGCAGTAATGTATCTTGCATGCAGGTCATCATTGGAGACTGCAGGGTTTGAAGCTGGGTTGGTGTTTACCTTTCTCTCTGGTAGCATGCAGAGTACCTCCTAGTATTACAAGTACTAATCAATAGGGGTGGAAGACACCAGCTCAACTTCATGTTCATTGAGTTATACAGATATGATGACTCTTTGACAACTCTTTTTAATTTAAAGAAATATATCTTAGATACTTAATTGCATCATTTAATACTAACAATCTGCTCAAAGCTTGTAGTCATAGGAGATTTTTAATGAAAAAATGCCCTGGAAGAAAGAGACTCCAAAGATATCAGTTTGTCTTGATTTGTTTTCCCATTACTGTCACTAAAGCAATTTAAGGAAAAGAGGTTTGTTTGGCTCACAATTCCAAGTTACAGACCATCATGGTGGGGAAGTCACTGCCACAGGAATTGAGAGAACATGTCATCCTTTATGAAGAGCAGAGAGCAATGAATTAATGCATCTGATTCTCAGCTTGCCTTTCCCATTTCATATACTCTAGGATCCCTCGCCCAGGGAACTGTCCAACTCATAGTTAGTGTGGATCTTCGCACATAAATCCATGTAACGAAGATAATCCCAATAGACATTCTCAGAGATTGACCTCAATCTAGACAACTCCTCACAAGCATGCCCATAGGCAATTGGTATTAACCTTCACAAAAAGATTTAACATTTTTGTCACTTTTTATTTTAATTTTAAATAGCCTGCTCCACATGTCAATCCCAGCTCCCTCTCCCTCCCCTACTCCCGCACTCCCCACCCCCCCCCCAGCCTCCCACCCTATTGCCAATTCCTTCCACATAGGGGATATCTAGAGTCTGACATTTCCCTCAGGGTAGGGTCAAGGCACTCCCCTAAGAGTCCAGGCTGAGAGAGCATCCCTCTTTCTGCTATGGGCACACGATAACTGTTTGTATTCCAGGGATAGACACTGATCCACAGCTCAGGGCCCCACAGGTTGCCCAGGCCTTCTAGCTGACACCCACATTCGGGGGGGGGGGGGGGGGGTCCAGATCAGTCCCATGCTGGCCTCCCTGCTGCGGGTCCGGGGTCCAAGAGCTCTCCCCTGTTCAGAGCAGCTAAGACTTAGCATTTTAGCTGTTTCTTTTTACTTTTCATGTGAACTAAATTAAATTTTAACTTACAATAGACTCATTTCTGTTGGGCAGTGCTGATTTAGAAGCCACATGGGAGAAATGACAGACGGCCGCATTTAAAGCTTGAATTGGCCTATGCTACAGCACTTTGTCTTATTTAAAGATTTAAGCTTCATCACCCCAAATCCTTTAGAGTCCAAATCAGTGCAGTGAGTGGGCAATCCGGGACTTAGGGACAAATGTATTCCATGTTCACCTAGGAACTCAGGTTGCTGTCCCATCAACTGAAAGGTCCCATGTGACAACAGGCTCACCAGTGTCATAAAAAACCCAGGCAGCCTGAAGGTAGATAGTAGAGAGGAGGAAAGCCAGCAGCTTCCTTTGAAAGGGATGTGAACAGGAAGTTGAACGTCTCTTCACATCCTTTTCTAATGGAGTTATGAACTGGTCACATCTCGTTACAAGGCTTGGGATTTGATTCTCAGTGAGCCTAACCTTAAACTCAAGGGAATCTGTAACTTGGAAGGAGAACAATAGTCACCGGGAGTCACTTGGCAGTCCATACCAAGTCCTGATTTGGTGTCCTTCAGCCATGCTTACTTGGTAAGGTGTAAGCGGGAATTTTTGATACATTCATAGACATTTAAAAAAATGGATTAATTGTGAAAAGCAATCCCATCAAAATATTATTGTATATAGTTTGTTCATTGAAACTCCTAGCGCTGAAGAAAAATAACGGGATCCTGGAGAATTCACTCATTATTTTTGCTAGGAAAAGCTAATAGTTGCAAAAGGAGTCATTTTTTATCATCATGACTTTCTTTTCTCTCTGCATGAGATGCGCAGAGATAATGTGTTACTGGAAGTGCAGTGAGGCAGCTTCCCTTGTGAGTATCTAAGTCCCATGGTGATGAGAGAGGCAGTTAGTAAACAGTAAAAGCTATATCAGTAATTGCAGGGGCTCCTAGGATGGTAGCATAAACAGATCTGCAGGACAGTTATTTACTGTTCCAACTTTGGAAAAGGGGAGTCTGTTAGAAGTTGATAAGAAAGCTTAGTAGTCTGCAAAATTGGTTGATATATTTAATAATAGATTTGGGGAGAATGCATGGAAATTATTAGTGTTGTCAACCAAGGAAACAAGGATGTGTATTTGTTAAATGGAAGTCTTTCTCCATCGTATCATTTCCCTAAGGATGCCAGGGAACCTGGAGTTCAGAAACCTACAAAGCTTATTAATGTTTTCATTAATGATACATGCTAAAACTATGCAGACCAGCACAGGACACTAACCACATGTGGCCATTGAGCATTTGAAATATAGTTAATTGGTAAGTGCAAACATACTTTGGAATTTTCTTCCAAGATACTAGATTTCTAAAGACTTGTTAAAAGTGTAAAATAAGGTCATTGATGTGGATCAACAGGTAAAGTCACCTGCTTCCAAGCCCAATGACCTGAGTTTAGTTCCCAGAACCCACATCGTAGAAGAGAACTAGCTCCCGAAAATTGTCCTCTGTCCTCCACACTCATGCTGTGGCAGTGTATGCCCATACACATACACACCACACAAAATGAATAAATAAAAGTGTACCTTTAAAATAAAGTAAAATCATGATTTTTAACATTGATTAAATGTTTGCCAGGCATTGGTGGCGCACGCCTTTAATCCCAGCACTCGGGAGGCAGAGGCAGGCGGATCTCTGTTAGTTTGAGGCCAGTCTGGTCTACAGAGCGAGTTCTAGGACAGCTTCCAAAATAATACAGAGAAACCCTGTCTCGAAAACAAACAAAAAAACATTGATTAAATATTTAAATGACTATTTTAGATAGATTGGGTTAAGTAAACTTTCATCACTAAATTTTACCTGTTTTTACTTTTCATGTCAAATTAAATTTTAGATTATGTGAGATTCAGTTCTGTTGGGCAGTGCTGATTTAGAAACTACATTAGAGAAATGATAGATCACTATATTTACAAGTTCGAATGGCCTGTTCTACAGCACTTTGTCTTTTCCCAAAGACCATAAAAATTAAGTTCTCCACCCTAAAATCCATGAGACTCCACACCAACGCAAGACCAATGCTAGCGTTTCCAGGATTACTGGTGTTGGGTTAAGTCTTCTCTAATGATGAATGTTTTTCTATTCTGCTCAATACTAACCAGTTATAACTATTCCAATTATTAGAAAGCCCTTTCTCACACTGGGAAGAAATTTCTTCTTTGTACTTTCAATATCTGAGACTTTTTTCTTGAACATAATTAAGTCTAACCCTTCCATTAATTAGACTTTCTGTTGTAGAGAGAAGTACCTGAGGGAAACAATTTAATGAAATGAAGTATTTTGGGTTTTGTTTTGTTTGTTTATTTTTGTTTTGGCTCCTTCTTTTGGAGGTTTCAGTCAGTGGTCTCTGGCTCCATTACTTTTATGTCTGCAAGGCAGAAGCCTTGAGGCCTTCCTTCAAGTGATTCACTCTAGAGGAGATGGTCTCTTAATGATGTATCTCTAGTCTATTTGTGGGACTCCTAACAATGGGAGAAGGGACTGTCCCTAATGCTTTGGCTGACTCTTGGGAACCTATTCCTTATAGCAGATTGTCTTGCCCAGCCTTAATATAAGGAGGTGCTTAGACTTACAACAACTTGATATACTGTGCTTTATTGATACCCATGGGAACCCTGCCCCTTTCTGAACAGAAACAGAGGAGGAGTGGATGTGTGTGGGGGGAATGGGAGGAGAGTAGGGAGAGGAAACCGGTCAGGATGTAAAATAAATAAATGAATAAATTACACCTGCCAGGTCATTCCCTGCTGTTTTCTGCCTGACTCAGAAACTTTTCTTCCCCACTTAATAAAGGATCTCTTTGTGAAGAAAAAAAAAAGGATTATGTCTCTATATAAAGTCTGTAACTATTCATTTAGTGTGTGTGTTGGAAGCATTGAGCACACTCTACCTACAGTCTTGCTGTAGGGATGTTGTGATTACAGATGTGCACCACCACAGCTGGCTTTGCATGTGGGATCTGGGATGGACACAGGCTGTCAGGCTTGTTCTGCTAGTGTCTTCATCAGCCAATATGTTCCCCACAAGAGCAATAGCTAGTGGTGCATTCATCTGTTAGTACTTAGTTTTTGTGTTTGACAATATTCTTTCTTTTTTAAGAATGTTACTTTATTTTTAATTATGCATGTGGACATGAGTGCAGTTTCCTGCAGAGGCAGAGATGTTGGAACCCCAGGAGCCAGAGTCACAGGTGGTCATGTATCTGCTCACACACCACCTGAGAGCCCTCTGTTTTGTCCCTCATCTGTTTTCTCTAGTTAATCCAATGATCATATGTTAGCAGGAACCAATGGAATCTTTTGAAAACCTGGGATCTGAACTCAAATTTACATACTAAGTTTTCTTGAAATTCTGACATTTTCTTTTTCAGTTCTTCATCTTAATTCAAATAAATACTTTTCAGTCTTTCTTCCTTGCCACCTTTCCATGCTTTTAGGAGTAGTGTGTGTGTGTGTTATTGTTTGTATATTTTTTAATTTACTTTTTACATTCCAATCCCAGTTCCATCTCCCTTCTTTCCTCCCACTCTCCCCACTCCCCTCCCTCCTCCCATCTGCCCCTCAGAGAGGGTAAGGCCTCCCCTAGGAAGTCTACTAAGTCTGTTCCATCACCTAGTTGAGGCAGGACCAAGGCACCTCCCCTCTCCCACACATCCCTGTGTCTAGGCTGGACAAGGTATCTCTCCATATAGAATGGGCTCCACTAAGTCAGTTTGTAGATTAGTGTTAGATCTTGGACACATTACCAGTGGCCTCATATATTGTCCCATTCACACTATTGTCACTTATATTAGTTAGGTCTTATACAGGCTCCCCATTTGTCAGACCTGAGTCACTGATCTCTCACTAGCTCTGGTCAGCTGATTCTGTGGGTTTTCCCATCATGGTCTTGATTCCTTTGTTCATATTATCGATCCTCCCTCACTTCAATTGTACTCCAGGAGCTCAGCCCAATGGCTAGCTGTGGATTTCTGCATTTGCTATAAGTATTATTTATATAAGTACTGTATAAGGTCTTTGGGGTGGTTTTAATACTGCCCCACCCCACCCCTGCAAATATGTCAATGCTCTTTCCCCATAACTGGAAACGCGGTCTTGGTTAGATAAAGAATCTCTGCAGATAAAACTAAATGGAAGATCTCAAGATGCGCTCACTCCAGGTTCTCCAGCTGGGCCTTAGCACACTGACGAGGAAAGCAGAGATGGGAGATGTACAGCCACCCTCGTGCCGCCAATACTTGGATTCAGAGTTCCTTTTGGTCAAGGTAGCCATTATATTTTCTTGGTATGGAATTAGATCGCAGCTGCAATGTCACCTTTCTCAGGCACAAATCTTGCTCTTCACTCATCCGTTACCCTAGCAATTCGAGCCCATGATCCATTGCTCTTTGAAAACAGTAACTTAGACTAGAGCATCCCAAACTGATATCTTGAAAAGTTATGAAGGACATAAATGAAAGCTACCTGCAACTTCCAAAAGGCCAGGTGTGGTGGTGGCACACACTTTTAATCCCAGAACACAGGAGTCAGAGGCAGGTGAACCTCTGTGAGTTGAGGTCAGCCTGGTTTGTACAACAAGTTCCACAATAGTCATGACTGGGTTTTTTCACCAAAATAAGGTTCAGGAATTTTGAATATTGTTCTTGGGTGAATATTGTTCTGAGTTCAGATAAGTTTGGAAATATTGTCACTTTCTATGTCGTCTTTCCCTCACTATAGCTAATTGGAGATCAATGCCTGCTCCAAATTAGACCTCACAAATTCTCTGTCCCAGGGATTTTTTGAGATGTATTTCATGTGTATGTGTATGTATTTGTGTAAAAGAGGAGGGTCAATAAGTATGTATGTTCCACAGCTGTCTTGTACATGTAACAGTCAGAGGACAACCCTCAGAGCTGGTTCTTCTACCATGTAGGTTCTGGAGAACAAACTTCAGGTTTTGTGGCAAGAGCCTTTTTTTTTTAATCTGATGAGTCTTCTTGCTTTCCCAAGTCCCCTCTTTTTGACCAAGGTTTAAGTAGTGTCTCACTACACCTGTAGTAGCTCTGCTGAGACAGATTAGCCTCTAGTGTATCGCATTTTATCTGGGCATCTAAAAAAGGCCGAGAGAACAGGGCCAATAAACGCTAGAGGCCTGGGGCTGGAAATCAAAGATGCAGTGAGATAATAGAGAGAGAAGCAAACTTCCCAACTACCCCACATCCTAGCGCTAATCAGGATAGGCAGAGTGTGTTAGCTCTGGGGGCCAGCACGATGATAATAAAAGGAAGGGTTTGTTTGGCTCTTAGTTCGGAAGGTTTCAGTTCCATGGTTGATTGACTCTGTTATTCTGCGGCCGGTGAGGCAGTGGCTGGAAAGTGGGTTGGGGGCAAGAGGTGTTCACTTTGCGGCTTCAGGAAAGCAAAGAAACGGAAGAGGAGGGGCTAGGACCTCCGACATCCCCTCCATGGCAGCCCTTCCAGCAGGCTCCATTCCACTGCCTGAAGATCAAACCCTTAATGAGGCGCGAGCCTTTTAGGGGACACTTCAGACCCAAACTGTAACAAGGAGACAAACCTAAAATGTGACAGTCTCCTCTCTGAAAGCTTTTACTGCAGCACTATTGCTTCTGGTGAAGATTTTTCGAAGAAGTTTCTCAGTGGCAGCCGTCTGTAAAGGATCACCAGTTTTAATTAAGTGTAACCAAGTCTATGCTACTATGATGAGTATTCCGTAGCTGGGAGAAAGAGATGTAAAGGCATACCATTCCGATTTTTATGGGTTTGCTGAATTACAAAGAGGATCTTTGAATCTCTTCTGTTCATAGAAACATATTTAGGTGCTTTTTGCTTATACGTGTTATTTGCTTTGGCTTTTTGTTTGTTATTGCTTTTATTGCTTTTGGCTTACATGTTTAATCCCATCTCCTTAATAGAACCTAGTAACTTTATCTTAAGGTAACTTTTTCCCTAACAAAAAGAAATTTCTATTTTTTATGGCTTTAAACATTATTTGGCATTAAAAAGAAGTCATTTGGGCACCAAAAGATACTACGCAGGTGAAAAATTTTAAACTCAGCATGTTTTTCAGACTTCAAATACCATCTGTTGTGTTTCCACAGCATGGAATGACATGCTTTCTGAATATGAGTCTTCTTGTATTTTTAATTTATTAAAGTGTATCAAGAAATGGAAACGGGCTAAACTGTCTTTCATAGCAGACCTCAGTAATACACAGCTGGAAATACAACTCCAGCATTCATATTCCCACCTGGAAAGTCTGTCGTATCTTGTCATGTTTGGATGCCTGGCTTCTCTTGATAGGAGGAGTGTGCCAGCAAAGTGGCTTGGAAGGTGCCATAGAGAAATATGAGAGGCAACATCAGAATGTCATCCACATTTTTAAAAAAATATACTACTCATTTTTGAGATTTTCATCATTGTTTACAAAGAGTTTTGATCATATCTCTACCCTGACTTCCCTCCTCCAATTCCCCTGTGGTTCCCCTAACACATCTCCCTCCCAAATTCATCTCTTCTTCCGTTTTTTATTTTTCTGAAATAAAGAAAAATTCACTTACTGGATGGTGGTGGCATACATCTTAACTCAGCACTCAGGAGACAGAGGAAGTTAGATTTCTGAGTTCAGGGCCAGCCTGGTCTACTGAGAAAGTTCCAGGACAGTCAGGGCTACACAGAGAAACCCTGTCTCAAAAACAAAAACAAAAAACAAAAAACAAAAAAACACCACAACCACCACTGACAATAATAATAATTCACTGTATCCAGTTGGGGATGTCCACATGTACCTGGGTGTGAGGCCATCTACTGGAGCATGGATAACCTACTCCCAAAGAAAATTGACTGCTTCCCCACAGAGGCCATCAGCTGCCAATAGCTCCTCAACTACAGGTGTCCCCTCATGAGCCCTCTCCCATCTGTGCAGGTATTTTGACTGGCTTGATCTTGGGCAGGTCTTGTGCAAGTAACCGCAACCTGAGTGAATTCCTGGGTCAGCAGCTGTGGCATGTCCACGGGATATTTCGCAGCACTTTCTCATCTTTGGGCTCTTACGTTCTTTCTGCCCCTTCTTCCAAAGAGCAGAGTCTGTTTCTGCTGGATGTTTATAAGCTCCTGATTTGTTTATAGGTTCCTGACATTTTTTTAAAGATTTATTTTACTTCCTGGTATGTGTATGTATGTTTATGGACCATGTATGTGTCTGATGCTTACAGAGGCCAGATTGTGTAACTGGAATTATCAGTGGTTGTGAACCACTGAGTGGGTGCAGGGAACTGAACCCAGGTCCTCTGCAAGAGCAGCCAGTGCTCTTAACCCATGAGCCATCTCTCCAGCCTCTGCCCTTCTACTGTTACTCGTTCTTTTCCTTGGAAGCCTCACCCAAGGAAACACCAGCTAAATGCCTTAACAGGCTTCCCCAATTGATTCCTGCTGCTTGTTTTGAGTATTTGATCTAATAGTATTCTGATATCTGTATCCGCCTGTCATCACTTACTACTTATATTTTGTTTTGGCTTACATGCATCTGATAAACTCCTCACTCATTCAAAGCCCAAAGTCTGACTGTCGTAAGTCATTTTCCAGAGCAGAGAGTACACATCTTCATCCTTTAATCACGGCATAGAGTGATCCAGAGCAGAGAGTACACATCTTCATCCTTTAATCACGGCATAGAGTGACAGATAGAGAAAGCCACAGCTACCATTGCAAGTCCACTGGTCCAGCCTGGCCTTCCCACTTCACCAGCTTTCTTCAGGGGTTTTTCATGTGTATATCTAATATTCTTATGATGTTTCTTAAAACATAGCTGTGGTTTCCCCACATAAATAAAATCTGTTAACACATCTTTCTAAAGTTGCTACACCCCAAATCACTACATATTGGAAATAAAATAGCATGGCAGAGATGCACATGGCTTTTCTTGGTGATTTGAAGTTTGTGACAACTGTGAGATTGGAGAGCACAGGCTTCCTGAGGTCTGGATGGAGACTGTGAATCCACTTCATGTAGATGAATAAGTAGGCTCTGTCTTGCTTCGAATAATGACACCCCTCTCCTCTATGTAGTAGTGAAGTGACTGTCATCCCTAGAACAAAGTCACTTATCTCAGTGATGTCCCAAGGCAGAACACCCATGGCATAGTTGTTATCCAGAAGGTAAGAGTCTGGAGGAAACATAATTTGTAATACTTGCTCTGTCAGTCATTGTTCTTGGCTTAAGAAATTAATTTCAAATTCCAGTGACTGTGAATGTGTTCTTAGAAAGCCTAAGATCCGGCTTGAAGAAGTTGTACTATCAACTCTAGAGGAGGAACATTGCTGCTGGCCATCTGTCCCTGCCATTGTGAGAGCTGGCTGTCACTCTGCTAAGCAAGCATGCTCAGTGGATTTGCAATAGGTAGCCAGAGCCTAAATCTTTGGAATTGGAATTCCTGTGTGTGTCTCACTGCTAGAGTATACCCATGCCCTTAGATGTAAAGAACAGTGCAAAAGGAAGCTACTGACTTTGAACTCAAAAGCAGGTAGATTCCTTGGGCATGGAAGCACACATTTAGGATCCCAGAACTCTGGACGCTTAGACAGGGGGAATCAAGGGTTCAGAGCCATCCAGGACAACATAATGAAATCTTTATTCAACAAAACAAAACAGAAGAACAAAAAAGATGGTGAATTTTTAAGCTCTTCTCCCTCACAAAAGAGAATATTAATAAGCTGCTGGGCAGACAAAAAGTATAATCAAGTCCAATACAGCTGTGTAATGCCAGATTACATAAACCTTTCATAATACAGTTAACAATTCTTCATTAACAGTTGTTGGAGCATTTAAAGCTATTTGGGGGGAGAGACTCAAACTAATACACCCTTTGCTAAGGAGTTACGACTGGCAGTTGAGGTCTGTTGCAGAAGGGAAGAGTCCTTTTTCATTGGCATTGTGGCCACTGTAGGTTGACTATACTCCCATGGGTGTCTCTGTATGACAGCACTAATTAGAATCAGTGGCCTCCTTAAAAAAGAGGAAAAGAAATTAGGAGGAGAACATGAAGTGTCCACAAGAAGTTTAGGAGAACAGGTAGTAGATATGATCAAAATACATTGTAAACATGTATGAAATTTTCAAATAATAAATTTATTGTATAAAATATTTTAAAATACTTGATTTAAAACATTTTAGATTGTCAGATGTGGTAGTGGCCATGCCTTTAATCCCAGCACTGGGGAGGCAGAGGCAGGCAGATCTCTGTGAGTTCAAGGCCAGCCTGGTCTACAGAGTGAGTTTTAGGACAGAGAGTGCTGTTACACAGAGAAACCCTGTCTTGGATTTATTGAGGTAAGATTTACATAGGAGAAAAATGGATACTTTTATACCCTTTAACCTTCTTAATACATAGTTTAATGAGTATTGACATTACACAGTCATAGTGCAGCCACTATAATCAGCTTAACCTGAAATTTCCTCATGTGCCGTTGCCCAGCCAGCCCTTCACCGTAATCCCAACTGCTGGCAGCCAGTGATCTACATTTTCTTGCTGTGATGATATGAATGTTCCCCATAGGCTCCTGGATTTGAACACTCGGTCCTGTTGGTGGCACTATTTGGGGAGGTCATGGAGGTTTTATAAGGTGAAGCTCTGCTAGAGGAAGTTCATCACTGTGGGTGAGCTTTGAGAGTTTATAATCTTACCTTACTTCCTGTGTGTGCCCTCTGCTTCCTGTGTTGAGATGTGACCTCTCAGCTTCCTGCTCCTGTAGCTTTGTTTGCTCACCTTTATAGACATCTGGCTCTCTGGAAACATAAGTCAAATTAAACGCTTACTTAAGTTGGCTTCGGCCAAGACATTTTATCACAGTAACAGAAAAGTACCGCCTACACCATATCAGCTGGTTTTGCATAGTTGTTACTAGAAAAATGGGGAGAATAGGAGGAAAGGGTTCATGGATTTGGAAGCTCCAGTCCATAATGACAAGGGTGGCCAGGTAATGCAGCTTACCACCTGGCCAACAGGAAGCAGACAGAGCTACAACAGGGAGATGTGTCAAGTTATACCCCCCAAGGACATGATTCCAATGTTTTTTTTTCCTGCAACTTAGCCCCACCTTCCACATTCTACTACCTTGTAATCAATTAAAAAATTTAATCCATTTAGGTGTTAAAATATTTATTACTTACTGGGAGGTAGTGGCTCATGCATTTTGGAAGCAAAGGCAGGCAGATCTCTGTGAGTTCAAGGCCAGTCTGGTCTACAGAGTGAGTTCTAGGACAGCCAGAGCCACACAAAGAAACCCTGTTTCCAAAACAAAGCAAAACAACAGAAACCCAAATATATATGTATATGTGTGTATTAGAGACTTCATAATCCAATCAGTTGTCTCTAGTCATGCTCTTATGGACACACCCTGTGGTACAATTTGCTAATCTCTGATGTATGTCTCAATTCAAGGAAATGAACAATCAAATTAACAGTCAGATTTCCCCACATCATATAAAAACAATCACACAGTATGTAGCCTTTTATGTTGTCTAGTGCTTTCCACTCTTCCAAGTTACTCCGAGATTCATTCTTGTTACTGGGCATATCAGTGGAACATTCCTTTTTATTGTTGTGTAGTGTTCCATGCCACGGATGTGCCTCAGCTCCATTGTCAATTCCCCAGATGAAGGACATTTAGGGATATCTGACTCTTGAAAGTTACAAAGATGACGACCATAGGCACATGGGAATAAGTGTTTATATGAAAAAGGGATTTCATCTCTCTATAGATATCTAGGGGTAGTATTACTAACTCAGATGATTAACTCTATAATGGTAAACTGTTCTCCAAAATGACTATGACATTTTGCATTATCACCAGTGAGGGCTGAGAGTCATGGTATCATCCTCATCAGTTCTCAGTTTTGTTTTCAGCTTTAGCTATAATGCATATTAAAAAACAATATGGATCACAAGCTAAGCACTGTTGCATACTACTGTAATCCCAGCACCCAGGAAGCAGAGGCAGGAGGATAATGAGTATGAGGGCCAGCCAGAGCTACAAAAGGGCACCCTCTTTCAAAAAACCAAGAGTTGGAGAGGTGACTCAGAGAGAGAGAGAGTGTTCACCTAACATGTGCAAAGCCCCAGCTTCAGTCCCCAGCACCACAGAGCTAATCCTGGATGGAATGCCAGGATAGGAAATAAAACTGGACTATAGCACAGGATACTGAGGGAAGTGGTACTCTTTCCTTCTTCCTTGCTTTCCTTGGGATATATCATCTGCTGGAACACAGGCAAGGAATAGGGATGAAATAGTAACACTAATGAGCTGAATTCAGAGTTGCTTACCTGAGAACCCACCCACACAAAGGTCCGAAAACCCTTAGAAAGGAACTAGAAGAGATGTCTTGTACCATGCTTTTCTTTATCCAAAAGCCTTTGGAATTTTGAAGGACTCATGCCTTTGCACATGTAAGAGAGGAAATACAGCCAGTAGAAACCTAGGAGGTTAATACCAGCTTGTACATTCCCCCCATCAAACCTGCTGTCTTTCGATGATTCTTTACTTTCTCTAAATTCCGGGTCTGTTCTTTGTATTGGATCTGTTCATCTAGGTAGTGATTTGACTTTGTTCCTGGGTTCCACACCACACCTTAGCTGCTGCCCTTCCCCTCCTTGAACAATTTCTGCTATGAAAGTAATTCCCCTAGCTTTGGGTCTGCTCATATCAGCATTGTGACACTTCTTATTGGCCTCAGACCCAGGCATGTCTTCCTCCTCCACCACCACCCCCAGCTCCTGCCTGAGAGCGTGGGACTTGACGTTGCTAACTTGGATAGAAACAAAGATAAGTGAAGCAAGTGTATAGATGAAATGAGACCAGGAGAACAGCTAGTATACCAGATGACAGAAGTATGCCAAAGATTTCCATAAGCTAGAACAAAGAACTAATATTAACCAATATAGGGGCTGGAGAGATTGCTCAGTGGTTAGAGCACTGGCTTCTCTTCCAGAGGACTTGGGTTCAATTCCCAGCACCCACATGGAGGCTCACATCTGTCTGGAGTTCTAATTCCAGAGGGCCCAACACCCTCACACACATGCAAGCAAAACACCAATGTACATAAAACAAAACTAAATCATTAAAAAATTTTAATTAACCAATACAAACTATAACTGAGTAGAATTTTGAGCTTAGGATGGGAAATCATGAGTTTCTGCTGCTACAGATGAAAGTGCCACGTAAGTGACAGAAAAGCAGATTATGTTGCACATGAGTCCGTTGAATGGTGCACTAAATAGTGCTGTGCCCCCAAACCCATAATAATTAACACAGTCCTCCTCCCCAACTTTAATGTGGTACCATGCTCTTGACCCCAGTTTACTGTATCAGTCAGACTACGCATGGCACTAGAACCTGGGCTTCATTTGGGGTGTATCACACCCCAATGCAGATAAAGAGAAATTTGTGTCTGCCCCACCTCCTGTTACAGTCCAGACACTGTCCTACCAAGGTACTAATGACTTTTTAGAATAAACAATGGACAGATTTCCTCCCTTATCAAACCCAAGCTGTCTGAAACACTTGAAACATTGATTGCTTCCTCTTTCTGTTTGCATTCCCTGGCTTTTCATCCTTACACTTAAAAAAAAAAAAGAAAGAAAAAAAAAGACTTTTTTCTTTTTTCTCTCCTTGCTCCACAAATGATTTACCCAAAGTTCCCTTGATCACTTGGCTATAGATTTCCCATCTATTCCCCAAAAGCTTCAGTCACCAAATTCTTAATTCTAGACTGACCTTTTTGGAACTCTTGAGCTCTTCTACTATTTAATTTATGGAGTGTAAAGTATTTGGTCAATAAACATCCATTAGAAAACAAAGAAGTCTCACAGGGGAATAGGAAAGTGTCAAAAGGTGATTGACAAGACAAACCTAGTAGAGATATATTGTATTCTGGAAGCCTTTGTAGATAACACCATGAAAGCCCTTGTTTTGCCTGAATTGCATTCTGGGGAAGAATTATTTTTTGAAAGAGTAGATTCATACAATCTGAGGTTGGTAATAGAAGGGGGCATGGCTAGAAAGAAAGGTCAAGGCTCAGTTAGTAAAATGTCCACTATGTAAGCATGGAGACCTGAGTTTGACTCCCCGGACCTACAGAAAAAAGCCAGGTTTGTAATCCCAAACCTTGGTGTTAAAAACAGGTCCCTGGGACTTCCTGGCTAACTTGTCTCACCTAATGGGCAAGTTCCAGGTCAATGAGAGATCATGTCTCAAAAATAGGCTTCTGAGCTTGTCTTCCGGTCTCCATGCTCGTGTGTATACGTGTGTGCACCTGTAGACATAAACACATACACAATAGTAATAGTAGTCATTGCAGTAAAGAAATGGAAACATGTTTGGTGAGTTCCACTTGTTTAGAAGTAAGTAGTGGGCTGGCAAGCAACGATTTTTTCCTCACTTTCTCAGAAGTCAGAAATGATGGCCTTGGAAACAGAAATATAAATGTTTATTCTTGTAATTTTAGAGTTTTTATCATTTTTATCTGGCTTATCTTCCCATAGTGTTTGGAAACAAAAGCTACAGCAAGAGAGAGGAGGAAAGGAAACAAAAGAGGAAGAAGGGAGGGGAATTGTTTGTTCCTTGCATTCCTGTGACATGGAGGAAGCCAGGTGTGTGGGAGAGCCAGGTCCAGAGCAAAGGACACAGCCCAGGATACAGAGGGCACAGGAGGGATTGGGTGTTTCGAGGAAATTCAAAAAAAGGGAAACACAAGGAATGTGTTTATCAGAGGGAGGGAGGAAGGGAGGGAGGGAGGAAGGGAGGAAGGGAGGGAGGGAGGGAGGGAGGGAGGGAGGGAGGAGACACTTTCAGAGCCATGTATAGAGGAAGGGAAGGAAGGAGGGGAAAAGGAAGGAGAGGAGAGGACAGGAAAGGAGGAGAGGGGAGGAGAGAGGAGGAGAGAGGAGGGGAGGGGAGGAGAGGTGATGGGAGGAGAGGAGGGGGAGGGGAGGGGGAAGGAGGGGAGGGGAGGAAAGAGGAGGGGAGGGGAGGAGGGGAGGGGAGGGGAGGGTTGAGTTAGTGGTGTTCAGCCATTTGGAGATGTTTGGAAGTTGGGTAAAGTAAGGTTTAGATTGACGAGTACGGACAGCCCTGATGGACAGAATGGGGCCCATAGGCAGAAATTATGGTCGTGGCTAGTTCAGTAGGAAAAGGAGAGATTTTTGTGCTCTAACTATAATTGTCTGGAAGTGGAATGTGCTCCTTGGGGGAGACCATGCATTTTCTGTCCCTGGCAGGTGACCACATAGCAGGAAAGCCTAGGAAAGGAAAAGCAGGCTCCATGGGTGGATGGGTCTACACTGGATGAACCCACCCTGTAAGTGTGTGACCTGCTGTATGTCTCAAGGCAATTATAGAAAACTCTGCTCTAAAAGCTGTCCCTCTGGTTGCGAGTCAAAGCACACAGGAAATCATCAAAATGTCCTTGGAAGCACATACTTAAATGCTGAAACCAGTGTTGTCAGAGGTAACAGCTGAGAGAAATGGGAAGCTTGAAGGTGTTGGGAGCAGAATGAGTCTTGCTACACCCTTATGGAAAGGGAAGACCATTCCTGGTGCCAAAGCATATTCAACATGTGGAATTAAGACGAGGCATGTAGCTCCATGGTGCAGTGTTGGTCTAGCTACACAAGGCCCTAGCACCACACACACACACACACACACACACACACACACACACACACACACACACACACACAGAGTAAAATTGCATAGACCTCAAAACCAAGTTTTAAATTGACAGGAAAGACGGTATCTGCCTGAGTGCTTTGGGGACCTGGGGCTCACACTAATAGATGAAGGGGATGGACAATGGATATTTGCAGATCACACTAATGGGTGAAGGGGATGGATAATTGTCAGGAGCGAAAATTGTTATTTAGAACCTTTTGTAAATATTGCCAGCCTTTTTAAAGAATAGTCCATCCCCTCCCCAGCTTCTTAATTAATAGAACTTGGGCTCACAGGAAATAGCTGATGGCAAAAATGAAACATTCTACAATTAGATCACTTAATCCCCTTCCTCTACTACTCTTTAACCTTGCCAACACCTGTTACCTGCTCACCTTCAGTGGCCTGGTTACTAGGCAAGACCCTTCCCTCACTGTCCTGCATTCCTCTGCCTCATCCCCTACCCCAAAAACTCTCATTAAATGCAGCTTGATCAGCCATGTTGTTTTGCTGCCACCTTCTCTTGTCCCGTCATTCCAGGTTCCCAGGCTCAACCCCCGTTGTGCCCTGCTGGACAGGGCAGATCGGCACCCAACAATCCCGCTTGAAAACCCTAAGAATCCCAGGAACGCTGCTGTGCCCAAGGGGGCAGGCCTGCCCGCGTTCACTGGGCCACCGCGCCCTATGGGGGTAAGCACCGGCTTGCAGAAGTCGCCACAGCTCTACACAACTGTGAGACAGACTTGCAAAGAGTCGCCACGGCCCCACTCAGCAGTGAGACAGACCCGAGGTCGCCACGGCTTCGCATGGCTGTGAGAAGAACCCGCAGTGATCGCCACAGCTCTACCCCGCCTGTGAGTCTGATCCGGAGGAATAACGCAGCAGAGCAACCTAAGCTCACGCCATGGGACAAACATTTAGTAAGCAAGATTTGTTCATTAAGGGACTCAAAACATCTCTCAAGACACGAGGAGTAAGGGTTAAAATTAAGGATCTTAACGTATATGATTAGATATATGAAACAGAAAATTATTGGTCAGATGATCATATGTTTACTTGTATATATTTTAATAGCCAGGAGAGTTGAAATAAAGCAAAACTAAGTGCAGAAAATTTTAGAGTTTAAAAGTTTTAAGAGGATCCTTCCCTCCTGCAGAAGCCACCCAGCTGTATCAGAGCTGCACCAGGGCTTGGGGAAGCAAAAGTTGCGACCGTGCATACGAGAAGGACAGCATAAAATACCTGCCCCTGAAGCGGTTAGCAGAGACCTCCACCTACTAGGAGAGGCTACGTGAAAAGAACGTAAAGGGCAGAGAGGTTGGGATGATGAGTATAAAGAGAGAGTCATTGAGTATCAGGACGGAGAGTCTTCACATCCTTCATTTTTAACTAGAAATACAGAAAGGCAGAAACCTAGTGGTAAAATTCAGCAGAGTAAGAGACTTGAAAGATTTAGTGGAATCGCTCACAGGAGATAAGAACTTCTCAAGTTTCCTCGGATCAGAGAAATGTTCCTTGTCTAAGGCAGCAGCAATCTTAGATCAGCCTAGGGTACAAGCACCCCACGAGTCATTGCCGGCAGCTGCAGCAGGTCAGATGTCTCCAGTGCAGGTTACTGTTAGAGAAGTGGCAAACAAAGAAAAAGATGTACAGGGATTTCAGACATTTCCTATGACAGAGCATGGGGATGCTCAGGGAATCATAGGCAGAGAGTGCACACCAATACCATTTAAACAGCTCAAGGGACTAAAGATGGCTCATATTCAGTATAGACCAACAGCGGTTTTTGTCCAGATGCTAATAGAAAATACTGCTATAGAAACCTTACCCCCAGGAGATTGGAAGCTGACAGCCAAGGCCTGTGTACCAGAAGGGAACTAATTTGTTGTAGAAAGCAGAATTTACAGACAGTGTCAAAACATAGCTGAAAAAAATAGAGCCCCAAACCTTCTGGTTTATTATGAGGTGCTCACTGAGGAAGGGCAATACAAAGATATAGATCAACAGTTAAGTTTTGAGGTAGCAATGTATGCACAGGTTGACACAGCTGCCAAGAGAACTTGGGACAAGCTTCCCGCTACCAGGACACAGACTAAGAAAGAGCAGGCAAGGACCTAAGGAGTTATTTCAGAATTTTATCTCTAGGCTAATACAAACATCATCCAAAATAAGGGGAGATACAGGTGTTAAACTTTTAATTGAGACAAGTAGCTTATAAGAGTGCTAATACAACACGCCAGGCCCAAAGGACAAAGGTGAGGATAGCTAAGGCCAAAGCCTAGGAAGCTTGCAGCCTTGAGAGCTGCTGCCATGGCTGACGCCCAGACAAATGTATAGAAAATTAATACAGCCAGTCAGAAACTATTTTAAGACCTTACAGAGAAAGAAAGACAACATGAATAAATTTGGATTTGTTCAGATTTTGGATGCTCATAATTCAAGGATTGGCTATAGCTACTGTGTTACAAGAAGCTTCAATTAAAAAGTTTCATTTCAACTAACTAATCATAAACTAGGCAAAAAGAGGGATGGGAGATGTGTGCTTGTTATGTATGTATGGTGTGGCCACACCGGTATGTATGAAATACGATTGTGATTACATAAATGTGAACTACTAGGATTGCCTTAAATATGGTTAAACACTTAAATTGCTTTGGGTATAGTTAAAAAGAGCATCCAGTCAGTCAATGTCTTAACAGGAAAAATGAAAGATTTAAGCCTTCAGAGCCAGTCAATGGAAAGAAGTCTACAGCATGGCCTAGGAGCCAAGAGAATCTGTATGGATTATTTAATAGACTTTAGCAGAGGAGAGGATACAGAGATCCTCCTAAATTTTTATCATTAAAAAATAAAATCTAGAAACTGATAGTTAATATATGATTTGAAAAAGGTTTTTGAGTAGCCTCAAGAAACTGCCACCCTCTGTTAGGCTCCACCCACAAAGGTGTCTGTGTAGATGCAAATTAGGCCATGTCAGCTAGTGAGAGCTTTACCGGTTAGATTGGAAAAGACTACTTACAAATTTTAAGTAATTTTCAAAAGTTATTTGGGACATATATTATATTCTAATAAAAATTAAACCTCAATTTAGAGAATTAAAAAAGATAATTTACAATCTTTTAAGTGATTTTCAGAAATTGTTGGGAAATATTCAATAGTTATCTCCTTTTTTAATTTTTACTTTTGAATTTAAATTTAAATTAGAAACAAGGTTGCTTCACATGTCAATCCCAGGCCCCTCTCCCTTTCCCTCCCCTCCTCCCACGCCCTCCCACCAACCCCCGAATACTCCCTCATCTCCCCAGGGAGGGTGAGACCCTCCATGGGGATGTCCATAGTCTGCCATTTCATCCAGGGCAGGGCCTAGATCCTCCCCCAAGAGTCCAGGCTGAGAGTGCATCACTCATTGTTGGATGGGCACCCAAAGTCCATTTGTATGCCAGGGATAAATACTGATCTACTACCCAAGGCCCAATAGATTGCCTAGGCCTTCTCACTGACACCCACATTCAGGAGGTCTTGATCAGTCCCATGCTGGATTCCCAGCCATCAGTCTGGGGTTCAAGAGCTAACCCTTGTCAGGTCAGCTGTTTCTGGGGGTTAAACCAGCCCAGTCTTAATCCCTTTGCTCATCAGTCCTCCCTCTCTGTCACTAGGATCCTTGAGTTCAGCTCAGTGTTTAGCTGTTGGAGTCTGCCTCTGCTTCCACAAGCCATTGGATGAAGGTTTTGTTCCCCAGATTCTCTGGCCATGGGATTGTGGGCTGGCACTCCCCAGATCTATGTCTAAAATCCATATATGAGTGAGTACATACCATGTTTGTCTTTTTGTGACTGGGTTACCTCACTCGGGATGGTTTCTTCTAGTGCCATCCATTTGCCTGCAAATTTCAGGATTCCATTGTTTTTTCTGCTGAATAGTACTCCATTGTGTAAATGTACCACATTTTCTCTATCCACTCATCAATTGAGGAGCACCTAGGTTGCTTCCAAGTTCTGGCTATTACAAATAATGCTGCTATGAACATAGTGGAACAGATGTCCTTGTTGTATGAATTTGCATCTTTTGGATATATGCCTAAGAGTGGAATTGCTGGGTCTTGTGGTAGGCTTATTCCTATTTTCCTGAGGAATCTCCATAATGATTTCCAAAGTGGCTATATGAGTTGGCACTCCCACTAGCAGTGTAGGAGTATTCTCCTTTCTCCACAACCTCTCCAGCATAAACTGTCCTTGGTGTTTTTGATTTTAGCCATTCTGATAGGAGTAAGATGGTTATCTCAGAGTTGTTTTGATTTGCATTTCCCAGATGGCTAGGGATGTTGAGCACTTTCTAAAGCGCCTCTCAGCCATTTTAGACTCCTCTATTGAGAATTCTCTAGTTCTGTAGCCCACTTTTTAATTGGATCCTTTGGTGTTTTGGAGACTTGTTTCTTGAGTTCTTTGTAAATTTTGGAGATCAGTCCTCTGTCAGATGTGGGGTTAGTGAATATATTTTCCCATTCTGTGGGCTGCCTTTTTGTCTTGCTGACTGTGTCCTTTGCCTTACAGAAGCTTCGCAATTTCAGGAGGTCCCATTTATTAATTGTTGACCTCAATGTCTGTGCTACTGGTGTTATGTTCAGGAAGCTGTCTCCTGTACCAATTCCTTCAAGGGTACCACCCACTTTCTCTTCTAAGTGTTACAGTGTGGCTGGATTTATGTTGAGGTCTTTGATCCATTTGGACTTAAGGTTTGTGCATGGCAATAGACATGGGTCTGTCCTCATTCTTCTACATGCCAGCCTCCAGTTATGCCAGCACCATTTGTTGAAGATGCTTTCTTTTTTCCATTGTATATTTTTAGCTTCTTTGTCATATGTTCATACATGCATGGGTTAATATCAGGGTGTTCAATTCGATTCCATTGGTCTACCTGTCTATGTTTGTGCCAATACCAAGCTGTTTCTAGGACTACAGCTCTATAATACATTCAGGGATGGTGATGCCTCCAGATGTTGCTTTGTTGAATAAGGTTGCTTTGGCTATCCTGGGTCTTTTGTTTTTCCATACAAGATTGATTTTTGTTCTTTCAAGGTCTGTGAAGAATTATGCTGGGATTTTAATGGGAATTGCATTAAATCTGTATATTGCTTTTGGTAAGAATGCCATTTTACTATGTTGATCCTACCTATCCAAGAGCATGGGAGATCTTTCCATTTTCTGGTGTCTTCTTTAATTTCTTTCTTTAAAGACTCAAAGTTCTTGCAATACAGGTCTTTAACTTTTTTGGTTACCATTACCCCAAGGTATTTTATGTTGTTTGTGGCAATTGTAAAGGGTGATATTTCTCTGATTTCTTGCTCAGCCCTTTTATCGTCTGTATATAATAGGGCTACTAATTTTCTTGAATTGATCTTGTATCCTGCCACTTTGCTGAAAGTATTTATAAGCTGTAGGAGTTCCCTGGTAGAATTTTTTGGATCACTTCTGTAAACTATCATATCATCTGCAAACAGTGAAAGTTTGACATCTTCCTTTCCAATTTGTATCCCCTTGATCTCCTTTTGTTGTTGTATTGTTCTAGCTAGAACTTCAAGTACAATATTGAAAAGGTATGCAGAGAGTGAACAGCCTTGTCTTGTTCCTGATTTTAGCAGAATCACATTGAGTTTCTGTCCATTTAGTTTGATGTTGGCTGTTAGTTTGCTGTATATAGCTTTTATTATGCTTAGTTATGTTCCTATTATCCCAGATCTCTCCAAGACCTTTATTATGAAGGGGTGTTGGATTTTGTTAAAAGCTTTTTCTTCATCTAGTGAGATGATCATATGATATTTGTTTCTCAGCTTGTTTATATGGTGGATTACATTGATGGATTTTTGTATATTGAACCATCCCTGCATCCCTGGGATGAAACCGACTTGATCATGGTGAATGATTGTTTTGATGTGTTCTTGGATCTGATTTGCCAGCATTTTATTGAATATTTTTGCATCAATTTTCATGAGGGATACTGGTCTGAAGTTCTCTTTCTTAGTTGTGTCTTTGTGTGGCCTCGGTATCAAGGTTATTGAAGTCTCAGAAAGAGTTTGGCAAAGACCCTTCTGTTTCCATTGCGTGGATTACTTTGAGAAGAATTGGTATAAGGTGTTCTTTGAATTTCTGGTAGAATTCTGCAATGAGGCCATCTGGCCCTGGGCTTTTTTTTTTTAGTTGGGAGACTTTTAATGACTGCTTCTATTTCCATAGGGGTTATAGGTCTATTTAAATTGCTTTTCTGTTCTTGATTTAATTTTGGCAAGTGATAGCTTTCCAGAAAATTGTCCATTTCCTTTAAATGTTCAAATGTTGTGGAGTACAGGTTTTCAAAGCATGACCTGATGATTCTCTGAATTTCCTCAGAGTCCGTTGTTATGTCCCCCTTTTCGTTTCTGATTTTGTTAATTTGCATGTTCACACTCTGCCGTTTGTTAAGTTTGGACAAAGATTTGTCTATCTTGTTGATTTTCTCAAAGAACCAACTCTTCGTTGAATTGATTCTTTGTATTGTTTTCCTAGTGTCTACTTTATTGATTTCAGCCCTCAACTTGATTATGTCCTTGCATCTACTCCTCCTGGGGGAGTTTGCTTCTTTGTGTTCTAGAGCTTTCAGCTGTGCTGCTAATTCTCTAGTGCAACTATTCTCCAGTTTCTTCATGAGGGCACTTAGTGCTATGAACTTCCCTCTTAGCATTGCTTTCAAAGTTTCCTATAAGTTTGAGTATGTTGTGTCCTCATTCTCATTGAATTTTAGGAAGTCTTTAATTTCTTTTTTTATTTCTTCATTGACCCAGGAATGGTGCAATTGTGCATTATTCAACTTTCATGAGTTTGTAGGTTTTTTGCAATTTGTGTTGTTGTTGAATTCTAATTTTAACGCTTGATGGTCTGATAAGGTGCATGGAGTTATTCCAATTTTTTGTACCTGTTGAGGTTTGCTATGTTGCCAAATATGTAGTCGATTTCTGAGAAGGTTCCATGTGGTGCTGAGAAGAAGGTATATTCTTTTTTTATTTGGATGGAATGCTCTACAGATGTCTGTTAATCCCAATTGGGTCATAACTTCTATTAGTCCCTTTGCTTCTTTGTTAAGCTTCTGTCTGGTATTCCTGTCTAGTGGTGAGAGTGGAATGTTGAAGTCTCCCACTGTAAGTGTGTGGGGCTTTATATGTGATTTAAGTTTTAGTAATGTTTCTTTTATGAACGTGGATGCCTTTGTATTTGGGGCATAGATGTTCAGAATTGAAACTTCATCTTGGTGGATTTCTCCTGTGATGAGTATGTAATGACCTCCTTCATCTCTTTTGATTGATTTTATTTTAAAGTCTAATTTGTTAGATATTAGGATTTCTACTCCTGCTTGTTTCTTGGATCCATTTGATTGGAAAATCTTTTCCCAACCTTTAACTCTGAGGTGATGTCTGACTTTGAGGCTGAGGTGTGTTTCTTGTATGCAGCAGAAGGATGGGTTCTGTCTTTGAATCCATTCTGTTAGCCTGTGTCTTTTTTTTTTGTTTGTTTGTTTGTTTTGTTTTGTTTTGTTTTTCGAGACAGGGCTTCTCTGTATTGTTTTGGAGGCTGTCCTGGAACTCGCTTTGTATACCAGGCTGGCCTCGAACTCACAGAGATCCACCTGCCTCTGCCTTCCGATTGCTGGGATTAAAGATGTGCGCCACCAATGCCCAGCTGCCTGTGTCTTTTTATGGGCAAGTTAAGACCATTAATATTGAGGGATATTAATGACCATTGATTGCTCATTCTTCTTTGATTTGGAATGGTTGGTGGTGGTAGAATTATGTGTGGAATTCCACTGATTTTTTCTTTTGCCTGTTGGTAAGGTGGGATTATCTAATGCCTATGTTTTTCTGGTTGTAGTTAACTTTCTTGGGTAGGAATTTTCCTTCCAGAACTTTCTGTGGGGCTGAGTTAGTGGATATGTATTTCTTGAATCTAGTTTTGTCATGGAATATCTTGTTTTCTCAATCTATAGTGATTGAGAGCTTTGCTGGATATAGTAGTCTGGGATGGCATCCATGGTCTCTTAGTGTTGGTAGAATATCTATCCAGGACCTTCTGGCTTTCAGAGTTTCCATGGAGAAGTCAGGTGTAATTCTGATAGGTTTGACTTGATCTTTTTCCTTAGCTACTCTTAATATTCTTTCTTTATTCTGTATATTTGAGGTCTTGATTATTAAGTGGCGAGGGGACTTTTTTGTAGTGCACTCTATTTGGGGTTCTGTAAGCTTCTTGTACCTTCATTGACATGTCTTTCTTTAGGTTGGGGAAGTTTTCTTCTATGATTTTGTTGAATATATTTTCTGCCCCTTTGAGGTGGTTTTCTTTACCACCTTCAATACCTATTATTCTTAGGTTTGGTCTTTTCATGGTGTCCCATATTTCCTGGATGTTTTGTGTTAGGGATATGTTGGACTTAAGATTTTTTTTGGTCGATGAATCAATTTCTCCTAGTGTATCTTCAACACCTGAGATTCTCTCTTCCATCTCTTGTATTCTGTTGGTTATGCTTGCATCTGTAGTACCTGACCGTTTGCCCAGCTTTTCTATTTCCAGCCTTCCTTCAAAATGTGTTTTTTTTAATTGTCTCTATTTTAGTTTTCAACCCTTGCACTGTTTGAATTGTTTCTTGCAATTTTTGCTTTGTCTTTTCATCCATTTGTTGCATTTTTAAAAAAAATTTTTTTGGTTTGCTTTTTCTTCCATTTCTTTAAGGGATTTTCCTATATCCTCTTTTGGGGCCTCTATCATTTTCATGAAGTTGCTTTTAAGGTCATTCTCTTCTGCTTCATTTGCACTGGAGTGTTAGAGTCTTGCTGGTGTGGAGTCTCTAGAATCTGGCAGTGTCATATTTGTTTTTCTGTCGCTGAATGTGTTTTTGTATTGTCTCTTTCCCATCCCTTCTCCCTTGGGTGGAGAAGAAGACCAGGAATCTGAGGTGCGGATGCGTACCCACTGATGGTCTGCAGTCACTTGTCCTGGTCCCCTGGTCCCGTTGGTGGAAGATAAGACCAGGAATCTGGGGTGCATGGCTCCTGCCAGGAGGGGAGTCTCTCTGGCAGTCCCCAGGCAGTCCCCAGGCACTGGAAGGCAGGCCCAGACACAGGGCCTGGTTTACCTGGTCCTGTTGGTGGAAAAGAAAACCAGGAATCTGGAGTGCTTGACTTCTGCTGGGAGGGGAGGCTCCCAGTTATGTCCTTTTTTAAAGTGTGTCTACTGGTGATATAAAACACTTAAATGCGATTCTAAACGAAAATAATGATCCCAACTCACTTGGATAGTTAACTAAAAGAAGGTAGACAAGTCCTACTGTTAGAAAGTATAGGCTGGCATCTGCAGATGTTATATTAACAATACAAAATCAGGGCCTGGAGAGATGGCTCAGAGGTTAAAAGCATTGGCTGGTCTTCCAGAAGTCCTGAGTTCAATTCCCCGCATCCACATGGTGGCTTACAACAATCTACAATTCAATCTGGTGCCCTCTTCTGGTATGTAGGCAGAACACTGTATATGTAATAAATAATTAAATCTTTAAGAAAAAATACAAAACCATGGGAAGCTTATGCTGTTTCCCCAGCCAAAGTGTTAAATCCTTATTTTAAAGCAGTAGCCTGTATGTTGCAGAAATGCCATATGATATCTAGGAGATATTTTGACAGAGAACAAAGTATAATACTGTTGTGCCAAGTTTGTGGAATCCCGAAGTCTAACCCAAGGAGTTGACACTTCTGATACAAAAGCAAAAGGTTTCATTTGTTTCCATGATGGAGGAGATGAGATGCCCACCAGCAAAAAAGAAAAGCTTTTGGAGAAGGCCACAAGTTTCAGTTTCCATGGTTGCTTAGGGTCATACAAGATTCAGAGTAAAATAGTAACTATATGTTTTGGACAGGTTACATCTGAATAAGACAAGACAAGGCTTGCAGGGTTGCCGAGGTCATGGGGTCTGTCAATTATCCCCTGGGCCAGGGAATCTTTACAACTGGCAGAGGACCTTTATGACCAACAATTAGCAAAGGAATATTAACAGGAGTGGTGGACAGTTGCCTCCACTCCTCTGAGAGCAGGGGCTCAGGCACCAGACCTGGCACTCCCGATTTAAGGAGTTAAAATTTCCCTTACCATTATAAGTTCCTTCTCTCTGTATAGATTTAGGGCTCAAGTTTTTAAACTTTTGTTAATTTTATTTTTTGTTCCCTCAATACATGTTACTTGATTGATTGTTTCAAAACAGTGATTCATGGGAAATTGCTTTTACTCAATTTTCAGGGAGAATTGATAATCAGTTTACAGCTCATAGGTTGTTACACTTTGAGCTAACACATCCTTTTATATTCTCCAAAATAGTAAAAAATAGTCCTGCAAAAAAATGTCATGCTAGTTTTTACTAATGGTTATTCTAATAGAAGAGCAGCTATGGTATAGATGGTAAGAAATATGTGGAGCAAACAACTCTGGCTTCAGCTCAGAGTTATAAGCTGTTACAATGGTTTTTAAACTTCTAGTAAATGATTCATTTAATTGTATACTGACATTCATTGTTTTTAAGGCTCTTCAAATAATAAAGACAGCTCAGTGTATTGGAACTAACAATGATCAGGTTAAAATATATTTTGAGCAAATTCAAAATGCAATTGCCATGTTTTGTGGGTAACATAAGAGCTCATTCAAATCTTCCCAGCCCATTGGCTAGAGAAAATGAGTCAACAGATAGATTAACAAAATTGGTCTGCAGTCGCATAATTTCATCACCAAAATAACAGAAGTCGCCGGGCGGTGGTGGCGCATGCCTTTAATCCCAGCACTCGGGAGGCAGAGACAGGTGTATCTCTGTGAGTTCGAGGCCGGGCTGGACTGACAGCCTCCAAAACAATACAGAGAAACCCTGTCTCATAAAACCAAAAAAAAAAAAAAAAAAAAAGAAGAAGAAGAAAGAAAGAAAAATAACAGAAGTCTTGGAAAGCAATTTGGTTTACCTAGAGAGACTGCTTGTCAAAACTGTCAAACAATGAGGTGTGCCCACAATATTTATCTGTAACTAATTTAAGAGTGAACCCTAGAGGCCTACGTCCTAATCATTTATGGCAAATGGATGTTACTCATGTTACAGAATTTGACAAGTTAGAATACATATGCATGGCAGTTGATAAGTATTCAGGCTTTTTTGATGGCTAACACACAAACTGAAAAAGTCACTAAGCATGTGATAAGTCACTGTTTAAAATGCTTTGCTTACATGGGAGTTCCAAAAGTGATAAAGAACAGACAATAGGTCTGGATATTCTAATAAGGCATTCAGCTATTTTGTACTCAATAGAAAATTGATCACAACAGGTATTCCTTATAATCCTCAAGGAATTTTAGAGCATGCTCAAAGCTCCTTAAAAATACAACTTCTAAACTTCTATACCTGTGGAAATGGAATGCCTTATTCCATGTTGCCTACAAACTGGACAGGGTTATGTGTATAGCCACCCTTCTCCCAGATGTAGAGTTTATTCCAGGAAGTGAGCCCTAGCATAGATTATCTTATTCGTAGACATGAGAGAGCCATCTAATTCATCCCCCTGTTAGTGGGACTTGGAGTATTGGGGGCCTTAGCTACCAGCTCTACAGGCATGGAAGTAGCTATTCAGACATACTCCACAATGAACCTTAGTCACATGCCGCCTGTAAAAATGACTATAAAATCACCTTTGTCTCCACATGATGCATTAAATCATGCACTCTTCATTTTCATTTTTTAAAATGTGGATGCCAGTAAACAATCTACTGCAGACAGATTCTGGCATGATGGAACTCGAGTGACTTTTGCTCTGGTCAGATAAAAACATCCATATACTAGACAGTGGAAAAGACCCAATTTGGGGTGGAGGGAATGTTTGTGTTTTCTTACAGGAAAAGAACAAAGCTTGGTGGCTGCCAAAACATTTGGTGAGATGCATGAAGCAAAAAGAAAACCGGAGGCTGGGCTGGACTGACAGCCTCCAAAACAATACAGAGAAACCCTGTCTCGTAAAACCAAAAAAAAAAAAAAAAAAAGGAAGAAAGAAAGAAAGAAAACCGGACCTGAAACCATGGAAAGCTGCCCAAGCCAGTTCCAGAGAAACATGCTAAACCAGTGTCCCTGACTCTGCATCTCTCCATAGCCCCCTCCCTGGCCCAGTTTCCAAATTCCCTCAACCCATTTCCACCTCTGTTACCTCACTCTCTGCCCCATACTAACTCCATTTATCTGATCCGAGAAGAGTGGGCCTGTCAGGATATCCTTACCACCTGCATCTACTCACCACTCCTAAATTCTACCCCTATGTTTTACATTTTAGTTAAATTAGTTCCCCGCCTTAACTATTATTCTAAACAAGATGTGCTTTTGGGGCTGGGAGCCATAGGAGCAGGCACTAGGATTTCATTCCTTGTGCTCTCAAACAGCCATTACTCAGAGCTCCAAATCTCTGTAGATAATGACATCCATAGTTTACAAAAGGAAGGAAACATCGAGAACAGGAACTAGGCTGGTTCCAAAATTGGCTCTCAGCCTCACCCTTGCTCACCACCCTACCCCCTTCCATTTTAGGATGCCTTGCTGGCTTTTTAATGTTGCTCACATTTGGCCCTTGAGCCAGCAAGAGGTTAACTGACTTTATCCGCCAACAGATCGACTGCCTGACAGCAAAGCCTACCCAAACTCACTATCACAGGCTTGACCTCGAGGATCATGGTCACAGTAAGCCTTTAGAAGGTGACAACCCACAATCAAGGGGGCCACTTCCCAGGGAGACCTCCTTCTGCTATTGACAAAATTAAAATATCTCCCACCGAGGTGCACCCTGCGAGTGCAGTGAAGAAGCCGCCAAAGGTGCCTATCCTGGGCTTCATGGGGTATACCTGGTTGCATGAAGGTCGATGTCATAAAAACCCTTCCCTCCATGAAAGGACATCCTGATGGGCCTAAGCAAGCTTGCCTGCAAAGGCTGGGTCAGCATGCTCCAGGATATATGTCACATAACCATCCAGGAGGACCAGGATCCCTGCTTCCACTCATGGTGAGATAGTGTCAATATCTTACCTTCTTACTTGGGAAAAAGGGGGAGGAATTGTGGGGAGCAATTATTGTTATTTAGAACCTCTTGTAAATATTGTCAGTCTTTTTTAAGAATAGTCCATTGCCTCCCCAGCTTCCTAATTAATAGAACTTGGGCTCACAGGAAATAGCTGATGGCAAAAAGGAAACATTCCACAATTAGATCACTTAACCCCCTCCCTCTGCGACCCTTTAACCTCACCAACACCTGTTACCTGCTCACCTTCAGTGGCCTGGTTACTAGGCATCGACCCCTCCCTCACTGTCCCGCATTCCTCTGCCCCATCCCCCTACCCCATTACCCCTATATAAGCCTAACAAAACTCTAATTAAACGCAGCTGGATCAGCCATGTTGTCTTGCTGCCACCTTCTCTTGTCTCTTGTCCCGTCATTCCAGGTTCCCGTGGCTCAACCCCAGTTGTGCCCTGCTGGACAGGGCAGACAATGGATATTTGCAGATGGCCAGTGACTAGGATTACAAAGAATAAAGAAGGATGAACACGCAAGATAAACGTTGTAAGATCTGTGTTTGGTGGCAGAAAACTGAGTTTCTAGCTAACTTTCTGGGGCCAGGAGGTGGCTTTAATTTAGAGCCTTGGTTCTCATAATAACATGAGACCCCTGTGGGGGTTTCATATTCAATATCTTGTATATTGGATGCTTAAATTACAGTTCATAACAGTAGTAAAATTACAGTTTGAAGAAGCGATGAAATAATTTTATGGTTGGGGGTCACCACAACATGAGGACCCTTTGGCTGCATAAAAGGGTCGCAGCATTAGGATGGATGAGAGCCACTGCTCTGGAGAGGAAAGGGGCTCCCTTTTAAAGGGTATTTAAAGTTACCCTCATGGATGGCAGCCTTTTCTAAAGACTGGCTATAGAAAAACATGTCCAAGTATGGAATTATAAAATGTGTTTGTCCCCTCATCTTGAAAGGATAAGGCCATGACTCCTGATTGTCTTGTGACTAACCTCACAGTATATAAGCAATGCGAATGTTGTTGCTGTTGGGGTCGTATAATATTTTGGAAATATATTCCACCGGGCCATGAGTTCTGAGAGCTCAGAACTTATATTGTCTTTTAGATGTTGGTTGATAGCCATTGAGTGGCCTATTCTAAATAAGAATAGCTTTGTCTACACCCACCCTGAAGGCTAGTGAGACATGCTGGTGTGGAGTGCCTGAGGGCTTGAGTACCTGCTGTAAAGGAGTGTCTCTAGGATTTAGGGAAATATTTGCTATCATGATAATAGATGTCTTCTGCCATTCCCCGCCCCCCCCACTTTTGAATGGTTACTTAAGATGATAGAACAATAAACCATGGCCTTCAGTACTAACGAGAACCCTCCTGATATGACCAGATGTCTGTCTTGTCTTTAATGCCGTTGGAAAGTTAGCTTGGCCCGCATCCACACTCCTTCACTCAGGGTCGGACCCAGGGTTGTTTCATTGGTTCTGATTGCAGCCCCAAAGACATCAGTCTATAATAAATGGTCCCCGCAATGTGGGGCCAATACAGACGGGACCTGACAGTTGCTTAGTTACAGAGGGAAAACCTCTTACTTTTAAAACATTTTGGGTGGCTAAAGACATGACTCAGGTTAATAGCAATTCCTTATCTTATAGAAGACCGAGATTTAGTTTCCAGCACCTCCCATAGCAGCTAATAGCTGTCCCTAACTCCAGTTCTGGGGATCCAGACCCACTCCAGACTTCCACCTGCACCAGGTGTGCATACAGTGCACACATATCCATGCAAGCTAAATACCCATACACATAAAAAATAAAAACAATGCATCTTCAAAATATCTTAAACCTTAATCAAGCAAAGTATCTTTCCATTTCTATTATTTATTTATTTTTAAAAATCTATTTGTATAGACAAGGTTTCATGTGCCTCAAACTGGCCAGGACCTCCATATGTAGCTGAGAATGACCTTGAACTTTTACCCTCCTGTCTCCATTTACTAGGTGCTGGGATTACAGGCATAAGCCACCATGGCTGAATGGTTTGCTTGTTTGTTCTTTTTAATTTTGTCTTTTAGGATAGGAGATTTCACTATTGTTCTTAGATAATTTCCGTGTCTCAGCCTCCCAGTATCTGGGACACCACGTCTCACCAAAAAAATCTCATTTACATCTTTCTTACGGGATTTAAAAAGCAGGAATAACTCCCTTCCCACAAAGTGAGGACCCAGCTGAGTCTGTAGAAGGTCTAGAGCAGTGTCTATGGAAGACCTCAGCTTCCTAGAAAGAGCTTAGGTAAGCGGTTGGGGAGAGGAATCCTGGGGAGATTTTCCCTGTAAGTCTCTGCAAAGTAGGGACTACATCTTCCCTGCCTAACCTAAGAGGAGAGTTGGTCTGATGGCGGTGCTTTCCATGGTGATCTGCTAATGTTGCACAGTCCAGATTGCACTGCAAGGGAACTTCTTAACCTTTTTGGATAGTTTACATCAAAGACACTTTAGGAAAATCTAGTGGTGGCTGCCTACTACCCTGAAAACTGGGTTTATAGTCCTTAGTGAGTTTTTTTTTTAATGACGTGGCTTTTCAGCACCCTTCCAGAGATGTGAGCATGCAAATCACATGGCCAAGCTTCATTATTATAGCAGATGTATCTCAGAAAACTGAGGACGCATAAATTAATTTGCTAGCATCCCAAACCATGTGCTGAAGGGACAGCATCCACCCTATCTCCTCTTGTCTCTGTCCAGGAAGGAGGATGTCTATCGGTTCATTCATTCATTCGACATGTGTTGAGCATTTTCTGTGTGCAAGGACTCTGCTCTGCTAGAGACACAAGGATTGAAGACTGAAGGATCCCTTCCCCAAAGGCAGAGAAAGCGGATGGCTGCAGTAGGATGATCAGAAGTAGGCAAGTCAATTAGGGTCATCGTTCAGAAAGTGATACTGGGTGGTATAGGAACAGAGTGGAGGATATATCTTGACTTGTCTTGACTCCTCCAGGAAAAAAAAGGGAACTGGTCAGCTGAAGGAAGGAGAATCAGCTGCTTTTGATAGGTGAAGAATGTGCCAAAGATCCTGAGCTGTTCAAGCGGAGGCAGATCCAAGTGACCATTCCTGAGATCTGCATTCCTCCTCCCCAAGTCACTTACAGCCAATAACCATCGTACCTAAGAAGGACCTGCGAGCAGAGTTTTAAGTCAAACTCTTCAACCCCAACTCCTATGTCATTAGCGTCTATGTAGAAACCCCTGAGAGGCCACTCAAAATGGCCTTTACACACCAGAAGCTTGATAGGCAGGCAGAGGGAGTGGTGAAGTATCAAACATTTCGAGTGCCTCCCATCCTTACTGGACTCAATAGCTCCAATGAGTTTCTTTTCTCCTCAATTAAGTGTTAGTACAGAGCTAAAACTGACTTCCCAGATGAGGTTTATGTCATCAGAGGAAACAAATGTGTTCTCTAGGTTCTCCTTGACCATATCCACCCTGAGAATTTGAGTTTGATAATGTCAAGAGTCTTGCCACTGCAGTCACTACTATATTTCTACCCATTCACAGCAGTGTCTGCCTCTAAGAGACACACAGTGACTATTTTGTGGATGGATGAATTCACGGATAAATGAGCAACTGTGAATGTTAGTAAGTAAACACTGTTTTATTTATAATTACAGAAGGAAAGAATGTTTTACTCAATCTCGCCCACTGAAAATATACTTAAGTTCGAACAGCCGTTCAATTACATCGAGTAATTGCCCATTGCTGGATTAGTGATGCAATCCAATTCCTTGAAAAATAAGCTTGTGTTATCAAGTCAGAATTTCATTGGTCATTAAGTGGTGACCCAGCAGCTTTCTCTCTGACAACAGTGAAGGTCATCTCTGAAGTCAGCAAGCATGACTCATCTTTTCATTTCTAAGGACCGTTCCTTGCAGCTCCAGTATGACATCTGCTTAAAAGATGAAGCCAGCCCTATCCCAAATAAAGGCATCCGGACAGCCCTTCAGGGATGAATGTTTTATTGGAATACAGGCACTTGACAGAGTAAATACATGGTTACAAAGTGTTTTTAGTTTACTTGCTTTATATAATGAATGCAAAAAAATAAAACAGTGTAGAATTCTTTTTCACTAAGTCTCAGACTTGAGAAAGCAAATCCATAGTTGTGTGTGGCTATGGTACAGATGGCGCATGGCCTGCATTCTCACATAGTGGAACTATTTTATGGTTTAAGATTTTGAGTCAATAATGTACTGAAGACTATGTAGCTCACATAGCTCCCCCAACACACTTTTGGGTTAAAGTAGGACCTCCAGCCTGCTAGGACCTCCAGTCCTCTAGCTGAAACCATACCCCCAGGCCACATTTTACAAACAAGTTAAAGTCACTTTTGTCTCAGAGAACTGTAAAATTCTTTGAAGTCACTGACTTTAATCTGAAGAATTACAATGGCAAACATGAGGATCTGTATAATAATAATAAAACCTACAGATTTTATAGGCCAAACATAATGATGTGCCCTTCTTTGCACTCAACCTCTTTGAAAACGACAACTGGAATATGACTTGGTAATCTCCAAGGGGTGTGTGTGTGTGGTTCCTGCATGATTCCATACACTGGGCCAAGTTACACAGGACAAAATAACAAGTCATTTTTTTCCCAAGGAAAATCTCTTTCTTTGTGAAAGGTCAGTAAGTAGCATAACTGGTTTTAAAGTCCTGGAGTTTGGGCCAAGAACCAGGAGTCTTTAACAGCTTTGCCGAAGACAGAAGTTGCCCATTCAGATCCCCAGCACCTTGCTTCACCATGGACACAACAGGACACAGGTAAATTTATGAGAAGCTAGACAAGCTTTTGACACGTCACCACACACACACCCCATGCACAGTGGCCTCCTCATCCATCATCCAGTGTAACAGCTGCCTTGCCTAGTTTGGAGAACTCGGCTGTGTGAAACACGCATGGAAGGGTTCTTGGAGTTTTCTAAAATGTCTTGCTACTTAGTGCCTATTCCTCTCTGGCCTTCCTGATCGGCACTGGTTCTCATCTGCTAATTCGTGGAGTTCTTGCCATTTGCTCTAGTTGCTTCACTGGCGATAGGTCTTAGTCTTCTGCTAGAGCACACTTGATATTTGCTATCTTTGTATGTAGTTACGTATCAAGTTTAAATCTTTTCATTCCACTAGAAGGGGAACTGTAGTGAGAGATCCACCCAGCCGCATCTGTGGCGCTGACCACAGGTGCGTACATGAGCAGGTATTTGGTCTGGGGTCCCGGACAAGCTCCCTCTCTCTTGGTTCCGGCCAGGTCACGGAAAGCAGCCTGGGTGTGGATCCTTGGAACTGGAACTTGCGGGTCATCGGTTCCTTTTGTAAGTGACTTCTCCCCAAATTAACCTACATTTAACCAAGTCCCATGTATCTTAATCTGTGCTTCTACACTCTCATTTACACATAGTTTCTCATGGGGTGAGCAAAAGGAGAGAAGATGAGCGTTCTGGAGTGGGGTTGGCATGAGCTGGGACTCTGTGATAGCCGTGGCTCTCCGAGAAAGAAGGGCAATGTTTGTGGGGCTAGACAGTTTTCTGGCTCCCTGCCTTACCAGGCAGTGCTGCTGGCCATTTGGCCACCTGCCCCTTCAGCGTTGGACTTTATTTATGGGAAGATTCAACAAGGTCAGAAAGTTAATTAAAAACCTCTCCCTGTCTAAAAGCAAGTCCCAAATAGGCCTGCACAGTAGTGTGCCAGGTGTTTAGTTCCCACATTTCCACAGCGGCATAAAACTTGTCAGTCTTTGTGCTGGGTCGTGGATTGCTAAAGTTACTTGGCATGCAGAAAGCCATTATTCAAGGCTGTGGGTTTCCAGCAGAAAGAACAAATGATGACTAATCCCTCGTTTCAGTCCTTGAAAGTCCTTGAAGAAAGGAGGTTGTGGAAAAGATAGGGAGTAAACACAATTTTGGTACAGCATGCTGGAGGCCAGGAGTAAGGTAAACAGGGACCACCGAGAGACAGGCTTCCTTACTTAATGGTAGGACACAAGCATTCTAAGAGAAGGTGAAATGATTCACATGAGACCATGCTGATGTGATTATTGCTCATCCTTTATGACTTAGAAATCCTTTGTGGGAGGCGTGGGAAGGGAAGTGACTGGATTCCTGCTAAGTCCTCTGAAGGAGAGGCTTGATGGGACGAGTGAAAACAAACTCTGAGGACAAAGTGTGAGGTCCTGATGTAAAAATGTGAAAGGAAGTGTCGGGCAGCCCAGGACTGCAATGTTCAGGAAACATTCAGATTTTTCTGAAACACAGTAAGATACGCCTTTTGGACCCATTGAAGTTGAGTCCATTCATCTCTTATACTAACTGTTACGGGTTGCAATCTATGTTAAAGGTGAATTCCTTTCTGTTTCCTTCAGAAAGTGAGAACAGTGGTCTTTCCATTATGGTATCCCCAGGCTTGCTACCTGTTAGGGTACCTAAGAAACTATTTGCTGAATGACCAAACCATTTCTACTTTTGGTGATATCTTGGGAATGACAGAAACTTGAATGATTTCACTCATTTCTTTGTTCACTCATGCATTCACTTGTTCCCTTCTGAGAATAAACCTGGACTGTGTAAATAGAGAGAGTGAAAGCTGTCATGGTTTGAAACTTAAAGTTGGAAAAAAATTCTTTCCTTCTAGACTAAATTCTCATGAGCCCTTTAATTTATATGAAGCAAAAACACCTGATCTTTAGTTATTACTGTGTCTAGCAGAGCATGTACTAGCCGTTCAAATAATGTCTGTGTAATTGGGAGGTTTTGAGCTAGAAAATTTAGCTGAGCACTTTGCACAACCAATGAAATCTCTTGCCCCACCTGAATTTCCTCAAAAAGTGATTAACTAAGACAAATCAACAAAATTAACCAACAAGGAATTGATAGCAGGATTAGGAGCAGGGCCCTAGATAGTCCACAGACCTTCCACCTTGGAATTTTCCTCTGCATCGCCTGAGATCTGCCAGCCATGACTTCACAGGGCACGGGTGCCTAGTGCTCATGACTCTCTCTTTCTTGTGGCCTGGCAATGGACAAATGCCACTTGAGGGCAGTGAAGCAGGTGGCAAGGCACTCTTGCTAAAAATACCTTAACGTGCAACCATCTGTACCACAGTTCAGTGCAGAGAATACGGAGGGCCAGCCCCGGCTCCTTAAGTGTGTGCTGTAGTACTGCTTCCTCTCTGGAGCCCTTTACTGCTTTTTACCCCAATACTCCTGCTCTCCCATCATTTCTAGTAAGATGCTAAAGCAACCATTCTCAGGGAGCGGTCCAGTTCCCCAAAGTCGACCTGAATCTTCACACCCTGTATACATTTCATTCAGATTAAGGAAATTTTATAAATTTTATAGCAACCCACATGCAATCCCCTATGGACACCCATAACTAACCTCTTTGACCAACAGCTTTAAAAGAAAAACTCTGGCCAGATTGTTTCTACTACTCCTCTGAGGGCTGTTCAGGGGAGTTCCCATCATTATCAAGCATCTCTGGGATGCTGGCACCTGGGGCGTCCTCTACCACCCACTGGCACAGGTGCACGTGAGCGGCATTGACTTGCTCAGTATCCACAGCAAGGGCTGGGCTATCATTCCCTCCCAGCACTTCTGGATTCTCAGAAACCTGGGGCATCTCATTCTTCTCCATAGAACAGACGGGATAAGAACTTAACATGGCATCTTCTTGCAGTGTGACCGCCACGGCCTCGCTGTCTACGTGGGTGGTGTCCTGTGTGGAAACCATGGCTGGGGGCACCTCCTCAGTGGGCTCTGGAGCCTCGGATGGCTCCTCTATGGGACTTAGACAGCCTGTGTCCTCAGTGGGTCCCCCACCAGTGGACTGAGAGGGAGTGCTAGCTTCTGGCAATGTCCCCAAGTCTACTCCAGAAGCCTCTACTTCCAGAGGGGTAGGCTGGCCCCCCATCTCGCTGACTTCACTTTCTTCAGCGTTGTCCTGCTGGATGGCAGCTGAATGGCTGGCTTCTGGGTAGATCTTGTCTTCTTCTTTTTCATTTTCTTGGGGAACAGGTGTCTCCTCGTGTGTATTGTTTTCAGTCACTGGGGTAGACTCCACGGACACTGTCACAGTCAACAGTTCTTTCAGCTCCTTCAAGGACCCTGGAGTGGTGATGGACTCTGGCTCTTCACGGGTGGGCTCTTCGTCTTTAAGGGTCTCGCCACCTTCCACCTCTGGCAAGCGTGAGCTGAGGGGTCCTGCCGTATCCTCTGCAGTGAGAGGACTCCCCGCAGAGCTGTCCACACTCGACACAGTCACCTGCCCATCCCCACCTGAAGGAGGACTGGACCCAGGGACGGAAGAACTTTCTTCTCTGGCCGGTGAGCTGGGTACCCCAGGCTGCTGTTTCTTTTCCTCTGGCTCCTGGAACACTTCATTATCTGGAGCCCCTGGGAGAATGGCAGACACTCTTCTGGCTGGGCTGGCCTGGTTTGACCCCACAGAGGTTTTGAGATCTGTCAGGCTGGATACACTTTCGCTGGGCAAGGCCATGTTGTCTTCAAATAAGTTGTGTTTCTTCAAGATAGCTGCCTCCGTGATCACTGAGAGAGACCGGAAAACAAGACATGGCATCAGTACTCCATCAAGCAAACCTGGAATTTTCTGATTTTACTCGGAAGCCAATCATTCCTACAGGCTCCTCTGGCTCTCCAATTCTTCAGTTTCAAGACCCAGCTTAGGAATGACCTCTTGCAGGTAGCCTTTCCTGATTATCAATGCCTGCAAACTTTCCAGACTCTGAGTCCTGATAGTGCCCATTCACAAATTTCTTCAGTCAAGAAACCCTTGCTAGGCATCTAATCTGAGGCTAGCATCCATTCAGAGGAGAATAAAAGGAAGTGTTGGCGGCGCACGCCTTTAATCCCAGCACTTGGGAAGCAGAAGCAGGTGGATCTCTGTGAGTTCGAGACCAGCCTGGTCTACTGAGCGAGTTCTAGGACCGCCTCCAAAACAATACAGAGAAACCCTGTCTCAAAAAACAAACAAACAAACAAAGAAAACAAAAAGAAAAAGAAAAAAAGAAAGTGTTGGCTTTCAAAGCGCTCAAAGTCTATAAGAGTATCATATACATTGGTGTCACTCAAAGTCTATAAGAGTATCATATACATTGGTGTCACTCAAAGTCTACAAGAGTATCATATACATCGGTGTCACCGGGATGCTTAACCCCACTATGACGGGGCAGGCTTTCCACTTTCTTGTTTTGTCTGACAGCCTGGTCCTGATTGCATATGGGTATTCAGGGCTAAGCATGCCGCTTGTTTGGCCTGGAGTGTTCACAGCTCGTGAAGAGGGTGTCACTATGGCAGAGACAGAAAGGCTAAGGGCAGTGAGCAAGATTTTGTCAGCAGCCAGCACTAGTGTGTCATGTGACAGATGACATCTTACAGCATGTCTGAGGCAGAGGGGAGGTTGCAGAGGAGAGGAATCTCCTTCCAACTTACTTAGACATGTCTGTGGCAGGCTGTCCATGACCTCTGTGCAGATGCCATGTCAACACCTTGACCTTCCTCATCTGGGACCCCCTGTGATTAGCTACTGGGACCTGAGGTTAGTGCTGGCCCATTTCTTTCTTTGGAGGAGGTGATTTAGTAATCAACACTAAATCAGTTTCACTCCTACAGACGGATGGTAGCCTCCTCCAAAGTATTTTCAACATATTTCCATTCATACTGTAATCCTAAACAGGGCCCCACGACACAGCACAGTGAGTGCCAGACTCCTAGCGAGGGTCTCAGGGTGACATGCCGTTGTCCCTTATCTCTGTCTGACTGGGTGGAGGGAAGGAATGGGCTGAGGGGCAAGTGTCGGGCCCCGCTGCTGGAGTCACCTCTGTTTGCCTATGAAAGCCCTTTGCTGTTCTGACACATAGTGGCAAAGGCAGATCTGCAGGACGGACCCTCAGTTCAGCCCCCACTAAGCTTTGGTTTCTTTCCTCTTCATTGATCAAGTCTGAGCTCTCATCCCGCAGGGTCCATGCTTGCATTGAAAGAGGACTATCATGGCCACATGGTGCACAGCTCGTGAACACACAGCAAGGTTGGTCCTGCCTGCCTGCCTGCCCTCTCTTTGCTGTCTCCCCTGCACCCCAAAATCGGATGTAGCTCTTCCTCACCTGACCTTATAGCCTCCAAGAGTTCTGTTTCAGGCGCACTTCCCATTATGGAGCGCTCCCTCCGGGCAGGGCAAGCCGTCCTTACCTTTCAGGGTTTCGTCAAGGAGGATCTGATACAAGATCTCTTCGTAGACGTTCTCGACATGGATCATATTGGTGTGATCTGCGAAGATGAACTGCTCATACTTCTGAAGCTCCTGGAGAGAGACAGATAAAAGGATGAAGAAGAAAAGATACGATGTCAGAGGAATGCAACGCAAAGCTACATTGAAATCCCACCTCACGTGAGCAGAATGGCAAAAACAACAAGATAAACCATAACAACGACAACAAATGCTGGTGAGGATGTGGAGAGAAAGGGAGCCTTTACACATGGCTGGTAGACATGGAGTTAGCTGAGGCATTGTTTACGTTGTGTGGACCTTCCTGGGAAAACTTAAATTAGAACTACTGATGATCCCGCTACCACCATTGCAGCTATACCTGAAGGAAGCTGCTCTTCGTAGCCAAGATATGGAACGGTCTACAAGCCCATCAACAGATGAATGAATAAAGAAACCGTGGTATGTACACAGTAAATGAAAGTATGTCACATGCAGGAAAATGGATCAAACGGAGATAACTGAAATCATCCAGACCCAGAAAGACAAGCAGCACCTATTTTCTCTCACATGCACAATCTAGATTTAGGAAAAATTTAAAAAGACATAAAGGCAGAAGGAAGAATATCAGGAAGAAGATTGGCAGGAGAGAAGAGTGGGGACAAGAGAGGGCGATGGGGTGAGAATAGTCAAAATGCAATCTGTGCACAGATAAAAATAAAAAGAAACCCATTACTTTTGTTGCAATTAATGTAGGATACTGAAAACAAAAGAAAAAAACCCCACAAGATGTCTGCTTTCAAAAGAGATAAGGAAAGAGCAACTCCCACTTAACCCCTCCTCCTAGAAGAGCCTGGAAGGACAGCAGCTGGTGTTATAGGCTAAAGATGCTGAGATGAGGATGCAGCCATGTCTCCCTGTGCCCCCTTGCCTCCTGCTATGTACTAAGCGCTTCACTGCGGTAAGGAGGCACTCACCTTTGGCCATCTGCATCCCTTTTGTGCACTGGGGATGCATCCTGTGCACTTCAAATGGGAAGAGAGCAGAGATTTTTTTTTCAGTCCTCTCAGGGCCCCTGAGGGGTACCATGTCCTCTTTTTCTCTATAGTAACCAATGTTTCCTTCTTCATTTTTTATCTGATGCAAATAGTACTTTACCAAACTAAAAGTTATATGCAGTGAATTGCAGATTTTAAAAGTGTAGCCTGATGACATTAACTATAATAAATATATACATGTGACCATAACCCAGGTCCCCTTCCAGTCCACACCCCTCCAATAGATAAGGTCTGATCTGACGTCTGTCACAGTAGGTTAAGTTTTGCATGTAAATGAAAGCATGTATCGATTTGTGTCTGCTTTTCAGATTTTTCCACATTGCTACATGGGTGAGCAGTGATTTCCTCTTTAGTGATAAACATCATTCACTTTATAGGTAAGTTGGAATTATTCATCCCTACTCATTTGACATTGTCTGTAGTGATATGAATAAGAATGTCCCCAGTGGGTCATATTTTTGAATGCTTAATCACCAAGGAACGGCACCATTTGATAAGAGTTAGGAGGTGTGTACCCTTTTTGGAGGAACTATGTCATGGGGGGGGGTGGGCTTTGAGGTTTCAAATGTCCACACCAGGCCTAGTTTCTCTCTGTCATTGCCTCTGTTCTTGTCTCTCTGTCCCCGTCTCTCTCTGTGCCTGTGGATAAGGATGTAGTTCTCAAACAATTCCTTGGCACTATGCCTGCCTGCATGTTGTCATGCTCCCTGCCTTGATGATAACAGACTAAACCTCTGAAACTGTAAGCAAGCCCCCAATTAAATGCTTTCTCTTATAAGTTGCCTTGGTCATGGGGTCTCTTCACGGCAACAGGGCAATGACTAAGACACTGACTTTATTACTAAGGAACATTTTTGTGTACATTCTGTTCTGTACAGACAACTTAAGAACTTGTTTATTTTAGGTAGATACCTAGAAGTGAGGTTTCTGGATCAGATGTAGACATATATTCAACATTATTAACCCAGAAGTCCTTTTCCAGTTGAGAACCAAGGAGTCTGTCTTCCTCTTCAACTGGAACTGACAATCTCCAATTCCAAGACAGTTCAGACATGATGCAAAATCCCTTGACTTTCCCAGCCTCCCAAAGGCTTCCAGATGCCTTGTTACCAGCATGAAAACCATAAATGCCACTGATTATATGACAGAGATGAATTCAGCTATCCAGGCACATGGCAGTACTGGAGGGAGGCTCTTAAGAACAAGGATTGGCAAGGGGAGTTGATGCCTTTTGGTCTGATGGCCAGCATTTGTAGCAGGCAGCAGGGAACTACCGCATCCAGAGAGTGCTAAGACATGGGGTGTGGCCCAGGTTATGTGGTCCCACCAATGGATGGCAATAGGGCCAATTTATGTCCACTGAGAAGAAAGGTGAGAGAATCAGGAGACAATTGGCTTCAGTGATCTCTAGATGCTGTAATAGACAAGAACCATGAAGATGTGGAAGGGGCATTGCCCAGGAAAAGATACTGCCCATGGGAGCCTGGGTAAGGAGGGCACCGCTCTGGGCCGGTCTTTACTTCTGTTATATGAGGGGTGCAAGCTCAGGCCTCAACACCCTTTGCTCCTCACTCCCCTGTGAAAGCAACACTCTGGGGAATCCCCTGAATGGCCCGAGCCCAGCTAGGCATGTGGCTTCCCTGTGCAGACACTGTTGTGTTGCTCACATGGCATCTTGTGTGCCTGCCATCTGCCTCTCTACTGTGAACTCTAGGACAGCAGGGACTGTAACCTGGATCGTGTTTTATATCTGGATCATGTTTGACACATCTTTGAGGTGTGTTTGCTGCATAAATAGAAAACATTTTCATCCAACTGAATAATTCTATGGGAAGGGCAACGGAGGAACACTTGCTGGGATATCTCTAATTTTACAAAGCACGTCTTCCATGATGAGACAATTGAACTGGGTCAGATGCTTAATTTTCTGGATCAACTAAAATGAAATCCTGATATCAGGACTTGGAGGGTAGTTAAGAAACTGAAATGCTACCATGGGCAATTCTACTGCATAGCTAGGGTAGAGTGGAATGTCACAGATCTAGGAAATTGCTACCGAAAGAACTAAGAAAAACTCACTTTAGGAAAATAAAGGCTACCATGAAGCAGATAGCCCTCTAACATATCTGCCTATAAACCTGGGGTTCCAAAAGCTCTGACACTGACACAATGTCCTTTACCACCAAAAACTCAGGGTCCGGGCTCTTTTGAAAGCAGCCTGTCTCCACTAACAATGGCAGGAGCCGTGGCTGGAGGGAATGACTCATTGACTAAAGCATCACTTTTGCCTATATCTGGATCCCTGTCACCCACATAAAAGCAGGGGGAGGGGGATGGTCATTAGACTGCCTGTAAACCCAGTGCTCAGGAAGCAGAGACAGGGTCCCTAGGCCAAGTTGTCTGGGTGGACTAGCGGATTGGCAAGCTCCAGGTTCAATGAGATGGAGGAAGACATCCTGCATGCTAAGAAACAGAGGGCATAGGAGGAAGGGATGCCCTCCTCCCTCCCCCTCACAGAGAAGGTAGTGGTAAGGTAGGCCTCCATGCTTCCCTTGGGAGTGAAAACACATTTTAAGCACATCTCTGTGTGAAGACACACTCTGCGGTAGATTAGTAATCCCTCAGGCTACTATGCTCCATCACGCACAGCCAAGGGACACTCAGACCAATTCCTTTCTCCTTTGGTTTTCTCAGATCTTTTCATTCCAAGAAATGACTCCAGGAAGAAATGCAAGATTGAATATGCCAATGACTATCTGAGACAAACAGCATTTATAGAATATGAAAACACCCAGAGGAAATTCCGCTGTATAATAACCCATACAAAGGATTTTAATGTTCAGTGCTTGGAGACTCTCCAAACTGTCAAAAAGACATTTGAAAATTCTATGATGCTCTTTCTTATTGACTCCAAGGGGGAATGGGCCTTGAAAATGGCCAGACTCCTAAGTAATTTTTTTTGAATGCAGGAACAGTCATAGTAATAGTTGTAGGAGCCCCATGTTGTTCCTCACAATCATGGCTGCCCTGCTTCCCCATGCTCATACCTCACAATCATGGCTGCCCTACAACCCCATCTCCTTCCTCACAATCATGGCTGTCCTGCAGCCCCATGTTCACAAGAGCTTACATCAGAGATTTCAGTAAACTACAGATACAGAAGGTAGGAGAGCAAATGAACTTAAGATCTTTCCTGGGTGTCGTAGCCAACTTTCAGATCACTTGCTAGTGATCTGACAATAAGTGGGAGAAGGTCTCATCTCCTTTGGCAATCCATGTCAGCCTTTAGAGCTTGGCTCAAGTCCAGTCGTTAGCCCCTGTAGTTTAGGAGTCACAAATCCTGAGCTGCGTGTGTGCATGGGTGCCTGCGTGTGTAAGTGTATGAAACACAGACTTTATATATTTATGCGTCATCTCTGGCTGCTCTTGCACTACACAGCAGTGCCCAGTGTGTGCAACAGAAGTGCCCACGAAGCCTAAAACATCTGCCAGACCATGCACAAAGAAATCACCAGCCCTCTGGTTTAGTCTAGCATTTGCCAGTGCAGGAGTGCAAACTAAAACTTGAGTCAACAAGAGCAGGCTGCTGGGAGCAGCCCATTTCCTTACCGGTTTGCATGTGGCCGCCAGTGCCTTCTGCACGGTGGGCAGTGTGATTTGAATCAATGCCTCCTGGAAGATCTTCTTCCGGATGGTGCTGCTGTCATAATCGTATTGCTGCGAACACAGAGACTCAGGTTAAGGAGCACAGTTTCAATCTGTTACTTTCACTTAAACAGTAAAACAATACACCCATCCAGTCATCTCCCATCTTCAGCCCCCACTGATTTCTGAGACTCTCATAAGTTTAGGGTCTCAGAGCTCTCTTTCTGGAACTCTTGCACAAACTGGGTCTGGGCTGTGCAGTCATGATCCATTTCACCCACCCCTTTGACAAATAAGGAAACTGAGGCAAGATCAAAACAAAGAAGTGATGTTATGTAAAGATTCGGCTCAAACTAAAGAGTGAGTTTGTGTTTCACTACTCCTAGCTGGGTACACACAGGGACATCATGGATATCAATTATTCTTGTCCTGCAAGCAGGCTGGGTGACTTATAATAAAGTCCACAAGGGGAGAGAGGCTGTGGCTTAAAGCTCCATCAACAATGAACATCCCAAACTGGAATCTACGTTGCCGAGCTGAGTGGTTACAATAGAAACAGGCCCACAGGGACTAAAACATCTACCTGACACTTACAAAAGAGTTCACCCGCTGCTCTCTGTTTTAGTCTAGTGCTTGGAAGTCCGGGAGGGCAAAAGAACACATTCAAACTTAAGAGTCAGCAAGAGCAGGCTCATGGGAGCAGCCCATTTCCATCCTGGTTTGCGTGTGGATACCGGGCCTTGTGCACAGGCACTCAAGAGAATTGCTGTGAGCACGTAAACACAACGGTTTGGCCAAAGCAAAAATGGCTGGAGAGGAGAGCGCTCGCACTACAGATCATAAATGGGAGCAAAATTACACCCCTATCTAGCCAAAGGCCACCAAGTGGAGAAGGCAATGGAGGGAGGTGGGAGAAGCAGAATCACCAGTGCCAGGAGCCTGGATCTAACATCAGCACACACGTTCCTGCAGGCACATTAGTAAGAGCTAGAACCGGCTGTTTGGGGAGGCGAATCTGTTCTGATTTGGAGGGGGCCAAGTACTCGTGGCACCAACTCTGGCAGAAACAGATTTTGTTCTTTCCTTTTGGTTTTGAGTAACAAATACTTTATTGGTAAGTTCAGGGTTTTAACTGCAGCAATACATCCATTTGAAAAGGAGTGTGGTGTTTTGAAAGAAAATGGCCCCCAAAAGGAGTGGCACTATTTGGAGGTGTGGCCTTGTTGGAGTAGGTGCAGTCTTACTGGAGGAAATGTGTCACTGTGAAGGCGGGCTTTGAGGCCTCATTTATGCTCAAGACACTGCCCAGTGTCTCAGACCACTTCCTGTTGCCTGTGAGTCAAGCTGTAAGAGCTCTCTGCTCCTCTCCAGAACCATGTCTGGAGAGGAACAAAAAAGCCAAAAAAAAAAAAAAATGCTTGCAAATTATCAGAAAAGCTGGCCATCTGGGCTGTCACACAGAAATCCAAAATTACTGAAAGGCCAAATCTTGAAGACGATCTGTCCTCTTATTAGTCCATATGATGTAGGTCCCTGCTACCTGGTGTCTACAGAATTCTGTAAGTTGTCACCTTCTATATAACTACTCTCTATATAAACATAAAATATATAACTACTCTCTATATAAACATAAAACTACAGCTTTTACAGCTACCTGATGGACTAGTGGTGAGGATTTTGTCTCCTTCCAAACCAATTGCTCTTTTACAAATGTTTGACTTTCAGATCACTTGAACTTTTCTTTTACAATTACAACGTGGCCTCTCTAAATAAAAGAGAGGCTAAGCCGGACATGGTGAAATGTAGCCAATACTATGTTTGAGTGAGGCAGAAGTGCTGAAACCATCCGTAGCTAGTCTCCTGTCACATAGGTCTGTTCTATAGTTCATCCAACGTTTAGGATGCCTGCAAGGTTTCCAGGGAACCCCGACTCTAGAACACATGTCAAACGGTATGTGACTCATCCACAGCTGTGTATTCCATGGCCCCAAACACCACCGGAAGTTCCTCGCCCAGGACTCAGGTGGGCCTGGTTCACTGGGCAGCGACAATTTAACACCGACTAGAAGGCTGAACGTGAGGTATTCTAAGTTCCTTTCAACTGAAGACTGGGACACCTTTATACTTCCTCTCCTGTCTGCCAAAGCATGTGATGACTGTAGTTGGACCTCTTCCCCTCAGTGCCATTGCTAGTGTGCTATTATCTGTGTTGTGATGATCAACGATGCTTTTCACCTCAACAGTTTGGTTGCCAGAGAGTCTCCTGCCTGAGCGGCACCAAGATGAGTCTGGAACTCTGGGACTTCAGTCTTTTGCTCTAAAACGCTGTTTTCTGCAGAGCCGGAGATAGCAGAAACGAGTGGGCCAGGCGTAACTACAGTTCCAGCTCCAAGCTCGTGGTTCGCTAGCCTGCTGAGCTCGAGTAAGTCAGTTCAGCTTTCAGGAAGCCTGCTTCCTCATCAGCCCTGGGGGTGAAGTCTAATGAGCTCAGAGGAAGTCAAAGGAAATGGTACAGTTCTGGGGTCATTTTCAACAGGCCTGGAGAGATGCTTATGTGGGTGAAAGTGCTTCCTGTCTTTTGAGGACACAAATTCTGTTCCCAGCACCTACATTGGACTCATAACTATCTGTACCTCTAGCTCCAAGGGACTGGATATCCTTGTCTGGCCTCCATGGGAACCCACATACAGGTGGCATACATGCAAACATACATAAATAATAAAAACTAAAAATAGAAATTTTTGGAGTGACATTTTAGGAACAAAAAATCTTAGGAACATGAATTTTTAAAAAGGCTTTAAATAAGTACCAAATACATGTAAGCTCCTATTATCACAAGTTTTATTATGTACATATACCTAAAACTCATTAAAAACCATCTCCTGTGGCAGGTATACTTTCTCTTGGGATGGTTCCTTTGGCTCTAAGTTTGGTTTTTACTTAAAATGTTGACTAATTTAGTGAATTAGTACTTGGAATTCTAGGCTGCAGCTGACCTACTGTCATATACTATGCAATATCTGTCACAGTGTTTGCAGTGGCTAGTCATTATGCATTTGCCAAGTTGTGAAAATAACCCCACAGGTCACTTCTAACTTTAGAGTTGAGGACATGTGGTTCCTGAAGAAGCCACTAGATGGCAGGAGAGGCACAAGAGTCACACTAGGGAAACTGAACAATGGTCATCTGTGCTTAGGAAACAGGGCTGATGGGGTGAAAGGGAGGTCAGAGTATTTCTAGCTGAGGAACAGGAACAGGGGTCACAATCTTGTCAGGCTCTCCCAACAAATGAAGGCAAAGCTCTTACCTTTAAGACACGGAGCTTAACCTTCTCGATGGCAGCTGCTGTTCTGGAAGCCTCTCCTTGGAGATGTGGGGAGAGCAACTGCTCAAATGTGAACACTGCGTTCTCCATGAGCTGTCAGTGAAGCCAACACAGAAGCAGAGCACAGTTAGGGCTGGGAACAGGGACCCTGGCCTAGGCTCCGGCAGGAGGAGATGAACACAGTTCCCCCATGTACAGCTATGGGGGTGACACAGTGCTTATCCTATTCCCTGGGCTGTGAAGCAAAACACCTAGTGGCCACTATGAGTATGAAGAGGGTGGAAAACACTTCTCTCCACACACACACACACACACACACACACACACACACGCATGTCTGTCTGTCGCTGTCTATCTGCATAATGGTTTCCTTTTGTCCCCGCATCTACCCATCATTCTTAGCGGGAAGGAAACCCCAGGACAGAGGGACTCAGAGCCAGGGTCTCCTGTGGTCATTCTCCTCCGTGCTCTGGTGAGCAGACACAGATCACACGAAAAGCTGGGAGAAGGCTCCACATCTAGAAGGACATAAGTCACTCTGCGCCACACACTCCCTCTATCGTCCGGCCCACTGTCCCATAGCCCCCTTGCTCTGAGAGGCTCGTGTCCCGGCTTGGATATGGCATGGAGGCTCACTCCTGTTTTGAACGCTGGGTCCTCGTCGGGTGGCGCTGTGTGGGGAAGTTACTGAATCGGATGCGGGCTTGCTGGAGGAGGAGGGCTGGAGGACTACAGCAAGGCCCCACTTCCAGCTCAGGTCCTCTCTGCTTCCTGGACACCTGCTGCCTGCTCCCCCCTCTTAACTCCACCGTGACCTCTTGCCTTGATGGACTGTCGCTCTCAGTCTGTAAGCCAAAAGGAATCCTTCCTCCCTATGTTGTACCTTTGGGCACTCTGTCACAGCAGTGAGGAAGGACATTAATAGAGCTGAGGGAGAGGCGGGGTCAGGGCTCCCTGGCAGTAGTGGCTGTCACACTGGGGACAGGGCTTTATTGCTCAGGAAAGTGATATAACTCAGATGACTTAGTCTGCAGTTGTGCCTGCGTTTGTTTCTCCAGGACCCAGAATTATCCAAGGGATTGTTTTTATATTGATCCATTTATCCTTTATGTTTTTGTTAAGGCAGGGTTTCATTCAGCCTAGGCTGGCCTTGAATTTGCAATGTAGACAAAGAGGACCTTAACCCCCTGATCTGATTCTCCTGCCTCTACCACCTCAATTCTGGAGTTACAGGTGTAACTCTAGGTATTTGACACCATGGTACATATACAGACAAATGGACATGCACAAACATACATGCAATAAAGTCAATTTTAAAATGAAAAATGAAGTATGAAGTTGTAATGGGTCTCCTTTGCAATGAGGTAGGGAATTCAGTCAGTGTTTCTAGGTCCTGGCTACAGTGGGATAGAAGTACAGGACATTCTCTAAGAATTTCAAATATATTATAAAACACACACACACACACGCACACATACATGAAATCACTAGGGGTGGGGTACCACATCAGTAGTTCTTAAATTTTCCCCATGTGTTTCTAATATGTAGCCAAAGTTTGAAGTCTTGATTCAACCCATCAAATAATTACCAGCTAATGCTACTTTATTTCCCAGATTGTTGTTTTCTGAGGAAAGATGAAGCCAGCTGGAAGGGCAGTGTGTGTCCTCAGTCAACCTGACTCTGGAAACAGACCTCAATTCCCTGAGCTACAGAGCACCCCAGTGCGCTTCTCCTTCTCTCTCTTTTCCTTCTTGCTGCAGCCTCCTCCTCTCCCCCCTCCGTCTCCCCTGGGGTGCGTTTCTCCTTCTCTCTCTTTTCGTTCTTGCTGCAGCCTCCTCCTCTCCCCCCTCCGTCTCCCCCACCTCCTCTCCCTTCAGTACCCTCCTGCTCCCACCTCTTGCATGTAGTTCTGAGTCCTCTGGACCACCAGATCCACATGAGGGAATCTGAAGCGACTCTGGAGATCCAGCAGGCGCTCTGGAAGCAAGGTGACTTTAGTATAACAAGGTTCCATCTTCACAGAATCCAGAGGAAGCTTCGTCAGCTGGTCCAGGCGCTGCATTTTGGTGAAAGAGCAAAAGCAAATGTGCTTAGATTTAGGAATCTTTCCTCGATGTTACAAAATAACAAGACCTACATTTGAAACAATCAAGTGTATGTTATGAGTAAGAATTACTACTTGCACCACTTTCTCGAGACATCGTCTGTTGTCTTCTTTCTTTCTGGGCAGCTCTACTGCTAAGAAGGACACAGAAGAACCAACCAGGCATCAGGAAGACTCAGAGGCACACCCAAGCAGGGGCTCCAGTCTCTAAGTCCTCGGTAGCCTCCAAGTCCCCATTTCCTGAACTCAAGAACCAGCCAGGCAGGCTCTTTGGCAGCCAGGCAGAACTGTTGCTGAGCCCATGAACTCACATAAGATGCTTTAAGGGGTGGAAACTTGTTCCATTTTCTATGCTTAGCTTAAAATGGTTTTAAACTTGAACACTGGAAGCTTAAGATAAATAGGAGAATGGGTGAAGACAGGGAAAAAATGCTGATAATGAAAGCTCTCAAGAGAAGGCAAGTGAGTGTGAATACCATAAGAGACCCTGTCTGACAGGAATTTTCCAAGGGCCCGTTCCATTGTAATTTAAAGGGAAAAAGTATTCACTTTAAGAAGTGAACAATAAATTATAGTTTTCCTTAGTTATGATAAAAGGTAAGCTACATATAATACTTTAGACTCACAGAGATGGGATAGATGATACAATTCTTTCTTTAAATCTTACTACATGTTAATGGACTAAATATTGTAACTATATTCTTATTTGATACCTGTTCTGTTATATATAATTTGACTATATTAAAGTCAAAACATTTCTTTTTATTTAGACAGAAAAGAGGAGATGATGGGGGAAGTCCTTCTGTGTATATGTTTGTCCTATTAGTTGATAAATAAAAGCACTGTTGGCCAATAGGGAAGCAAGTAAGTGGGACTAGGAGTTAAAGAGGATTATGTGAAATGTAGTCAAGAGTAGAGAGTCGCCATGTGATCACAGGAGGAGAGGACACAAGTCTGACGTTCTTGGTAAGATAAGACCTTATAAAAATATATGTTAGGATCAAAGGGATTAAGACTGGGCTGGTTGAACCCCCAGAAACAGCTGACCAGACAAAGGTTAACTCTTGAATCCCAGGCATCAGCCTGGGAATCCAGCATGGGACTGATCAAGACCCCCTGAATCTGGGTGTCAGTGAGGAGGCCTAGGTAATCTATTGAGCCTTGGACAGCAGATCAGTACCCATCCCAAGTATACACACGGTCTCTGGACTCCCATAGAACAATGTGAGGTGCACTCTCACCCTGAACTCTTGGGGAAGGGTCTAGGCCCTGCCCTATATGAAATGACAGACTATGGACACCCCCATGGAGGGCCTCACCCTCCCTGGGGGAATGAGGGGATAACGGGGGGGGGGGATGGGGGGAGGGCACGGGAGGAGGGGAGGGAAAGGGAGAGGGACCTCGTACTGACTTGTGAAGCAACCTTGTTTCTTATCTAAATTTAAAATGGAAAAAAAAATATATGTTAGTAATTATGGGTTAATAATTAAGCCAGAGCTAGCCATTAAGAAATCATAGCAAACACAAATAGCCAACAGCTTCCTAATTTAAAAAAAAAGTGAACAATAGAGAGGTTTACTGAAGGGGAATGGAAGATTAGAAGAGAAAGCCCAATGTTGCACTTGCCTTTGTCCTACAACTATAAATGTATCACTTTCTTTTTTAAAGAGCTATTTTATTTCTAATTATGAGAATATGTGTATTTGTGTATGTGCATGTGAGTGTAGGTACCCAAGAAGGCCAGGAGAGGGCATCAGATCCCCTGTAGTTAGAGTTAACAGGTGGCTGTGAGCCACTTGACATGGGTGCTGGGAACTAAATTTGGGTCCTATGGAGAGCAGCAAGTGTACTTAACGGCTGAGCCAGCACTCAGCAGGAATTACTTTAAAACTTAATTGAATTGTTGAGAGTTTAAATAAGTGATAACACCCCTCACAGACGGTAACATGGGGAGAAGGCTCCCTGCCACAAACAAATCAGTACAATGTAAAATTTTATTATTTTGAAATTTAAGAGAAACATCTGTTAGCATGAAAATTTATCTTTCTACCTAGGCATCTATCCCACTGAAATAAAAGCATCAAGATGTATATACATGTACATGTATCTACAATATGGTAGGATATCTGTACAAAGTTATTTACTATAGCTTTGTTCATGGTGTCAGCAATAATGGGATAGCTGAATAAATCACAGCATTTCTAAACATGAAATATTATGCTGTCATTACAAAAAGCAATTCAGAACTAGATCAGTTACCTTGGAAACAGTTTCATGAAGAAGAAATGTGATAAGCAGCTTAGTATATAAAATAACTGTATTTTTCTAAAAGCAAACAATGTAAGACAACAGCTCTGAAATGTGTGTTTTCTGTATCTTCTAAGATGCAGAAAGCACAGAACAGCACAAGCCGAGGTGGTGCTATTTTTTTGTGGAAAAGTGAGTGGCACTAGAAAATGAGGGAGAATAAAGGCAGGTTAAAACACATATGCTAACACACATGTGTATGCACACACATACACAAGTACCTGCACACACATACCCATACACACACACACACACACACACAAACACACACACAGAGCTCCCCCAACATCCTACACAGGCATGTGCATGCATACAAATACACACATATGGCTGTAATAAGAAGCATTGAGGCATTTACGAAATGATCTTGGTTTGTACAATCACACATGTGGGCATGTGCATAAGGAAATGAGGAGTGCAGCACAGGAGGTGACCATGGCTTACAACAATCTATCATGTGTTCTATAATGAGCTCGAAGAGCTGCCAGCACACAGAAATGAAAAATGTTTAAGCGAACAGAAGTGGTAATTACTTATTGGATCATTCCACACCATCTGCATGTATCAACTGCAAAAACAGGCATATAGAAGCTGCTTTTGCTAAAAGCGAGTTGACTCTTTAGGTAGGTCCACAGGTAACTAAAGCAGGGTAAGCTGGCATCTCTACCTTCATTTAGGATGTCTGTCTCCTTTCCTTTGGCTGAAGAAGGCACAGAGATAAGCCACTGTCCTAAATCTACAGGCACTTTGGATCCTAGGAGGAGCAGAGCCTCCCAGGATACATCCACATAGAGATGAGGGCAGTAACTCTCGAAGGCAAGGCTACACCTGGAGCAGAAGAGACCATCCTGTAGGGACCAGATGGATCCCGGAAGTGTTAGAACGATAAGGGCTACCCGGAAACTGAAGAGCTACAGCTGGAGCAGTGCTCAGGGAGCCCAGGAGAGCTGATCAGGGTCCTGCCCAGTTCTCTCTGTTTAAGCCTAAAGCCCACATCAGCACTTTAGAGACAGAGTGGGGTCTCTGGACTCCTTTATCTGCTCCTCTCCCAAGGTGGGCACATGAAATAGACCACTTTCCGCTGTCCGTCACCGTTACTCATCTCTCTTGTCGGCATGTTGTGACAGGGAGCTGAGCAGAGCCTGTTGGGACGACTGGAGCCAGGCTTCAGCCTTCAACGATCTGGGTAGCATTGTCACAGTGTAGCTCATAAGTGTGCATAATTACAATGTACCAATTAACAGGAAAAGCCCTTTTAACTGGTATCAGGACTGGAGAAAGAAACAATCGCCCTAACAAGTCCTGTCCTTAATGATGTGGTAAGTGCAAGGCCAGCTGCCGGTGTCTGTGTCTCCACTGGAGTACCTACTAGAGCAGATCACACCCCTCCCCCACTTTCTGATTCAATAGATTGAGGTGTCACTGATGCTCGACGAGAATGGGTTCTATCAGGAAGCTATCGCTGTGGAAACAAAGCAGCAACTGTTATTTAAAATAAGGAGTAAGGCTTACATATGAACAGATAAAGCATGCAGGTAAACACACACATGGCCATATCAGTCAATTCAACGGCTTGGGAATGGAGGCAGAGGGACTCGGAGCAGTTGATATCAGTTCTGGTTACTAATTTTACCTCTTTGTGCACATTGAGTTGTATATTTGAGTTGGTTGTTTCACTTATACAAACATTATTTTTGCAACGTAAAAACCATTCATAAAGAAAATTAGGTGTATTTAGTTATGAATGGATGGATGAATGAGTTAGTTGGATAGATATAGAAATACCATAAATGGATGGAAGGGAAAGGGAAAGAGGAGAGAGAAGGAGAGGTTAGAGGGGCTGGAAAGGGAGAGGAGGGGCCAGGCGGGAATAGCAGGAGGTGGGGGAGAAAGAGGGAGGGGAGAGGAGAAACTGGGGAGGGTCAAGGGGGAAAAAGAGGAGGGAGAGAAAAGCGCCCCAGGAAGGCAGCCCAGCAGCTGCTGGGCACTGGGCTCTCCGATAGCTCTCCTACCTCTTTCAGCTGGACACTGTCCTGGGTGGCAGGGAAGCTCTGGCTGAGTTCCTCTACTTCCTTCTCAAAAAGTGCACGCACTTCACTGAAGCCGGAGCTCACCGGCCCCATCAGCTCCTCCAGGATGGATGCCAGGAACGGCTGCACGCTCTCACCACAGCTTTTCTCTGCTGGCTGAGCCACCATTGCTGAAGAGGGAGAAGGTCAAAAGAAGCATGGCTCAGAGGCCACATCACAGCTAACGGGCCCCATCGCAAGTTCAGATGGGCAGAGCAGACTAGCATAACGGGTCCTTTGCCAGCATTCACCAGGCTGGAAAGCCATGCTTTGAGACCCAGGGTGTCTCCAGGACATCTCCTTCCCCAGGCTTCATCAAGCCCTGGGAAGAATTCAGTTCTCTGTTTGATCTCCACAAATGTGCAGTGGCCAAGTAAACTCACTCCCCACTGTCATCGTCACAGATAAACACTTTGTCATCTAAAATGGAATTTATCAGCTTTAAGTCATTTCTCTCAGGGCTAACGCAGTCGGTGTAACACCACCCACCTTCTACTACCAAAGAGACTTTTTAAAAACTCAAATATAATCTCAGGCAAACAGCACCGAGTTCCACTCAGTGTGCCACTCGCTTTCCATCCATGTCATTAACTTAAGACCAAGGAAAAACATCTTTCTGATGAGAATGCCAGGTTTAGTGACCCCCCCCCACACACACTGAAATCATAGAAGGGAGGAGGAAAACAACCTCACCAGCATCCTACCCTCTAGAGACAGACACCGTTTTTGATCTTGGCTCTGTGAAGCTGAGCAGGGTAGGGGATCTGCGTATTTTGGAGCAGAGGGCATGCTCCTGGCCACCTAGGTTCAGAAGCGGTGATGTGGCAGAGGAGGGGTGCACTACCCGACGGGGAAGAGCAACCGGATGAAGGTCAGCGGGTCACATAGCTCTGTCACAGTGTCACACAAGCAAACAGGGAAGAGGCTTTGCATACCCAGCCCCACCACTTTACATATGGAAAAAGGGGAGAGCTGACCGTACTAGATGACTTTACCAAGGCCAAGACTGTAATTCAGAACTGTGTTTAAGTTACTCTAGACATGCTGCCTTCATGAACTCGCTGAGCTACGGTTACCTGCTCATGACCTGTACGGGGACCAGCAAGATGGTTCAGTGGATGCAGGCACTTCCTGCCAAGCCTGAGGACCTGAAGAGAACTGATGCCTGGAAGTTGTTCTTTGACCTCCACACATGTGAAATGTGCACACCCATTTGCACATGCTCTTACACACACACACACACACACACACACACACACATACAGGGATGAATGGTGTTTGAAAAAATGACTTGTAGGAGATCAGTCCGCATTCTAGCGGGCAGCACTAACTGGACTCCTGGTTTACCAAGGAGAGAGAGGGAATGAAGATGGAGGAGGCCGGGAATGTGGAGGGTGAGTGAAGGAGGGGAGTTGAGAGTGGATGTAATCAAGATATATTGTATACAAGTATGAAGTAGTCAAAGGATAAGTAAAAGGCCCTTTTGATGATAGATTCAAATACCAACAATCTGAGTTTTGTAAAACTTAAAAAAAAGGACTTGTTTGAAACCAAATTGCAAAAGCACTTGCCAAGAAAAATAAACTGTCAGTTAGTTAACTTGGTGAGAGGAGCTGTTTGAAAAGCATCTAATTGGAGTTTCAGGACAACCCTGAGCATTGACAATTCGCCGCAATGATCTGGCAATGCTGGGCATATTTGAGAGGTGGGTAGAGATTGCCCGTGCTCCTCTCCTCAGCCTTCCCTGCCTGCTACTGACTGCAGAGTGTGCCAGCCCCGACCCCACCCGGCTCCTCCCTCCACTGGTGAACATCCACCTCATCAAGGCTCTGGGGTCCAGTTTACATGTCACGGACCTGGGACAACCTAATGAACCCCCCCACACACACACCCAAACTGTGGCCTGCAGGTATTTCCTTACAGGTGGAGTACAATTCGAATCCCACCTATACACACGCTGTGCCCTCTTCCAAGTATGCCGGGACGAGGCTGTGGTGACTACGCTGGTGTGACACTAATTCAAGAGCTTCCCTGATGTTTAGCGCTGCTGAGAAGCCTAGAAGACTGGTAGGGCTGGAGGCAGAGCCTGTGTACACTAGCCTTGGGGGGTCAGGAATGTTCCTTAACCATGGCCTCAGTTTTCTTAACTGTTACATTGAGGTGATCGGTTGTGACACTGGCGAGCAGGACCGCAGGGTTTCTCACACTTTCTAATCACCTAATGCTAAAGCAGTGCCTTCCTTAAGAGGCCTCCAGGTTTCTGAAATGGTCCTTTTAGTCCTGGCTTCTCTGGGAGCATTTATCACATTTTCTTTCTGTCTCAGCATCTACAAAATGCTTCACGTCTTCCATGTGTAAAAGTGCATTGACTGCAAACGCTTGATCCTTAAACTCAGCATGAACAGAACAAGTTCTTATTGAACAGATAAATGTGGAGCAGAACGGAAGATCAATGGCTTTACTCCCTAGTGCTTAGTAGAAATGGCGATTTGAATAGGAATGGTTCCCATAGGCACATATATCTTAATGCCTAGTCATCAGATCAGGGCTCTACTTGAGAAGTTGAGCCCAGTGTCTGTCTGTCTGTCTGTCTGTCTCTGTCTCTCTGTCTCTGTCTCTTTCTTTCTCTCACCTGGGGATCTGGATGCAGACCTCTCAGCTGCTTCTCTAACACCATGTCTACCGCCATGCTCCTTGCCATGACAATAACAGATGAAGCCTCTGAAACTGTAAGCCAGCCCCAACTAAATGCTTTCTCTTATAAGAGTTGCTGTGGTCGTGGTGCCTCTTCCCAGCAATAGAACACTGACAGAGACAACTACTTGATGCTCTTGAAACTTTCCCCAAATCCAACCCCGTTCTTCAATGCATCCAGCTTGTTTTAAAGGTAGAGAAGCAGGGGCCCAGTTAAAATGTGTCTGTTATGTTTGCCTTCCTGCTGCCTTTCTTCCTCCCTCCCCTCCTTCCACTTTCTTTCTTTGCAATGTCCCACTTTATTTTCCAGCCTTGAACTCACCATCCTCCTGACCACAGCCTCCTGGGTGCTAGAGATTACCACTGAGTCCACTGCACCTGCCTGATACTTTGTTTTTAAAAAGGATTGTCCATTACTTCCTTGCAAGAGTTATTTTAGGGAATAACTACTACTCTGGGAGCTACAGAAAATTAGGTAGAGACTGGTCAGATTTCAGCCTGGGTAGTTAGGCTCAGATGGACCTGGGAGGACAGAATGTTGGCAGTTTTAGGTGTACATAGAATTGCACCATACACTTGTCCTATGTGGGCTGTGAGGCAGCTCAATATCAAACAGAAATCACACTGATGCTAATCTGTACCTAGCTTTGGAGGCAATGCAGAAACACACCCACAAACACCACACACTTGCACAATTAAGCCTCCTCTAACTTCCTCCCAGGAGAAACCATCCTAAGAGCTCGGAAGCAGGTTGAACTGTAGTATGTAGTATGAAGAAGTATGAATTGCAGGGGATAATCTGCCAGGCAGACAACCCCGTGTTAGACAGGCAACCTCAGGAGCACAACATCTGTCTCAAGTTCCACCATTAGCCCAGAAGACACTTAGCAAATGTTCAGTGTGGAAGTGATCATCTGAGCACTGCTGAGAAACGGTCACCCAGGAGCTTGCACGCCCTCCCTCCGCAGAGACATTAGGTGTGCTCTGTGCATTGGGTTCAGGACTTAAACAGAATACAGGACTACAGAAAGTATCCTATAGACCCCGCCAAGGCTATCGAAGGCTTATGTGTGGGGATGGGCCAGCCATTTCCCGCCAAGGGCCAGGCAGTGGATATCTGTGGCTCTGCACTCCTTAAGGTCTCACTTAAGGTTCCAACATCTCAGCTCTGATGTGGCAGCACGAAGTACTTAGACTGGGAACTCGTGAATGAACATGGCTGTGTTCAATATGACATCATCTATGAAAGCAAGTGGGAGCAGGCCCAGCATGAGGATCACAGCTTGCCAGCCACGCTCTTGTCAGTCCTTCCAACTTCAGATTAGGAGACTAAGACAGACAAGTGTCCTCCTCAAGAACACCTGACTGGCTAATATGCACACTGACTTGGGGCTACAAATACAGATTGACTGACCCTGAGCAAAAATTGGAGGCTTTTCTGTTAAAGAAAACCATGTTCTTTACCACAATACACAGGCACCACCACCAAGCAGGAAGCAAGATTCCCTCTGCCTTGAGTGTGCAAAGCAACCAGGGTAAGATGGGGATCCCTAGAAATACTACAGCATGCTCCTACTACAGCTGCTATTGTCTCCCCTCAATTCCCTGGGCTTAATCCTTCTCTGAAGCCAGACATACTATCTGAGGGCAATTGGTTCTGGGACCCCCCCACCCCCACCTCAGAGGAGGCCAAAATCCTGGGACACTAAAATTCCTGCTATCAAATGATATAGTCTTTTAACAGAACCTTGCACATCCAAACGTACATCTCAAATGCTTTAAGTCATCTTTGGTTTACTCGTAATACTGAATTCAATGTAGATGTCACATAGCTGTCACACTGTTGTTTAGGGAATAACAGGGAAGTCTGCACTCGATCATCGCCGACACTTTTCCCTGGGCACTTTCAATCTGTGGTTGGTTGAATGTGTAGATGTGCGAGCCCTGGGTACAGAGGGTCAACACATTCGATGCATGGCTCTCCAAGGGGCCAGCTTATTTATTAGAAGCAGCAGGGGGTTCTCCACCAACCTCTGATCTTCCCAGTTAGGAAGTTCTTGGAGTTCACAATCTGATCCATGTCTGAGCGGATGGTCCCTTCCAGGCCCTTTGTCAGAGCTCGGCACTCCTCCTTCAAGGCACTTAATCCTTCCGACACTTGGTGCTGAACCAGATTGTAGGCTTCCTCCAGGAGCTATAACACGGAACAGCACATGATCCGTGACTAAAGGAGCCAGGGAAGCAGGGAAAGCAGGCCCATCACAGACTCTCCCATAAACAAAACCGAGCACACATTCAAACTTCAAGTTCAACCTTGTTTGGATTAGTTCTTATGTCAGTGAGAAGGAACAGGCACAAGGCAGACATTTTTCTACCTAGGAAGGGATTATTTTAAAACAGAAGAAGTAGAGATGGGGACGTTCATTTTGACAGCATGGATGCAAAGCAACATTGTCACTTACACTAAACCAGGCCCTCTTCCTCTCATTCTTCTTCCCCTTCATTTTCGGAAGCAGGTCGGTCTGAAGGGTGGGCAGGAGCTCCTCCATCACCAGCTTACTCAGGACCTGCAGGGAAAGGAGGATCCCACAGGGCATCAGTGGACCAAGGTCAGCTAGAGGTCTCACGACAGCGTCCCTGTCCTGGGCTACACGGGCTCAGAGGTAACAGAGGTGCGGGATGAGGAAATAGAGACTATGAGGACTGATGCTGAGGATGGAGATATGGCTGTGCATATGATAAGCAGAGGAAATCTTGGTTCACAATCTCAGAGGTGATCATTCTTCAGCATTCACAGGGAACAGACGTGGCTCTATTGTTGTTATCACAATGGGAAGAACATTTTCCTCAAATTTAAGCTCTTCATGTTCACACTAAAAGGACCTCATGCATTTAGAATGAGAGAGGAGGAGCTTTCTTTTTCCAACGTAATGTTTTTATGGATAATTTGGGAGTTTCACATAATGCACCCTTTACACCCTGATCACATTTACTTCCCAGGTCCACTCTCCCCTGTGATGCCCCACAAAGAAAAGGAAAAAAAGCAAAGCAAAGAAAAAATTACCAAGTCCAATTTGTGTTGCCCATATACTCACTCACTGGCGCATGGGCAAGCTCCCAGTGGGCAGCCCCTTAAAGAAAACTGAGTCTTTCCCCAATTCCACCCCTGCCAGAAGCCATCAACTGTGGAGAGCTACACTTCAGCATCTCTGTCACAGTTTTTAAGAGTTGAGAGGGGAGCTTTTAATGGCAGATAGGGCATCCTTAAACAGGATAATCAAGTTTAAAGTGACTACTTGAGCCTGGTCTGTGTCTTCCTACGACTATCATTCTTTCTCAAGCCTCCTCATGTCTCCTTCTCCTCGCTCCTACTCTTCCCAAACATGCCTTCCATTCTCCGTGCTTACAAAAAGAAGGAAGGGGCAGAGCAAAGAAGAGGTGGCAACAACTGCCAGACCACTCCAGGCTCCCACCACACTGCCCAGTCCAGTGCTTGTGTCCTCCATCACTGCTAGCCTGCCCAAGGAAAGGGTCGGTGTGAACTACCTGGTGGGATCCTGTCCTAAAACAAAACAAGCAAGACAAAGCTGCAGAATAGTTTCACTTGCTTTTAACTCGTGTTAACATCTCATTGTTTCATTGTGTTTTAAAGGGGAAGGGCACATGTCATTAATAAACATCTCCCAGGCTGGACTGCTATGGGAGAAATATTTTGCTTTATAGTTTAGAAGGATTGTCTCTTGGTTCCCTGGGGGAAGGGATTTCCTTCCAGGGACACACAGCCATCTGGGCTAATGTCTGTGGCATAAAAAAGCTAAAATTTTTTCTTATGTTCTCTTCTCCCACTCTGCTTTCTGTATGCAATGTCACTAAACCCAGAGATCTGTTAAAATCTGGCTACTTGACTGCAGTAATGCCACGAAGACAGAGTTCTTTAGGAGAGCAAGTGGCTCCTTTTCTTGGCTGTAGATCATCAGATGGCTAATTCTGCCATTTCCCTGTCATTTCCTGAAAGCCAAGGTTGGCTGGTGAAAATGTTCTCAACAACATGCTAACTGTGAAGTGCAGACCTTTGGACCTTTACTGTAAACATTCCCTGTTGACAGAATGAAGACAACACTGTGTTTTAACAGCGGCTTTGGCTTCCTGCTGCAGTTATCACTGGAGGAGGGAGCTGGAAAACAACTACACACTTTCAGTTATCCAAGAACTGGCTGGAATGCCAGAACTGCTTATGAAAGTATCATTCAGAAATCTAGACCCTGCTACGAAAACAATAGATGGAGAAACTAGCACCAAATACTATGAAACAATTTGACATATGTGTACTAAGCAGAATTAAAGGGACGTCGAAAGTTTTCAGAGTGCTTTGTAGGAATGTCCCCAAATCCATCCTAAAATGTTGTGCTGATCGATGCACTTGTTCCCTTGGGTCTGAGCAGTACTCCACACTCCACTCATAACGTCCCCACCCCTCCGTCTCCGCCCCAGTCCTGACTTGGGGTGTCTCTGTCGCTCAGACTCACTTAACCAGGGTCTTCTCAGGGGCGCAGCTCAGCTGCAGCAGCTAAAAGGCCAGGGCACTGCTGAGGGTGACAGCAGGCAGCAGAGCGCACGACCACTCAAGACACCTGGTCTGTGAAGTTGAAACAATATTTATCCAAAACAACTGACCTCCTCCTTCTCATAGAAATTCAAATTACATTGGGAATTAAGGAAGTTCTCTCTGAGCCCACGGGTCAGCCACAAGCCAGTGGACACTCTCACAAGCTCACTGGCCTTGGCCTGTCTTCAGGGCTGCATTACGGCAGGGTGGAACACACTAACTGGACTGAGCGACAAGCAGGCTGCTGTCCTGGGCCCCTGGGCTCCTGGGAAAGGAGCTTCTGAACTCAGTACAGCCTGAAGGGTTCCCATCCTTGCAGTGTGGATCTGCCTCAAGTGACGAAGTGACAGACAGGACTCTCACATGCCTTGAAAATTCACTGATGGCCTTGTGTTTGCCTTTCTTATCCACTTCATCATTAAGAGATGAAATCGCCATTTTTTTTGAGGAAATTATAAGAAATATATGCAAGCATCATGGAAATCAGCAGGTTAAACAATTCAGTTCAACAGGTAACTCACAGTCCACAGGCCATATGCCACATCCTGAGTGAGTTCTTGTTTGGAACCTAAGCCCAAGAGCTATCGAGTGTGGCATAAGGAGACAGAGATAAGAGGGACAGAGACTAAAGCAAACTTAGTAGGAAATGCTGTCATGGCTGAAAAGCCTTAAACTCAAGAATCACAAGTATCCTAATTTGTCCTTCTGCAGAGGCTGGATTGATTTTGAGCATGAGTGTGAACGGATCTGAGAAGACACGAATGTTACACACAGAGGCCAGAGGCAGCCAACATTCCATTTGGGTGGGCTTGCAGTTTCCTGGTCTTTCCCACACAATGTTCCAAGAAATTTGCTTCTATTTTACAACTTAGGGACTTAACAAGAAAATATGTCTGGGAAAAAAAAGAAAGAGGGGGAAGAGAGGCTACCAGGGTGGTGATCGGGTAGGGGTTGGGAATTGCCCCAAAGCTGGCAGAGCTTGTAGTGCCGAAGCCCAGCCACACCTTATCCCACACCGTCTCGCTCCATCCTGACACCACCTTGTCCCTCTCTGCCCACTCAGGGTCACCTGACCTGGCCAGCTCTCCATAAGCAAGGTCCTAAGCCTGTGGGGCTTGTTGAAGGAAAGTAGCTAATCTAATAAATATAATAATAAAGGCTCTCTGACCTCCCCATCAAGTAGAGTCCACTGTTTTACCATAAGGACCCTAAAGATCTAATTTTCATGATTTTGTATTTTAAAGAGGAGAGAATGTGGCTGGAAATTTTAGCTGCTGGGAGTGGAGATTAAAATTTCATCACACATAGAAGAAACCCAATGTGCCATCAGATTAATCAAAATGAACACAACAAGCAGGAGATGGTGGTATGTGCCTCTAATATATGACTAAGGAAGTTGAGGGAGGAAGGGGAAGGGTTTGAGGTCAGTCTCATGCTGAGACTGTGTCCCCCAAAACAGAAACAACAAAACCCAAACCACTCACTGAGGGCCACACCACCTTGCTCCCTTTCAGACTGAAAGCTCTGAGGAGGGGTGAGTCTCAGTAAGGATGCAGCCCCTTCTGAAGGCAGGCCCCATGTCTGACTGGCTCTTTGGCCCCGGGCCCCTGTGTTACTGAAGGACTGTAGGTTAAGTGTATCTGTTAGGGGCTGAAGGACTGTAGGCTAAGTGTATCTGCTTAGAGGATCGCACTCAATATCATTTGAATGAAGACCAGTCTAGAAGGAACGGGCAAGACCTTCAATGTGGAAAGTTTTCTGGTCACACAACCAGGCAGCTCTGTGGGCAGCCAGAGCCAGTCTCACATACCTGGCTAAATAAAAGCGAATAATAAATACACCTGCTACCTGCAGCTACTTGACATTTTTGCAGATTTTCTCTCATGATTTCATTTGGTAGTGTTCATGGCTCATATTGACAAGTAGAAAATGTGTTGATGCTTTTACCAGCATACAGATATTTTCACCTTAACATCCTGCTAGGCATGCTATTCTGAGACACTGCTCTGCCTGGACCTTTGCCTAAAACAACCATCACCATGAAGGCCTGCCATGCTCATGTGAATCCATCCCTACTAGGAAGAGAATGACATAAAAAGGGTCATTCAGCTCTCTTGAATTTTAGCACTTAGCACATGCTAGCCTAGAGGAAAAGGTACACAGAAAACACAACCGAAATACCCAGTCCCAGCGAAGATCTATTAAATATTTGTTTTCAGTGTAAAGGAATGTGAACTGACATACGATTAAGATTGTGAGTGAGGCCGGGCGTTGGTGGTGCACGCCTTTAATCCCAGCACTCGGGAGGCAGAGGCAGGCGGATCTCTGTGAGTTCGAGGCCGGGCTGGACTGACAGCCTCCGAAACAATACAGAGAAACCCTGTCTCGTAAAAAAAAAAAAAATTTTGTGAGTGAAAGAAAATATGAAGCCAGTGCCGTAGCCCAGCTCCAGGAGACAAAAAATACCAACCTATCTCCATGGCTAGTGTTAGGCTCCCAGTCAGAGGCAGAAGACAGCCTTCTGCTGTCCACTCACATACAACCCTGAGACCATCATCTGCACAGCAGGAACCATTCTCTCGCGTGAGCTCAGAATCACAAGCACCCAGCAGCGTGCTTGGCAGAGAGTGGGCACTCGGAAAGTTACTGTCTGCATAAGGTCGCTTAGCTACCCTGTGCCTCCCAGTTCCGTCCCTCTAACTTCCCTTCCCGCTCCATAAGACTGTCAGGACAAGGAGACTTAGGATTTGAACGTTATAAAAACCACACAAGAGCATTGTAACACAAGTCTCTCTGCTAACTGTTAAATGTGTTGTCTATTGTCTTGGCTAGTCAGTGTCAAATGCTTCTATTTCTTATACTTTGGGTTTTCTTTGGGGCATAAAGTATTATACATCTTTCATCTTCTCAAAGTTTTAAATGGATGCACTTCTGTAAAATATCAGAGACTAAGAATTGTTGAGAATCCTAAAGTGTGCTCAGGCTGGGAATATACAAATACGTGCGTGGATGCAATGGTGTGTAACTCTGTGTCTGGCTTTGAGTGAAATGTTTCAGCAAAGCCCTTGCTATGTTTGGGTTAACCAGTAGAGGCTGAGAAATTGTCTTGGGACTGTCTAAACCTTGAAGAAATGTTGTCTCTCTGGAGAGTCTGCACTTGGTGTTACATGAGAGCTTACAGCTGCACCGACCTTGGTCCTCAGACACTCCTGGCGCACCCGGAGTTTTTACTTTTGATTATGGCTGCCATGATCAAAAGGGACTGGGATTTGTGTGGGTTGTCTGCTCTCTGGCAGCAGCAGCAAGATGACTTTGGTAGTTGGAACCTTTCCCAGCCTCTATTAACCTTGTATATGTTTGAATAAAATAACTGGAGTGAGCTAGCTGGGTGTCAGTCCTTCCCAAGAAGGCTGAATCCCTCTGCTCCTTCAGAAAATGGAGGCTTAGCGTCTTGGTGACTGTTTCTCTCTACCACAGCACCTACGACCCAACATCAACATAGAGATAGGGGAAGTCTTCGGCTCATACTCCAAAACAACCAAGAGCACATCCATCATTGTGAGCAAACGTCTCTGGCTTTGCACATTTAGTGACCTAACAGAAGCGTTGTGGGCTGTCCTGCTGAATGCCAGGTCTGCTGGTCTTCATATTAAGTACCCAACGGCTTAGTGACAACTGAGGGAAATGGCTTGGGAACCACAACTTCTATTCATGCAACTTCCTGTGGATCATTCGTTAAATGGCCTTGACCTCCTACTACACAGACAGAGAGAGGACCCGTAGCTCTGAGCCCCACATTACCTGGACTTCATCCCCAGTGATCATCTCCCATGAGCCATAGTGACCCTTCTCCTGCCGGAAGAACTGTACAGCTTCTAAAAAGGCTTGAGCTTCAAATGTCGTCTGCTTCATGTAATCTAAAAGAAAGGGGGGATTTAATAATGCTGTTTTGTATTTTTCTGTGGTTCTTCAAGGAAGTAACATTTTCTATTACAAGGCCTGAAACTGTAAGAACCCAGAAAGCTACTGTCCACAGGGTCCATTTACAGGTGCATATCATGCTGCTCACGCTCCATCCACGCTGATAACTATCACTCACTGAGCAAAGCGGTCAGGACCACCACCTTCCCCTACCTCTCTCCCTCTTTCTTGCCTGCCTCAAATGCTTTCCCCAGGCACTGAGTGGTCGCACGCCACCACTAATGAACCTCTCATATGAGCAATCCATTAGTGGTGCACCTGAACCCAAGTTAAAGTCCAATTTCTGTGAGCTGACATCAGCCCTTTCTGTCACAGGCACATCTACATAGCTTGCTAATTTATGCAAATGCAAATGATAATTGATAACACATAGCAGGGTACTGTTTGTTTAAGCACATCACCTATTTCATTGAGAACTGACAAAAATCCCAGAGGAAAGCATGGTTATCACCTCATTCGACAGATGAGGCTGACAAGGAACAGAAAGCTGATTAATTGCCTAGGGTCATACAAGCAGTGAGTGGAGGATCCAGGTAGAACTGGGGTAGTATCTGACTTCAAGTCTGCTTATAATCACTACATTGCATGTCCTAACTTGATGAGCTTGCCCCTCCAAAAATATCGTTCTTCTCCTTCTTTTTGAGACAGGATGTCTCTGTGCAGCCCTGGTTGGCCTCAGACTCACAGAGATCCACCTGCCTCTGCCTCCTCTGGCAAAAATATTGCATTTTAATGGTGTCATATCCGAGAAATAATATCTCACCATAAAGTAAGGACTGTTCAGTGGTGGGATTTAAGGTATGGAGATGGGGGCTTGGGTCTGAATAACCTGTCCAGAATTCCATGTCTTCCTTCCCAACACATAAAACTAGCGTATGGTTGGTTCCTGTTGTTGTTTTGTTTTTTTGCTTAGGGTTTATGGAGGGACTCACTCTGTAGCCCAGGCATACTTGGAACTCACAATCTTGTCCCAGTCTCCTGAGTGCTAGACTTACAGGCATGTGTCACCACACCAGTTAAAATCATCTCTGGAAGAGGAAATGGTAATGGAACTGTAGAGATTTTGATGTGGGAAATGAACTTTAAAAAGCAAGATGGCTCTGAGGGTAAAGGTGTTTGCCACTGCAGTAGTTTGAAAAAAAAGGGCCCCCAAAGGGAGTGGCACTATTAGGAGGCGTGGCCTTGTTGGAGTAGGTGTGCCCTTGACAGAAGAAATGGGTGTCATTGTGGAGGTAGATTTTGAGGTCTCAGATATGCTCAAACCGTGCCCAGTGACTCAACGACCACTTCCTCTTGCCTGAGAGTCAAGACGTAAGAACTCTCAGCTCCCATGCCAGCACCATGTCTACCTACACGCTGCCTACATGCTGCTATACTCCCAGCTGTCATGTCCTTCCATGATGATAATGGACTAAACCTCTGAACCACAATTAAATGTTTCCCCTTTGTAAGAGTTGCCGTGGACATGGTGTCTCTCCATAGCAATAGAAACCTAATGAAGACTGCCACCAAGCTTGATGACCTGAGTTCAATCCCTGAGACATACAGTAAAGAACCAGCTCCTACAAGTTGTCCTCTGACCTATGTCACAGCATACATACATCTACACAATCAATCAATTGACCAATCAATTAATCAATAAGTGTCATTAAAATTAAAAATAGTCTAACCAGGTCCTTCTGGGTGTTCAGCTCAGTGACAGAGTGTTCACTTAGCATGCATTGGTCCTAAATTTGATATATTTCATCACACACACACACACCCCTAATCAAATCATAAAGAAATTCACTTCTAGAAGGAGGAAATGAAGGGAGGTAAAGGGCAAGCTTCCACTGCTAAATGGCACACAGTTCTCTTGCTAGAAATTATAGTATATGTATAATCTACTAAAATGTGCAAGTATTGGTGCTATTAGAATGAAGGCAGCTGGTTCACAGCAAAGGAGTAACACCATAGCTCTAGATACACAGAATTACTTAGTCATAAATGGCTCCAGGGACTGGGCATAACCTAAGTCTGCCCTGGCAGGTGGCGAGCCACCAACAGTGTAGATTACCTTCTCTGAGGTTGGTGTAATAGATTATAAAGCACCAGGCACTTAAAAGAAGAAACGCAGCTCAGGGCACAGTATCTATAAGGGTTAAAGGGACTTCATAGTCAGAGTCTCATGAAGCCTAGGAGGGACACCTTCGAAAACACAGATGAGGAACCAACATCTCTGACATCAACACAGAGTTCTGTTCCAAAGGGAAAAGGGCAAAAATGGCCTGCCCCACAAATCAACTTTTCAAATTGAAGTATCTTCTTTCTTTTTATTTTTCTTGGCTTGGCAACTCATTTAGTGTTTAACCTCAGAGGATCAGAAAATGAAAATTAAGGTCGTCCTATAAAATCGCCAATGCCAGCGGCGGTGCTCTCCCCACAGCGGGATGTGATACAGGGCTCAACACTCTGGGATGGACTGGATGGAGTGAGATGGAAACTGTGGAGACTCAAGATGACTCATGAGCGCTTATTTTTAACAGCTGTTTTCATTTCCAATCTAAGGAAACAAAGAGATGGGGAGAAAATGTGACTCTGTTTGGAACGGGTGAGTGTGGCCAGATCTGTCAGCCAAGGAACGGAGGTTTTGATTCCTCAGTGCATTGCAAGCAGCCCAACTTCTCCTACTTCTTCCCCAGCTGACCTCAGTAACTGGGGGAGACATTTTATAACCTGTTCACGCCTTCAGTGTCTACATCAAAACACACTGACATGTGGAGTGAAAAGTATATTGCTAAAGGTCTTGGGAGGAGGGATGGAAGGAATAGGATTTGGAGACAATGATATTAGCTTTAGACAAGAGTCAAAGAAGGAATGATACACCTTGACTCAGGCAGAGAACAAAGGGATAGGGATGAAATGGGCCACTATTTATTTTTGGTTGTGAGCCTAACCTTTAACAGCTGAGCTATCTATCCCTCCAGTCCCTATTTATTTATTTTTCATGTGCATTGGTGTTTTTGTTTTGCCTATGGAAGCACATTGGGTCTCCTAGAACTGTAGTTACAGACAGTTGTGAGCTGCCATGTGGGTGCTGGGAATTGAACCTGGGTCCTCTAAAAAAGCAGCCAGTGCTCTTAACGGCTGTGCCATCTCTCCAATCTCCACTTTCCCCTTTCTATAGTGGGAGAAAGATCCATGTTGCCAATTTATCATTAGATTTTCAACTTATAAGCCAATAAAAAAGTTTTATGAAAAACTTGGAGAAGAAATCTGCCAGAGTAAGTTTCTTGTGAGTGTCTGTTCTGGTGGCCATAAACAAAACTCAAAAGACAATCACCAGCTCACTAAGCAAATAGAGAATGAAGTTGCCAAAGACAGAGCTGTGTAGCACAGCTGTAAAATGACCTTCATTTCTCTCCGGTTGTTTCAAGAGACAGAGCTGAAGTCAGTACAGGTGTTTGAGAGAAAACAGATTAGCAAGTTACTTGATCAGCTTCCTGTTGGCATTCTCAAGAGAACACATTGCAGCTGCGTGGAGCGGCCCTCTCATCAGCCAATGAGCAAGCTGAGAGTTTAGATCCATGGCCTCCACCATCAGTGGTTTGGGCTCTTCCATGAAGCTTTCCCTCTGCAGGAAGACTTATGGCAGGTAGCAAGCAGGCCAAAACTTCCTTTTCCCATGCGCAGTATGTAAGGTTATACAAGGGGCCAGATGTAGCAGAGAGTAACTGAGGCATTTGGTAAAGCCAGATGAAGAAACGGGGGGCGCGTGGTGGGGGGCTGGGGGAGTGTTCTTAAATGAAGGTCACACAGCTGGTCAGAGTCAGAGCCAAGAGCAGAGAAGTCGGGTCTGGCCGGTCCTGTGTGGCCTTGGCATTCACACTTAAATCATAGACTTGGAGAATCAGGAGTGATCTTAACTGGTCAGTGACCGTGAGCGCATGTTCAGTGCTGCGAACCTTCAGCTCTCAAATAGTTCTAGCGACAGAAACCTCACAATGTGATGAAATGGTTTTTTACTTCTTTTGGCCTTTTTTGAAGTCATTACCTTTCCACGCACCCCCACCACCACACACATACTATTCAATTTCCCTCTTAGAGAACAAATTAATTGTCATTACTCCTTTTCCATATGATACGGCTGAATCCCAGGCATCCATTGAGTGAACTTCAGCCACTCTAAAGAATTTACTCTTTGGATCTTTTTAATCTGACCCTTTTTACCTCCTCGGTGATCCACGCTGTTCCTCATCCTCTTGGCTCTAGAACTACCCCCAATACATGGGGTAATCTCCTGCCTCTTATTTCTTCTTTAAGGCAGCCAAAGTGTTGGGGTGACTCATGCCTTTCAAATCCATAAATGTTTTTCATATGAAATGCTTGCCAGTCTAAGCATCTCCTAACTTGCACGTCTACTTGTGACTTTAGGACTGTCTTTAAAGCTTAGCCATTAAGTGACAACTTGCCTTTTTTGTCTCATCCAATTCACTGGTAAAAGACTTTCATAAACTCCAGGGCACAGACAAACCCTGGGAATCTATAAGCATTTTCCGAGACATGTGGGAGACACATTGTAGCCATTCATTCAACACTCAGTATCCCCAGGGCCAGGAATGGTCTAGGAAGCACGGCTCTCCTTGGTGTCTGCCTAGGTCCTCATCCGTGCAGCTGCATGGAAAACTCATATTTGAGAGAGATGATTAAGGAGTTTGCAAGGGAAGCTGTGCTTTTCAAGGCCTCCTGGGGACAGTTATTCAGGGGGCCAGCCAGAGAGACTCAGTTTTCGTTTTTTCCACTTGTACAGATTTATAACATGCCTGAGTTACCCGAAACCCCAAAGCTCCCAGGCCCGTGGAGTCACTGCAGGCTGTGACTCTGGCTGCTGTGCCAGATCTGGGCTTGGAAGCCCCGTTGTTGTTCTATTTTATGGATAACCTATACCAAGCCCTGTTAACTGATCTGCCTAGCGATTTGGGCAAGTTATGTAACAGCATTACTCCCTGGTCTGTGGTTCCCTTACCACAGACAGTTCTAAACTGTCCTCAGTCCAGTTCACAATGTCCTAGGTGAGCTCCAGTGAGGATGTTTGTCCTAGTGTTTTTTTTTTCTAGAACAAGGAAGAGGTGTGCATCGAAGATGACCTAGATCTATTGAGTCACTACCATGGATTAGAAACTGTCGCATAAAATCCCCCCATTACAAAAGATTAGGGACTGAGCTTCAGGGTTAGATCACAGACAAGCAAGGCCCACTCACCTCCAGATGCTTTTCTAACACTGTGTGATTTAATGCTTCAAAACCACTTTGAGATACTAGTAGTAGTTTAATGTTAGAAGTTATTTTCAAGAAGTGTTTTATTGCAAAGTGTAGAATCACATAATTCAGAACTGTGATCATGTGTCAGGCTTATCTGCCCTAAATTCTTCATTTCACAACTGATCCAATCGAAGTCTAAACAGACCATGAACTTATATTACTAAAATTAAAGCAAAATAAATATAAATTTCCTCACTAGAATTAAAATGGCTGGTGTCCACTCTAATAAAATGGTGGCAATTTTTTTTACTTTAAAAATTATTTATGTATGACAAGCCTAAACAAACATCCTGGCTATCCCCAGGTACTGAGAAGAAAACCGCTAAATTACCAGACATCCCTGAAACACACCTTAGGAAAGTATTAGACTAAAATGTAAGTGTATTACTCACACCTATATATGTGTGCTAGTTAGTGGACATGAATCCATTAGGCATCGAAGATGAACATACCAGGAACAGATGTACACATTTCAGAAGTCAAGTGTCAGCTGCTCTAGGTGAGAATACAAAAGCCTAAGAACTCCCTCACTGAAGATAGAATACTTTTCAACAAATGCAAAAAGAAAAAAGAAAAAAAATTGTTTTGAGAAAACTTTTAACCACACAGAAGAAAGCCACATAGATGAGCCATGATCAGTCATCTCATGAATTCTTGACTTGTCAATCAAACCTAAAAGACTATCAACAGAGAAAGGAAATAGCAGTCTTTAGAACAAGTGAAGGCAGACTGTCCTCATTTCCTCCAGATAAACAGATTGGCCGAGTGGAAGGCTGTTGAAGACATCCTGCAACTAGATTTTAGCAAGGCACTTAACAATGAAAGTTAAAATAAATGTTGGGGCTGGGTGGTGCTGGCACACACCTTTAATCCCAGCACTTTGGAGGCAGAGGCTCTGGTCTACAGAGTGAGTTCCAGGACAGGCTCCAAAGTCACACAGAGAAACCCTATCTCGAAAAACAGAAAACAAAACAAAATAAAAGATGGGTACTTGTTAAAGAGCTAAGGTTATTGACATCATAGAGGAAAATCAGTAGAGTACCTTAATGCACTGATAATTCCTTGGAAACATGTAATCTATCTATCTATACAATACATCAAATATCAGATCTTATTTACCTATTAACATACCATAAACTGGCATAGGCACTGAAGATATAAAGACAAAATGGAAGTTTTTTTAACTCAAGGTTTCCAAAGTTTATGAGGTTACATAATCTGAATCTAAAATAATATAATATGAATACATGAATTTAGAACTTGCTCCAAAAACACAACCACAAAATTATGCAGCATATGCCCCAACACTGTAGGTTCAAAACAAAAGAATGGTAACTAAATTCTTTTTGTGAAATTCTAATCTCTATTTTATATTTGTAGCATGTATAGTTGTATATATATGCACATTTGAACATGCTACAAGCAGATGAAAACTTAGCCCCAGATGCACACGATTCTGGCACTTAAGTTAAGATAGTTATAAACTATAAAACTTGATGGCTGCCCCTAAGCCTGGGTTTCTGCCTATGTGTGAGATCAGTGTGAGTGAGAGGTTTAACATAGTCATCCACAAAGCAAGGTTGGGCTTCAGCCTTGTGGGTTACAGCAAAGTCATCAGAAGATGCTGAGATTTGCTCTTCCAAGCTTATCTTTCTACACTATCTTTCTTGCAGAGTACCCAAAAATATGTTGCAAATATTTTTAAGTAAAGAAAAAAAAAGAGGGCAGAATATTTCTGAATTCAGCTGAAGGAATGCAGAATCTCACAGCCTTAGAGAGAGAATTCCAGAAGGAAGGGATCCTTGTTCCATGCAGATTCAGATCCTTGAGTCAGGATGGCAAGGAGGGTGGCTGACTCTAACTCAACCTAAAGAATGAATTGCTAACATCTAAGCTGGTCTTAAAGTCAACAGCAAGAAGTGTGGCTGACTCTGTTCTAATGTCTGAGCTGATCTTAAAGTCAACCAGGTCCCAGTAGGTTGTCAAAAGTTCTCCAACGGGGAAATGCTCTGTCATGGCTGAGTTACTTTGTAGAAGACTCGCTCAGATCCCTTTAGAAAGTCCTCTGTGGCATCACAGTCTCCCCATCATAGCAATTACCATTTTATAGCTAGTATGATCATGTTGGATATGTCTCTGTTATCCAGTCAGCTCTGGGAAGATAAGGGATGCTGTTTGTATTAATCGTGGCTTCCTCAATCCCCAGTGCACAGGATTTATCAAATGATCAAAGAAAGAGGAGAGGGAACAGAGGGGTTAAAGTGGTTGAGGGAGTATTAGATTAAATCTCCTATAAGGCTCCTTCTAACCTGAGATTTCATGGTTACAGACAAAACCCAAGAGATTCCAATAATGAGACTGTTTTAACGAGTCCCCTGCTTACTGCTTTCAAGAGCCACAGAAGGTACAGAGCTACACTCCAGTGCCCCCCCATCCCCCACCCCCCTCACCCCCGTGTCAGTAAGCATCACTGTAGCCTAGACGGCTTGTTCAATAGATTTCTAGACACTCTACTCCCACAGGTTCTGACTTGGTGCACCTGAGATGGGCCTGAGAGTTTGCATATCTAATATGTGTCTAAGTGAAGCTCACTCATTCTGCAGTCTCAGGGACACACTTAAAGAAGTATTCTACTGCAACATTGGGGGTGTGGCTCTCACACATCAGAAGCAACAGTGGACAATAGTTCCCAATTGTGGTCCAGAGTCAGGCTGATTCTATTGCTGTAGTTTACAGACACCTTTGAAGGGGGGGATACACAGAAGAAATAGGTATAGAAAATCCTGATGCTTGAATTTTTAACGTCTTGATGACCTCATTCCCCATCACCAGCAGATTAAGAAATGTCCATTTTGTCATCTGCTCATCCACTGAATGCAAATGAAAACTTAAAGTTACCAAAGTAATATTTAAAAATGAGACAAGGATGAGAGTTATCTAAGAATATATGGAAAAAATGGTAGCCACTTGGGAAGAGTCAAAAGACATCATCTGAACCCATGAACCTCCCCTCCTTTTCAGAAGCAGCCACTAACTAGACACAAGTCCTTCGATATAACCCTGGTTAATTTCATTTTCCCCTTTTGTGAGTATAGTAGATATGTGGTCACTAACCTGTATGTGGCAGTCTTTTCTTCTCTAGGACAAATGATCTCAGTTCCCCTGATCAAAGTGTCAAAAAAAAATGACCCATGCCCAGCCTCATCCCAAAACAAGGGTGCTGTTGCTAGTTTCCACTTTCTGAATTCCATGAAATGGGCTGTGGGCTCGGGTGAGAGGCATTGAAATGCTTTCCCTGTGTATGAGTTCATTTATCACCCTTGACAGAATCTATATCTTCCTATGGACAAACACAGATGGCTGTATGAGCAGGTTTGTGTGCTGCGGCATTTCCCCGTTGGAGAACTTGTGACATTTTACTGGAACCTAGTTGACTTTAAGATCAGCTCAGACGTCAGAGGAGTTCCTGATGAAATGCTCTGAGGAGAAGAGGTGATGCCTCCAAACCTCTGCAAACCGATGAAAATGATGTCATTCCCTTTTGAAAAGGCGAGTTTCAGAGTGTCTACCGTCAAATGTTTTGCAGGCAGGTGTGGCAATGCACACATTCAGGTGGCCTTTCCACCTCAACCACAAAAACCAAGTCATATATGCTTCTCTGTGACATTGTGAAAAGTGGTGTGGCCAACTCCCTGCAGGCAAACCTTTTACCACGCAACCTGGACAAAATGTAATGCATGCCTGTATTTTTTAAATAAACTGGGAAGATTCTCTCCAGGTCACAGATTGGACTTTATGCATACTAGAACTTTATTGGGTTCCTGGAAATGGCTACTCACAAACTAGTAAAACGTATCACAGGAGATGTCAGAGGGAGTCTTCCAGATTGATTCTAGGAACAGCCTTCCCTTGTGAACCCTGAACATGGAAGTCTTAGCCACACCTGTGAGAGCACCTTTTTCACAAGTGGAAGCAGGCAGTATAGTGACTGGACCAAGTCGACTTCAGAGAACAAATCACTGGCATGAATTGGCACCGCTTCATCAGTTCCTAGCCTGATACACCCACATGGTCCAGCACAGTCTTGTGATACTATCTGGCAGTATTCCAGGCATCATCATTACTGATGATGAATAGCTGCATCTACCTTGAACTTATCAGATTTTACAGTTTACAACATCTCATTTGATTCCCATAGCAATCTCATGAGGCAGGCAAGCCAGATGTAATCATTCTAGGTAAAAAAAAAAAATGGGAAAAACTGAGAAGCAAAGAAATTTATATCACTGCCCAGGGTCATAGCAATAAATAATTCATTCTATCGGGTCATCAAGTGAGAATAAAAATAATAGGCAGAAACCGAATTTCTAGTCTGATATAGACTCAACTTCAAAATGGACCTAACCTTACTTAAAACTTGTAACTGTAGCCTATCTTATCTAGGGCAATATATTTCACCTTCTTTATTTATAACTTTCTCACAAAGACCTAAAAAATTCAATTGACCCATACTCTCCTTCCTTCTAAAGAAAAAGGAATGAGTGATAGCTCCTAGCACCTGGAAACCTATCACCTGCCCTAACTAGGAAAGTGAGAACACGGGCTAATTTCATGGTGCCCTCCTTCGATATGGAGGGCAGTAAACTATTTGGGCCTTAAGTTCTTAGGTACAAGGTCATTTAAAAAATGATGGGATCCCCAGCAATCATGTACCAATAAAAATAGAGTCTACATTCCCGACCCATGACGAGCAGCTGGTGTTTAATTTCTGGGTTAGCTGATCCCACACAGCATATCAATTTTCATAACTGCTTTAAGCCAAAAGCACTTGGCAAGCATTTTGCTGTTGGGGCTTTTGAGGGCCTGGGACTCTGTATCATATGAGTTGTCTCACAAAGTAGCCACTTGATATGATTTTACACTTGGGCTCAACTGTATGAGTTGTGAAAACTTAAAGCATTTATAGTTATTTTCAGGAAAGTCCGAAGATGTCTTGTTAAATAACTAGCTTACAGCAAGTTTACAGCAAAATAGAATTCCTGGCTGGAATGAAAAGACTAAAGCAACAGTTGAGCTAGGAAAGTCATGGAAAAGTAGTCTAGGATTGTTTTAACTGCAAAAATTATAAAATTATATGCCCATCCTGATCTAGCAATGTAAAATATGCACAGTGACTGAAAGGAAAAAAGCAAGAAGTGAAAAAGAGTTACAGGGAATTTTGTATTCCGGACATAACCATCCTTTGGAAGATACATGTTGAATTAAAAAAAAAAACATGTAAAATATGCTAGGCACCCTCAGGAGGCTGAGGGCGGAAGACTGTTGAGAACAGGAGACCAATGTGGGATACAGTGAGTTCTAAGCCAGCCTGGGCTAGACTGGGACCTGTCTCAAAAGAACACAATGGCAATGACGATGATGATACATATGCACTTACAAACATGCATACATACATGCATGCATACATATATACATATATTTACTTATCTACCTGACCATGAGCTATTTTTACATCTCCAGAGTCAAAGCTTTCCGCAATGCTACCATTGGACAGTTTGTGTTCTCTGATTTCCTCTCCACTCCCTGAACAACAGTTCATGTTAGTTCCTTCTCTGAGCTCATCAAATGGGCAGTCGAATTAATTAAGCTCATAAAACAGTGAAAATATTTATGATCTGTGCCAGGGTTAGAATAAAACTGACACATTAAATCATTAAGTTAAGTTAGTCACATGGGCTTGGTTCCTTAAATGCCCCGTTTTCTTTTTCCTTTCCAAAAAAATAGACTGCCTGACAGAAGTCATTTAACATCCATCCAGTTCTTCAGAAAAACTGTCATATCTGTCTACATGTAATTGTAAGGCTATTAAGACAGTCTATTTCAACCAGGATTTTCTCATTAATTAAGTACTTTAGAACCAAGTGTATTATAACAAATGCTATAGAACCAAATGCACTTTGTCCAAATCAAGACTATCAACTAGAATATAGGTCAGTCTTTGGTCATCCATGTTAAGGGATGACAATAATTCTTAAAATTTGCTGCTTGGTTCTATGTTGTGTGTGTGTGTGTGTGTGTGTGTGTGTGTGTGTGTGTGTGTGTGTGTGTGTGTGTGTGTGCATTTGAATGCTGCTGATTCTGTGCTCCAGTGTTTTACTTTAAAACAAAGAGCAAATCTGCCCTATGAAAGGCCAATTTGTGCTTAGCTATTCTTTGTTCTTTACTTAAAGTGACAGTTAGGTGGCATCTTAGACCAATGCCCAAACTACCTGTTTCTTTTCCCCTCCTTTGTCCTTTTACTCCCCATGCAGCTTTTTCTTATCTCCCATGCTTGTATACACACACACACACACACACACACACACACACACACACACACACACACTTCTCCAGGCTGCAGAAAATAATGAATACTTGATCATAAAGACTTGATCCTAAAGACTTGATCCAGCAAATAATGTTTAATTTAATTAATTTAGATTTATTTAACTTTACGCACGTGGATGTTTTGCCAGCAGATATGTATGTGTGCCATGTACGTCTCTGGTATGTGTTAAGTAAGGTCAGCAGAGGGCATCAGGTCCGCTGGAACTGGAGTCAGGATGGCTATGAGCCATCATGTGGGTGGGTCCTTAGTAAGAGCAGCAAGTGCTCTTAACCTCTGAGCCATCTCTCCAGTCCCACTATGTTTAATCTTGATTGACTTGAAAAATGCCTGGGACATTTGTAAAGTACACCTATCCGTGTCTCTGTGAGGCCATTTCCAGTCATGATCAACTACGGGGGGAAAGACCTGCCCTAAATGTGAGCAACACAAATCCCATAGACCAGGGTCCCACATGGAATAAAAGAAAGGAAAAGGACAGAGACAGCACAGGCTGGCCTACTCTCTCCTGGATGCCTGGGTGCCATGATGTGAGTCGTCCTGGCCCAACCACCCAGCTATGATGGACTGAAATCACGAGCAACTTTGACAGCTGTCTCCTACAGACCCTCCGATGGCCAGTGAAGAGTCAGTGCCCTTAACTTTGAGGGTTTCTCCCAATGCTGAGTCATAGCAGCCCTGCTCGGTGTGGTAGAAAATTGCTAACTACCAACGGACATAGTAGATGAGATCATTTCCAAACAGGATACAGTCTTACAAGAACCTGCTTTATTTATAGAAACAACTTGTTCACCCAACTCCTACCCTCTATGAAAAAGAAAAACAGCCGAAGTGTTTGATAAATTCAGGTGCCTCTGGTACCTCCTGTCAGTATTGGCTAAAACTTTTGAGTTACGTGATGTAATTATATCCCATGGAATGATATAAAGAATTGATTCAGTGATCAGATTCCCTTATAGTAAAACAGAAAAAGAAACAAAACAACAACAACAACAACAACAACAAAAAACCTCTATCCTTGCTGGATGGGGCAAGGACTTGAATAGATGAACACATGTGATTTGCTTCCTACATGAGTGTGTTTTTGTAAGCCAGCAAAATGCCTCTTGTGTATTCACAGCTCCTGATGGTATTTTTGTGATTAAGGAAAACACAGTGGAATTACAGAACTAGAATGGGCTCTTAATGTCTCCTCAATTACCCTACAACACAACAGTGTTTACGTATTAAATAACTGTGATAGCATGTAAATTATTTCAGGCCTATTATCATTACTGATAATGGTAAAAACTACTGTGTATTAAATGGTGTGGGTTTACAGATCAAAACTAATCAAATGGAAGTCGTTCAAAAGGCATTGCTTTAATCCCTCCACATTTTACATGTTAGAGCATGGGCATTCTCATTATCAAGCAGTTCTCCTTATCATACTTTGCACTGCTTAGGCTCCAAATAAGGACATGTCTACAAGTAGCATCTTGAAGGCATATCGATGTGTCACTGGGAAATCATGACGTCTTCCCAGGACTCTTCTCTCAAGCTGAGGGCTATGGTTAGATACTCTTGGACTAGATCCCCTAGGCTCCACACAGTGAAGTTTAGGCCATACTATGAAGAAGTGAGAGGTGGAACTCAATCTGACTACAGTGTTGAACTGAGGCCTTTGGAGATAATTAGGATTAGATAGGAACTGCTTAAGATCACTGACCATTCTTGCAGAGGACCCGGGTCCATTCCCAGCACCTACATGGCGGCTCACAACCATCTATCCAGTTCAGGGGATCTGACATCCTTTTCTTACCATTCTGGACACCAGATGTGCATATGATCCACTGACATAAATGAAGGCAAAACCCAAACAAAATAAGATAAAAATTCAATTAGTAACACAGCATTCTATATCTCCATGTTTCTTTCAAGTTCTAGAATGGGCACAGTTCCTCCTAGTTAAATATGTGTTAATGCAATCTGTTATACATTTCAGTCTGCTATCACTCCTCTACCCCAAGCATGCCTGGACTCCCTTAATCTACTGGGTTTTTTTTTACAGTGTTTATTTGTAAACATATTTATGGTTTGTTTTCTATTTCTGCCATTGGGCCTTAGCTATTCTTGATATATACTATATACTTAATAAATGTATATTAAATAAATATTGTTCTGATCAGTACAAATTCTGAATTTCTAATTAAGATAAAATCAATATGAAACTTCATCTAAGCCCATATCTCTAGTTGACCAGTAAGTGTATTAGGCAAGACAGCATTCTAAATTAAAAACAAACATTACTAAAATCAAGAAAGCAACCAGGAATAGTGGTGAGAGTATGGGAGTAAGTCCACAGATGTTCACAAAGCAGCTGCTCCGTGCGTGCTTAGCAAAGGCATGCCCAGTTACTCTACAGTGCATGTGGTTTTGGGACGGTGGGATAAGCTACACAGTTCAGATTGAATTGTGTCAGGTGGGAGGTATTAAAGGCAGAGGGAGGGGTCTGACCCAGCACATCACCATTCTCGCCAAACAGCCTTTCCTGCTTTAAACACCCAAGTTATGAACCTTTTGATCCCACCTGGAATAGAGATTTAATTTGTGTTGGGTTTAGATGCAGCGACCTCCAACAGAGTTCCATGGGGTGGGTTCCTGAGCTCAGAAACTGTGATCACAGTGGGGGTGTAAGGTGACACACCGGGAGTAAAGGACCAGAGACAGCCTGGCATTTGTAGGCTGTCTACAGTCACGAATACTTTCCTATCTCTCCTTTACTAATGTCAAACTGCAGCCTCAGGCTCCATCTACCAGGGCCGGGGAAATGCCCATTACAACATTAGGTCTAGCCCATGAATGTGAGTCTGGTCTTTAACATGAATTCCTAACATCATTCATAGACTATGCCGTGTGATCATTTGAATTGTTTTTCAAAAATAATTTATAGCTTAATGAGCTTGCAAATAGAATCCCAGCAGGCATTAGGAGCTAGTTAGCTATAATAAACACAAGTTAATATATGCTTAAAATAGCCTTGAAAGAATATAACATGAATCAGTTGTGAAGGGAAATTTTTCATATCAGGTGTAATATTGCACAACGAAAACCTATGGTCCATGATAAATCAAAATTGCAAACATGTGGTGGAAAAGAATACCCAGATAACCTTAAGATACATGCATATAATTTTAATATTCAGTAGGAAAGTTATATTATTCCATAAATGGTGTTGATACAACTGTTTATCCACTTAAGAAAAACCAGTAGACCACAGGCATACATCACATGTAAACATAATCTCTGCACAGATAAGAGACTTCAGTCTAAAAATCTAGCAATAGAGCAAGCTGGAGTGATTGCTTGCTGATAAGGAGTTGCTCTTCCAGAGGAGCCAGGTTCTATTCCCAGCACTCATATATAGCTCACAATCACCTGTAACTCCAGTTCCAGGGGATCTGATGCCCTCTTCAGTTCTCTACAAGCACCAGCTATACATGTAGGTGCATAGACATACATGTAAGCAAAGCACTCACACACATAAAATAATTTTAAGTATATAGAGAGCAATACAAATTTTTAAGTAAACAAGAAAATTACCTATATAATCTAAGGTTAAGGAAAACCTCAACAAAGGCAGGAAATTCAAGACACATGAAAAAAAAGATAGACGTATTTGACTATATAAAAATTAGACATCTTTGCATGGCAAAATATATTCTAACTAAAAGTCAATAGTAGCATAATGAGTTAATGGTAACAGATAAATGATGAACTTGAAAAAATGTCATTAGTGGAGATATATAAATGGCTTAATATGTAAATTTTCATAGAACACTTGTAACACAATGATAAAAGAAGAGGAGAATGAATGAGTGAAAATGAAAACAGAAAATTCACAAAAGGGAAATCTGAATGTTGACAACCACTAGGTAAGATGCTCAGATCCCATAGCAGTCAGGGAAGGCTCACCAAAATAAAGAAGAGATCCATTTTTAGCCTGGTAGCCTGCCAGTGCTCACAAAGAACAGAAAGTTCTACTGTGAAGACGCTGCTAAAGAGTGCCCTCATGTACTGCAGGAATGTGAAACTTTCTGAAAATTAACCTGGTAGCATCTATTAAGTTAAACATTCATTTACTCACCAACCATACTTCCTGGGCACAGCTTTATAAAAATAAGAACATGAAGACATATGTACAAGAATGTTAATATAATCATGGATTTTAGTAGCTGGGAGAAAAAGAGGAAAGGCTATTGATAAGAGCTTGGTTGACCAGTGTGGAGCATGGCTGACCAGTGTGGAGCATGGCTGACCAGTGTGGAACATGGATGACCAGTGTGAGCATGGATGACCAGTGTGAACATGGCTGACCAGTGTGAGCATGGATGACCAGTGTAGAACATGGATGACCAGTGTGGAACATGGATGACCAGTGTGGAGCACGGATGACCAGTGTGGAGCACGGATGACCAGTGTGGAGCACGGATGACCAGTGTGGAGCACGGATGACCAGTGTGGAGCATGGCTGACCAGTGTGGAGCATGGCTGACCAGTGTGGAGCATGGCTGACCAGTGTGGAGCATGGCTGACCAGTGTGAGCATGGCTGACCAGTGTGAACATGGATGACCAGTGTGAGCATGGCTGACCAGTGTGAGCATGGATGACCAGTGTGGAGCATGGATGACCAGTGTAGAACATGGATGACCAGTGTGGAGCACGGATGACCAGTGTGGAACATGGCTGACCAGTGTGGAGCATGGATGACCAGTGTGGAGCATGACTGACCAGTGTGGAGCATGACTGACCAGTGTGGAGCATGGATGACCAGTGTGGAGCATGGATGACCAGTGTGGAGCATGGATGACCAGTGTAGAACATGGATGACCAGTGTAGAACATGGATGACCAGTGTGGAGCATGGATGACCAGTGTGGAGCATGGATGACCAGTATGGAGCATGGCTGACCAGTGTAGAACATGGATGACCAGTGTAGAATACAAGCCATTGAATATTATAATCTGCTGAGCAATGAGTTAGAACCGTGCCGGTTAACCAGAAGAGGTTTCCACCAAGGCTGTACTGGTTATGGAAAAAGGCAGAAGAGTAAGGATCAGATGATCTTCCTTTTAAAACAGCGATCTAGCAACAAACCTTATCATGTGTGCATGCACATGGGAAAACATGCAGAAGATACAGTCTACCGCTGTTACCAATGCCCCTCTTCCTCTGCGCTCCTGGTAAGATTCATCCTCCTGCCTCCCGACACCATGTATCAAATGATGGGCATGAAGCACGCCATCTGTAAGATAATTTCCAGCTCTGGTGTCCTTATTAGACGCCTCCTCACCAGGGTTAGAGCATACCAGTTTGGTTTCTGTAGCTTGTGGAAACCAGGCAACAGGATCCAAAACAGAAACTGAACACATTCCACTACCTGTTTTCTGTTTCACCCACTCCGACTTTTGTTTTCTTAGCCTGGCCATGCTTATTCTCAAGATGCTGTAACACTGTCACAGCGCATGAGCCACTTGCTGGGCACAGTTGGTACACCCCACAATGCAACTGGAAGGCCTAGGTGCCAGTTTCATGGACAGAATAGTGGGAATGCCTTTGCTATGGAAACTGAGGTAAGAAAAGGGACAGTTAGCGATGGGGTACAAAGCAGGCCACCCCATCTTCTCAAATCATGCCATAGCTTTTAGAATTATGATCAACCAGCAGTCACATCCTTCTACAAGTCAGAAGCCAAAGCCAGAACTTTAGGAAAGAGTTCACTGAAGAAAGCAAAGAGGGTAGGGCTCAGATCGAGGTACAGACTTCAGGAAACAGTGACAGAAAATAAGAGATGACCTGAAGAATAGAGTCCCCTGAAGCAGCTGCAGAGGACCTGAGAACTACCATGGATGGTGGAGTTGGACTTAGACTGCGGGGTTAGGTCAGGGCTGCAGCCTGAGACGGTGACAAGGAAGACGTGCATTGGCAGTCACCCAAGAATGCCAAGGCTATAGGAAGATGGCAGCAAGAGTAGGATTCCGGTGGGATGTGCACTCCCTGCAGATAGCACTGGTGAATGGGAGTTGGAGACACAGGGACAAACACCTCACACATACACAGAAAATATAATTTTGTAAACATACTGAAATTTTCAAAATATGAAATCACCCTCAAAAGACTGAGGAATCATAGTTTATATCCTAGTTAGTTTTAATTATCAACTTGTCATAGCAGGGCATCATCTTAGAAGAAATCATTTCAGAAACTGCCCAGCTCACACTGACCTATGGGCATCTGTATGAAGGACTGCTATGATTTATTAATCGGTGTGGGAGGGCCCAGCCCACTGTGGGTGGTGCCATTCCTAGGCAGGTGATCCTGCGCTATATAAGAACGCTAACTAAACATAAGACTAGAGAGAGCCAGCAAGCAGTGTTCCTCATGGTGTCTGCTTCAAGTTCTTGCTCTGACTTCCCTCAGGGATGAGCTGTGACCTGGAAATATAAGCCAATAAACCCTTTTCTCCCTGACTTGCTTTTTTTTGTTCAGGGTTTTATTACAGCAACAGAATGAAACTAGCACAATTTACAAGCTATCACTTTTATTTGAGATTAAAAAGCATGAAAAAAATGTTGGGTTAGGAGAGAAAATGAAACAAACAATGATCATTTTTTATGGGATGATATAATTTGAGGTGTTATGAGGTTATTTTTGTACTTAGTAATAACATCAATGATGTATGAAGCAAGCACTCTAGATCAATTAGTTGTAATGATTTCCTTACATTAATCTCATATAAATTGCAAAGTAACCATGTGGATGGGCACTGAGTGTCCCTGTCTTGCCCCTGAGGACAGCAAAGAGCAATGAAAGAAACAGAGGTACTAACTAGAGGTACAGACAGTTGCAAGCCACCCTGCGAATGCTAGGAATGGAACTCTAGAAGGACGAGTGCTCTTCAAGTGAGTCATCTCTTCAGCTCCACCACTGTACACCCTTAACACACCATTAGAAATCAAGTGCCCCTCTGTTAGTGGCTCTAAGCTATCACTGGCCCTCAGCAGCCTGAAGAGTTCCCTTAATCTTTTAGGGACCTCAGTTCCAGTGAAACTGCATCTTTGGCTTTGATACACACAAAAGAATTTCAGGACATGCCAGAAGAAAACAAGAGTCTATTAAAAATAGAAAGACCAAGGGAAAGAATGGATCATAGCTGTGGACTTCACAAAGAAGAGTTACAATTAAGTGTCTGAACCTTAGCTGTAGTTACCATTTTAGTGGCTCAAGTAATGGCTCAAAGGGCTGCTAAGAAACCTTTCCTCTCTCTTTGTGAGTGAGATTATAGAGTAGCTCCAGAGGTATCTCAGAACTACAGTATGGTATCAGGGGCCACTATGATTACACAAGAGTTAAAAAGGGAGATTTCTGGTGAGATCTGAAATAATTGTAGGTTTATAGCTGGGAAGAAGGAAAGCCTTAGGGGCTGCTGATAATTGTGCCAGAATTCCTGATTGCCAATGGCAGAAGCTTCAACCAGATTTCTAGGTGAGGGAGTCCTTTTCCTTCCCAGGTCACTAAGATTTACTGTCTTTTTATCCTGCTTTGTTTCTATATAAAAACAATTTCTTACCATTCTCTTCACAAATTCAAGAGTACCTGCAGTTACTATACCATTCAAAGAGTAGAAAATGGTAAGATTCTCCTGGTCTTTTTCTTGCAAAAAGTCAACGTGAGAGCATGCCCAAAATATATTGCAAAATTGCCTATTGTTTTCATTTGCTTTTCTGTTGCTGTGCGAAACACTGATCAAAACCAACTTGGAGGTGGAATGTGTTTATTGGGCTTACAAGGTTCATCACTGAGGAAGCCAAGACCGGAACCGAGAGGCAGAAACTGAAGCAGAGTCCACAGAAAACACCAGTCACTGGCTTGCTTCCTCTGATTTCTCAGCTACCTGTCTTCTGCAGCAGAGGCAGGCCGGCCTGTGCAGGAATGGCCCTGCCCACTGTGGCCTAAGCCCTCACACATCAAAATTAGCAGCCAATGAAATGCCCCCACAGATATGCCCACTGGCCAATATGCTAGAGGCCATTCCTCAGTTGACAATCCTCCTTCCCAGTGTGTGGAGGTGCCAGCCAACAGCAGCCATCACGCCTAGACTCATCTTTTTTTTTTATTGAGTTATACATTTTCCCTCGTTCCCCTTCCCTCCTCCTCTCTCTCCTTCCACCCTCCTCCTGCCTCCCCCCCACACTCCCAATTTACTCAGGAGATCTTTAGACTTATGAAGACCTCTCCTTGTTCATCCCCACAGTCTCCCCCACCTCTCTCTGCTGCATCCTGCCAAGTTCAGCAATAGTCATTGTGATGTGAGGGCGGGAAACTGATGGCCTAACCTGTGTGACCTCCGTCCTCCCTCTAGTCCTCTTGCCAGTGAGTGCTCTGTCTCTCGCCAGGTTCTGTCAGTTTAAAAGCACCTGCTTCCTCTGAGGAATGACAGGAACTTCCCATTTAATGAAGCAAGCTCTCCTCTTCGCCACAGTGTCCGCACAGGTGATACTAGCTGGTATGCCCAATGCTCTCTGCTTCATGGAGGCTTTGAACACGGAGACCAGTGCTTTCCCGACACCATCGCTTGACCTTGTCTTTCCCCGGAACAACTGACACTACGCTCTTGAGTGAATGCAAAATAAGAAGGACTTTGGACTCCCATAGAACAATGTGAGGTGCACTCTCACCCTGAACTCTTGGGGAAGGGTCTAGGCCTTGCCCTATATGAAATGACAGACTATGCATACCCCCATGGAGGGCCTCACCCTCCCTGGGGAAATGAGGGGATAAGGGGGGCCTGGGGGGGAGGGCACGGGAGGAGGGGAGGGAATGGGAGAGGGACCTGGAACTGACTTGTGAAGCAACCTCGTTTCTTATCTAAATTTAAACTGGAAAATAAAATTTTAAAAAAATGGTAAAAAAAAAAAAAAAAAAAGAAGGGCTGTTCCTTTTTTCATCTGGCAGGTTGAGGGCCAGCCCGAGGCTTCACACTTGTGTTCAGGAAACACTCACTATTCTGTGAAGATGTGGGAGACAGAAGCACCCAAGGGCTTTAACTCCGTTCATATTTGGTTTTCCTCATTTTAAATGATATAACCAGTTTCTACTTTTATTAGATAAAATTCCAGGAAGCAAGCAAGTGCATCAGTAATTTCAGCTTGCCTGTGATTACAAGGGACACTTTTACCCTTTGGAGCACAGCAAAGGGGTCCTTCTAACTGGCAGGATGTTTGAAGACTTCCCCCTGCATAAATCATCACTGAGCCAAACACTCTCAGTCTTCTCATCTCCTCACCTGGCTCCCAGACCTCACTGAACTCAGCTTTGTCTGGGCACATTCTAGAAAATAACACAAACATGGACCTGACGTCAGTCAGCTTAACTCCAAAGCTCATGGTCCCAATCGACTCACTTTCCATGGGAATCGTTTTGTCTAGAAAACAGGCTAAAGTTGCCTCTGCTCTGTGGTGATATCTTGCTTGTACAAATAAAGCCTGTCTGAGGGTCAGAGAACAGAGCTTGCCACTAGCTAACCATAGAGGTCTGGAGGTCTGTACAGACAGACAGGAAGTGAGGTAGCTGGGCAGAAACAGGATATTAGCAAGGAAATTGCTCTCTTGGCTGCTGAGACGCTAAGGAGGTAAGGTGTGCTGTGGTTTGCTCCTTCTCTCTGATCTTACAGAATTTCCCCTCTATATCCGACTCCAGATTTTTATTATCTGGACCGATCAAGAACTCCATTTACACTGCTCAGCACTGTCAAGGAGATTGAACGAGCCTATTAAACAGTGGGTACATCAGCGAACATTTAGTAATTGGCTGTTCACATCCTTACTTTCTGAAAGTCTTCTTAAAATGTGCAGAGGAAAATCAAATACAAATGTCCCGGTTCTGAGCTCTTTAACAAACAGTTGATAGGAGCCAGTGCTTCAGAGCCAAACACTTAGGCTTGCACTGTGAATCCAGCACTTGGTGACCATGACCATGTCATCTTAAGTTCTTTTAACTCCCTCAACTTCAGCTCCTGAGCAATAGTAAATAGAGGAAAAGACTTGCTGTCAACAGTACTTGTCCCATAGCATGTGTTCAGGAAATAGTAACAATGTTAACTAGTATGCTGTCACTAATTAGGTCATCATACATATGGCAAACTATGAGGTATAAACAATTTCATTTCTGTTTTATTCTTTCAGAAAGTACAGGGAAACAAGTAGACATTTAGTATATATGTTGTTGCAGTCTATAAACTGGTGGGATTACACCTCTAAATATGGAAAAATTAGTGAAAGCCATTATCTTCCCTGCTGTTATTCTAGTAGAGCTCTAAGGATAACTGGAGGCCACCTTGGTTCAAGGATAAAAGTTTGCCCATGTGGAGAAATGTTGTCTGGTTTCTTTTGTTGTTGATGATGTCATTTATTCTAAACCAACAGCAGAATTAAAATCACCAGTGTGACTGTATAGAATTTTATGGAGAGTGGCATCTGATGTACAAGCAACAATAATTTTTTTATGTCAGGAAGGAACATTCCATGTGATACAGCCAAAAAGAAAAAAAAAAAAAAGAAGAAAAACCAGTATTTAAAATCTGGCATGATGCAACATGTTTCACTCTGCCTGCCCAGTCTTAAGAATCAATTTAGGTGGATTCTCATGAGTTAACCAAATAAGAATGCAAAAATATTGTTTTATACAAAAAAGAAGTCTAAATTGGAAGGCTAATGGGTGATGGGAAGCATGAAAGAAGATTGCAAGGCGATGGTGCACCTTTGGGAAAGCTGGGTAGAGTAGACAAATCACTTTGCTTTGTAGACAGTCAAAAGAGAACTCTGTCTTCCAAGGAACATGTACTGGTTAACGAAGTAAAGCAGAACCCCCGACCCCCCCCCACTCCCACCACACACACACAGCTGGTGTGATTGCACCAATTTAAGAGCACTTGCTGCTCTTCCAGAAGACCCATGTTGGGTTTCCAGCACCCACATCTTGTCAGGTGGCTCACAATTGCCTACAACTCTAGCTCCAGGGTAACCTTCTTCTGACCTCTGCAGGAACCCACATATGACACATACATACACAAGTATACACACATTCATACTCATATATATAATAAAAAATAAAGACTTCTGAGGAAATCACATAGATCCTAAGGCCTTTGGAAAATTAATGAAACCCAAAGTGAGTCACTGGCCTAAGATTTAGTTCCAAAGAGAGAAGAAAGCAAAGAGTAGTGAAAATACCAAGTGAGAAGGTAAGAAACATACTTTCAAGATTACAATGTATAACAATCCGTTTAACACAATTGTTAGTTCCCTACTGTATAGTATTTCCATTTCAAATATGTATGCTCCCTTCTTTTCAGTTATGAGATTTATGTTTCCAGAGACATCTTCATTAGTCCATAGGCTGGCAAAGGGGACAGTACAGCCTTAATTTTAAACCATCAAATGTGAAACTAGAAATGAGAAGAGAAACTAGACACGGCTGCTGGCAAGTGATTCACCATTGTTGGGGATTTCCCTGAACTTCATTATGACCAATCCCAACAATAAAAATCAATCAAACTATCAGAAAGCCACTGATATTCATAACCAGCCTTGGCAGTCTACCTTAGGAAACTTCTAGCTCATGAACTATCTGCAGAAGAAAGAACAGAAGTTTCACACTTCTTCCAGACCACCAGAAGTCAGTCCATCTCTACTATTGGGCATTTATCAGCACCTGAGTCAGTAGGTGATTCATTTTACACTCAAACACCAAATATTATGGCCGTATCTGTCAATGGTCTGCTTTTCTTTTCCAAGCCCTCCCCAGGCTGGGGACAGAACCAGAGATGGCTCCTGTGGAGCTCGTGATGCAGGCTGTTGTGAGCCGCCTGACATGGGTGCTGTGCTAGGAATTGAATGTGGGACATCTGTACAATTATGAGACACAGTACCTAGACCAAGCAGTGACATTAGGTGCCAACCAGAAGGGTAACTGGTAACCCCAATAACACACACACACACACACAGAGAGAGAGAGAGAGAGAGAGTATACAAAGCAAAAGTTGTCCTGTTGCCACACTGAATGCCCTCAATAAATAGCCTTGCTGCAAAATGTTGTGGGTTGCAGTTAGAGCACACAGTTCCAGGGTTCTTCAGACAGGAAGTACTGGTCAGATGCTAAGGACCTCGCTCCCAGCAAAGATGGCTCACTGTTGTCACCAAAGGGAGTCTACATCTCCATGGAAAGCTGCTGACTTCTCAAAAATTTAAATGTCAATCCACTATCTTCATGCCTGGAAGGGGACCCAGGAGCTAAGGTCAGTCATAGAGCACTTGCTTAATATGCGTAAGGCCCTGGGCTTGGAAAAGGAAATCAGAAGGGTATCATGACAATTACCCTCCTTGCAATGATCAAAAATGTCCTAGGAGGACATTTGGCCTGACCCAACACGTTCTCTGGAACAGAACCACTCAGGGTTGGCCAAGTGTTGACATGAAATGGGATGGAATGGGCTTAAATGGCATTCCTGTTTCATGTTTCCTTTATTCCGTTTCTTCAGCACCAGGAGAAAGCAATTCCACAAATTCTCCACTGCTGATAGAATGGGCTAGCTTCACAAATGTAGCCTTGTCTATGCCAGTGCCCTTATGTTTCTGCTTTGCCCCAGGATGTAAGACAATGGTCCAGACAAAATACACCCTTTATAAAAGCTCTTTTGTTCCAACTTGTGTCTCTCCTGTAAATTGAAGGACCTATGTGCACAATGCTGGTGGGAAACTGGTGACGGCCACTGTAGTGAGCAGACAGTGTGAGTGGTCATCTAATTCCTTGGAGTTGAGGAGGCAGAGAAGTCCAGGTGAAATGAGAGATCTCTTCGCTCAGCTGGCCCTGACAGAGACCATGCCCTAACCTCCAGCAGGAAAGGATGTTGGCAGGGAGTGGCTGGCCTGGTAAGGTGTCAAAGTGGCTATTAAGATATGGCTTCTCTCCAATTTTGATCCCTTTTCTAAGCCCCATAAAATAGGAGCGTCTCGGTGACTGCTAGACGTTGGTGACTTCAAGTATGACTTTTAGTTTCCTGAAGAAATCACTAAGAAACAAAAGCAGGTCAAGGATGTATTCCTCTCAGCAGTAGCCAAGAATCTATGTAAGAAGCCAACCAATAATCCCAGCACTCAGCAGGCAGATTAGAAATCCAAGGCTTGCCTGGACATCATGATGAGTTAGATGCCAACTTGAGCTTTGTGAGACCCTGCCTTAAGCAAACAGTCCAGTTAGCAGAATTAAAGTTCAGAAAGGAAAACAAAGCAAAGGATAACTACTAACAGTGGTTCTCAACCACTTTGGGAGTCAAATGACATTTTCATTTGCCTAAGGCTAGTGGAAGACACAGATATTTACATTATGATTCATAATAGTAGCAAAATTGCAGTTATGAAGTTGCAATGAAAATAACTTTATGGGTCACCACAACATGAGGAACTATACTAAAGAGTCACAGCATTAGGAAGGTTGAGAACCACTGATTTAAAACATAAAGAATTAGAAACCGTATGAATTCTCAACACTATGCCTGCGATATATCTCACAACATTATATTCTCAGCTATATATTTACACAAGCAAAGCAAATTCTACCATTGAAGTACAATTTTAGAGTATGACAGTTGACCACAGAAACACCCATTTGGGTTAAGGCACAACTTCATGTTTCAAAGTGAAGACTTCTGCATCTCAAATTGCCACCCAAATTTCAATAGATGTAGAGAGATTCACTTCCTTCTCAAACCAATACTAAGACATTATCCATGTCAAGTCTAGTATGGAATGACTAACCTCAAATCACCAGGACTTGAGCAGGAATTGGATTAGATTTTTTTTCTTAAATAGCAGCTAATCAAATACTGGCTCACAGTAGGTACCTAATCCTAATGAGCATCTGGTGATAAAGAGTGGCCACAGAAACCACGGCTATCACCTAAACGGAATAAGAGTTTATTCTTGAGCCAAATATGAGCAACTGTGGCTGCGATTCAGGTTGCCCCAAGTAGCATGTTCCAACACAGAACCAGTTTCATTGGGCTTTCATAGTGACAGAATAAAAGAAGTCATAAATCAATGAATCTTTAAATGTCCTACGTGGCCAAAATGTCAGCTAGGTGGGCTAAAGCAAAATGGAGAAGTTCTACAATAGGTTTCAAATGCCACCACATACTAGTCTTTGGATGGAGGAAGCTAATGGCCTATTGATACATTCCAAGAGTTGCTTGTGACAGCCACATGGCTGTTAACTCAAAGGTGGACAACAAACGGCCATGAAGGAGCCTGGAGACATCTCAAGAGGATATGACTATCTGTTCCTGCAACACTGTGACTCTCCACAAGATTTTAATCGCTCTTGAAAACTTTAGGCAGGGGTGTGGCTTTTCTCTGGAAGCTTCAATTCATAGAAGCATACGCTTTAGCGTCAAGCTGCCTGGGTTTAAAACTTCACATTAAACCAGCTGTCAGAACTGCTGCCTCAGAGACCTCATCCACACACTGAGAATGATGCAATTAACAGCCGCAACCACCTCACAGTCAGGCCTTGAGGCGTCAACAGAGTGGTTTCCCAAGTACAGCACCTTAGGCCAGAAAGTGACTTTATCTGAAAACAAAGTCCTTGTAGACATACTTCGTTAAGATGATGTCATTCCAAAATAGGCTAGGCCCCTCATCTGGTGTGACTGGTGTTTTTAAAGGTGAAACTCTGGGTCAGTAGGTAAAGGTGCTTTTCAAATACCCGAGTTCCGTCCCCAGGACACACATGGAAGGAGAGCACCAACTACTACTGTCTTCTGACCTCCACAAACACATAAATAAAGCTATAAATGAATGTAGGTGTCCAAGGTGAACCAGGAGGACATTCAGACACAGCCATGAACATAAACACAGACACGGGGGATGCCCTGTGAAGACAAAGACAGGTCTCAGGGAAGTGTCTGAGTGCCAAGGAGAGAAGTCTGTAGTGTGTCCTGGTCCCCTATAACTGTCCTCAGAGTAAAGGCCCTGCCTGCATTGTCATTGAGGACTTCCAGCCTCTGAAACTAGAAGCACGTTTCCAGTGCTGAAGTCACCCAGCCACAGCCAGCCTGGCACACCAACACAGAAGCCCGAGCCCAAAATGGTCCTCAAAGCTATGTGAAAGAAAGTGTTATCAGTGCCCAAGGAAATTCACAGCTGAGATACACTCTTCTTGTTTTCTTCTTCTTTTCTTGTAGTTTATTTTTTTAATTTCATTTTGCATTCCAACCACAGTTCTCTCATCCCTCCTCCCGCTCCCCTCCTTGGCTCTCCCCCTCAGCCCACCCCTCATCTACTCCTCCCACAGGGTAAGGACTCCCATGGGGGGGTCGACAAAGCCTGGCCTGTTAAGTTGAGTCAGGACCAAGCCCCTCCCCCTGCATGGCTGAGCATGGCAACCCCACATGGGGAAGGGGCTCCAACAAGCTAGCTCACACATCAGGGATAGATACTAGTCCTGCAGTCAGGGGACCATCTGCACAATTGAGACACATTTTTATAAAACTCCAGAATACCCAGGACAAAGAGAGACAGGCTGATCTCAAACGTGGTATGTAACAGAGGCTGCCCTTGAACTCTTAATCTTGCTGCCTCTATCCTTTCAAGTCCTGGGATTACAGACGTGAGTCTCCACACCCAGCTGAGAAAATGTTTTTGAAATAAATCAAGCTATTCCCAAAGGATCAGTTAAACTGACAGCAAATATTTCAGCTTCAGTGACAGAATCTGGATGCTCACAGGGGAAAGTCTTTAGTGTGACGACAGAAACATAATGGCCACCCCAGAATTTCATAGGCGGTGAAAAAAACTCAAACCCTGCCATAGTCCTAAAACAATTTACAAATCTAAGTCACCGGTTTAAAATCTGCCCTCAGGAAGAGCTTTCCGGAGGGACTGGCTACACTGAGGCCCTAGGCCTGGCTGAGGAGTGATCAGCAGTCGATGGCTTGCTGAGAGTGAGTTACTTTTCTGGAGTTGGGTGGAAGATGATCACTGGTAGATTGCACATACAGCCGTGGATGACCTCATACCATGCCCATGTGGACATCGCTAATCGGAATCAGTGCATTAAAATAAATAAGAGCAAGAAGTTGGGAGGGGGATATGTTGGGGAGACCCTGGGAGAAGGTGAAGGGGGGAAAGGTGGATACTATCCAGACACAGCATACACATATATGGACTTGATAGTCCACGAAATACTAAACACATGAATAACTCCAGCCTTGCGTAAACTACTTCCTATTATAAATGGGGAAAAGAGAAGCAGGAATATTCCCTCATTCTTTTTAGAGAGTACAGTTAGCTCAGGATTTAACCTAGGGCTCCATGCATGTGCTCTACCACTAAGTAACAAGTCCAGCCCTCCAGTCCATCTTATAATGCATAAATGACCTTCATGGCCAGATATGAACATGCCATTGACCAAAAGGCAACAAACACAGCAAAGACTCATCAACGTAGATGAGAAGATTCCTTAGGGCATTAGTAAACAAAATAAAAATCAAGTTCCTATGAACAAGTAACAAAGTAACAAATGCTGGAAACAACCCAGGTCCCTGGCAACAGCCAACGGAGTGTCAGAAGTCACACTGTTAGAAATAGATTTAGGTCTGAAAGCCAGTGGCCTACAGTGACAAGCAAGAACACAAGTGAGGCACTGGAATATTACAAGAGAGACCATGGGAGAGGACGCGGTCAGAGTCTGTGTGGACAAAGTCTGAAGACACGCTGGGTGATTGGCACTCGTATATGATGGGATAAGGCTAAGAAGAAGAGCGAGACAAAGTTGCCCAGATGGCTACCTGCAAAGGAAGCGTGGGCGGAGGCCAGTGAGAGGCTCCAGGGAACAGTAGTGCTCACTACACATTGGAAGTGTAGCATTAGCATTCTTCCACATCTACTCACTATTTAACTTTAAAACCCAAAACAACGCTAGAATGAGCCACAGCCCCTGATCAGAAGAACCCTTCCCTCTCTCACCTTCCAAATCGATCGACATTATTGGACGAGGGCCACACGGCTCATGGTTCTACAACCCACCAGACTTTCCTCCAATTCTCCTAAGTGCTGATTTTTAAAAGAAACGCATGCCAAACAGAATCTTTTCATAATTGTGACTACCTCTACCTCATCACATGTTAAAGCAGCCAACACATAATATCTCTCTCTGTAGTGTGTTTCAACCTTAATATATCACAACTACAAGTTTAAAAAAAACTTGAAAGCTTTTGAAATTGCCCACAGGCAATAATATATTTTTTAAAAAATCCAGTGATTTTTGGAAAATTCCCAGCCTTGACAATACAGATTTTATATTGCATGAATTAACTCTTCAACTATTTGTTTGCTTAATTTGTTTTCATTATTGATCTAATCGGTAACCCTTAACTATTACAACTGCATCGTTTTCTTAGACCTCTGTGCCAAAATAACTATTTAGCTCAGCAGAAATGGGAAAGGGGGTGGGTGTTGGTGTCACTGAAATATCATTGTTTGACAAGAAGTATTCAAATGTAATTCGCTGGCAACAAGGCTTTAGGCACCAAGAAACCTAAGACTGTGCTGGGGTAATGAACCCTAACGCCTGAAAGGCACAAGCTCTATTATTCTAGCCTCCGGGGGAGGGAGACCTTTCTTCCACTTCCAACTCTTACAATGCTCTGAGGACACGAAGAAAATTAAATAGAGCCAAAAGCATAAATATTATAAAGGCATATTTTAGCTCAATGAGGTCTACAGTGTTCCAGCCCATGTACTCAAATGCAGAAGAAAGTTTTAATTTAAACTGTATAAAACAAAATACATTTGCATTTTAACTACATAAAATTTAACTAACATACAACCTACAGTATCACTACTTCAATTCTAAGTCTGTCTAAGCTAAATGATCTGGCCATATTTACCCAGTAGACAGGATAATAAAGCCAGCTTAGATAGTACCACTGACCAAGAAACCCACACATCTCAGGTCTCCAAGGACCTAGATGACCTTAGTGAAGTCCAGATCTACTTCACTGTGGATCATAGCAACAGATTATATGAGAAGTTGGATTTAAAAGTTGTACGTTCAAAATGTCCAGAAGATGGCTTCCTTTTTGTAAAGGAATGCTGGTAATCACTACGATATGTCTACCTGAAACAGCATCGGGTCCTCTTCCACTGACAAGCAATGTCCCACTTAACCTTTATCACAAGCAAACTCTAAGGCATAGAATAGGTGACCGCAACGTTCCTCCCCAAATCTGAGGTCTTTCAAATAACCACCAAGGTCCAGAAAAGGACAAGTAATGACTTCAGTGAAAACCTCCCACTCACAAAGGTACAAAGGGCAATATTTGCTGCTTTAGAGTATTAACCACAGCACAGGTAGGCTCTAGAAGTGGTCTGGGCAAAAAGAATGAGCTTAAGGGATTTTCCTTAAGATCATCCCTTCTAAAACAAGAAACCGACACCTCATTTTTAGGAAACAGCAGTTACCAAGCACTTTGTTCCCACTCATAAAGGGTGTATGCTTGTGTATCCTGGGGGTTCACAGCTGTGCGGTTGCATGTGCATCACAAAAAAGGAAGAAATTTCTATAACTTCTACAAGTAAAAGCATTGAAAGAGCTGTTTATAAAAATTGTGGTTTTTATTTTGCTTATCTCCCAATATTGCTTATTTGTAGTACATTGTCCAAAAATGATTAGGCATAAGTTAGAATTTTCCAACTCATAGATCTGTTTGCCCATAAACATGTGTGCCACAAATTGAAAAGTGTGTCCTCATACATTACATAATAAAATTCACTCAGTATCTTCGGTTAGAAGTGATTGGTGCCCACACCAGACAGTCCCTCAAGTAATAAACTTGCTTTGTAGGTATGACTAGACTGTGTGTAGACATTAAGTTGGTGAAAATAAACCTGAGATCTGCTGCAGAGTGCTGAAGAACATAAAACACCATGTAGAAATAAACGCATTAAACGGACCGGCTGCATCTCATTTGAATTGTAAAGTCCCTTTCTGTTCCGAAATCCAATTTACTCAGTAACATGTATTAAACACCTAAAAACGTGAAGCGTCAAAATCAAATCTAATGAAAGCGTTTGCTTTCACAGGGGAGTTCTGGATAAGAGCTCGAGGCACATAGCACTGTCAAAGGAACCAATTCTAAAATGCAATCACTTATAACACCACATCCAGCCGGCTCACCCCACCACCAGAGCCCTTGGAGGTTACAAGTGTGATTGAATTGCTTTCAGGGTGCCCTTAGTTACATCACTGTGATCTCTTAGCCTGAATCCTCTGGGTTCTTCTAGGTGTTCTCAACCTATTGTCCTCATGTTTCCCAAATATCCTGCTGTCCCTGCTTCCTGAGAGTTCCCAACCATGTAAATAAACACAGGCATTTGTTCCCATGAAATACCATCTGCCCTTCAAGTTAATGCAGCGTCCTTCAGGCTAGCACAGCACTGCTGAACAAAGGTGCCAGCATTTACTTCCATTGCAGAATTACCACTCATGCCACAATACTCCATGTTCTCTTTATCCCAGATCCTTTAGGGTAAGAAGTATGGCTTTCCGTTGATGAATCTCCCACTAATTCATGCTCTTTGTCTGGTGCAGGCTATAGACATTTGTTGTTGCTAGCCCAAATGTCCAACGTGGCCTCCTGGCACGACAAAATGCCACTCCCCTCTCCATGCTGCTTATGCTGCAGCCACGGTGACCCCTTGAAAGCAAATGAGGGTCCACAACTCTTAGAAAAAGTCCCAATTCTTAATATAAAGTGCAACACCCCTTTCTAGCTTAGATCTATTCCATTTCCCGGTCTTCCCTTGTTTCTAATCTGTGCCCACCAGATCACAGAATTCCTTCAATTCTTCTAATAGTCCATAATCTATGTTACCCCATTCCCCCTCCAGGAACACACTCCCCCTGCCCCGCATGGCCTGAGTGCACACCGATAATGACCGTTATCCACATAGCCTGTGTGCAGCTCTGTATTTGGGAAGCACAGGACTGAGTTTTGGAGAAGAAAGCTGCCTCAGAACATCTTGGAAGTATAAATCCTACTTTGAGGTCCCCAACATGGTCAGGGACTGGGAACTGCAGTGTGAATTCTAAATGGACAGGCGGTGTAAGCGGCTGTATACAGATGCCATGCAATAAAATTGAGTTGGAATGTGATGTCCTATAAAGATTAATCTTGTGAGATCTTCCTATATCTATTCAAAAAAAGGGGGGACAAAACCAGACCAGGCATGTGTCCACTGCCAAGTGCAGGTGGAGCTCCTTAGAGAAAAGAATCCTAGCAGCTGTTCTCTCTCTGAAGGATGAAGGACCGTAGATCTCTCCACTTATCTTCATCTGGCGTCAGACAGTCATACTATATAAAAAGAGGGTATAGACAGGGCCTTTGTCAAGGTTAAAGAGGATGTATAAGGTTAGGTACAAGAGTAGTGTTTCTGAATTCAGAATGGATATGAGTATCTAGAATAATTAGGACCCAACATTTTTGGGACAAGTGGGCTGAGCTATTTTTGACCTCAGCACTAGGGGCTGTGTCTTAAGAAGCCCATGTGGGCTGGGAAGTAGTAGTGCATGCCTTTAATTCTAGCAACTGGGAGGCAAAGGAAGGCAGGTTTCTATGAGTTTGAGGCCAGCTTGGTCTACAGAGCAAGTTCCAGGATAGCCAGGGCCAAACAGAGAACCCCTACCTTTAAAAGAAAAGAAAAAAGGAGAAGAAACAACAGCCCATGTTGGATTGACAGAGACTGATTTCAAGTACTCCAACATCTAGGACCCAGTTCTCAGCAAGATACTTGGTGGCCTCAGAGCCAATGGGGTGATGACAACAGCAGACTGAGCCTTTTTGCTTGCTTGTGGCAGAATGGCAGTGGCAGCAGCCTCTTCAGGGCCTCTGGCCCTAGTTACAGACAGTATTTTATAGCCCTTTCTAAACAACTCTGGCAAATATAGTGAACCGGCAGCTTGAGAAAGCATCTTAATGGCTTATTCAAGACCACACAATGAATAATAGGTAGAGACTTGGGACAGAAAAAGTGATTCAGTAAAAAAACAGTGGTACATTGTGCCATCAAATACAAGGGGGGAAATCAGGGCGTGGGGCAAGATGGAAAAACCCCCATGAGCTCATTGGCCTGCAACAACCGAGGACTGCTCTCTGCAATGCTATGATGACGTGTGCCCAGTTGTCTGCATAAAGAATCAATGAAGAACAAATGGCCTTTGGTTTAAAGAATATGCCACAGACCAGGGAAATATAACTAGACTTTATTGTCTTTGTGCCTTGACAACATCCTAGAGAGCAGAGCTGGGCTCTGAATTGACTGAGATCTTCCATAAATGGTGTCTAAATACAGGCTACACACCATCCAAATCTCCCCAGAGAAATTCCTATTATGTACAAGGAATGGGGAATGCAGCAAGTCCCTTGACTGGGCAGAACACATTCTCTGCTTAGTGCAACTTTGTATTTCCTGGGTTCAATGCCAGGTGTGTGTTCTCACTAGACCATGCCCCAAGATGCAGAGGTTCTAAGTATATTGAAAACTAAGCTAGTCCTGGGAAGGCACAGGCATGATATTAATAAGGGAATCATTTCAATAAAGACTCCAGTTAAGAGTCAATATTATGGTACTTGGAGTTGCTGTAGCAAAAACAATTACATCTTTTTTTTTAATTACCTTCTGCTGACACACATATTAAAACCAAGAAGAGTTGGGAACTGGCAAGATGGCTCAGGAGGTAATGAGTTTGGTCCCCAGAACCCACTTGGCGTCAGGAAAGATCAAACTCCCAAAAGTTATCAACTGATCTCCACATGCATGTCATGACACATGCACATACATGGACACACATATGCCATACATACATACATACATACATACATACATACATGCACACATCATACATACATCTGGGATACATAACAAAGATCTGGCTAAGATGTAGCACCAGAGACTGTTACTCTGTGGAACTGATAGTGTCAGGGGAACCTCCAAACAGGAAAATAAGTGTATTATAAAATTAGCTATAGTGTGTGTGTGTGTGTGTGTGTGTGTGTGTGTGTGTGTGTGTGTGTACTTTTTACTGTGACTCAGCTAAAAACTCATCTGTCCAGAGACCTCCCCCACAAAATAAACTTAAAATTCGGCACAAAGTTGGAGGTATTGACAAAGTGCTTAGTCAGCCCGTCCACAATACTCCACACATACAGGTGCTCCTTGACTTCACTGGGGTAGCACTGAGACACGCCCGTTGTAAGTTGCAAGTGCAGCTGAGACGCCTAACCTGCATCCCAGCTTAGCCTAGCCTGCCTTAGACAAACTCAAGTACTTACCTAACCCTACAGCTGAGTAAAGCCATCAGCTGCCAAGGCCATTATACAACAAAGTGTCAAATTTCTCCTGTAAAGTGACAGGTGGGTGTTTTGTCGACTGGTTGGACTGTGAAACCGCAAAATACAATATCCAAAATGATCTGGTGACCCAGCAGAGAGATCTCTTGTCAGCATCAGGGGAGAGCATCACACTGAGCACAGCCAGCCCAGATGGGTACCACTTTTGCACTATCATGACCTGGAAGATTCTTAAAGTTAAGTTACTTTGGGCTTGGGATCATCTCTTCATACGTGTTCATTCAGCAGTGACTTCTAGTTATTCTTTAACACATTAACTTTGCTACCTATCAAATTAGAATTTGTGGGTGGGCTTCTTCCTCTGTCCTGTTTGCATTCATACTTCCAAGAGAGCAAATGCCTCACTACTCTACACTTGTACACTAGTTGGCACAGACTAACCCCCTCTGACATTTGACTACCTGCCTTTCTAACTGCCAAAGAACACAGTTCAGCTACCTGCAAGCCCAGACAAACCCACATTCATATAAAAATGTCAGAAATGACACCCTGGAATGAAGAGTCCTTTTAAAATTTTATTTACAGACGGGTTAGTAAGTAAGTCAATATCTAAAAGCAAAATAACGCCATCTAAAGCTGTACCATTTGAGTATGGCTAGTGGCATCACTTGGAAGCGTGTTAAAAATGCAAAACCTGCCTCCCACCAACCAAGTTGAATCAGACTGTCTAAGGGTAGAGTCGAAGCTCCTGTGTTTTAGTTAAGTTTTAAGATGTGTTTTCTTTTAAATCACCTGTGTGTGTCTGTGTGGGAGTATGTGCACATGGGTGCAGGAGTCCACAGAGACCAGATGAGGGCATCACACCTCCCTGGAGGTGGAGTTACAGGCAGTTGTGAGCCCCCAAAGTGACCTATAGTCCTTTTTGAGAGTAGCAGACACTCATTAATCACCCAGCTGTCTCTCTGGCCTTGAACTGGGTTCTCCCCACAATTCTCCCCCACCCAAGATTTATTTATTGTGTATACAGTATTCTGTCTGCATATATGCTTGCAGGCCAGATCTCATTACAGATGGCTATGAGCCACCATGTGGGGGCTGGGAATTGAACTCAGGACCTCTGGAAGAGCAGCCAGTGCTCTTAACCTCTGAGCTACAATTCTTACCTCCCTTCAAGTTTTAAGAACTGCCTCTGTGGTTTGGGCAAGTCCTCCTAAGGGCTGTGTGTTAAAGACTTGGTCCACAGCTTTGCGATGGTGGCAGAGGGATACAGCAATGGTTGGAAGGCCTTGAAGATTATTGAGGACCTTCCCTGGAAGCAGATCATGGGACCCCAGCCCCCTCCTCTCTCCTGCTGAGATGTGCATCCTCATCACAGGCCCAGAGCAACAGGACCAACCAACCAAACACAGACAGCAACCTCACTGCCACAGTGATAGGAAGCTAACCAACATGACCGCTAATTGAAAAACAAGTATTAGACTACAATGAACCATGCCACTGATCTTAACTGAGTAACCATTACACAGAAATAAATGAAAAATGACATAGAGATTAGGGCTTTGCCAGGGTCAATTGGCACATTCTTGCTGCCATATAATTAAAAGTATCAGGAAGGCTGGGCATGGTGGGACACACTCGTAATCCCGAGAGACTGAAGCAGGAGGTTTACTGTGAGTTCAAGACCAGGCTGCATAGTGAGTATCAACACAGCTAGTATTACATAGCAAGACCCTATGTTCAAAATCAAACAACCCCCCCAAAAATGAACAAACAAATTCCATAAACATGCCAGGGAAATGGAGCAGGAAAAATTATACAAGTAACCGAATGGCCAGGATAGGGAATCACCAGAAAAAGCAGCCTAGAACAGGCCTGCACCTGCCACCACACTCTACGCTCTGTTCCCCAAGCCTTCAGGCTCCTTGTGTTTAATGCTCACTGCCCACAGCCCCCCTTTCTTTCCCGGGTGCAATGCCCTCTGAGACTCTAAGAATTATGCTGACAAAAGACTAACCGAGGCAGTTCAGAAAATGTGGCAGAACCTACCGTGGTTGAGGTGTCTGATGCAGTCATTGAGAAGAGCGCTGAACTTCTGCTGCTCGGCGGCCTCGTGGAAACAGAAGTAGGCGTGCCTGAGGTAAGGCTGCCACAGGTACACCGGGAATGCCTTGGGCAGGACCACGAAGGGCTGAGAGTTCTTCTCACTGGAAGCTAGAGAAATAATGGAAGCACGGGTTGTTTTAAAGCATGAGTGTGTATTTCGGTCTGTAAATATTCATTTCAGTCTGTGCAAGTATCTGAACAGTGGCTCCTGGAGGATGCAGGCCACTTCTGACATATCCTTGTATCCTCAGCCCATAGCAGAGTTGTAATATACTAGGAGGCATTCAGTTTCATCATGTTGAATGAACAGTTATGCTCTGTTGATCTCAAAAAGTTTAGAAGCCCTGAAAACACAAGCCCAGGGGGCTACGGGTCTAGCTCAAAGGTTGAGTAGTTGCCCAATATCTGGGTTCAGTTCTATCAACACACAAGCAAGCGAGCGTGGACACACACACACACACACACAGGAGGAGGGCTCTAACTATTTCTTCAAAATCAATTCTGAGAAACTCATGTGAAACCATGCCTCTCTTCAGAAACATACCCAGCCTAATCCTTGCATCCCTACCTATCACGGGACATCACACTTGGTTAAAAGATCCAACTTCTTTCCATAGCCATGGGGAGCACACAGAAACTACAGTGTGCCCTGTGAGGGAAACGGGGGCCTCTGAGAGGCTGGAGCATGCTGGGCATACCAAGAAATGGATCACAAGGGAAGCTTTCAGAACTAAGTCAGCTACTGGAAAATTAATAACCCAAGATAAGAATAGATTTGGTTGAGACAAGTACAGGAACCTGGTTCCACTATCCTGAAATCTGAAGGCAAGAGACAGAATGGCCTGGAAACACAAGCTGAACCCTCCAGTGCTCAGCACAACACCCAGAACATAAGAAGGAATCTATGCATGTACACACAATCACATGAGCAGTTACACACGGAAGAGACTCTCCCTTCTGTGTGGTTGTAAGCTTTGCCTTTTAACTGAGCAAGAGGCACTGGAGAATGCAGACTTCACATACATTCCCAGCCTCCCTTGCAGCATGGTAACCCACTGCTCCTAAGTTCTGGCCAATGGGAAATAACCTGAACTCCCATATCAAACCTCATGCAGGCAATCCTTTAGGAAAGCAACCACCTCCTCCTCTTCCTCCCCTTTCTCCTTCATGCTACATGGAAGGAGCCATAGCTCTAGTACTCATATTGCTGTTAGAATAACAAGTGCTAATAAGTGCCCAAACTTAAAAGAGGAGAAAGCCAGGGGAGTCCAAGTGACAAATATGTGTGCCTGCCGCACTAATCCTGGAGCAGCGCTCAAATACTTAGAGGAATATCATAAAACCTTGCATACTTAATAACTTGAATGTTATCATGTGCAGAAACCAGGTTCTAACTAATGAAATACCAATGACTGACTCACTGTAGTAAAGCATGGGGACAGTTCCGACAGTTCACACGGGCAGAACATTCCACAGAGAACATACATTGATCCACGCATCCAGTGCCTCTCCTCAAGCAACATGAGTGCCTCCCTGTTAAAACGTGTTTAAATTTGTTCTTCCAGGTAGAACACCATGGGGTAGATCTGATTAACATGGTTTATGAAGCAAGTCTTCATGCCCTTTCCAAGATGTCACAATTTTGTACAAACGGCAAAAAGGAACTCTGACTGACTCTATATTCAAATGCTTCAGGAGTCCCTATAAAATCCAAACATATTAACCTCTAGTTACTTCTCACTAAACCCTCCATAACAGTTTTCTAGACTCCATCCATCTACATTTTTTTCTGAGTTGATTTATTTCACAAATGATCTACTGTGGAATATTCTATTTTTAAAATTCAGCAGGCCAAACCATACAATAAAAATAGTCATTGAAATGCTATGCATGAAGCCCTGGGCTATCTAGGCATGAGTCACAGGAGCTTTATGCTTTTCATTCCTTCTGATATGATTTCAACAGTAAATCTATGAGTGTATTGTTCTGACAGATAACACTGGAAAGTTCTGGAGAGAGTCTCAAGAATCAACATGCTTATATTCTCATTTTTAGCTGAAGGTACACAGCCAACATGGCAGATAGGTAGATGTTGGAAGAAAATGGCATGTATTTTCTAAGCAGGGAGCACAAAGCATTGCTTCAGCTTGAATTATTTAGTAATAATTTGATAATCTAGTTTTATGGTCCATGTACTATCTATAATTGTATTATTAAAAACACCACACTAAGCAATCTACACCGGAATAACAACTGGTGGAATGATTATATAGTTCTCCACAAATTCTAATGAAATGATGATGCCCATTAATAAGACCCAGGGCTCTCTTCAAGAAAGCAAGTAATGAATGTGTGGTGTGATTTACACAAAGGCAGATGGAGTTATTATATTATGCACAGTTCATGAATTTCTATGAAATGTCCTATTTAGCCTATATAGTATCCATCATTTTCTCTACATAAAACTAAATGAAATGAATGAGAATCAAAAGAATTTTAAAGCTGGAAAGATTATTCCAAAATTTTCAAGTTCAAGGCTCCATTTTAAAACGGAAGAAACAGAAGCCAGGGCCTGCTGCCCTGAAAACATTGGCTAAGGCACAGTGGGAACCATGTCCAGAGCCACGCCCCAGTTCTCAGGCCAATGCATCGCTATTTATAGACACGACAACAAAGGCAGCGCTTCCTTTTACTCTGTAGCTATGAGTTCCTGTAGCATTTATTTAAAATGTGTGTGGTTTTTGCCAATTTAGAATATTTTATTGCACATCACTATAAAATGAGAAAATAATCCCTAGCAGGTCAAGACTTGCTTACCGAAAAATGAAACTGTACATGTCACATAGGATGCCTGACTTGTGTATTTCTGCTGTCTTGAGTGTTGTTATCAAATTCTACAGTCTATCCCTAAAGCTCTAAAATACCTGACCAAGAACATATTTCCAATGCCATAAACACAGAAACTGCCTGTGTGGCTCTGTGGATGTGAATAGAAATGGTGTGATGTCGACCTAGCATAAGCAAACTCCACTTTCTGAATATGGAGTGTCTGGATTTAGCCCAGGGCTCCTCCACCTTGGCATTACTGGTACCTTAGGCCACTACCCCTATGCATTGTGGGTTGTTTAACAACATCACTGGTCTAAATTCTACATCACTCACCTTCCAAGTCTCCAAACAGGGAAAGACAAAGCTACTTACCAATGGGGTCTGGGAAATGCTTATCAGACAGGAGATTATATTCTTCTTCTGAGGTTAAGACCTTGCCTGCAGCTGGAAGAATTCGGCTTTTAGGAACAGCTCCTCTCTGATAGGCCTAAAAAGAAAAGACATGAATGAATGATCTCCCCCAATACATATATTTGAAAAAAATGTCAGAAATATTTTTTAAAACTCAAACAAGTCCAGACACATATATCCAGTGATATATGTCATTTACTTATATACATACATATATTGGTTTGCATTCTTGCTGCTTACAAAGTGGTATTTTTTACTTCTGTTTAATGGTCACTCTCACAATGGTAAACCAGAGCTCCTAATGCCAAGGAGACTCCCGGGAGGTTTGTTCTTAAGTGGTAAAACAGAATATCAGTAACTCTATGTCTGTATCATGTTCTCCACTTCAGACACTGATGTCTCTGACTCATTTTGATAACCACAAAGTTCACAATCTCTCTCTCTCTCTCTCTCTCTCTCTCTCTCTCTCTCTCTAGCGCGCACACTGCACAAAGTACTCTGCTGACGTGAGTCACATAAGATGCTGAGCAACACTGTAACTACACGTAACTACAATGATGGTTACCATGGAGTTACACTGAAAACAAAAAGATGTTGCCATAATAAGCGCGCGGTCATTTGTCCTCAGATATGGCTGGAATTTTTGCAATGAAGTCATTGAGATGGAAATGCCGTTTTATGACATCAGCAGACATTCTGGCCAGCAGATAAGCCATTCTGCTGTCTGAGAAACACAAATGAGATCCAGTGCCCCGCTAAGTGCCTATGCCGACATACCCCAGGGACAAACAGGTGAGATGAAATGCAAGTGTGTGCCTCTGATGGGCAGGCTGGTCGTCAAGACAAATTATTGAAAGTAGCAACTTGAGGGCTAGTTGAGAATTGAAACCAAGAAGCTGTAGGACCCAAAATCTAAAATGTGCCCTTGGGAATATCTAAAATAACATTGATCTGGGCAACAAACCCAAAATAACAATAACACATTCTCCATCTGTAAGATGGTGCCTGGAGAGCCCCAAACAAAACAAATACACGGAGTGCTACAAAACTTTGGTACTTGGAAGAACTAGCAATCCACTACTCAAACACACTGGGGACCCAGAGCATAGCAGAAGAATCTACGATGATTTTGAGATAGTGTGAAGCAATTGATTCAGACAGGACTCAACTGAGAATTTTGTTTGGGGTTATAATAAGCTTCTAAATACATTGTATCGTTTGATCCTCAAAACAGCACTATAAATTAGATATTACCTCCATTTTACAAGTGAGAATACTAAAACTCACAGAGGTCCAATAACATGCAATGGCCCAGTGGTGAGTGACAGATTCCAGACTCATCCTTGTATCTATCAAGCCACTAGCAAGTGTAAGTGAAATTAGGATGAATTATGAAATGGGAACTCTTTGCTATCCCTCTGGCCACTACCAAATTGGACTCTCAACAAATAACAAGACATTAGCAAATAGGTCATGTCTAACTCTTTAAAATCATTTATATTTACTTTATGTGCACTGATGTTTTATCTGAATGTATGTCTGTGTGAGGGTGTCAGATAACTAGAGTCACAGACAGTTGTGAGCTGCCATGTGGTCGCTGACAACTGAACCCTGGTCCTCTGTAAGAGCAGCTGGTGCTCCTAACCACTGAGCCATCTCTCCAGCTAATGTCTAACTCTTACATGTGATTTTAAGAAATACTTCTATAAATTAACAAACAGGACCTTGCTATAATGTCCAACAATGATGACAAACTACATGGTCTTTTCATTTAAATACCCAGGTGGTTTTTAGAACTATTTAATCATTATCAAATTTACTCATCATAACTTTATAACCTAAACAAATTATTTGAAAATAATGATCAAAGAAAAGAGAGAATAAATTTTAAATTGAGGGAAAACATCTCCAAATGTGAAAAAAGAAAGAAAATCACCAAAATGTAATTCACAAGAAATTTCTTTTACTGTTAAATGTGGGTGAAAAACTCAATTAATCTGGGCTGGGAAGATGGCTCAATGGTTAAGAGTACAGCTACTCTTCTGGAGGACCAGGGTTCAAATCCCAGCACCCACATGGTAGCTCACAACAGTTTGTGACTCTAGTTCCAGAAGACCAGACCCCCTCACACAAAGATACATACACACAAGCAAAACACCAGTGCACATAAAATAAAAATTATTTTAAAAAAGGAAAATTCAATAAATCTAATAACATGGTCTCTCAATTAGTAGCAATCATATCAACAATTTCTCTGTTCTGGACTAAACCATGGGCTAGCCATTTGCTTGATGTTTCAATGTATCCGTGTATTTCTTTCTAAGGGGTTCTACTTGCCATTCTGAGAAGAGAAAACTGAGGCTAAAGGAGATACATAACTTAGCTAAAAGCATGTATCTGGTAACTGTCAAAGGTGTAATTCAAAGCCCATAATGTTAACTACCCATTGAGATTCTGTACCTCCTCAGCCTTCTAAGGGGACATTTTAGGATATCTATGAAAAGCCTATGATAATTTATAGTGTGTTGACAATTGGGGCTGTGGACTGAATATAATCCTAATATAGGTGAACATTTCAAAGGTACTCGAGACTGGCTTTGGATAAGAAATGTGTATGATATGAGGTTTCAAAGGATCTACTGTGATCATTGGTACTCACTCCTCAGCTCAGCTGAGGCTCAGAGACAGGTAAGTCTCTTGTCCACATTTTACTTCTAGTGTGTGGCACAACTTGACCTAAACTTTGGATTTCCAAATTCACTCCTCGGTGTCCTTTCTAATCTAGCTGCACATAGCCTCTCTAGGATGGAAGAAAGCGGGAGCATTGAAATCTGAAGTCCTCCATGTATGGATGCTTTTCAAACCTAGGCTCATTTTTTTGCCTTTGTACAGACAAGGCAAATGATGAGGAAAGGTTTAACTAAATAAGTCCCTAACTCTAAGTGCAATGAAATATCCAGAGTGCACTTTGTGGGAACCCTGCAAATGCAGGCACTGTCTTACCGAATACTAACTTCTCAGCCATGTATCATATGTGATGTTTAAGGTGGGACAATACAGAGACAAAGCAGAGGGAACAGTGACAAGCCAGGGACTGAGAAGAACCTTGAGGTTGAATGAATGATCCCCGAAAAGCCTCCTACACCAAATACAGTCACTTAGCACAACCTGTTCCCACACTCGTCTGCCACCACTTTTCCCAAGCCTATCTCTTCCCTAGTCGGCAGGCATGTGTCTGATCAACTGCTGTTCATTCAGATCCGTATAAGACACTTGGCAAACAGTAGACACTCAACAAATGTCTATTAATTGAGAAGAGTACCCAATCCATCAGTTGCCAAGGCCAGGCATGTCAATTAACACAGCCAAAGTTTTGAGTTATTGCAAGTACTGGGGGTAGCATGGGCGTATCTTACCTCTTTGTTCTCATAGCTTTCCACAGCAAAGTCATTTTTAACCACAACATATCTGTCCTTCCATTTCCTGATGTCTTCAGCAAACTGTGAGAGCTCAGCTTCATACAAAACAGTTCCTGGTTCCAACGGAGGCTTAAAGAAGATGACTATGATTAGTTGTCACAAGAGATAATATACCTTGCTAACAATACATTATTCATGATATTCAGGGAATAATTTAGAAAATCATGGTATGCAGCGATACTGGGGAAATTGTTGCTTTCTTTTAGATACCATAAAATTCCCTTCTTATTCCTTTAAAGAAAAGGCAGACACTTGTCACATGGTATTTTTGTGATTCTCATTTCCCCCATACATGGATTAGGAATGAGAGCATGTGGTAGAAGGACTATCCCTTTGCATGCATGTGGCACTTAATAAATGCTTGATAAAATGTAGACAAGAATGAGTGAGGCAGTGCAATGAGTTCACGTACAGCTGTCTACTGCAACTCACTGACATGCCTCAAGGTTAGTTCTAGAATCAGTCAGCTGTTTTCCTATTGTCCTGGTTTCACTTCTGTCATGATTTAAAAAATACCTTGACTTTCTAAAGCAAATTTAAGAATAAAGATGTTGTTTAGCTTACAATTCCAGGCTACAGTCCATCATTTCAGGGAATTTACGGTGGCAACTGAAGCAGCTAGTCATATCAAATCCAGTGAAGAGCAAAGGGAACAAGCATTTGCATGCTTGCTTGCTCTCTTGCATAGCTCAATGGTGCTGGGAGACTGATTCTTCCCATGTCAATCGACAAGTAAGACAATCTCCAAGAGGCATAATGTGATGGTTTGAATGAGAATGACCCCCACAGGAACTGCTTGGGAAGGATGAGGAGGAGTGGCCTTGATGGAGGACGTGTGTGGCTTTAAAGTATGTTGGAGGGGGACAAGCTTTGAGCTTTCAAAAAGCTTACACCATTCCAAGTCTCTATCTTTCTCTGCCTGTGGCTGTATCTCAAGATGTGAGCTCTCAGCTACTGCTCTAGTGCCATGCCTACCTGACTGCTGCCATGTTGCCTGCCACAATGGTCATGGGCACTAGCCCTCTGGAACTATGAGCCCTAAACAAACTCTCTTCTATAAGTTGCCTTGGTCATGGTGTATTATTGCAACAAGAGGAAAGTACCTAAGACACAAGTCCACAGGCCAACTTGATGCAAATAATTCCTCATTAGCGGTCTCTTCCCAGTGATTCTAAGCTTTATCAAATTGACAGTTCTGCCACATATGGTGGCCCACGCCTTTAATCCCAGCACTTGGAAGGCAGAGGCAGGTGGATCTCTGAGTGTTCCAGGCCAGACAGGGCTACATAGAGAGACGCTGCCCCAAACAAATAATAACTGACAGTTCAAAGCAACTATCTTTTCCAAAAGCAGTAGGGACCTAGGCTATGAACACTTTACCCATCTCCCTGCTTTTTAAGGACTGCATCTTGGTTGAAAAACAAGGCAAGCCAGCAACAATCAGTTCAACTTCTTGCATTCATGAGCATCTCTCGTCAGCCTTGGCGTATGCGCCATAGAGAATTTTCTGTTAGGTTCCTCATTAGATCTTTACTGAGTTTTCTGTATAAGGAAAACCCTCATCCTGTTTTGCTACCTAATTCCCATATTATTGCAACACACAGGAGTGTGCCTCTTGTCTTACATGCCACTGGCATCACACTGATTCTCCTTGTTAAACAAACATACTGTCTTCAAAATGTATCACTTTAAATATATATATATATACATACATACATACATACATATATATATATATATGATTCATATGGAAGAGACGGGCCTATTTCTTTTAAGATTCATCTAAGGAATGAAATAAATTCCATTCCGAATTCCAGGGCTTGAAGACTGTCCTGACAGATGAAGAGGCAACCTCCTATCTCGCCTTATTAACAGATAAAAAGGACTTCACTCTTTAAAAGAGGCTGAAAGCAACTTTATAGTCCTTACCTGCAGTTTTCCTCAGACCTGGGCCACTCAATCAAAACTGTAGTCTCTTGCTAGACCTACCGTGTCTGAGTCTCTAGGTTCAGGATTTGCACTGGTTTTGCTTAAGGCAGGAGTCTATTGTCCAGACTGGTGCCCAGGTCCTGGGATCAAGCTATCTTCTCTCCATTGTCTCCCCAGGGCTGAGCTACAGTCACAACCACCACACCTGTTTGGAACTTGTATCCTTTTCTTTTCTTTCTTTAAATTTCTTTATACATTTTATGAGTACAAGTGGCTCCCCTGTGTGTGTGCCTATGCACCATGTGTGTGCTTGGCACCCACAAAGGACAGAAGAGGGCATCACACCCTTGGGAACTTGGGATCTGGAGTTTGGGATTTTGTGAATCACCCTGTGGCGCTTGGAACCAAACCCAAGACCTCTGAAAGAGCAACACGTGCTCTTAATTGCTAAGCATCTCTCTAGCCCCCGAACTTGCATCCTTGACATGCTCCCTAAATTCTGAGGCTATTTTGTGGGATCCCCACACTGTTAAATTCTCAGGTTAACTCTGCCTCTCAGCTGTCGCTGGACCACTCATTGCTCCTTCCTTTCTTGACTCATTTCTCCTATTTCTCAGGGTGTTTCCTCTGAGTGCTTTTGTCTGAACTCTCTCTTCTTCGGGATCTACAAATGTTGCTGAGGCTGGTGTTTCTGTCTCCATCCTTCCTCCTGCTTTTGGTTATAAACTAACAATCCCAGCCTACAACTGTCTCCTGAGCTCCAGGTCAAAACAACCAACCACCTGGCAAACACATCCACAGATGCATATAAAACCATCACCACCACCACCATCTCCATCTCAGGAGCTAGAGAGCTGGCTCAGTGGTTAAGAGTGCTAACTGCTCTTGGAAAGGATCCAAATTCAGTTCCCAGCATCCACACCAGATGACTCACAACCACCTGTAACTCCAGCTCTACCTAAGTGGACTCCCTAGGCACCTACACACACACACACACACACACACACACACACACACACACACACACACACACACAAATTCTCTATGTGGTCGTTTGAATAAAAATGGCCCCCATAGGGAGTGTCGCCATTAGGTGTTCTTGTTGGAAGAAGTGTGTCTCTCTTTTCCTGCTGCCTGTGGATCAAGACGTGAGAACTCTCAGCTCCTTCTCCAGCACCATGTCTGCCTGCATACACCCATGCTTCCCACCACGATGATAATAAACTAAACTCAGAATGGTAAGCCAGCCCCAATTAAATGTTTCCCTTTATAAGAGTTGCTGTGGCCATGGTGTCTCTTCACATCAATAGAAACCCTAACTTAGACACTCTATATTTGGTGCCCTGTCACAGGACTTCCCATCACATTTAAAATCAAGCCCTTATAGTGGACCTACAGGCTCTGGTTCCTGTCTCCATGCAGTCACTGCCCACCACTCCCCCTCACTCGCAGAGCTCCCAGCAGGCCGGTAGTCTCAGTAGAGGGTCTTTCCACTTCCTGCTCCATCTTCTTGGGATACTCCTTCCACGGCTATTTGCCATCAGATACCACATCATCTCTACAGAGGACTTCCTTCCCAACCAACATCCCCCAAGGAAGACTCTTGCTTCATTTTCTCTGTGGCTTTTATCATTACCTCACCATCACCTGCTGTCAATTCTCCCATTGTTTATTGTCCGTCTCCTACATTTTAACATAAACTCCAGGAAAGTAGGGAGCTTGTTTTGAAACAAACATACCAGATCAAAGATGCTTCAGAGGAAATCATGTTTGATCGTTGACCAAAACAAACCTAATCATAATTTTTTTTAGACTGAACTTCACAACAGCAAGCTAAATTTCCTGGTATCAAAACATCAATGGGAAAAAAATTGTATATAATGAGATTTGAACCCATCTAGCTTTTTTTCATATAGATCACACAATAAACAAGAAATCATACATATTCTCACATTAAGGCAGTGTTTTTTTAGCATAAAATGATTTTAGTGTAGTTTCAAAAACTATAATTCAGATCACTGAAATATTAGCAGCATCCTACCTTCGTCTTCAGGAGCTGGGACGTTGAATCTCTTTGCTGCTCCACCTCACTGCGTACGTGATTACAGAAAGCCACAGAATACTGGCGGCTGTAGTAGGGACTGAAGTTTTTGATAGAAGCCTCGGTTTTTCCTGGAAAAATACAAAAATCAGAATTTTGAAATATAGCATGCCTTACAGAATAGATATCAAACTACTTTGAATACCCCCCCCAATCTCTCAAACACCACCATTGACCAGGTTTGTTACCGGCCTGTATTACTTGGGAATTCTGGGGATGCTGCTACCTGCTTCACCTGCTCCCAACCCTCTCTTACTTTCTAGTGTCACTCTGAAGTGCTCAGAGTCCCCAGGGACCATGCAGTAGTAGAAACGGTCTTATTCGGTGTACATTTTACTCACTGCTGTGACTGTAGGAATAGTTTACCTTGCCTCCTATCCACTCTAGCATGGTATTTATCCTCCTACACGACAGCAATCCCACAGCCCACCCTTCCACATCTCTCGTTTTTTGGTTCAGCACCTAAAAGCTGAGCCTCGAGTCTTTTGCCTCCACAGTCCAAGAGAAAAACACAGTACAGAGGTGGAAAGATGGCTCAGTTGGAAAAGTCCTGCCTATGCAAGCGCGAAGACCTGAGTCTAGATCCCAACATCATGTAAAAAACAAAAAAAAACAAAAAACAAAAAACCTGGGGCTGGGAGATGGAGACAGAGAGACAGGGACTCGCTGGCTAGAAGATGAGCTACATTTGCCAGATTCAGGTCCAATGAGAAACCCTGTCTCAAAACAAACAAACAAACAACAACAAAAAAAAAAAACGTGGAGAGCAACTGAGGAAGTCACTTGACATCCACCTCTGACCTCCATACACACACACACACACACACAGGGAGGGAGGGAGGGAGGGAGGGAGGGAGGGAGGGAGGGAGGGAGGGAGGGAGGGAGGGAGGGAGGGACGGACGGACGGACGGACGGACGGACGGACGGACGGACGGAGGGACGGAGGGACGGAGGGACGGAGGGACGGAGGGACGGAGGGACGGAGGGACGGAGGGACGGAGGGACGGAGGGACGGAGGGACGGAGACATGCTCCTGAGTCCACATTGTTCTTTGAGTTAGGGGACATTAAAGCATAATCCTGAAGGTTATCACCACCCTGACCAGCAATGATATTTTGGTCTCTTGATACCACGGGTGAATTCTGCTGTCAATCATGTAGGACCTGCAGTTGGAGGAAGAGTTGTCTTTCCATCCATTGGTTGGCATGGGGGAGCACAGGAGGAGGAATAGAGAAAGGGTATTCTGAGTCAGATTAAAAAGCTTCTTGGCATTTCGGATCCTTGTTCCCACGTACCAATTTCAGCTTTCACCATCTATTCAGACAAGCAGTTACAACATGGGATAGGTAGGATAGGAGTCTGAGGGAAAATAAAGCAGAAATATTCCCCAAAATATTTTAAAATGCTTCATGAGAGGCTTGGCTTCACTTTTGTTTGTCAAATCTGATATTTCAGTTGACAGAGAAATATTAAAATATAACTTGCTGGCAAGATTTAACAGAGCTATTATGCATGTAAAATTTCAGAAATAAATGAGGAATCTGAGCCAGGTATACGGAGATGCTCAGTAGGAGAACCTTGAATCCCAAAGCCTCCTGTTTGGTGCCTATGAAATCACAGAAACACCCATGTGTGCAAACACCCTCTATAGACAGACACGCCTACTTTTGCTTGGGCATTTTTCATTCTTATAATGTGTATGAGAAAAGGCAGTTCTTTTGTATTCCCTTAATAAAATGACATTTAGGGGTTATATTTATGGGCTTTAGTAATTATTAGTTGTAAGGTCCTTTTAGACCCACTAATAATAGATTCTGTGGAAATGCAAATAAACGCCCCTGTAATTTCAATCTGGCATGCTTTTGCTTGCTCCCTGAGTTTATAGTATTACAATTAATCGGTATTTGCATAATACTTTAATACACTCAGGCTTTATGCACATCTAATTGGTTATTATTTTATTCGCTTGTATTACAACGCATAAGTAGTAGTCCCATATCCTTGTCTATAATTTTCTTACATAGGAGTGGGGCATCTTTGAGAATTCCCACAATGACAGTGAGTCTCACTTTATAGAAACATGTAAGTGATGAGTAAAATTTGCCCTTTTATTCCAGGAAAGCACTGTTTCGTCTGTCTGAAGAGAGCCAGGCTAATTATTGATGCTAGTGTTTGCTCTCTTACAAGCACTAGAATGAAATGACAGGAGGTGGCTGTCCTTTCATGATTTCTGTGAAGCTTATTAAAGCCAATATTCTACTACCTCACCGAGCCTCCTGCAGGTATCCCCTGATCCTACCAAGATGTCTTAATGCCCCTCCCCCCAGCATGATAAAAATGTTTCTGGGATTTGAGTATCTGCACATGCATTATCAGCACACCACCGCCAAGTCACACAAAGAAAAGATTACAGATTTCTTGCATTCTCTTAATGACTGGCTCAAATGTAAGTAAGAGGGCTAATGGCAACACAAACCCAAGAAGAAAAGAAACCAAAGCTGGTCTCCAAAGCATCTAGACATCAGATTGTCTGGACCTACAAAGGAGCAACCAATGTAAAAACTTTGAGGACAGAAACAAAGTCTGGGGTTGCGACAAAGTACCAGTGTGGTAGGGAGACGGACTCTGGGGTTAGACAGAGATGGGCTCAAGTATTTCTGCCACTTGCTGGTTGTGTGACCTCATAGGAGTTACCTTTTCTTTCTTCTCACATGAAAAATGGTGGTGGCTTCACAGAGTTATTGAAACAATCACACAAAATAACTCAGTAAAGCACTCGGTGCCATTGCTGGCACACAGTTAACTGAAAGTGAGTAAAATGCGGGGGATGATGGTCGTGATGAAGGACCAAGCCAAGTACCAGGAGAAATTCTGTCTACTGTACTTTTCAGTGGACACGTCTTGGCTTGCAGGATTGAGAGCAGCTGCCCCACCCACTGCTAGCCAGAGACAGCTACCCACTCTTCCATAGATGCCCTCTTTGTATCCCTGAATTAAAAATCGACTGCACAATACCAGGCATAGTGGTACATGCCTGAAATTGCAGCACTTAGCCATCTAATGCCAATATGGGTCATAAAGTAAGGCCCCATCTCAAAAGAAAAACTAAACTGAAAACAAAACAAAAAAACACCCAACTCCATGAAATATTAGCATGAGTCAAGTCTAAGCAAAAGCATAGTTAGTATCTGTTTTACACTGAGCTCCAATCCTCCCACCTGCAAAATAACGAGGAACCCCCATCACAGGATTTTATGGGGAGGAAATGAAATATTACACATGTTTTTAAAGAAAGGTATCTAGGGGCTGGAGAGACAGCTCAATGGTTAAGAGCACTAGCTGCTCTACCAGAGGACCCTGGATCAATTCCCAGCACCCACATGGCTGCTCACAACTGTCTATAACTCCAGTTCCAGGAGATCTGACACCTTCACATCAATGCACATAAAGTAAACTTAAATAAATAATTTTAAAGGGTATCTAAAACAGCACCTGACTATTTGTTAACTGATACATTTAAGTATTATTTAGCATTTCTTTGTGAAAACATTCAAATAAGTGAATGAGTCCATAAGCGCTCCCTAAAATAAACTCTACAGAAATCAGCTCTCTTTCCAGCTTTCAAGTTTCCAGAATACTGGATTTCCCTTATCTCCCTGCCCCCCAGTTCAGTGTGACGTCTTTCTTTCTGAAAGTGTCCTGTTACACAGCTCTAGCTTTGCTTTGGCTTTTTACAGAAAAGGCATCTTTGGGCCCTTCCAACACCATTTTCAAACACACAGACTCAAAATCTCAGTGCCCATTCAGTTCCCTTCTCTCTGACGCCTAGGTTCAGTCAGATCCTGTCTCTATTCTATATAAATTTGTGTGAGTATATGCCTAGTGTGTGCAGGCACTCCCAGAGACCAGTATGCCAGATCCCCTGAAGCTGCAGTTCAGTTACCAGCCTCACGGTATGGGTGTTGGGAACTGAACTCAGTTCCTCTGAAGGGCAGCGGAGAACTCTTAACTGCTGAGCCATCTCTATCCTCTTGACACTGTCTCTTGAATCCATCCCCCTTTCTCCACCTCAACCCTCATTGTCTATCAAGCTTTATTAACTCTCACTATCATAAGACTCTCCTAATTTGCTCTGTGCAAGCACGGCAAGGTTAAATGCTTAGCTCTCTGCTCTAAAACATGAGTAAAATGTGCAGAGCAGAGGAAGGGAATGCTGAGACCAAGACCCAGATCCGTAAAGATTGTAGAAACACTTCATTTATGAAGCAGCAGTGAATTCTAAGAAGGGCTAGGGTCGAGAATAATGGGACAGAAGAGGCAATGACAGTATGGCCTCTGCGACCCATTAGAGATAAAGCTACCACGCTAAACTGATGGTCTGCCCTGAAGACCAGTCTCCTGGCATTGAGATTGTCGGGACATTCTTTTTAAGGCTGTAAAGGGACAGAGATCTCATTAGTTACAAAGGTCATGGACCTCTGGGTCCTGGCCTGCCAAATTCCAGTGACGTGGAGCTGCCCTACCATGTCATTTCTTGTGTGATATCCCTCAATAGTTCCCACTGCCTGTAACTTCTCAGCCTGCCACTGAAGAACCCAAACCCACATGTCTTCTGTCGTATCACTCCACTCAATCCAAACTTTGCCCAGTGCATATTATCTATTCCTCTCTCCCCATAAGAGTTCACGCTCTTCAAGCCCAGAAGCCAATGCCAACCCCAAAAGGATCCTTTTCAGACATGGCCAGCTGGAACCAATCTCACTGCCTTAGCATTCTGCCACTCTTGCTACAACTGTGTAAATATGGCTTATCTCTCCTCCAAGGGTATACTGTATTTGTACACTCAACAAATATTTGGTGAATGGATGGGAGAACAGCTGAGCAAATATTCAAGACTAAAGAAAATCAGCATGCACAGTAATAATGAAACCCATGATATCACCTCAGGATGGAAGGTTTGGGGCTTAACTACTTATTATTAAAGGTATACACTCATGAAGTCCAATGCATATTTGTTTATAGGAGTCAGAATCTTACAGGTTAATTCCTTCTAAGCTTTTAGATAAGTTTTGCCCGTGAAAAAAGATTTGAAATGATTAACAATCACTTCTTGGTCTGTTTGATTTGATCAGTTCAAAAAGATGGAAAACATGTAGCAGTCTGGCTGAAATTTATATATAAAGCCTGAAGAACCTGAATTTGTGTGTTTTTCATTCAGTCTCTGGGTTACAAGCCCTTTGTGGCAAAATGACCCTTTCACAGGATTTGTCTGAGGTCATCCGAAAACACAGATGTTTATATTACGATTCATAACAGTAGCAAAACTATAGTTACGCAGTAGCAATGAAAATAATTTTATTGTTGGAGAGGTCACCACAACATTAGGAACTCCATTAAAGGGCAGCAGCATTAGGGAGGCTGACAATCACTGCTCTAGAAAGTTCTTTAAAAGATAGTGCCCACAGCCATAATGTTCACTCAAATCCATTTACCAGTTACTTAGTCTCTGCTCTATCATACTGCTTACAGTAGGCTAGTCTTCATCCTCAGTATTCCAGCTGTTACTTCAGGAACTATTAATAATCTAAAATCTTCTTAAGGGGAGAAGTTCCTCTGTTTCAATTCCTTTTAGGAAACTAATTCATAATAAAAAGATACAAGAAATTAAAATACTATTGTGTCACGAAAGATAAAATAATTCCAACACCAACTTTGTTGTATTCTTTCCTAATCTTTTAAAATTATATTACAGTTTTTAATCCAGTGTTACTTAGTTACCATTTGATCTATGGCTTTTCCTGTAGCAAGAAAAAAAATCATTGTTTTTAAAATGCTAGTTTTCTATTATGAAAGATAAAAGTATAGTTATCAAAAAATTAACAAGATGGATATTTCACTGGGAATTGGGTGAGCTACACATGAAGAGAAAATTAAGTGGGCTTTTGGTACAGTTTCTTTTTTTTTTTTTTTTTTTTTTGGTTTTTCGAGGAGGGTTTCTCTGTATTGTTTTGGAGGCTGTCTTGGTACAGTTTCTTAAAAACCTGCTGTGGCTTCAGGTAAAGGCAAGAAAAATGCCTCCAAAATTTTCAATAATTTTAAGATATGATATATGCCAATGTGTATTTCTCCTGGGTTTTTAAAATTGTAGAGATTTATAAGTCCTCATGAATTATAGCATCAGCTATGATCTTGGGTTGCTAAGCACCATAACTTTACACCTTAGGGTGGAAAATTGGAAATCCCAATTCACAATACAGAGGTGCAAAAATCTAATTACATACAATGATGCCCAAGGACTCTCTTTCTTCAAGTAAATGCCTTAGAGAATGAGGATAAATTGGATTCTCCATAATTGAAGTAAAGACAGGGAGGGAGAGGAGGAGGGTGGAAAAGGGAGAGAGTGGGGGGAGAGAATGAGAACACATTTATTACTGGTGCTGGGTGACAGGCTTTTAGCAGACTCCACTAGGAAATGGCAGAATGATTCATGGGCAGCCTTGACTCTGCAAATTCCACGGGCTTCTTGCAAAAACTCCAGCATGAGGTAAAGGTGAGATGTGTATAAACCAAGTTAAGCTCTCTGTGATTTACTCTGAATGTTAATCCACAGAGACACACAAATATGTATGCTTCCAGGAGCTTACATTAAGCATATTAAAGTCACCAGAAATCACTCTGGGTTCAGTACGCACCTGGATTAAAAGCAGGAATATTAGGAATAAGCAACACAACCCAGTGTCCTGGGTTTCCAAACTCATACTCAGATGTCCAAAATGGTGAGGACATTTGGCAGTGAACTTGCCCTCAGACCACTAGAGACCCTGATGTTTCATAAACCCATAGAGCAAGGCCCCGCATCTTGTAATGTGGCAGCAGAACTCCGTCCTTAAAGGCCTGTAGATAATGTCTAAGGGAACAAGAGCCAGCTCCAGTCAGCAGATAGAGACAGAAGTAAATGAAGGTTCCATAGGCACTACATATTTGAAAATAAATAGTTCATGGTAGAGTGGGTACTCTACCATCTAATGAGTTTCAATCACTTCCTCATTCTATAGAAAAATAAAAGCCTCACTTTGGGCCAGGTGTATAAAACTAACCCTAAAGTCTGGTCTGGGCTCTGGCTTTGTTGTTGTTTAGCTTTTAGTATTGCTAGAAACGCACACATACTGGGCACACGCGCGCGCGTGCGCACACACCCACAGCCCTGTACACACATTTACACACACACACACACACACACACACACACACACACACACACACACACATCTTCCTTTACCAATAGGTAGAAGTGACAAAGTGGCCCCTGTTCCCCTCCCCCCTTCTCATTTGGATCAAGTGCTTGGAGATTTTCAAGATCACTTTGCCATTTCTCACAGCATGCTTCCAGCGTCTCATGACACATCTGATGAAAGAGAATAAATCTTATTTATTTGGCCACTTTTTTAAGTGGCCTCATGACCTCCAAGGAGTGAAAAGGAATTTAAACTGCCCTGACAGCTGACTTTCCAGACACTGCAAGAATGATGGTTTTGTCCATTAGACAACTTCCTCTGGACTAAGGACAGCATTGAAAATCGGTAACAGAGAGAATGAGATTCTCTTGACTGTTGGGGACATCTAATCATAATTATTAAGTCTTTCTGCATATCCTTTTTCATAGGCTTTCAAAGTGTTCCAAAATCATTACAAAATTCTTTGCAAGTGAATGTAATATACAGATTAAAAAAGAGAAAGAAAAATACAAAAAACAAAAACCTCAGACCTGACTCAAAACAAACCAGAAACCAAGCCTCAAGATATTCCTAACTTCCCCATCTAACATAGTAAGTTCTCTGCTACCCCTTGTAGGTTTCTCACTCTCTTTTTCTTTGCTTTTCTTCTTAACTATGTCCTTTGTCTTATGCCCCTTTCCTCATTTCCACATAGAAATCTATCAGTTTGATATACTTTGTATTTTCTGTCTCCTCTCTCTCGGTAGATCCATTTTGGGCTGGTGAGATTGCTGATTAGGAAATGCCCCTTTCCTAGAAAGACTGGGGATCTGACCCAGAACCCACGTCAAGGTGGAAGGAGGGACCTGAATCCACAAAGTTGTCCTCTGACCTCCACATGCACCATGCCATATGCAGAACACCTGACATACAAAAATATATTTATCAGTTATTTATTTTAAGAATCCATGTCATTAATGAGGAAGAAAAATATCTATAGGTAAGTGCTTGGGGCCCAGGTAAGCTTATATTTGCTCATCTACGACAAGGGTTGTAATAAGAAGTAGCAAGCACAGGTAAAGATTAATTTTGGTAAACAAGGAAAATGCCTCCAAAAAGAAGCCGGGCGTTAGTGGCTCCCAGCACTCGGGAGGCAGAGGCAGACGGATCTCTGTGAGTTCAAAGCCAGCCTGGTCTACAGAGCAAGTTTCAGGACAACCTCCAAAGCAATACAGAGAAACCCTGTCTCGAAAAACCAAAAAAGAAAAATAAAAAGAAAAGAAAAACCAAAAGAAGAGGGAGGAGGAGATAGCACTAACAGACCCCATGACAATCTTTGTAGGACATTCAACCCTTCTGTGGGCCAGCCAACATTCTGAAACTATCTACAAGGTTGACAGGGAACTCCGTAATGAGAAACATTTCATGTACCTTAATTTGTAAGATCTGAGAACCACCAAAATGATTCAGACCTGCTGGCTACTTGAATTCAGCAGGTGCCACATCTCTGTATACAGCTTTCTTGATAGCAATCCAAACAGCACCCAAGATGGAATCTGAGTAATGACTGTTTAGGATATAGTTCAGCATACAAGTCAGACGTCACGGTTTGGAAACTTATTAGATGCCACACGGTCACCTGGCTCAGCTAATCAGTGTACTTCAAGTTGTGACACACAACTGAAAACCACTCCTGATACCCTAAAACTAGACAGAATGTGCTTAGAATCATACTCCTAAATGAAAACTATTTAGATAGCACAAGACCATCCCAAATCATTCCTTTTCTAAGGGAATTGTAAACTAAGTTCACAGGGTGTTTAAGAGCTGTGCTAGGACCTCATGACATCAACCCAACTTGGAGCCCAGCCCTCACAGGTGAAATTCACAGGCCTCCAGAACTCCATGAATAATGATGGTAGTCTTAAGTGCTCACCTCTTTTTAAATAAAGAACTTGCCCATTCTGAGGTCACAAAACTAGTTGGTAATAGTGCATTTGTGAAATTTGTAAAACTCAGTGCCAAGGTGTTAAGAGCATTTTCCTTTGTTAATTCCTACATCGATTTTTATGGAGGAACACAAACACTTCTCTTTTATTATGAAAGAAGGTAAACAGTCCTTGGTAATAAAAAGAATGTGGCCAAGGAGCCTTGTGAAAAGACATGAAGGCTAATTTTGTATTAGCCCGACCCAGACGCTACTATCCTGAAAGTGTCTATAAGGGTTTTTTGCATGAGCTCTTCTCTCAAGTGGTAAGGCACATTTCTTCTGCCTATGCTCTGAGCTTGGACATTAGTTGTGGTTTGAATGAAAATGGCCCCCATAGGCTCATAGGGAGTGACATTATTAGGAGGTGTGGCCTTGTCGGAATAGGTGGGGCCTTGTTGGAGGAAGTGTGTCAGTAGGGATGGGATTTGAGGTCTCAGATGCTCAAGCCTGGCCCAGTGGCTCCCTCTCTCTTCCTGCTGCCTGCCAATTCAGATGTAGAAATCTCAGTTGCTTATCTAGTACCATGTTTGCCTGTGTGCCAACATGCTTTCCAGCATGGAGATAATGAATTAAACCTCTGAACCTGTAAGCCAGTCCAATTAAATGTTTTCCTTTATAAAAGTTGTCATGGTCATGGAATCTCTTCACAGCAAAGGAACCCTAAGACATTAGTCCTCTCCAGCCTTTGGGCTCTTCCAGGATTTATAGCCTTTCAGCATTTGGACTAAAAGAACCCTATTAGCTTTTTTGGGTCTCCAGCTTGCCAACAGACTTTGAAATTTGTGAGCCTCCACAATGGCATGGGCCAGTTCTTTATACTACATATATATTCAATCAGATACAACTGGTTGAAATACATTATTGAATCCTAACACAACCATCCATTTATTTTACTTAATAGACACCACACTTTAGATCAATAAGTTAAAAGCAATGCAAACATCTAGTGCCTCCGTGTATTAAGTTCTAAACATAGGTTTAAAAAAAACACTCTGAAAATCAGGGACTCCATACTTAAATCATTCCAACAGGCCATCTATGAAAGGGAATTAAAGCATTGGCTCAGCTGTATTCCAGTTGGCAGAAGTTGACATAAAAAAAGGGCAGAAACCCAGCAAAGTTCAGGGTACCAGGGAAACCAACTAGCCTTATCTGAGCACACTTTAATCCTATTCAGGTGTTCCAATTAAGTGGCATCAGCATCTCAATTAAAGTTGCAGTCTTTGCTGGCTGGAACCAGAAGGCCCCCTGGGAAAGGCACTAATTAAGTCAGTTTTCTTATCTAGTGATTACAAATTTGTTTTGCACAAATTGAGGTTAAGAGGTATTAACATGGACCGACTCTGTCATCTGAATATTTGAAAAGGGCTTTAACAAAATTTCTCTTGTCTCTACTCTATATGTTGAACAGGCCATTAGCACAGTTATTGGTGTATTTGTGAGTTTTCTTTATATTTCCAACATATAGAATAATATGTTAGGTATTACCTATGTAAAGTCTCCCTGGATAAATAAGATGCTAATACTACACCAGAGGGAACTTATTTTTTAGACAAAATGTTGTAACTCCATCTATAGGTTTTATCATGCTCTATAACTTCACCTGGCACCATTATGCTGAAATAAGTGTTTATTCCGATAAATTATTTTAAACGCCATCAACTTATGTGGTACCTATATAATTAATAGCATTGTTATGCATACTCTCAAACTTGACTCCATCTGTTATTTTGCTCCCTCATTTCTGACCCATATTACATTTTGTATATGTGCATACATGTATATAATATTAAAATTACAGTTATCATAGACATGATTCTACCACTGTAAAAACTAAGATAGTATTGTACTACTATACTAGTACCAGGACAGACACCAGACCACTGGAATAGAACAAAAAAATTTCAAAACAACCAATTCAAAAATGAAAATCTGACATGCTTCAGAACACACTATAGACACACATGCATACACCATGATTTAGCTTATTCATTTTAATTGCAATAGTTAACAGTAAGGTTTGGTTCCCTTCCTCTTTCACACTTAACAACCAATGCTGATATGAACATTAGTGCATGAACCTCCCAGTGTGTACATGTGAGTTCCTCTAAATGTTCATCTAGAATACTGGGGCAAAGTGTGAGGATCTCACTGATTCTCCATATTGTCAAGCTTCCCACAAGGCAGCAGCAATTTATATCCCAATCCTCAGAAATATTAGCATTGTCTATTTTAACATGTAAAAGTTATAATTGGTAGGTCGAACAGTTTCTCGGGTGTTCCTTGGCCATTCAGTTTTCTCTTCCCATGAGTGCACAACTTTCTACTGCTGTACAAGCACTGTTTATAAATTTCCAGAAAGAATCCTTCTCAGGGGTGTTCGTGGCGCATACCTTTAATCCCAGCACTCGGGAGGCAGAGGCAGGCGGATCTCTGTGAGTTTGACACCAGCCTGCTCTACAGAGACAACCTCCAAAACAATACAGAGAAACCCTGTCTCGAAAAACAAAAAACAAACAAACAAACAAAAAAGAATCCTTCTCAGACATAAACATTGAATGTATCATTTCTCAATCTGTGCTTGTTTTTTTTCACTTCAGTTATGGTGTTCTGTTGAGCAAAAGTTGTAGAGGTTAATGAAGTAACAGCTAAGCTGTGTCTACATTAGGAAATCCCTCCTTCCTCTTTTGCTCACAGGGCTAGTCTCCTACATTTTCAATCAAAAGTGCCTTTACATGAAGGTCTTTCACAATGTGGACTTTGTTTTACATATCGTTTGGGGCTCCATATTTTCCATATGTAACACATACACACACTCTCCCTACTTGAGTGTTTTCTTGGAGCTTTCTGCTCTGTTCAGGGATCTAATACTGACTTTGGAACTCTTGGTACCATACTATCTCAATTATTATAACATTAGACTAATTTCTATTTCTGGAGAACAATGTCTTCCCATGTGGTTATTCTCCGAATTTTCTTAGATACTTCTCATCCAATGTTCTTTTATGAATTCATGGCAAATTATGTCAAGTCCAATGGAAAAACATAGTAGGTATTTTCATCAGAATAGCAATGAATTTATTACTATGAGACTAATGGTTTTATGATATATGAGTGAATGAGCAAAGACTCTCCCGGCCTCACATGAACGGAGAGCATAGCACAGACTGGGCTTTAATTCTGTCTGCCCTTGAGCCCTGAATGGAAAATTCTGGAGGTGTAACTTAGCAAACTGTGCTTGAAAAAGCCCTCCAGGCCATAATGATGTAGTCCAAAGTGAAAATACCAGTTTAATCAGTTACCTGCAGTTTGCTCTGTCTATTATGAGTTATTCAGGTTATAGGAACCTTTTGGCCCTGTGCACAGGTACATAGAAAAACATAGGATAAATTTGCAGAATGGAATGATAATTCACAGAGCAATTGCATGTCATTTTAATTAAAGTGGACACATTAACCCTCATAAGAATTATACCATTCTTCAATGCTATTGGATCATATGAGATTGTTATTCATCCACAGATGCATCAGTAGCTTGTCCTCAAGTTCCTGTAACCTCTTCAACAACAGATGTGTCTGCTACGTAGCTATAGGATTAATGAAGAATCAAAAACATCATCCTAACTACTTGAGATTGTGCCTGCCACGAATACTGTTTGGTTAACACAGAATAAGAATCTTTCCAGCACAGAGACTTGAAATGTTAGTTACAGTTATCACAGAAGAGCTTCAAATGGCCATTACATATAACATATAATATTGTAGTCATGATTGCATATTATTAATTCAGGCATACTATTCCTTTAATATACATTGCAGATCTTTGCAAACTAGCATGGATACCTTTTGTTTTGTTTTGCTTTGTTTTGTTTTGCTTTGTTTTGTTTTGAGACAGGGTCTCACTTTTATTCCAGGCTGGCCTAGAGTTGCCTGTGTAGCCCAGGCTGGCCTGAGATTTATGACAGTCCTCCTTCTGGGCATGTATTACCTCACCCACCTCAAACCAGCTCTTAGAATATTGCTCCACAGACTGATGAGTAAGCTCATTGGTCAAGGCACTTGCCTCCAAGCCTGATGACTTGAGATGGGGCTCACATGGTAGGACGTGGGCCAGAAGTTGTCCTCTGACCTCCACACACAGACAAAAAAGCACAAGGTTGTGTGACACACACACACTAAATAAGAACTAAACACAATTGTATATATTGAAATTTTAGAGTACAAGAAGGACTATCTAGATGAGGGAAGGAATTGCTATTTACATTTGGCAAAGTCACCTTTGGGGGTAGATGAGGCTTTATGGTTGGACTCAGAGGAGAGCTGTGTTTCTTTTGTGAAATGTAACTTTCTGTGTACCAGATTTCTGGCTGTCATTTGTTTACCTTCCTCTGAGTAAGTCACTCTGAGATGCTCCATGGAGCCTCTCTCTGAGAGTCCATGAACTCCCGGCACCAGCACACCCAATGGGAGGCTTCTGAGATTTCAAAGACATTACAAAAGGACTAGTTAGTTCCTTCTTATCACAGGGCAGGGCCTCAATCTTCTCCCCAGAGTAGATTTGGTCCCTGCCGGAGGAGCTGGGCTTACAGCGGCACCAGAGTTTACTACAGAAAGTTGCGGGTCCAAATCCCATTACTTTGGCTCCACTGCTTATTAGGAATATGACCTTAAGCAAGTTATTTTATCTCTAGAACATGTTTTTCAGATGTGGAAGCCATCTGCCTAAACACTTTGCTGAAGGGAATATAATGAAATCCTTTCAGAAGACATGAAACTCTCCAGATAAAGGATACACACATTACAAGAAAGGTAATTACTTACAATGAAGAAATGTCCTAGACTTATAAATGTGTCGTCTAATAGAAGCATTGTCTGTGACACAGGCTAACAGATCTATCATCTCATCAGTTACTTGCTTGAGAGTCTAATTAGTTTGAATTAACTTGTATCTTTGCAGTCTGTAGAAAAACTTTCATGTTCTCATGTTTAAAATGAGAATACAGACCACATATCTCAGTGTTTTCTTTTCTTGCTGTTAGTAAGATTCTCCTCAGTGACTTGGGGGAAAAAAAAGTAGAAAACTCTATTACTTCCACCTACTAAATCCGAAACTATCTGAGAGAGGCCAGAGAAGCTGTGGGTGGCGTGGCTCTCAGGTGGACTCTTAGGATAGAGCCAGTTTGGTATCTGTAACGAATCATAGACATAGACATTTAGAAAGATGCCTGGAAATGTACATACCCGGAAGGTCAGGGTTCTCACCTAACAAACCCACTCACTAATGTCCTTTAGCACTCTAAAGACTAGAGAAGCGCCGGGCGGTGGTGGTGCATGCCTTTAATCCCAGCACTCAGGAGGCAGAGGCAGGCGGATCTCTGAGAGTTCAAGGCCAGGCTGGACGACAGCCTCCAAAACAATACAGAGAAACCCTGTCTCGTAAAACCAAAACAAAAGAGCCGGTGTTGGTGGCGCTCGCCTTTAATCCCAGCACTCGGGAGGCAGAGGCAGGCGGATCTCTGAGAGTTCGAGGCCAGCCTGCTCTACAGAGAGAGTTCCAGGACAGCCTCCAAAGCCACAGAGAAACCCTGTCTCAAAAAAAAAAAAACAAAAAACAAAAAAAACAAACAAAAAAAAAAGAAAAGAAAAGATTAGAGAAGCACTCTGATGCTTCGAGAGAGAGAGAGAGAGAGAGAGAGAGAGAGAGAGAGAGAGAGAGAGAGAGAGAGAGAGGAGAGAGTGTGTGTGTTAGGTTGGGGGCAGGGTCATGTTCCATGATCCAAAGCACTAGGCTGTTTCTTTTATGTGTGGGCATTCAGTTCCACAGTGCACCTATAGAGATGAGAGGACAACTTGGGGTTATTAGCTCTCTCCTTTTACCATGTGAACCCTGGGTTTTGAATTCAGTTTGTCATGCCTGGCGGCAAGCACATTCACCCACCAATCCATCTCTTCAGACTGTGAATTATTTTTGAAATCAGATGCATTTAACTATGGATGGGAGGTAAGAGAAAACTGCAAATGTGTGATGACGCCAGGGAGCTGTAAATGACAGACAGACAAGCCAAGAAGAGCCAAGTCCTCTGTGATGTAAGGTTAAACCCGGAAGGGAAAGACCTCAGCAGGGCTAAAGGGCAATTTGGACAGACGGCCTGCATTGTAGTCCATTCCTGAGTCTGCTGCTGCTTCTGGGGTGTATCACACAGCATTCACAGAGAGTCCCAAAGCTTTGGAAACCCATGGGGGTTCCCATTCCGCAGACCAGCGATGGTAATGGATGGGACCATGCAGGAAAAGTAACCACTTACAGAAATGTTCTGTGCTAATGTTTCTGTGGCCCTTCTCATCCAGATAACATTCCGGGTATGTTATCTGATCTGATAGCATAAATGAATACTCTTGGGTCTGCTTTATACCAGCTACCAAACAGGGGAACACAAAAAATGACAAAAAGAAAGTTGCAGCAAATAACTTAGTTCTATGCAAACCTAGGACGCACACTAGGGCTAGGAGCATCACTTGAACTTTGAGTTTTTAAAATGTATTTAATTGTAACATTTACATGATACTGTTGGTCTAACTATAAATGTTTGTTACTGCAGTAAATGGAGGATAAATTAGATACATGTAAAGTATAAAATGGCACATTAGTTTCCCTTTATCATCCCTGTATAACTAATGTGTACATACATATACATGAAGGTCTTTTCTTAAGCAAACTATTTAATTTCCAGGATAAGATTGAAAGTTGCCTTATAAATTTTTCATTTAACAGAAAATTATTTTATATTTACAAACATTACAAAAAGTAATACTGTCTGCCTCTCCCTCAGATTTTGTAGTTTATGGGTTTATTTATTTGTGGGTTTTTTTTTTTTGAAACAGCATCTCACTATGTGGCCAATGCTGGCCTTGAACATGCGCTGATCCCTCTGCCTCAGCCTCCTGAGTGCTTGCAACATGAACCTCCTTACACTTACACACACACACACACACACACACACACACACACACACACACACACCTGGCCTATGTTTTAATATCACAGTCAAAGCTAACTTGAATCTGGACACAGGTGTTCCTGCTTGTGATTGCAGCACTCCAAAGGCTGAGGCAAGAGGACTCCTGTAGCAGTTTGAGATCATCTTGGATTACATCTGAATTCCAGGCCAGCCTGATATACAGAGTGAGACCCGGTCTCAAATAGCCAAACTAACGAAAGCTGACCCTCACTCATGCCACCAGCAGAGGCAACATTCTATACAGTGCATAGTTAATTAGGTCCCTCTTCTAGTCAAAATCACCCTGAACTCTTCCTGGGGATCTTTAATTTGGCTCAGCTCTTATCTCTAGCTCCTCCTCTATCCACAGAGCACCCTGGTGATGTCATCTTCCTTGGAGGCACTGGTGACTTCACCTTGCTCAAGGCTTTTAAGCACAGCAAATCCCTGATCCCCTGCTGATAATGACCACTTTTCCTGGAACCCATAAACTCAGAAAAACTCCAATTCATCCTCAAAATCAAACTAAAAATCTGCCCAGAAGACTCTGCTAACTTCCACCTACTTGAATTGACGTGAATTGCTCCCTTCCCTACACTTCTGCACTCACATAGCCCTGCACCTAAACCCTGAGGATCTGTTTCTTCACTGCAGCTGGTGACAAGTTTAGGTGACAAGCCCTTTCTCTCTAGTACAGCAGCTCACTGAAAATGCATTCCTTTTGTTGGTTCCTGGGAATGAAAGGTCAGCACAGGACACACAAATAAGACTTCATAAATATGTGTTGCTTTGCCATTTAGATATTGGCTCTATAATCACGTATACTTTCCCTGCACACCATCCCAGGCTCCCTCCACAGGACTCCAGAGAAAACAAATGCAGAACAGAACACATATGCCAACATTTAAACTTAGAACTCATACCTCTGAAATTCTCTAGGAAATTCCAGTCCAAAACTGCTCTGTTTTTCATACCTGGTACATTCATTTTCCCTTCATTAGAGAGCCCAAGTTCACATAAATAGTAATTCGTCAAAAGGCCCTTCCTAAAGGAATGTGGTTAAAATGTGGTCACTCAGCATGAGAAAGACTGAGAAAGGTGATCCATAACCTTAGTGTTTAAAAATCTAGAACAAAAAGAATTGTCCTGAGGTACAGGTGAGTCAGGCTGAGCTGCTGGCAGCACCCTGGGCTAAGGAGAGGTGATATGAGGTGAACGATTCCCCAATCCCAGCTAAAGCTCCCACTTCCTGGGTGAGTGTGAGAGGAAGCATCAAAACCACACATTTACAAAAGGTGGTTTCAAGGTGAAATGTATGTACTGAGGACCCTGGTCGTGTGGCACAAAAATACTTAGTTGATTTAACCCAGCTCAGCATGAGGCAGAAAAAGTCAACTTTAAGCAATTTGGCTATCAGAAGTTATTTACTTACTGGAAAGAAAGATAAGACTCAAATTTACCTTGGGAATAATTTAGAGAGAGAGGGACGCTCGAGAAGAAAAGAGACTGTGGCTGTCTTACACTACCCTTGGCTGGTGTTCACGGGGGCCTGGGGTGCTGTGACTTGTCTGTGTCTGGGCAAGGGCAGGCAGCAGGTGAGGAATAAAAGGCAGCTGTTTTCACATCATCTCCCCAGGGAGCAGGCTCTGTAAACATCCTCAACACTGAGCACAGACGGCACATGAGTGGACAGTCCCTTCTGTGAGTCACAGGCTCTTTAACAATCTCCATCTAAGTACACAAAACACAAATAACAACCCAAATACATTTTCATCCTACACTCTCAAAGCAGTCTTCAGATTGAAGGAAATTCCCTTACAAGGAAAAAGGGTGAAAAGCCTTGTCTCATTCAAGCAACTACTCACAGAAAGAAAAATATAGCTTTGTTGTTAAGATTTTAAGTAAGACAGAAGACGTGCCAGCCAAGGGAAGGGAAATGAATGAGAAGGAAATGAGGCAAACGACAAAAAGGAAGTGGGTTTGAGTTTTTATCTATGGAGCTCGAGGGCTAAGACACCGCAGGGTGCACACATGGCGGGCCACGGGCACTGTCTTGAGAAGGAAACTCAGAGCCTGTGCACGGGTGATCACAATGACATCTAGTGCATCCCAGTTAGCCTTTTGTGAAAAGACTAAAACAACATGATTAAGTGAAATCAGGAAGAGAGAAAGAATTATATGGAAAACGCTTTAAATTTACTGTCAAATGCAGGCCAATCATTAGTAATAATAATCTAAGGGAAACATTTTAAATATGGAAAGACAACACCAAAGCTTTTGCAAATACAGATGAGACTATCTAACATTCATTAGATCAGTCTCTGTGTGTGTGTGTGTGTGTGTGTGTGTGTGTGTGTGTGTGTGTGTGTGTGTGTGTGTGTGTTTACATGTAGAGATCAGAGGACAATTTGTAGTAATCTGTTTTTTTTTTTTCTTCCACCTCAGGTTAGAATTCAGGTGGTAAGGTTTGGTATCTGGTATCTTTATCCACTGAGGGATCTCACCCACCCAACCATATATATATATATATATATATATATATATCTTAGTTGTAAAAGCTGGTAATTTATCTGCTGCTTGAACGTTGTGATATAAAACAGAAGCAAATAAAAAGTTTATCACATCAAAAACATAGCTTTTGATTTAATTATGCATAATAAAATATAAAGCATAGTGATGTTAAATTGAGTATAACTTATGGAAAGGCACTCATAAAAGGGATCAAGATGTTGGGGCTGGAGAGATGACTCAGTGCACTAAAAAAGGATCAAGATGTAAAAATGTATCAGTAAAGAAAATAAAAACATAAACTGAAGGCCCAGGCCCTCACCCAGCCCCCTTTGGCAGTCATGACAGGCTGCAGAAAAGACCCAGCAAGATAATCATGGAATGCAGGGCGTAGCAACTGCGCTGGGAGGATCTCTAGGTACCTTTCTGCAGCTGCAGCTGACCAGTCAACGCAGGACAGGTTCCCAGCCCAGAGGTGCACCAGTCCTGAGACTGTTGCTATGCAACTAGCAGACCCCCCCAGACACTCCCCGTGCTCTACCCCAATATGTGCCCTGCCCCACTGCTGCTCGGGGTCCCTCCTACTCCACCTGCTGTGTCGGACGGACAGAGGACCTGAGTTAACTCGTAAATCAAAAATACTCTTTGCTTTTGCATCGAATATGGTCTCTTAGGAGTTTTGGGGGTTCAGAATCTGAACAACAAAACTTTCTTCTATAGAGTGATAACAAAGAAACAAAAATCCAAAGCCTACTGAATAGACAAAAATGGCTGGAAGGAGATATGACAGAACCCATAGGTGATCTTTTCCATCTATTTTCAAATAGAACTACATATTTCATAACATACTTCATCCTTTAATAAGAAAGATTTTATTGAAAATTTAGCATCAAAGTATAATAATCTGCTAAGAAAACACCATATTTGCCTAAATAAAATGGCTGAATGATAACCATATGATCACAAAATAAACTTTGTCACACCAAAAACCCAAAATGAAATAATTCAGGCTGTCTAACAAGCAGTTACTTTTCTTTTCATTTAAACACGTAAGTACCCTAAAGTAATAATATTTTAAATACTTCCAAACAGTGCTATCCCTTAACCTCCAACATGATAAATAGTAAATCTGGTTTTCTAAAAGATAGGTAGGTATATGCCAACTTGATTTTTGTGAACAGCAACTCATTGAGAGACTTTTTTTCTACACACATACACACACTGAGGCACTTTTTAAAGTAAACAAAACTCACTTTTGTGAGAAATTCCATCTAAAACTAGGTCTTATTTTTTTAACCCATTAAATAGATCATACATTTAAATTTGAGTTGTATTTTTCCTGTAACACAACAACAAAGCAAGCATTAGCCCTGTCAATGCTTAGTCAGCATGCTAAATATGGTATCTACTTGGTAAGTTGCTGAAAATGCTAAGAGAAAGATGTCTGTTGCTTGGGACTTTTCTTTTCTTTTCTTTTTTTTGGGGGGGGGGGGGTTTTCGAGACAGAGTTTTTCTGTATTGTTTTGGAGGCTGTCCTGGAACTCGCTCTGTAGACCAGGCTGGCCTCCAACTTACAGAGCTCCACCTGCCTCTGCCTCCCGAGTGCTGGGACTAAAGGTGTGCGCCATAACGCCTGGCTGGGCTTGGGACTTTAAATACTGTCATTTTTCATCATCTAGTCAGCTGCCAAGCCTGTCCCCAGCAGACTAGAACTGTCCTCTGGAAGCAATAATCAGGATAAATCAAAGCAGGGATTAAGAACTATTCCACAAGGGATCCCTGAAGGATCTTCCACGTCTTTCCACGGGGAAATTTGTCCAGCTCTTGTGCCAGTGACCCTAGTGCCACAAGCAGAAGCAGCCAGTACGGTGATTATTCTTGCACAGATTTTTCAGAACTATCTGGAGTTTGCTGAGCTTTGGCCCCTTTCACAACTTCACTCTGTCCTTTTCTAGTCGGCGACTGGAGTAAAAGTCATGGATAGCATAAAACTCACACCTACCCATCTTGCAAATAATGAGCAATGAAAAGCAAAGTCTGCAGAGATTACACTCTAGGAACTCTGCTGAGGAGAAAGTTTGACATCTTCTCAATTCAGAGTGATGGCTGCCACAACATAGATAAAATACAGACTTCTACAGCCGGGAAGATGAGAAGAATGACAGTTTAATTTCCTTTGGCAGGTTCCCCGCATCTCAATTTGCAGGGTGCACTCTGTAATAGGGGAATTCCTGAAATGAGCATGCTCAGATGGCGATGAATGAAACTGACTCGTGGAAGAGAAGTTAAGTGATTTCAATACAAAAAGATATTAATTATAAAACACAGGCAACAGGAAGTAAACCAGACAAAAATATCCCAAAGTAATTCATTAAATGGGCTTGTAACTGGTACGTATAAGAGGCAGAGAGCAGCAAAAGTCCTTGCCTCTTCACGTACCAATTTGGAGAAACAGTTCAAGTGTGTGTGGATGTTCAGTTTCTATCCCATCCAGCAGAGCCCTTTGCTTTGGTGAATGTGGTAGTGTACATGCATTTAGCGGTAGGGCACATGTTACCATGCATCAGGAAAACAGAACCACAGAGGGATGCAATTCTAGTGCAACAACTTAGTCTCCTGAAAATTAAAGAGCTGGATGTACTAGTACACCTGTAATCCTAGCACCTGGGAGATAAAGCAGGAGGATTAAGAGTCCGAGGCTGTCCTTGGCTACTTAACACATTTAAAGCCAACAGAGACTACATAAATCTCTCCCTGTAACAAAGAGGGAGTCGGGTGGTTCTGGGGAGATGGCTCAGTCTGTAAAGGGTCTGGAGAGCAAGCCTGAGGGTCTCAGCAGAGATGTCCAGCATCCGTACAAAAGCAGGGCCCAGCGGAACACGTCTATAACTCAAGCACTTGGGGCCAGCAGGGGTGTAGAGACAGGTGGGTGGCAACGTTAACTGAATTAATGAAATCCAGGGTTAGTGAGAAACTTTGTCTCAAAAATAGGGGTTGGTAGAATGTGGGTAGGGGGCATTGGGAACTAGAGAGATGACTCAGCAGCCAAATAACACTTGATGCTCTCGCGGAAGATCTGACATTGGTTTCTAGCACCTACGTGGCAGTTCGCACCTCTCTGTACGTCCACTTGCAGCAGATCTGATACCCACTTCCAGCTTCACCAGCAACACATATGCAGTACACATAAAATAAAAATAACCCTTAAAAAATTAAACACGGTGAAGTGATCAAGGAGAGACACTTAACACGAAGCTCTGGCCCCCATATGTACATACAGTATGCTTGCAACATATGCATAGAACACAGGGGATCAGGGAGAGAAAGACCTAGTGGGGTGGGGATACCTCAACAAAAGCTAGGCTGGCCCACGGTCATATTTTAGCTAATCTATTCCATTGTTCCTTAGATGCACGTTTCTTCGCATGTTATCATCTATAAGTTTGGAGTGTACCTGAGGCTGGCCTGGAACACACTATGTAACCCAGAATGACTTTAGACTTCTGATCCTGTGTTCCTCCTGTTTCCTACCTCTGTCTCCCACATGTACCACCAAACCCAGTTTTATGCAGTCCTGGGGATCAAGTCCAGGGCTTCAAGCATGGGAAGGCAAGCACTCTACCAACTGAGCTTCAACCACTGGCCCCAGAGTGTGTCTTATAAACAATGAGACTGTCTTCCAGTTGCCATCAGGATGTGGTCATGCACACACAAACTTGGTCTCAACTGTTCATTATGCTGTCACTTTAAGCCTTGTTTATAGTTAGTGTTTAACTTAATGGACACTTTACATGTCTTTCAAAATCACAGATTCCAAACTGAAACAAAAAACCTGTGGTGTAAGTACAAAGGTATGAAAATAGGTTGCAGGATAAGCTCAGTAAGAGTGGGCAAGTTTTATTTTATTGTCTAAAGTCACATTCAATTGCTTTAATCATAGCTAAACAATAGGGAAAGGAAGCTGAGTTGCCTTTTAATACGGAGAAACAAATAAAGGACTGCCTGTCTCATGCCAAGCAATACAGGAAAATAGACAAAGGTGCCAAATCCCAGAAGAGACGCAAGAAGCAGCAAAGCAGTGAGAAGCCAGGTGACCCATCCAGATGTAGTACAGGATGGCTGTTAAGCACAGTTGGCACACATTTTCCTAAGGGTGCATGAGTCAACGGAATGCTTGCAGCTGAGGTCACAGTCAAGTCCATGAAACCCCACAGTCAGTTCGGGCTTTAGTACCTTCTCCTTGGCTCTCTCTTCCTTCAGGTATGACAATGCCTCAGCTATTCCCGCATAAGCATACTCTCCCCACCCCCTGTGCGTGCGTGCGTGCGTGCGTGCGTGCGTGCGTGCGTGTGTGTGTGTGTGTGTGTGTGTGTGTTATAGGAATTTAGCAGAGCCACTGTATTAGGGTAGATGTTAGAATAAACAGCTGTTTCCTAGAAGTGCTTTGACCTTGAAGAACCCTTGTGGAAAACAATGATTGTTTTCCATGATTTGTAGAATTGTTTTACTGAAGGGGTGTTGCAGCCATCCCTCGACTTTGGTCACAAGTCACCTCAATCATACCTGAGTTTTCTGTATTATTGTGTTTTGCAAACTATACATAATAAAAGACTAGAGTCACGAGGGCATGGGATGCTCTCCTTTAGTAGATATGTAAATTAGGTTGGGACCTTGGTATGAGGAAATACTCTGTACAGCTGTTCAGCTGTTCTGGAGTTTTAGTTCATCAGAGAGGCTGAACATTCCGGCTGCCACATCTGCATTAACATCTCAGCTTGGAGTGATCTCTTTCTTCAACACTATACAGAGAACCCTGACTGTGTGTGTAGAGGTCAGGGGACTTGTAAAGAGTCAGTTGACCAAACTCAGGCTGCCAGACTCGATGGCAAGTGCTTTGATCCATTGAGTTTTCCACTTGTCCGTTATTTTAAATTTTTTATATTTCTTTGGTTTTTCGAGGCAGGATTTCTCTGTGGCTTTGGAGGCTGTCCTGGAACTAGCTCTTCTAGATCAGGCTGGTCTCAAACTCAGAGATCTGCCTGCCTCTGCCTCCCGAATGCTGGGATTAAAGGTGTGCACCACCCACGCCCATTATTTTAATTTTTAAAAAATAATTTTGACTTATTTCTTGAGACAATCTAAAATGTACAGAAAACCCTGGGTTGAAGTATATTGGTGGATACAGTGTGGCAATTCATCCAAATTTTGTGATTTTCCCCCTTCTGGCTTATTTGGACTTTTTCAATTGATTTATGTGACTATTTTTAAAAAGCTTATTAGCTTCCACTAATGTTCAGTCTGTACTTGAGGAAAGGAGAACTTGGACGTGGAGGAAAACTACCCTGCTTTTAGTCCTTACAGGGTCACTGTCCTGGCTAGGGTTTCTACTGCTGTGATGAAACACCATGGCCAAACCAACTTGGGGAGGAAGGAGTTTTTCAGTTTATGCTTATCACAATTCATCATCAAAGGAAGTCAACAGGAACGCAAGGAGGGCAGAAGCTAATTCAGAAGCCGTGGAAGGGTGCTGCTTACTGGCTTGCTCCTCAAAGACTTGTTCAAACTCCTTTCTTATAGAACCCAAGACCACCAGCCCAGGGATGGCTCCACTCACAATGGGCTGGACCCCACCCCCAGCAATTACTAATTAAGAAAATGCTCTACAGGTCAATCTTATGGGGGCAATTTCTTAAATGTGACTACTGCCTCTCAGATGACTCTAGCTATAAGACTATGCAACAGTCTCTTTCATTCTTTCTCCCTTCCTTCTTTCCTTCCTTCCTTCCTTCCTTTTTTTCTTTTTGGTTTTTCAACACAGGGTTTCTCTGTGTAGCTCTGCCTGTCTTGGAACTCACTCTGTAGACCAGGCTGGTCTCGAACTCACGGAGATCCACCTGCCTCTGGTGGCAGCACACAACTGAGATTAAAGTCATATGCCGCTGCTACCACCAGCTGTCAGTCTCTTTATAGCTGGGGTTTTCCCAGGGAAGTAGCAGTGGGAAGAGGAATGTTGATTGTTTGTTACCAAACAAAAACGACTTCTTTATCCCTGCCAAGGACCGACTAAAGCCCCTTCAGAGCAAAGGAGGGACGAAGCACGTGGGAAGCACAGTCTTCAACCCAGTGGAGGCAGAAGCGGATTAACGCCCTTGTCTGCCACGGGAAGTCCTGTCAGCACTGTCTTGACAGCCAGGTCACACGTGCCACATCACTGCACGGCTTCCCTGTCAAACTGTCCTGCCAGTTCCCAGGTCCATGCAGCACCCCTGTGGGAATCCAGCCCGTCGTTCAGTTTATTCAGTCAGCATAAGGTACTCACTTCCTATTTGCTGCCCGGAGGATCCACTATTCTAGCCTCTCCCAAACGCTGCATCTCCCATAAGCCCTTTCGTGTCTGAATGACCACTTTCGATCTCCCCTTGCCTTTCATTCCCTTCTCTGGCATTTAAGATAACTGGAGGAAATGCTGGGCACGGTCCCATACATTTATATAATTTCATGCTCACGTTTTCAAACAGGAGTCTCCAAAGGGCCCCTGGGCATATGAAAAATCTGGTGCTCATAAATTCACATTCATGGCAAGACTTCCACTCAAGAAAATAACCTAGATTTATTAACTTTTGCATCTGGGGCTATTTCCATCAATATTTCAACAGCACCCATTTAATGTTATTATTATTTATATCTCTATTACATTGGCACAAGACTTGAATCTTACTCTATTTTATGTATAGTTTGAACACCGGTTACAGAAATGCCTGGGTTTAAATATGACCCAGGTATGTCACTCTTGGGCATACATCCAAAAGGACTCTAAGTCAACCACAGAGATACCTACACATCTATATTTAACACCAAAACTTTTCTCCCATATACCAAGGCTAGATTTAAAGTTGTGTGTGTGAGTGTGTGTGTGTGTGTGTGTGTGTAGGTTGTGAAACTAGAAAGGAGAAGATTACTTTAGGTAATGAATATAAGTAAAAACATAATTGTGTTTGTTGTTATTGTGTGTATGTCTGTGTGTGAGTGTCAGTACACATGTGTGTGCACACACACATGTAGATTACAGAAGTCAATTCTAGGTGTTGACCTCAACTACTCTCCACCATATTTTTCAAGACAGGGTCTCTCACTGAACCCGGGACTTGCTGTTTTAGCTAGATATGCTGGCCAGTGAGCTCCTGAGATCCACATGTTTCTGCCCCTCCCCAAACACTGGGGTTTTATTTAGAAAGAAATCCATTCAAATACATCATTATGAGCCAGCTGTGGACTAGGATTTTTTTTTTTTTACTAAATTCCTGTCACTAGACTCAAGTTGAGCTGTAGGCACTAACAGTCCCTGGAGAAGAAGTATGAATCTTTTGAGATCTCAGGTTAATATTTTAAAAACTCTGGATTTGGTTGGTGTGTCTGGATTTGGGTCTTGGAATTTACCCACCAACGTTTCCTTTTGTGGCCACAATCAATCCATACACACGGTGAAGCATGTGTCCTGCTCATCCACACTGGTTTCCAGTAAGAGTTCACTACAGACCCACTTCATGAGATGTCGGGAGATTGGTCCCTAAGATCACCTGGAACTTTTTTTTTTAGACTTTTGTACATAATATTTGCATCTTCTCAAATCCATTCACACTCCTGCTCAAATTCAAACCAGTCTCAGCAAAAGGACAAACAAGGATAATTGTGATTCTTGAATTTAAGGCTTTGCAGCCATGACAGTATTTCTCATTAAGTTTTGCTTTAGTCTCCATCCCTCTTTGCTCTCTCTCCTCCTGCCACACTCAAGATAGCTCTTGGGCATAGGTTCCAAACAAGAACATATCTACTTGGGCAGAATGGAAACCATTATTTACACACTGAATAAAATTGTTGAACCTGCTGATTTCCATCATGCCTACCTATATAAAGTTTCTTATAATTTCCTCAAAAAAAAAAAGGCAATTTATCTTTTAGTTGGCCACAGAGAGTGGATAAGAAAAGCAAACACAAGGCCATCAGTGAATTTTCAAGGCATGTGAGAGTCCTGTCTGTCACTTCATCACTTGAGGCAGATCCACACTGCCACGGATGGGAACCCTTCAGGCTGTACTGAGTTTAGAAGCTCCTTTCCCAGGAGCCCAGGGGCCCAGGACAGCAGCCTGCTTGTCGCTCAGTCCAGTTAGTGTGTTCCACCCTGCCGTAATGCAGCCCTGGAGAAAGGCCAAGGCCAGTGAGCTTGTGAGAGTGTCCACTGGCTTGTGGCTGACCCGTGGGCTCAGAGAGAACTTCCTTAATTCCCAATGTAATTTGAATTTCTATGAGAAGGAGGAGGTCAGTTGTTTTGGATAAATATTATTTCAACTTCACAGACCAGGTGTCTTGAGTGGTCGTGCGCTCTGCTGCCTGCTGTCACCCTCAGCAGTGCCCTGGCCTTTTAGCTGCTGCAGCTGAGCTGCGCCCCTGAGAAGACCCTGGTTAAGTGAGTCTGAGCGGCAGAGACACCCCAAGTCAGGACTGGGGCGGAGACGGAGGGGTGGGGACGTTATGAGTAGAGTGTGGAGTACTGCTCAGACCCAAGGGAACAAGTGCATCGATCAGCACAACATTTTAGGATGGATTTGGGGACATTCCTACAAAGCACTCTGAAAACTTTCGATGTCCCTTAGCCCACACATGCTTCTTTGTAAGCAACTCAGATCAGTGGGCACAGGGTTTCAGAGTTGAGAGGAATCACTCTGCTGGTGAGTTCTGATTGTCAACTTACCACAGTCTAGAATCACCTGTGAAGAGACTCAGTAAGGGACACAGTTTAAGTATGTTGGCCTGTGAGGGATTTTTCTTAATTAGATTAATCCAGGTGGGGAGGCCTACACTGAATGTGGGCGGCACCACACCCTAGGTTTGTGCCTGGACTGTGTAAGTGCAGGGAGGCTTGAGCACAAGTAAGCACACGTGCATTTCTTCTCTCTGCTCTTGACTGTGGATGTGACTAGCTGCCTCAAATCCCTGCCTTGGCTTTGTTGCAGTGATGAACTGCGACCTGAATTTGTTGCCAAATCAATGGCGTTCCAGCGTAACAGAAAGGAAGAAGGACACACAGCTATCGCCTACTACACATATCCCTGTGACTGACACACAAATAGGGAGGTTCGATCTACTTAAAGGTTTGCACTTACCCTAAATTAATTAAGTCACATGAGCTTGTCCACCAGTCCTATCCAAATATAGTGAGGTTCCCAGATTCCATCACCAGACAGTGGAAGGCATATAATGTACACACTAAAGGAATGTACGTGTGAGCTGCCTGAACTGTGATGGGCTAGAGTTGAGGGTCCTGAGGAAGAAAGAATGACAAGAGAGCCCACAAATTCCAACCACACAGGCTTGGAGGAAGACAGCCTTCCTCATTTTGATCCTCTGAAGAGTAAAAACGTATAGCATCCCAGGAGAAGTGGCAATGAAGAGCCATCGAAAGGACCTTCCTAATTTCTGGAACTCATGTTGACCACACAGATGGAGCATCCCTAATTTGGAAATGTAAAACCCAAATGCTCCAGAATTTGGAACTTTTTGAAAATCAATATGATCACAAGTGGAAAAATCCACACCCTAAAACTGTCCAGGCAAAGTTAATGAAAATGCCGTACAAATTATTTTCAGTCTTTATGTATACAGCATATATGAAACACAATGAATTCTGTACTTGGATCTGGGTCCCATCCCCAAGATATCTCATTATATATCCTATAAATATTCCAAATTCTAGACACTCTGGTCCAAAGCATTTCAGGCAAGTGGCACTCAACCTGTTTTCCCACGTGATTGCATCTTGGTGCCTGTTTCTTTTTTTTTTTTTTTTTTTTTTTTTTTTTTTTTGGTTTTTTGAGACAGGGTTTCTCTGTAGCTTTGGAGGCTGTCCTGGAACTCACTTTGTAGACCAGGCTGGCCTTGAACTCACAGAGATCCGCCTGCCTCTGCCTCCCGAGTGCTGGGATGTAAAGGCGTGCGCCACCAATGCCCGGCTTGGTGCCTGTTTCTTGTGGCTGATGCAATAAATCACTACACAATTAGTTGCTTAAAGTAACAAACATACTCTCCCATCATCCTGGAAGTCAGGCATCTAAGCCAGTACCACTTGAATAAAAATCAAGATAACAGCCTATTTAATGCAAGGGTTAACCAATTCCTCACATCTTCCATTTTTGGCTGGGTGGTGGTGGCTCATGCCTTTAATACCAGCACAGCGTGGGAGACAGAGGCATGTGAGTTTGTGGCCAGCCTGGTCTACAAAGCTAGTTCCAGGCAAGCTAGGGCTGTTACACAGAGAAACCCTGTCTCAAAAAAAACAAAAACAAAACAATCTTGGCTCATGAGTGTCTAACTTCACACTCGCTGCCTCGGTCTTCTGTGTTCACCCAATGGGGGCACAGGTCTGTCTACCTTCCCTCTGCCTTTCTCTTATCAGTATTCATGTGGCCATGTAAATAACCTTAGGTTTACTTTGTTTTGGCTTTGGGGGCCTTGGGTGGCTTTGAACTCTAAGCTAAGGATTACCTGAACTTCTGATCTCCCTGCCTCCACCTCTCAAGTGCCGGGGAAATGCATTAATGGGTTAGTTGCTACACCCAACCTTTATCTCAAGACTTGTAATCAGAACTGAAGAGGAAAAAAAAAAAAAGAAATAAAAACCTTGTCCCAAATAAGGTACTATTGGAAGAACCTGGGAGCCAAGGCCATCCTCACTCAGCCTGTTGTGTCACAGCAACAGCACTGATGGCCACTGTGACTATAAAGACTGCTCTCAAATAAAGGCTCTCACATGGAGCAGGCATTCTTACCTCTCTCCTCTTCCCCTTTCTCTGTTCACAGGAATGCTTCTTTGTAAGGAATAAACCATATTCCTCATCCAAGAAAGCAATAAATGTTAAGCAATCAAATGTTCAAACATGATCTAATAAAAGTATCTAGCTGTTAGCTCCTGATTTCCCTAAGTAGTTCACATTAAAATCCCTCTTTAATGTGGTTCTGGATGTCACATAACACTCACTGTCCCACTTTTACTTAAGAAAGTACCCCATTAGCCGGGCGTTGGTGGCGCACGCCTTTACATCCCAGCACTTGGGAGGCAGAGGCAGGCGGATCTCTGTGAGTTCGAGTCCAGCCTGGTCTACAAGAGCTAGTTCCAGGACAGCCTCCAAAGCCACAGAGAAACCCTGTCTTGAAAAACCAAAAAAAAAAAAAAAAGAAAGTACCCCATTACTTCTTTTTCTGCTCCTTCACACGAAGAAAAGACCAAGGTGAGCTATTCCCTTGCAAATGGATAGTGTTCGTAGGTTGTCTGACTTACTCACTGATTACATCAGTAAATACTGCTCGACTCTTTTCATGAACTAGTAAAAAGGGAAGGTGGGGCCCACCCTCCGTCTAGTGTAGATGGAGAGAAGCACACGCAATCATGGTGTGCCCTGGTGAAGGAAGCACGGTGGGTGGGGAAGCTGACACTGAGCAAGGTGGTGAGCTCAGACTCTTGAGTGACAAACAATGTGGTCCCCATCCTAGTTTACCGACTTCTTACTGTGTGATTATCCTTTGAGATCCACCAGCTTCTTTTTTTCCTTACCTGTAAAGAAGAGTGAAAGACCGCTCCCTCTAAACAACTACTGTGAGAACTGAGTAATCGAATATATTATGTAACGTGTTGGATACTGCAGGTACCAGGAACATCTAACTCTGCAGGAGGGCCTGAGGCAGCTTGACACAGAAAAAGACCCTGAACTCAAATGCTTCAAGTGTGTCCATACTCTTGAGCAGTCAGGAATGGTGTAATCAGGGGGGGTCAGGAGATGCAGCTGAGGAGGTAGGCAGGACCCTGTTTGTAAGTTTCTAATGGGGAAGTGACATGCTCAAGTTTTATAGACATATCAAGGGTGGCTTGGGGATCACACACACATACACGCACACACAATGAGTGTTAGAGAGGTCAAGTGCAATAACCCTGCAAAAGGATATTATTTAGCACAAAGTTGGGCAGTGACAAAGAAAGAGATTAAAAGAAGAGTCAAATAACAGAAGTTCTGGAGTTAGAATTTACTGTGTGTGGTGGGTTGTCTGGAGCAGAGGGAAGAGACAGGATGGCCTAAATAGTCTCAAGTGACAGTTGCATTACAGTAGCTAAGAGAATCAGTCTCCCCTCTCTCTCTCACTCACTCTCACTCTCACTCTCTCTCTCTCTCTCTCTCTCTCTCTCTCTCTCTCTCTCTCTCTCTCTCTCTCTCTCTCTCTCTCGTCTCCCTCCCTCCTTATTATCTCTATGGCCTTTCTTTCTAATCAAAACCAATCTTTCTTGGAAATCTAAGGATCAAGAGAAGCTGGTAAACAAATAGTAGCATATGCTCGACATATTTTTCAGCTTTCAAGTGGTTGTTTTGGCATCACAAAGCCACTAAAAGTATTCTAAGTCCTGCTAGGCTTTTATGTTCATAAAATGTAACAATTCTGATGGACTTCTCAAATTAAGGCGTACTTCTGGCCAATAAGAAATTATAGTGAGTCAACAGGACTTAGATGCCAATGCGCATAAAACTTTAAACGCAGAGCTTTGGGTTCTGCCAAGTAATTATGGATGGCATCCCAATACCAGTGGCTAAACTGAGGCAGTTAAATTGCTACTTGGGTAGGATATATTACTCAACCACCGCTGGCTAATTTGCTTCTGAAGCAAATCAATCGCCATTTCATCCAGGAAGTGTTATGGGCTGGTTTGACTTTATGAGTAGTTTGCATGTCTCCTGCAGACTAGCATTATTCACATGCAGGGAATGTGGGACTAGAAGCCACAGGATTCAAAGGAAGAGTTCAGTACAAAGGTGAAGCCTGACACATCTGTCCAGAGCACAATACACTGGACACCATAAAAGTGCTATAAACAAGTTCAGAAGAGAGTGGTGGTCCCAGGGGGAATAAAGGAAGGCAAACACAAAAGGAGAAGAAAACCTTAGGCAGGCAGAACCTTGTGGTAAAAAGCAGGCAAATAACAAGGTCAAGCCTGGCCTCTTTACTGGATACACCCAGAAAAGCATGCTCCTCTCACCCAAGTTCCTTTCCCTAAAATATCTCACCTCCGTTCTTGTTCTCCTGGCCTCTCCCCTCCCCACCCGCCACTGATCTCACCTCAAAGCTTGCTGCCTCTAAGCACTTTCTCTGTCCTTTTTAGGTAGAATTTAAAGTTCCCTTCTGGAGATTTCACAAAACTCTCAGGGATATACTTTAAACATATCTACTGTGCTGGTGATATATACCCAAAGTCAGGGCTAGATTTCTAGCACAAAATAAATCCAAGTGTATTGGTGTGCTCATATAATCCCAGTACTCAGGAAGCATGGGGGAGTTTGCAGTCAGTTTAGGCTACATGAGACCCTGTCTCAAAATATAAAATAAAATGCATTTATCACTGTCTATTTCGGAATGACTGATAAAACTTGCTTATCTTTATATGTCTAGATTCGGCATTGTACTCGGAAGATGTTGAATCAACTAAAATAGGGTGAAAGCATTTTGGAGGGGAAACAAATTAGGAGAAAATATCCAATAAGCCAGAGAAAAGCAATTTCATGAACAAAAGCCATTGGTAATACGTGAAGTCCTGGTCTTTATAATCAAATGGCAATGCCAGGCAGACTGGGTATGAAAGTACTAAATATATTATCCCTATCTGGACAAAAAAAATAAAGGTTGGTGGAACATGGTGGCATCGGGTGGTCCTCTGGATGGGGTGACTCAGAAGAGCCAAAGAGGGGACTCCTGGGAGCGGGATGGAGACTGAGACGAAGATACACAGATGAGGAGGGACAGACTTCGTAGTTTGTTTCCATGATGAGGTGAAACCACAATTCGGCAACATCTCCAGTCTCACACGAGCATAATGGGTGAAGATTCGTGCTGGTTTGCATTACAGGCAGCATGAGAAACAAGTGGTTATTTAGAGGCCATGTGGGCAAGAGATCCCGGCAGCCCCGCCCCCAGAGGTGTGGCTGGACCCCAAAGCTGGCTAAGAGTCTGCCAAACATGGCCAGATACCTAGTTTTGAAGAAATGAGAAGATATAGTCTAGTGAATAAATTTCCTCTGTCGAATAAATTACTTTAGTGTGGCCGAGTCATCACACAGAAATTGTGTAAAACAGCAAACTTCTCCCACATCACTCTACAATATGGTTTTACAACATAGGAAAGAAAACAATTTCTGATTGGTTGTTTTAAAATGCTTCTCTGCTGACATCACAGTGATTAGTATGCTGTCCTAATTAGCATAAGTTAGCATAGCTTTATTAATTGTGCTACGGACCTGGAGTGAGGACTCCCTATTGTCTTAAAAATCCTGTGACAATAATGCAATTTCTTATTAACTTATAGGGAAAGTCGTAAGTTAAACAGCTCTTATGTAATAATATAATGTTTCTCATCCTTTGAGGAAAAATGCTCAGGCATATTCATGTGTTCAGTTAACAGACAAAATAATCTAGGTAAAAATGTGTCAGGACCTTCCTACATATGAAAGGAGTGCTGAAACCCCCAACATTCTGTCGCTCATTCTGCACGAGACCAGCTGAGAGGGTGGACTTCCTTCATCCCTCGCGGGGCTAAAGAGCAGCATAAATCCAGACACAGCAGAAAAGGCATCCAAACACCCTTCAGATGAGCCTTTCTTCTGTCTCAATTATTTTCTGGTTCACATTATGGGAAACCCCAATGCAGAATTTATCAACATGATATCACTTACAGTGATACCCAAACCACTTGGGAATTTAGTACACTGGAGGAGGAAAGGGAAAGGGAGAGAGCAGGGCTTAAGGAAAGGAGAAAAGAAAAATAAACTGAAGTCACTGGAAGGTATTTGGCATTCCTCCCTTCCCAACTCCAAGTCTTATTCTAAATTAGGAAACCTGCATGTCTAAAATGTCAACACTTTCATTTAAAGAATCTGGGAGAGAGTCCATGGGTCTCGTGGATTCCGATCCCAGAGGGAGGGGTACAGAGGAGAATGGCATATCCCTTTAGTCTAGTTGCTTTACTCTGGTTGCTAAAAGTTATCCTACATTGTATCACAGATGGGGCCTGTTGCCCACGCTCCTGAAGTATACCCAGTGGGTATACTACAAGTGGCTTGAGCATCATCCTGGTCACTCAAAGATAAACAGAAGAGACCACATTTGCCTGAATTGGCAGCAAATCCTTCAATTGTAGGACTCTGACCCTCAAACACCTAAAGTCTGGTCCCCACAATTGTGTGGAAGTCTTGGTCCCATCACAGACTATATCTCTAGGGCCTGGAAAACAGACAAGAGCATCAGTAGGGAGAGGCAATTCTGTAGTCAAAAGCTTTGAGGTTGTTTCCAAGTTGATGGATTCGGCTGCTCTAACACAAGTGCAGAGTTCAGATCCATATCTGACACGAGGGTTCCGAGTTCCCAGAAGAGGGACGCTTTTAACCCCAGGATGTGGAGACATTGTGTAGACAGGTGATGACAAAACAGAGGACACAGCTTGATGCAACTTCCCATTGCTCATAGTTGAACAAAGCAAAGGCAATGCACATTGTCACAGTGCACCCTGAGATAAAATAAAAGACCAGTGCAGGAGAACAGCTTAAAGCTCACCAGGGTCCGGAGCTACTTATTCGAATACATACAAACTACTGAGCTGTAGAATAATTTCCGAGGAAGCCAGGAAAGTTCATAACGAACTTTGTGTAGGCCAAGAGAATGGAATGACCGCTCTAACTTCTACTTCCTGTGTGCACAAAAGTGATCTTTATCCTTTTAGCTGTTTCCACCTTAAAAGAAGAGATGCATGTGGCAAGCTATTAAAAAAATAGATTTATTTAATCTTAGCACAACGGGGAAAATACAAATGAAATTGACAGGAGCCTTGAATTTCATCACCTGTTTGTAGAAAAATCTTTTCAAGTGTTTTTAATGGAAATTTTGAGGTACATATGCAGTGGAAATGCACTACTGAAGAATTTTCAGAAGAGTCCGGTTTCTCTGATGGGCTGTCTGTTGATAATGCCTGATGGGCGGTTCACACTCAGCATTGGGGTAATGACTGATGAGTGCCATCCTTCACTCTTGACTGTAACTCTGCACTGGCACTTCAGTCTGTCCCCATCATCAGTCACTCTGAGTATGAAAAAGACACCTCCACGAGACTTCAACGTGGACAAGCAAGTGTCGTGTCTGAATATAATACTATCACTGAGGATGTAAGCAAAGCTGCTTATTTTGGAAAGAAAGTGATTCCTTATAATCTAAGAAAATGGGTGTAAGTTTTGGCTTGTGAGCCACTTTATTACCTTCATGAAAGCATTGGACACTAGGGGGGAAATGTGTTACAGAATAAAATTCTGCTATGTCAAACTCCCTGGCCCCAGATACTTAGAGAGCTATGGTGAATCCTTCTAAAGTTAACAAGACTGATGTTCTCAGCTACGAATGTCATCAGCGTGAGTCTCATTGGGAGCCTGTTGTTATCATTTGAATTTCAAATATCCACCAAACCTCCCAAAGCTCACATTGGAGGTTTGGTCCCATATGATGGTCTACTGGGAAGTGGTACAAATTTTAGGAGTCAACCTTAGTTAAAGGAAGGTTACTGGGGGTGTATTTTAGCCCTTTCTCACCCCTGTTCATCTCTCTCCCCCATCTCTCCCATCTCCCTCTCTCTGTCGCCCCCCCTTGATCTCTTAAGAGCCTTTCCTCCATCTCATCTCATTCCCATCATGCTTCACTGCCTCACCACAAACCTTTTTTTTTTTTTTTTTGGTTTTTACAAGACAGGGTTTCTCTGTATTGTTTTGGAGGCTATCGGCCTCGAACTCACAGAGATCCGCCTGCCTCTGCCTCCCGAGTGCTGGGATTAAAGGCGTGTGCCACCACTGCCCGGCCACCACAAACCTTAAAGCAACCAGGCCCAGACCAAGGACCATAAACTTCACCTCCTCTATAAGTTGTCTGTTTCAGGAATTTTGTCACAGTGTCAGAAACCTGGTAGACACATCTGTGCAGCCAACAAATGAAAAACAAAAGCAAAAACAAAAAACAGTGAGCTCAGCCAGGAAGGAAGAAAAGAGGTGATTGCATCTGAATTTTATTGATTCTTTTATTCAGACCTAAATTTAATTCTTTAAATGACAACTTTTGGGATTTATACAGGCATTTGATCCCTACAACTTGTTTGTTTGTTTGTTTGTTTGTTTTTAATCTTTGTTTTTCAAGACAGGGTTTCTCTGTGTATCAGGCCTGGCTGTCCTGGAACTCAGAGATTCACCCTCCTCTGCCTCCTGAGTGCGAGGATTAAAGATCTACACCTAGCTAGCCTATCATTTAAAAACATTCCATAAAATAATTTTTCCAAGAGCAGTAGTATTTGGAAAAATCAGGTATTCACTTCCCCTGGGGCTAGGAAGATGGTTCAGTGGTTAAGAGCTCTTAATATTCTTGTAGAGGATGTGAGTTTAGTTTCCAGGACCCATGTCATATGGCCTATAACTCCAGCTCCAGGGGATACCATGCCCTCTACTCCATGGACACCCATACTCACATAACATTCCCACCCACAGACACATACTCATGTACATAATTAAAAATAAATATATCATTTGACCTTGGCAACACTGGGCGGCAACAGCTATGTGGTTATGGACATCACTGACTGCTGTCTTTATGTGCATGGAGCTTTGAGAAGTCACAGCCAGAAGGCAGTTAAATATCACCAAGCATCACTAATGTCAGGAAGCCAGCAATGCCATGGAGATAGAGGATAGTGTGAGGAGTTCCATGCAGACAAGAGATGATCAGTGAGTCTTGCTAGTAATTAGCTCTAGAATGTAATCGTTACAACATACAACCCACTAACCCATGATCCTAGTCTCAGGCCTTCACAAGAATGTCTATACTGCTAGAAATAAAAAAGAAGTCATGGACTGGAGAATAAGTCCACTCCTGTGGCCTCTTCCTCTCCATGTGCAGGGCTATGGAAAGGGAGACTTTGGGGGAAGCGACGGGCTACAAAGAGGTGAACAGTGAGTAGGATGCCATTTCCTGTTTGATACTGTTGTGTAATTCAATGGCAAGCTTTAGATAAGGAAGTAATCTCACAAGGACAGTGAAGCAAGCCTTGGAGAATATTAGTTTGATATTAAGTTGAATTAAAAAAGCAGTTACTATGAAACTCTATAATCATGTCATGGGAAAAAGAATGATGTAGGCGGAGCACTGAGATTCCTATAACAGGAAAATTCAGAAATGATACTTTGGATCAGGGCATCTTGACAGTTATATAGGAGCAGTGCAAGCATGAGGACTTAAGAAATAGATTATAATACAGCCCCATGATAAGTCCTGGGATGGTTATACTACAAAATATCATATAGGAACAGGAGAAGTAAGTCAATGCACCTCTGTGGTAGGGAGGATGAAGAAGCATTCAAACGAGGAGTAAGAGGTAAAGGCAGAAAACACACTATTGATGAATTAGCTATGAACAGAAGAAATGAGTGATATTACTGATTTAGTTTCCAGTGGGGCCCAGAAACAGGAAGCAGGGTGATGGGAAACCAGTTACATTTCATTGCAGACTCCAAACCAAAGGCAGAAAGTCTGGCAAAGTTAAGGCTTTGGGCCCAATAACAGCTTTATGTTTCTTCAGAGAGGAAGTAACCAAGGGAACTGCTACTTGGAAAAAAAAAACCCAGCTAGAGAAACTTCGTGAATGCAATGACATCATTAGAGTCACGGCAGAGCTGTCTTAACTCATACCACCCCACACTGCTGCTCCTACCTCTGTAAAACGTCGCTGCCGATACCCAGTTTCAGCCCACTACTCTCAAAGATCTCTCTGTTCCACTTGCCCGGTAACTTGTTTCTCAACCACCAGTAGTGTTTCCTTCTAACCTATGTCAGTCCTGCATATGGCAGATACATTGTGGACACTAAGTATTTCAAGCTGAATAAATATTAGTGCAAAAAGAAAAAAGCTTGAATGTTTCAGAGTTTGATAGCTACTAAAAAGAATTGCTATTAAATTATGTGTAGGCAAGACAGCTGTAAAGGTTGTCTGGAAATTTAAAATCTATAAAGAATATAGGTGGAGTCTGTTGCCGCATTTCTTCATGAAGTCTTGTCAAACTTAAAAGAAAAAAATGAAGACCTAAGGTCTCCACGCTCCAGTGGATACCCTATTTACACGCATGTATGGGCAGCATTAATTGGACTTAGTAGATTAGTTTACAAAGGGGAAGAAGGGAAAGATGGGGGGAAAAGAAGATTTTGTTTGCTTGTTTTGCTTTTTCAGTGCAGGATTTCTCTGTGTAACAGCCCTAGCTGTCCTGGAACTCACTCTTAGACCAGGCTGGCCTCAAACTCAGAAATGTACTTTTCTATGCCTTCTGAGTGCTGGGATTAAGGTTTGTGTCACCACCGCCCTGCAAGACAGGATATTTTGTCTGAGAGGAGTTAGAAGGGGAACTGGCATTGAATATAACTAAAATATGTTACATGCATGTATAAAATTCTCAAAAAATTTAAAATACTATATTAAAATCTAGATTGAAGATACTATTTCAAAACTTACAACATGGAACTTGAATTCTTTTAAAAAGACTATTTCTAAAGCAAAAGATTGATAACTAAATAAATTTGTTTCATCAATATATTTTTAAGTTAAAATAAAGCATTCAAAGCCTGGGGCATAACTCAGTGGTAAAGCATTCATGGCATGCACAGTGACCTGGATTCAGTCCTCAACAGGAGGATGTAATTGGGTGGAGGTGTAGATCAGGGACCAGTACACACTTAGATATGCTGAGTCCTGGACTCAAGCTATAGCTGGCCTCGAACTCAAGGAGATCCCCTTGCCTCTGCCTCCCCAGTGCTGGGATTAAAAGGTGTGCCACCACTGCAGGGCTGCATTTATCTTTTTGTGAAGTTACTTCAACAGTCTTTTTGCTTAGTTGTTCAACTCTATTCCAGCAACAGCATAAAAGCTTCTAGCCTAATTTTTTTTTTTTTTTTTTTTTTTTTTTTGGTTTTTCGAGACAGGGTTTCTCTGTATTGTTTTGGAGGCTGTCCTGGAACTCGCTCTGTAGACCAGGATGGCCTGGAACTCACAGAGATCCGCCTGCCTCTGCCTCCCGAGTGCTGGGATTAAAGGTGTGTGCCACCAACGTCCGGCCTAGCCTAATATTTTTAATATCCAGGTTGATCAAGGTTGACAATGTGACAGTAAGGCCTCAGTTTCAGGAAAGCAGGCTTCAAAAAGCTAAGTAAAACCAGTAGCACACACTGTCATCCAGGTTGCCTATCTGTGTACAGTCACTGACTGGGATTATACAGTGTCAAACAACAGAGCAACTGACTTCTCTTGTGGCCTCTGCTCTCAAAGGGCTGAGATGGAAAAGGCAAACGGGGTTTCCTTGGGAGCAAATGGAAAAGTGTGGGGCTTTCCAAAAAAAAAGAAAAAGTCAGACAGATTGCCAGCTACAATTTACAGAAGTCACAAACCAGGGAGTGGCTGCCAAGACGGCTTAGAGCATTCAGGCACTGTCTGGTCTTCCAGAAGACCTGGGTTCAACCCAGCATCCACATGGCGGCTCACAGCCATCTGTAACTTCAGTTGCAGAGGATCTGAAGCTTTCTGGTCTCCGCTGGCACCAGGAATGCACATGGTACACAGACACACACGCAAGCAAAACAGCTATACATATGAGATGAAAATAAATAAGTCTTTAAACACAGACACACACAAAAGGACCATCAGGGAGATTACAGAAGGGTGCGGAAGGACAGGCATGTAACTAGTAAAGCCTGAGGAGCGGAACAGCAGTCCTGGGTGATCAGAAACAAGGGACAAAGATGGCAAATGCGGGGGTGAGAGCAAGGGTTACGGCCAGTGCACACCGCGTGCACATGCAGAAACACCGCACCAAACCCCATTAACACACACAGTTACTGTATGACAATAAAAATAAAACACACACGGGAGGGAACAATTATAATCTAGTACTTTAAAATGTAAGATTTCTTACTAAACCGCTGTCAACCAGCAGAGATACTGGGAGAGTTCAATGATCAGGTTCATCTCTGAGTCCCCGAAGATGGAAAGGAGTAAATGGAGAGCTACGCATAATATACTTAAGCCTTGAGCTTATTCTTAATGCCGGGAAAGATTAGGGAGTTGGTGCTAATACTTGGCTTGAAATTTCATGGTTTAAAGAAACACATCCTAGGTAGTGTTTCTTTCTAAACTAACAGCTGCTATCGAATTTATTAGATAAATAGAGATGTTTACTGTAAAAGCAGCATGGGAACCAGGATAGCTGCCACTGGGTGCAGAGGAGCACTGGTTCTCTACTCGTATCTTTAGAAGAAAGAATCTGGCCCAACTGGAAGCAGAAATTGCCTAAAAGGAACAGAGTTCAAAGCAAAGCAAAGGAATACACTGTTCCTCCAGCCTTGTTGTCTGTTGGATCCGGTGATGCATAGTCAAATCCTTGAGATCTCTGTAAATTCTTGAACCCCGGGTTGCTTGAGAATTAGGTAGACAAAATGTGTTGGTGACAGAGGGCAAAGCCCCTAAGGTAGGGCGTTGTAGGAAAAAGGTGATAGAAGTATTGATCTCTCTCACTTACAACAGGCAAACTCCCACGAAAAGCATAGGAGACGCTATTAGGAGCTGGGAGAGGAGGGAGGGAAGTTAAGATTAACCAGCTTTTGGGTTTATGCTGTAAATTGCTGTGATTTGGGTGTGGTTTTGAATGTGTCACCAAAGGCTCAAAGGCTGAAAATTGGTCCCCACTGTGGCAACGTCAAAAGGCAGTGAGGTCTTTAGAAGGAGCAGCCTGATGTGAGGTAGTTAGGTTTTTAGGATCAACAGTTTTAGAAAGGATTAATGGAGCACTTGGTCTTTGATGAGTTCCACTAGAGGGTTCTGATGAAAAAAAAAAAAAAGCCTGGCCCCAGTCTCTCTGGCTTCCTGTTCTGCTAGATGGGGTGTTTGGTCTGCATGTGCTCAGGCTACTGTGGTACCTGAAACCACACCCAAGGGATGTGGCCACCACCACAAGCTCACTGGCAAAGCAAGATGCCAGCCACTACATCATCCAGCTTGAGGTCCTTACCAAAGGCCAAACGGATGTGGCTGCTTAAATTTGGACTTTCCAACATTGTGAACTCCATAAATCTCTTTATACACTGCATGGCTTCAGGTATTTTGTTATAGCAACGGAAAACAGGCTAAGACACTCATAATGAAAAGGTGAGTGTAGACAGTATAAATGCTTTTACAATATTGTGAATTCATTTTAAGCCACCGAATTGCTCACATACAAATCGTTAAAATGATAAATACTGTGTTGCTTATGTTTTTACCACAGTAATAAAACAGAAGGTCTGTTTTAGACCTGAAACCATGAAGACTCAGATGTGAATTCCAGCTTTTTGTCATTTGGGCTATCTTCCTACACAGACGGGAGCCTTGGTACTGACTAGGGGCTAGTGACCAGAAGCAGCCCGGCCTGGGCAAGACAGGGTGGCAGAGGACTTGGCATGGGAGCCAAGTGTGAGACAAGTGACAAGGGTGGGAACTAGGAAGAATTTGGGCCTGGCACGACTCACTGACGAAATAATTTCCTAAATATGGATTGACTGACTTTAGGAGACACGTGTTTCTGCTGCTGAGGACACGAGAAGCTGCTCATGGCTTTGGTAAGGGCACTCAAGCATGGAGTGACCTTTAATGACCTTTAAGTGCCCTTCCAAAAGGGAAAGCAAGTAATGTTTATTCCTCTACCATGATCTCCTAGAACCATAGGACATTTTCAGAAATGCCCCCCCTGATGAAAAGTAAGGGAGACAGATGGGAAAGAGACTCAGGTGACTCAGCTACTCCATCTGCTCTTGGTGAAGAACGGTGGGATATTACAGAGTAAGCAATAAAAGGAAAGAAACCCTAGCAATGAGAATCGCCAGGTATGACAGTCATCAGGCCATAAACTCATGGGACTGGTTTTCCAGAATCCTCTAGTTACCCAGAAAGGGTCATTTAGGTACCTTTCTATCTTAGAAAAATCTAAATGCCTGGGGGTGGGGGGTTGGGGGGAGATGACTCAGTCAAGAAAGAGCTGACTCTGTAAACATAAGGACCTGAGGTAGATAGATTCCCCACAACAAAGCACAGAGGTATAAAGGAGGGAGGGAAGGAGGGAAGGAGGGAGGGAGGGAGGGAGGGGGAGAGAGAGAGAGAGAGAGAGAGAGAGAGAGAGAGAGAGAGAGAGAGAGAGAGAGAGAGAGAGAGAGAGAGAGAGAGAGAGAGAGCGCAATGCTTATTTAAACTACAACACGGAAGGATTCCAAGTTCCAGGCCAGCCTGCACTACATAGTGAGTTTCAGGCCACCCGGAGATAAGATACATTATGAGACCCTGCCCCCTCCCCACCCCAATCCCAAAATCGCCTCACAGTAAACAAGAGCCTTTCCCAGTCCCTCCCCAAATGAACTGTGCACTCATGCAGCATCTTTGCTAACTCCAGACATAGTAGAATTGGACTCAATATATTATTGTGACTCTGACAAAGGGACTAGAGCCTGTTGGCGAGAAGGTGACTTTCCCCCTAGGCATCCCAGGATTGTTTAGCCCACTGAGATGAAATTTACAAAAGATAACTGAATGATGAGAAGGAGTTAATATAATTTCTTCCACCAGAATAATTTACTTCCCATTTTCAGGCAGACAGGCCCTGGCCACACGGTCTTTTCACTCCATCATTCTCCTGCAGTATAGCAGGGGCCATTAAGCTAGGTAAAAAGATGAATTGCTAGAGATGATTATGCTTGCCTCCAGCAGCCCAGGAAATGTACTCAAGAACAATAAAAATACCCGATGACCTGTCAGGGAGATGCTTATGCAAATGAGAACATCGCCATTCTACTTGTGCTTATTCGTTGAAAGCCTGTCATGAAATATAGATGGAGAAACTGTAGCACCGCAAATAAGAAACTGGTTTCAGATTAGGATATACTAGAAATGAACATTCATGCCCAAACGCCTAATTCAGCTATAAAAGAAGACGATGATGGACATAGATCAGCGCCCAAGTTCATTTTCTTTGGAAACAATAATTCCAGGACATGACAGTTCTTGTTGCTCTCATGAATGATACTACTAGGTGCTGAAAATGCTTTTTAGTCCTCAGATGTAAAATGTATTGAAAATCTAAGTCAAAGGAGCCTTTCTGCTTTTAAATAGCAAGGGTATTTCTGACCCAGGATGCAATAACCTTCAAGGAATCTGTGAGAACTAAGAAAGAAAGAAGTCAAGGCAACTGATGGGAAGGAAAGCAGCAAACTCCTGGTGGAAACTGGAGCAGACCTCAGATACCCTGCAGCCCAGCCTCCTCCTCCAGAAGCTGGACAGCAAACAGTACCCTAACTAAATGCCAGGCCTTGTCTTCCAGGAGAGCTGTGTCAGTTACACATGAGATGTGATCTTTGCCACAGTTTCCCTGGGGCTTGGCCTTGCCATCTGCAAAAATCAGCATAACAGCACCTATCTCAGAGGGTTGTGGTGAGAATTCTAAGGAGGTCCAATTTAGAAAATTCTTAACACAGTGCCTGGCAGGTAACTAAGGCTGTATTTAACACAGGCCAGTTGCTATCAGATGAGATACCCACCTGCTCACCTGCCAAATCTACTTGAATCTCTAACAGTGTGATGAAAAAAGAACGTGTCACTTGCACCCTCCAGTGTGCCTACCTCCAGCTCCCCAATCCCATAAACTATTCGGATCAGAAACTTTGGAGCCCCCTCCCACACACACACTTTTATTGAAATAGGGTTATTTTCTCACACACTATATCTGTTTACAGTGTCCCCCCCCTCTACTTCCCCCAGCTCCTCCCCACCCAGATACACTCTCTTTCTATGTCTCATTAGAACAGAACAGGCTTCTAAGAGATAACAATACAACAAAATAAAATATAGTAAGATAAAACAAAAAGCATTACATCGAAGTTAGATGAACCAATAGAAAGAAAAGAGCTCAGGAAAAGGCACAGGAATCAGAGACCCACCCTTTCACACACCCAGAAGTCCCATAAAAATACTAAACTGAAAGCTATAATATCCCTAATAATTCTTTAGCAAATCCTGCAGGCTGTACCTCTGACATACTCTATAACCCCCACGTTTCCGCTGCCACCAGCTCCCACATAGTCCAAACCACCGTATCTCCTGAGTGCCCAATGCACTCCCACGGTTTCCTAGCTGGCCTGCTTCCTTCTTGTCCTGTTAAGAAATGTTCTCCACTAAACATTCTAGGACAGTCAGAACTGCCGTGGTTTGCCCCGCCATGCAGAGCAAAGGCTCCAGGGCTTGTACAAGCCTGCGAATCTCTCTGGGTGTGACTGCTCCTTTCTCCATGTCCCCCACCCCCTGCCACAGGCCCCATTGCTCATTCTCCTGTGACCTCGATGGCTTTACTTCATGATGCTTACAATCATATTGCCATCGTGTTACTTCTTATTTCTCCCCACCACTGCTTTCCTGATGAGAGTCCCACACGGGCAGGGACTTAGCCTTTTTGTGTTCACCACATTTGATAAAACAGGGCACATGGTCTATGTTGTGACCACAATGAATGAATGACTGGCCGTGAATGCCTTACTGAGAAATAAAGTATGGAAATGAATATAAATTCATTTCTGTGTCCAAATGACTGACTAAGGATTTTTAAATAAGAAGTTTTATATAATGTAAAATCAACCTGTAATCTTTGAATCTGAGGTTAGAGAGAGTTCAGTGGGGAAGATGCTTGCTGCAAGGCACGAGGATCTCAATATGACCGGAAGAACCAAGTCAAAAGCTGGGCGTAGCAGTGCATGCTAGCGTGCTAGCCAACTCAACACTGGGGTGGCAGAGCGCCGGTGAGCACCAGACAGCAAGAAACCCTGTCTCAAAAAAAAAAAAAAAAAAAAACAAACAAAAAAAAAAAAACAAAGAGACAAAAAGGCTGTGTTCTGGCCTTCCAGCGTACACACGCACAAACAAAATGAAATACCAAAATCTTGGGTTGTTAAACTGCTGAGGTATGCTAATACAAATGGTAAAATAGCAACCAGCTACTAAAAGTTCATGCCCCTCTAAGAGGATTAAATACCTTCCAGGGACTGGTATTATGGATCTCTGCAAACACCTTCTGAGACATTATTATTCCCATTTTGCAAAGGTGGGAAGGCTGAACATGTAGCCAGCGACTGGACATGGGAAGTGTGTCTACAGAGAAAAGGCTCCATAGTGAAAGAAAGATACACAGTGAGCCATGAGGGTAAATGCTTTATAAGGGCTTACCTATTCTGTGGGGGTCTTATACTTTTTGTACTTTTCTGAAAATGAGATACATTCTGTAAATATTATTTTGAAAGTTCTTAGTACAAATCTTAATAAAATTTGTAAAATATAGCATATGAATATATTTCTCCTTTTTATTAACAACACAATTTAAACTCTAAGAAGAAATGAATTGATTATCATTACATTTCAAGGGTGTGTGTGTGTGTGGTGTTTAAAACAAGGAAAGTATCACTGTATAACCCAAGCTGGTCCAGAACTTGAGATTCTCATGCCTCACCCTGTTAGAATTAAAGGTGTATGCCACCATGCTCAGCTTCATATATTTTTATAAAACCATGTCCTAGGAAGGCTGAAAGGATGGATGGCTCAGCAGTTAAGAGCACTGGTTGCTCTTTCAGAGGACCAGCAGTTGGTTCCCAATGTCAGACAGTTCACAAACTCCTTTAACTACAGTCACAGAGGTAACCCAATGGCCCTCTTTTGGCTTCTGCAGACATCCATTGTATTGGTTAGTGGTCTCTGGAGTAGTGTTTCCCAACCTGTGGGTCATGACCCTTTGGGGGAAGGGTTAAATGATTCTTTCACATATCAGATATTTATATTACAATTCCTAACAGTAGCAAAATTACAGTTATGAAGTAGCTATGAAATAATTTTATGGTTGGGGTCACCACAACATGCAGCATTAAGAAGGTTGGAAAGCATCTAGGGAACAGAATTGATATAATGAGTATATTTTTTAGGATGGCTTACAGGCTGTGGTCTAAATAGCCAAACCAAGGCTGTCAAACAATGGAAGGTCCAAGAATCAAGTAGTTATTTAGTCCAGAAGGCTGAATGTCTATGCTAGTCTTCAGTAAATGCTGGAATCCCAAAGAGATAGGTTCTAATGCCAGTGAAGGAATGGACTTGCCAGTGAGAGTGAAGGCAAGCAGACAAAGAGAGAGCAAGATTTCTTTCTGTGTCCTTTATACAGGCTACCAGCAGGAGGTGTGGCTCAGATTCAAGGTGGATCTATTCACCTTAAAAGTTCCAGTTTAAAAAGTGGCTCTTCCCATTTGAAATGACTTAAGAAGCAAATTCCTCACAGGTGTGCCCAACCACTCAGGTTTTAGTTAATTCCAGATGCTGTCAATTTGAAAACCAAGACTAGCCATCACACCCATACACATGTGGCATACACGGACACACATGGACATGTATATAAGAACAAGTCTTTTCTAAACAGACCATAGGCTGACACGAAAGGTTTGAGCCCCCTTTTTCAAACATCCATGATGCCAGGCCCTGTGATGATCTATTACAGTTAGTTTACAGGAAATGGAGAGGTCCTCATGACAACATAAAAAGAACAGAGGTATTCCTTATAGTTCATTTCAGAAAAATCATTGAAGACGTAGAGAGCTCTGAGAAGATGGGACAGCCCCAGAGTCTTCGGGGACATATGATCTCTCCAAAGAATGCTGAGTAAGGCACCAATGCTATTTCATTTTCATGACTCAGAGCACATTGACATTTCAAAATAAGATTTCTAGAAGAAAATTGTAAGCCATTGTGGCAATGCAGTGCTTAAGATAAACACCTTACTGTCTGCATGCCTGTGGTAGTTTGAATGTAATTGGCCCCCATAATTTCATAGGGGGTGGCACTATCAGGAGGTGTGTCTTTGTTGGAATGGATATGGAAGGAGCTGAGAAGCAGAGGTATGACATCCTGGAGTCCAGTCCTGTGTCTGCTGTTATGAGCAGTGCAAGCAGGGACAGCTCATTTTTCCTCCCAGCTTACAATAAATGAAGATGCTCGTTCTTGAGACTCTTGGCAGCACTGTGGATGCTCTAGGAATCTTTATTCAAGAACAGCAGTATAAAAGAAATAACATGTGCACTCGGGAGGCAGAGGCAGGTGGACTTCTGTGAGGCCAGCCTGGTCTACAGATCGAGTTCCAGGACAGCCTCCAAAACAATACAGAGAAATGCTGTCTCGAAAAACCAAAAAAAGAGAAAGAAAGAAAAAAAAGAAAAAGAAAAAGAAAAGAAGAAAAGAAAAGAAATGACATGTGAATGAAAGATGTAATTTTAAAACTCTTTTCTAGATTTTACCTTATTTTATGCCTGGATATATGTGTGAGCACCATGCATGTGCCTGATGTCTACAGCTGTCAGAAGAGGATGTCAGATCTCTGCAACTGGAGTTAATACGGATGGTTGTGAGCCACCCTGTAGGTGCTGGGAACCAACCCTGGGTCCTTGTAAGAGCAACAAGTGCTTTTAACCACTAAGCCACTAAACTTGTTAAATTAACAAATTTAATTTTAAGGCTTCTTCTAATAGCTGCATTAAAAAGTTTTATATCGCTGGGCATTGGGCGTTGGTGGCACACGCCTTTAATCCCAGCAGTTGGGAGGCAGAGGCAGGCGGATCTCTGTGAGTTCAAGACTGGGCTGGACAGACAGCCTCGAAAACAATACAGAGAAACCCTGTCTCGTAAAACCAAAAAAAAAAAAAAAAAAAAAAAGAAACCATGACTCAAAAGAATACGGTAAATGATGAATGATGAAGACATCCAACGTCTTCTCTCTCTCTCTCTCTCTCTCTCTCTCTCTCTCTCTCTCTCTCTCTCTCTCTCTCTCTCTCTCTCTCTCTCTCTCTTTCCTTCTTTCCTTCCTCCCTCCCCCCTCTCTCAGGTTAAGTAGAAATGGTATGTCCCACCTTGAGCCTGGCTCACAAAACATAGCCACACAAACTTCCACTTCCCTCTCCCCTTAGCTGCAAACCCATACACTAGATCCATCTGAAGGTTTTTGTGGCCCTCAGAATAATGGAACCAGAAAGGCAGGGGTTCTTAAACTGGAATCCAAGAAACAAGCACCATGGACTGTGTGTAGGATTCAGGAGCTCCAGAAGCTGAATAGGGAAAGATAGCATTTTGATTTCTATTAAGTTCCAACTCTAATTTAGCATCCTGCTCAGTTATGAATAAAAGCAATGAAACACTGTGTAATTAACAGACCTTGTCATATGCAGAGATCACACATATTTTCACAGCACACTTTAATTCCCACGTATCCTAGAATAGCACTTGTTCAAAGTGACAGTAGTTATTAAGCCTACACAAGACCTTTGTCATTAAACAAATTAATAAGAGGCACATACCTTACCATAGCACAGGATTTTTTAACTTTTGATTTTAGCGTTTTAGTAAATTGGTTCCTTTTTAAACCCTGTGATATTGGTTTCTTTTTGTTTGTTTGCTTTAAAATGTCATCCTGATTAAAAAAATAAATGAATACAATGTCATTCGGAGAAACACTCTAAAGAAATCCATGTTGCGGGGGCTGGAGAGATGGCTCAGAGGTTAAGAGCACTGACTGCTCTTCCAGAGGTCTTGAGTTCAATTCCTAGCAACCACATGGTGGCTCACAACCATCTACAGTTCAATCTGGTGTATATGTAATAAATAAATAAATCTTTAAAAAAAGAAAGAAATCCATGTTGCATTTGTAATACTGAAAAAAATGTCTGTCCCCAAACAAAGGCAACTTCCATCCATCTGGTCACAATGGATCACTGAGGGTGCTTACTTCAGCCCTGAGCCCATTCTGATTAATGAACACATAAAGTGCAGCTTCGGGCCACTGCCTGGTTCCTACTTCAAGCTCATCTGCACTGAAAAGAAGGGAATTGGGAGGGCAGTGCATGCCTGCAATCTCTTAGCACTTAGGAGCTGGAGGCAGGAAGATCAAGAGTCCAAAGTCTTACTTAACTACATAGTAAATTTGAGGCCAGATTGGGCTATAAGAGTCGGTCTCAAATAAAACAATAAAGGAGTACAGAAATGAGTAATATAATGTAATAAATGTAATGTGTTCCTCAGCTCTCCCATACCTACAGTTATGCTAATCAATTTATTTTCCTATCAGTAATGGCATCTGGCCTTTGCAGAATAAATAATTGGCTTTCACATTCTGCCATATAATAATACCTAGCTCACACATTTGTTCTGTAGACTAATTAATGTTTGAGTGTTTAAACACAATGCCTCTGCAAAAGCAATGGCATTATAATGTGTTGGGACACTCTAGTATTGTAATTAGTACTAATTAGATTCTTTTCAACAGCTTGTTGAATTTAAAAATTACTGCATGCAAGGTATTCTGCTTTTCTTGTTCATTACGAAAGAATCATACACAATAGTTTAAATAGAAACCTTTAGGTAACTGATTGCAAGGTTCAACACCAACCATTCCCCTGAAGCCAGGAAAGGCATTAGGAAGACACCTTTGTAGGAACTGCCAAGCCATTGCAGAGGTATGCCAGGAGCCAACTCATGTTGGGTGACCAGAAGTGCTTTGAACTTAACCCTTCCAATCTCGAGATCAGCGATCCCATATTATGATTGAACCATCATAGGAGTGACTCCTCTCCATCCTTCCCTTCCTTCTGACCTCTCTCTCTTTCTTCCTCCTTTCTCCCATTCTCTCCCCCTCACTTTCCCGAGACTCTTTCTATCTCACCAGGCATAAATGCCGTCCCCAATTTATATATGAGAATCTGAAGACAGTCAGTTCATAGATGAAAAACTTACCAAGAATTTAGCTTCCAACTCAAGAAGTCATTTATGATTGCTCTTCAAATATATTTTCCTTTATAATGAAGTTGCCTAAAATCATTATACTCTTTATACTAAAAAAAGGACTTGAAATGCTTCTTTTACCTGTTTGTAAATTTTACAATTACTAGCATTTGGATGAATTTTAGTTTCTGAATTAAGCTATTTATGACCTACCATCCCATCTATTAAAAATATTCATCTATAAAAATAGCAGATCAGGATCTAGAGAGATGCCTCAGTGGTTAAGAGTGCTTGCTGAGTAAATGGGAGGGCCTCAGTCTGAACCCAGCACAGGTGTCACACATGCTGAGCCTGTGTCTCTGTAACCCAGCACAGGTGTCACACATACTGAGCCTGTGTCTCTGTAACCCAGCACAGGTGTCACACATGCTGAGCCTGTGCCTCTGTAACCCCAGCACAGGTGTCACACCTGCTGAGCCTGTGTCTCTGTAACCCCAGCTGGCAAGGGTGCAGAAACGAGAGGATCACTGGGTTTGCTGGTTGTCAGTTTAGCCAAGAAAACTAAGATCCAGGTTCAGAGAGAGACTCTGCCTCAAAGGAATAAGGTAGAGAGTGATGGAAGAACACAGCCAACGCCCTTGTACTGGTGAGTTTTCACACAAACAAGAGTCACCTAAGAATCCAGGACCTCCATCGAGGAATTACTTCCATCCGACTGTCCCAGGGACACATCTGTAAGACATTTTCTTAATTGCTAATTGATTGCAGTAGGGACTAACCCAGTGTGCACAGTGCCACCACTGGGCAAGTGGTCCTGGGTTGTGTAAGAAAGCAATCTGAGCGAGTTAACTGGAAAGCAAGCGAATAAACAGAATTCCCCCATGGTTTCTGCTTCAGTTCCCACCTCCAGGCTCCTGCCTTGAGTTTCTGCCCTGACTTCCCTTAGTGATGAACTGAGACTGAGTCATGGAAGCCAAATACATCCTTTCCTCCCCAAGTTGCTTTTGCTTGTGATGCCACAGCAATAAAAAGCAAAACAGGACACGCTCATGGCCTTCATGCACACCTATCCATGTACACACACACACACACACACACACACACACACACACACAGTACACTCACCCATGCATATGTACACACACATCTAAAATTTGTTTAAATAAAAATATCAGGTAACTTAGAATTGATAAAGTTCAGTAAATGTTTTAACTTCTACCCTGGAATAAGTTACAGCAATGAATTTATACAAGACAGTCTCAGAAATCCAGAATAACATTAGCTAACCCGTTTCTTTTCCTCTGAGACATTTACTTGCTGGGCATATAGTAGGCACTTAATAAATGTCAATTTTTACTATTGCCATTATCATGCCTCACATGGAGAGTTATTCTTAATTAAGGGCTGACATCTCAGTTGGTTTGCACGGGTCTTAGTCATGCTCCAAAATTCTTATTTACTTTTAAATTTAAACAGGACATTTCAATTCTTGTTATTCATTTAATCCTTCTCTACCACACAGTCATTTTAAATATTTATATTCCAGATATTACACACTCGCCATTGTTGCCAGTAAAATCTATCATTATTCTAATGCTAAGCCTGTGTCTCTTTGCTTGGGCAATTACTCAGATGCATCATCTCACACATTCAACATGACTTGCATAGGAAATAATCCTTTAAACAAACACATTCAATCCAAATTTGGAAAATGCTCTGGATTCTTTTGAGCAAAACACAGAAATTGTTCCTTGCCCCATGTGAGTCCCAGAGTCAAGGGGACCTGACCACTACAAATGGCAGCCTTTCCAAAGAGAATTCATGTTTTTGCCTTCATCTCTGAACTGACCCCACTCACCTCCCTAGACCCAGACCAGCCCTGGGGCTTCAACAGCTCCACCTAGGATCCCCACAGTCCTCTGAGGAAGGACAGAGAAAGTTGCCAACAGGTAGGTACAGCTTCATTCTCCCCCAGAAGTTCCAAAAGGGAACAGAAACAGAGAAGTCATGTAATCTTCCAAAATGCTGGCAACTGAAAGTGTGCTTTTCTAGTTTTCATTTCTCTTCTCATGGCATTTATGTCTTCCTGTCATATGGAACACGTTCCTCATTGTTAAACTTATCACACCTGGAAATCCCATTTCTGTTTCTTCAGTCTGTCTGGTGATTTTCCAATGGATGTTGACCCTTACGATTGCACGCGTTGCAAGGGTGAATGGTTTAGCACTATATGGAACCAGGCATTTGATGGGGCCTGCAGCTAATAAATAATTCAGACTGAGCTTGATTCTTAACTCTGCTTTTGACCTTGCATTAGCACAGGTCCAAAGGTCCAGAGTGGCCTGTGGTTCAGGGCTCGTTTCTGTCACCAAGGACTCTGTCCAGTGCTGGTGTAGTACATGGTCCTTCTCCTTTGCAAGACAGGATCATGAACTACCTATAAATCCACAGGCACCTGATCTTCTGTTCTAGAAAACAGCTTTCTATTACTTCTTGGTAATTTGCCTCCTTCATTTTTTTTATTCTCTAGTCAGATGTTAAAATTCTTATTATTGACTCTTTTTCAACATTGTCCCCTTTTCTATCTTTTGGTATCTGTATTGTTTTCTGAAATATTTAAACTTTATTATCCGAGAAACAATAAATTTGATTTCTGATCAAAGGATTTTTTTATTTCTAGGAGTTGTTTCTTTTTCTAAAAGTTCTTTTACTGTATGTGTGTACTATGTGGGGGTGGAGGGTGGCTCACACTCATTTCTAAGAGTTGTTTCTTTTTTTAAAGTTCTTTTACTGTGTGTGTGTACTATGTGGGGGTGGAGGGTGGCTCACACTCACACACATACCCAGCTGCCATGAAGTGTGTGCAGAGGTCCAAGGACAACTTTGTAGAAAGTCATTACAATTTTTTAATTATTCTCCTTTCATTCACTCATGGGGCTAACATTTAGGGGTTTTGTTGTTGTTGTTGTTTTGTTTTTAACATTTTTTTAAATTTTAAACAGCTTGTTTTACATGTTAATCCCAGTTCCCTCTCCCTCCCCTCCTCCTGCACCACCCCACCATCCTCCCCATCCTCCCACCCCATTGTCAATTCCTTCCACATAGGGGATATCTAGAGTCTATCATTTCATTCAGGGTAGGGTCCAGGCACTTCCCTAAGAGTCCAGGAAGAGAGAGCAACCCTCTTTGTGTTATGGACACATGATGTCTGTTAGTATTCGAGGGATAAACACTGGTCCACTGCTCAGGACCCCATAGGTAGCCCAGGCCTCCTCATTGACTCTCACATTCAGGGGGTCTGGATCGGTCCCATGCTGGCCTCCCAGCTGCTGGTCCAAGAGCTTCCGGGGTTTTTGTTTTTTGAAACAGGGTTTCTCTATGGCTTTAGTGGCTGTCCTTGTAAACCAGATGGAACTCACAAAGATCCACCTGTCTCTGCCTCCTGAGTGCTGGGATTGAAGCACGTACGCTGCCACCACCCGGCTCATGGAGCTAACATTTATCAGTAAAGACTCAGCAAGACAATGACCTTCTGGCTACAAATGTCACAGTGAAGCAAAGTCAAGACCCTGCTTTTATGGTGCTAACACTCTAGTGATATTAGGAGAGCAACAAACTTTGACCAGGAACTCCCTCCATCAAGTCTCTCCCACTTCTCACTATTCCAAACACAGCAACACACCACCACCTTCTACAGGCCCTTCAAGTCCCTACCTTTCTTCCCCTCCTATTGGAACCCAACAGGCTCTTGCCCTAGTTTTCTGGTAACCAGCAATGATGCTCTTCTTAGACACCACATCTAACATACACCTCTTCCCCATCTTAGCACCATCATGGACCCTGTCATAAGCCCCTTTTATTCCTTCCACGGCCCTTATCAAATGGGAAATTTTAGTTACCTACCCAATTGCCACCTGCTTCTTGTAACCCCATCTGATTTTGTTCAGGACTCCCCCGACCGTCTGATTTTGTTCAGGACTCCCCCGACCGTGCTGCTCACAATGGGCTTCAATGAAGCACTAGGCCAGGGCTGCTCTTGCTTGACTGGGATAGCCAACCACGCTACTCCTGCACTCTTGCCAGTGACAACTTAGGAAGGAATGTGTGACTTGACTCTAACCAGTGGGGCTGACAGTGAGGACAGATTTGAAGACTTTGTGATCTCCGGTGAATTAATGAGTCCTGGCAATGAGCACCCATGGTTTCCTGCATTATGTAAAGAGAGGCAACCACACATGCTGACAGCCAGTCCTCCGGTGGAGAAGCCAGCATCTGTCTGTACTCCTGACTCAAGCACTGACTCTTAGGCTGATCTAGAGGTTACTCCTCTCTGTTGTAGAAAATACAGAAGAATGTGTGGAATTGCTCCAGGAGCGAACTCCAGACCATGGAGAACTCCATCTGTTAAACAGATAATTGGCAAGAAAAAAAAAAAACACTTAGGGGAAAGCTTCAGCTTACAAGGGGTTGGAAAGAAGACATGTTTAAGTACATAAGGCAACAGTGATTAAAACCACAAGGAAACATGAAGAAGTCATTACAAAATATGAGATTAGGTCTACTTGTGGGACTCCTAACAATGGGAGCAGGGGCTGCCCCTAACGCTTTGCCTGGCTCTTGGGAACCCATTCCTCATACTGGATTGCCTTGCCCAGCCTTAACACAAGGGGAGGTGCTTGGTTTCATCAAAACTTGATATGCTATGCTTTCTTGATGCCCCTTTCAGTCTGAACAGAAACAGAGGAGTAGATTGAGGGGTATGATGTGTGGGGGGGGGTGGACTGGGAGAAGAGGGAGGGGAAAATGTGGTCAGGGTGTAAAATAAATTAATTAATTTTAAAAGAATCGGAGATTAGTGACCTGGTAGACTGAGATTGGCAGCCCAAGCAGCCTGTGTGTATTTCCTCCTGGAATCTAGAATGACCAAGACGTCCCTAATTGTCAGAATATAGCAGAATAATGGGATGCAGCACTTCATAGCGGAAGGTTCTAGCTATGAATAGCAGGAACATGAGGCAGCTGGTCACACTGCATCCACAGTCACAGAGCAAAGAGATGGACGCTGATGTTCAGTTCACCATCTTTTTAGTCATGCCACACGCAAGGTGAGTTCTCCCTCCTCAACTAAGCCTTTCTAGAAACACTCAGACACTCAGAGATGTGTTCCCATGGCAATTCTAAATCCAGTAAGGTTAACAATGCAGGTTACCCATTGCAAGGCCTAAGCTATATGCGATGGCTATTTTTGTTGCCAACTTATTGGAACTAAAACCCAAGCATCTGGGTTCACCTGTGAGGGATCTTTTTCTTAATTAAATCATTTCAAGGAGCATTTAATTCTATTTTGGATCTTTGAAGTAGGAAGATCCACCTCGAATCTGGGCCACACCTGCTGGCAGCCTGTATAAAGGACAGGGAAGAAAGAAGTTGCTCTCTCTTTGCCTGCTTGCTCTTGCTTTCACTAGAAAGTCAATTCTTTCACTGGCATTAGAGCCTACTACTTCAGGATTCTGGCATACACTGAAGACAGCTGATACATCCAGCCTTGTGGACTGAACAACTGCTAGACTCTTGAACCTTCACTGGTAGAGAGCCATTGTTGGACTAGCAGGACCACAGTCTGTAAGCCATTCTAATAAATCCCCTTTAGATGATAGATAGATAGATAGATAGACAGATAGATATAGATAGATAGATAGACAGACAGACAGACAGATAGATATGAATGGATGGATGTAATCTAGAAGTTCTTTTCCTCTAGAGAACTCTAACACACCATAAGAAATCCTAGCAGCTTCTAGGTCCTTCAGCATTTTAGCAAACCCTGGCCTACTATTTTAAAAGTCTGGTACCCTACTGAAGAGACCACATAGAAAGGTCACCTGGAGGGAAAAAACTCCTCAGGTAAATTCGATCACCAGTTGACATACCCACTAAATGAAGCCACAAGAATAAGCACCAATGAAAACAACTAGAACCACCCAGCTTTAGCCAGCTGAGAAAGCAGAATTACAAGCAAATAAATATAAGTGCCAGTATCTTTAAGGTAGTTTGCTGGGTGGCAATAGACAGCTGAAGACAGTGGCTGGTTTTGGAGGGACAAGGGCTCATGGAGGCTTTTATTGGCCAGTGTGGTCTTTCCTTCAACCTGGGTGATGGTTGCAAGGATGCTGTGACTTAACAATGATTTGCTGAGCTATGCATCTGCTCTGTGTGGTTTTCTGCATCTGTTTTTATTTTAAAATAAAAATAGTCTTTAAGAAGGAAAGGGAAATAAATGTCCACGGGGCTTGGCAAAGAGAAATAGACTTTTCTTCCAAAATTCCTTCAAACTTTTTGAGAACCATTCCTGGGATCCTAGCAAGGACTGTTCTTTAATTCTGACCTCATATACTCATCCCACGCATCAAGCACTGAAACACAAACTTCTCTGGGTCCCGGTCGTGGCAATTTGCAAAACAGAACCAATTGCTTTCGTCTCACCAAACCTTTTATTTTTCCTAAGTGAGAAAAACCACGCAGTACCAAAGAAAGGGCACTGTTGAAAGCTGACTTACATTTTTCCTATTGGCAGCAATGTGCTATTTTCTTTTAAATGCATTTCCCAATTTCAGAGAACAAAATCTGTATTGCATCAGTGTGAGTGCTTGACTCTGTCTCTCTGTCTCTGTCTCTGTCTCTGTGTGAGTGTCTGTGTGTGTGTGTGTCTGTGTGTGTCTGTGTGTGTACATGTCTGTGTGTTGCATTTTAGTTTACAACTGTTAGATTCTTAGTCTTCATGTCTTATATTTTCTAAAAAGGCTTTAAACAGACCACAGTAGATGAATTGTGCTTACATTCTTGTCTTTCTTTCCATTTTCCTCCAATCTCCTCACTTCATTTCCCATTGCAAATCATTGTCCTATGTACTTTACTTCTTAGAGAGACGGTACCTCACTTTACTAGCAAAAAAGTAATCAAAGTTTCTGTTTAGAAGATTAAAATTCACCGCCATAATTCACACTGCATATTTTATAAAGCTTTCACAGTACATGTATTTTAATTAAATTATAGATTCCTGCTAAACTTGTGTTCCTTCTGTTGCATTTTCCACCTGGGAGCTCAGACACTTCCAAAGATTACAACTGAGCAAAACTACCCTCAGTTCACAGTCCTAGGCAAAAATCAACTGATGGCTGGAGACGGAGCTCGGTCACTAGAGTGCATTCCCGGCATGTAAAGAGCTCTGGGTTCTACCCCCAGTACCTCACAACTGGAGGGAACACCTATAGTCCCAGCACTTGGCAGGTGAGGCAGGAGGATCAACAGTTCAAGCCATCCATAGACACAGATTTCAAAGCCAGCCTGAATTCATGAGACCCTGAGTTAATGTAGAAACAATCAAATAACACAAATTGGAATTGTCACCTTGGTATGAAAGACCCCGGCCCAGCGCAGGCAGCTGAGGCTTATGGAAAACTCCTTTCCCCCCCACAGCTCAGCCATTTTTTATCAGGAGGGAGCTCAGCTCAAGGTCTTCGCAGCTGAATAGTCACTACTATCTCTGTCCAGATAGGGGCACAGGTGTCTATGGTCTGCATAGCCAGCCCAGAAAGATTGGGCAGGCACAGAAACCTTTGTTCTTCAGATAGGGCCAAGGCCGAGAATTGAGTTCTGAGAGAAACCTTAATTGCCTCTCTGTCCAGATGAGAGAAACCTCGTTCTGAGCCCCAGCCTCATTTAAATTACCCAATCAGGGTCCCGTAACTAGGCTTCTCGCTTCTGTACTGCGCTTTTTGCTATAAAAGAACCCCTGAGTCCCCAGCTCGGGGCTCTCAGTTCCCGAGACTGAGACGCCCCGGGTACCCGTGTATTATCAATAAAGCCTCTTGCTGTTTGCATCCAAGCTCGTGGCCTCGGTGTTCCTTGGGTTCGGGTCTCCCTCCCGTGAAAGTCCCCCCGCCTGGGGTCTTTCAGGTAGTTATGACTACTAGAAAGCCTTGTTCATGTGGTCCCTTCATAATCAATGTCTAAAAGGGACATGTTTTATTAAGACCAGGCCTTATGGATCTCTGTGAGTTCGAGGGCAGCCTGGTTTACAAAACAAGTTTCAGGGCAGCCAGAGCTACACAGAGACATCCTGTCTTGAAAACACAAAACATGCAAAACTTGACCCGGCCTTTAAGTTCATTTATTTATTTTAGTGGGTGGTAGAGCACATGTATATGCACTTGGTGCAGCATACTTGAGGGAGTCAGAATGTGTAGAGCTCTTTCCTTCCACCACGTGGGTCCTAGGGATTGAACTGATGTCATCAAGCTTGACAGCAGGTGCCTTTACCAGCTGAGGCATCTTGCCAGCTAAAAATCAGGTCTTGAGTCTATGGAGTTCAAGGCTCATATTAGAATTCATGGAGAAAAGTAAAGATTTTGCTGAATCATATCAAATAAACTCTTCAAGTCACAGACTCTTTTCTGATTTTGAGCATTGGATTTGGTGTCTCTTTTTTGATGTTTATTTGTTTTGTTTTTCAAGGCAGGTGTCTGGAGTAGCCTTGACTGTCCTGGAACTCACTCTGTAGACCAGGCTGGACTCAAACTCAGATCTGCCTATCTCTGCCCCCTGAGTGCTGGGATTAAAGGTGTATACCACCACAATCCAGAAGATTTGAGTTTCTTAAAGAGTATCTTTTTCATTCCCAGTGTCTTGGTTTCCATTCATAAAGATGGGTAGAAGCAAAAGGTTATTAGTAAAACTGGATGGAAATTCCCAGTCTTCTGTAATTAATGTTCCTTCAAATTCCTATTTGCTTCATCAATAGTTTGGAAACATTTAAGGTATTTTTAGACCAGAGTAAATTTATACTGGGCCCTCCCCACTTCTTTTTGCTCTACTTCTCTATTCTTTGCTGGGAGCTGCAATTCCTCACTTTTTTAGAAAGAGGCTGTTTCAGGCCTCTTTCTCCTCTCTCAGGGGAGAGAGACGGCTCAGTGGTAAGTGTGAATACTGAGCCAGGGAAGTGGTGTAGCACACCTTTAATTGCAGCACTTAGGCGGCAGAGGCAGGCCACCCTAAGGCTAATACTAATGGTTCACTTATTACCATTTTCTACTGTCTTTGGATCCATTTATCTTAAAGGAACCCAACTGGATGGGATACTTTGAGCCACAGATGACAGAAACAATTATATTAGTTCAAATAAGGCTTCTCCATGTACAATAGCAATTCCACAAATAACACTGGCTTATATAAGACACAGTTGATTTCTCTCTTATTACAGTCCAAAGGGAAGTAGTCCCAGGCTTCTGATGGAGCTTCTACTTATGTGATTCCCACGGGATCCTTAACTCTGCTGTGTATAAACTCCTTAAGAGGATACCTCATTGTCCAAAATGGCTGATCCAGACAAGGTCACATCCAGACAACATCAAGGACAGAACAAAATGAAAAACAAACAAACAAAAAACATCATTTCCTGCCCACTTCGACCTCTGGACCAGTAACTTTCCTGAAAAAAGTGACACTTCTACTTAGATCAAATTGACCCAAAGTCAGTTGCATATCCCCATCTGAATGCAAAGGAGGCTGGAAATATCTTTATTATGAGGGTTCATGTGTACACTTTAAAACTGTATGTTCCATTATTGAAGACAGAAGGGAGAGCACTATTAGATTACTAACAATCTTTCTCATCTCTGGTTGGTTTTTTGAGACAGGGTCTTACTGTCAAGTAGCAATTTCCTCAAGACTAAAACCTTCTATCTTGGATGGAAACTTCTTTAGACATAGATATAAAGAGAGAATGAAACAACAGGATCTTTTAGGACAGAATTTTTACAAGGAGGTAAAACAACAGGATGTTTTAGGAGGAGACAAAACCCACCACCCTTCAAGGAAGCACCTTAAGATGGAAAGCAAACAACACAAGATAGCTTTAGGAAATTCCTGAGACTGACCAGACTCACTAGGCCCCGCCCTCACCAAGAGTGTGTAAGCGGTAGAGACTGCAGAGAGTCATTCTCAAACACCAACATTCTCCAACCTGTTGAGCTGCCTGCAGACTGTGCAGTGTGCTCCAGGTTGCCAGATTTTGTGAGTTGTCACCTGTGCTGGGGTGGGCTTTGGTGGTGCAGCTGTCTTTGAGTCATTTCCGCTCCTGTAATTAACCTCTCACCCATATTCCTATTAGCAATACCAGTAAAGCCCATTGATCCACCATGTTAGGTTTTGGTGGAATCCACCCTTTGGTCTGTCATCACTTCCCTATCTGGGGTAAAGAGATGTCTGGTACATCTCCCCAGGAATAGTGTCACCCAGGATGGCTTCAAATTCCCTATGTAACTAAAAATGGCTTTGAACCTTAGTTTCTCCTGCCTTCACCTCCCAACTGCTGAGATTGAAAAAAGTCAGCAAAATTCCTACTCCAACTCAAAGAGGATTTTGCATCTCCCACAAGATGTAGCCAAGGCTCATTCAAGCAGGCTGTTAACAGTTTGACAGGGCCCTGCCTCCCTGAGACTTCTTCACCTTTGTGGTTCCAAGTACAATGAAATTTAAAGGGGAGAACATTCTCCTTGTCTCCCTTTGATTTTATGTTTATTTTAGTTTTAGTTTTTTACTTTGTTTTTTACTTTTTGTTAATTTTGAGATATGGTCTCCCTGTGTATCCCTGGCTGGTCCAAAACCATGTAGCTCAAGCTGGCACATGACCATCATCCTGTCTTGGTCTCTCTAGTACAAGGATTATAGGAATTTGGCCCAGCTGTCTCTTCCTTTGTATGTATGTATATCTATGCATGATCATGTATGTGTGAGTACATATACATATGTGTGCATCTGCGCATGGAGGCCTGAGTTCAATGTTGGGTGTTATTCTTCAATTCCTTTGAACCTTACTTTTTTGAGACAGGGTCTCTCACTGAACCTGGAACTCACAGATTCAGCTAGACTGGCTAACAAAAGCTCTAGGAATTCTGTTGGCTCCACCTGAGTAACAGGTGTGTGCCCCAGCACCCAGCTTTTTACATGGATGCCACAGGTTCTCCTGGTTGAACCTTGTGGTAGAATATTATTTCCAGGTGCGTGACCTTGTTTATGCTGCATTTGTTTAAATCAGTGGAAGTTGTGATTCTTTGCCTGTCTAAAACACCTGGTGGTCCTAATAAAGGGCTGAACAGCCAATAGCAAGTCAGGAGCGAGGCTAGGTGGGGTTGGCAGGCAGAAAGAGTAAATAGAAGGAGAAACAAGGAAGAGGAGAAGGAGCAAGAGAAGGAGAGGGGAACACCAGGGGCCAGACACCCAGACAGCCACAGAATAAGAAGGGAAGTAAGATATACAGAATTAAGATAAAAGCCCAGGGGAAAGGTAGACGGGTTAAAGTTAAGAAAAGCTGGCTAGAAACAAGCTAATCTAAGACTGGGAATTCATAACTAAGAATAAGCCTCTGTGTGTGATTCATTGGGGAGCTGGGTGGCGGGTTCCCAAAAGAAAAAACATCTTACTACAGAACCCTGAGGTTCAACTAAATAGAGAAGAAACTCTCTTAGAAGCCAGTAGCTTGCCCTCCAGCATCACTGACTAGACTGTAAATCTCACCTCTTATATAATCACTGATGAGGAGAACCCGCCACCATGATGGGCACAGAACAATCTTTAGGGACCATAATTTGAACTAGTCTCTCAAAAACAGTGCTACACCTAGAAACGTAAATCTAGTAAACAAATGAAGGATTCTTTTAGGAAATGGAATGGGGAAGGGATGTTGGGTTGGCCTCTTACAGTGACTACCATAATCCGCATCAGAATCGTCTCGTTGAAGATGCTGTCATTATTAATCAGAAATTGGACTCTGAGGCCACACTGCCATAATTATCAAGATAAATCAGATCTGTTCCGATGCCCATCTCTCACCAACAACTGAAATGAACAAATGTGTGCAGAGGTCCTGAACATGCAGCTTGGGCAAACCTCAAACAGGAGCCACTCACCCTTCCACTGCCCAAGGGAACTTCACTCCAGCCCTGTTATCCGCTTCCATTTGAGAGGCGGCTCATTGGTTAAGAGAGCAGTGCTCATGCAGAGGGCCTGGGCTCAGTTCCCAGCATCCCACTCAGGTGGCTCACAACCACCTGTGAGTCCAGTCTAGTGGGGAGCTACCGTGCTCTTCCGGTTTCCCACACATACATGGTACACATAAACCCCCAAAGGCACACAGACATACACATAAATCTTTAAAAAACGAACTCACTAAAGGCAGCAACTCATGGATGACTATTTCAAAGAAGTCATTGACCCTTCTCAGGCTGCCACTGACTGTGTAACGGTGAGCTTAGATCTCTCTCTCTCTCTCTCTCTCTCTCTCTCTCTCTCTCTCTCTCTCTCTCTCTCTCTCTCCCTCCTTCCCTCCCTCCCTCCCTTCATCCCTCTATCCCTCTCCTCATTCAGCCAAAGCTGACTTTGAACTCGTGACTCTCCTGCCTTCACCTCTTGAGTGCTAGCGTTCCACATGTACGTCACCGCCCCCAACTGAAGAACAGTTTCCTTAAGCGCACGTTTAACTATTTCCTCCACTCTGGTCATCAGGTTGGTGGCAGGCACCTTTAACCACTTGAAGGCTCTAAGTAGGTCAGGAACAGTTTCCTTAACTACTTGCTGGTAGGAGGGTCACATGCATCCACCAACCCCATGCACATCGTTTCTTCCAGGACTTTCACAGTCCTCCAAGGATGACTCATGTGAAGGAATTTAGATTTGTCTTCTTTTTCATCCTTTAAAAATTCAAGAGCATTTTCAGTTTTCTACACGTCTTTATTCTTTATAGAGGTGGGAGCATGCAATGTCACAGCAGAGTGTGAAGGTTAAAAGACATTCTATGGGAGTTGTCTCTCTCCTTCCACCATGTGAATCCTGGGAATTGAACTTAGGTCACCAGGTTTAGCAACAGGTGTGTTTACCTGCTGAGTCATTTCACCAGGCCCTCTTTTACGTTTTGTACTATATTTGTTTGTGGAGGGGAGCACGTATACCACAGTGTAGAAGTCAGTTCTCTCCTTCAACAAGTAAATTCTTTTCTTTTTTTCTCTTTGTCTTTTTGGTTTTCCAAGACAGGGTTTCTCTATGTAGTTCTGCCTATCCTGGAACTTGCTCTGTAGACCAGGCTGACCTCAAACTCAGATTATAAGGATCTAACTCAAGGCCTCAAGCAGTACCTTTCACCCACTGAGTTATGGCATCAACCCTCACTGGTTTATTATAAAAGGAAATGAAGTTATTGTTTCAACAAGAAGATACATCATGCGTGTTTTTTCCTTCATCTAAAGTTTTATATATTTTTTCCTTCATCTAAAGTTTTATATATATGGCCAACAAGATGTCTCAGTATTCGTATTCATGCATATTCATGCAAGCCTAGTAACCTGAGTTCAACATCTGGAACCCATGTAAGAGTAAAAGGAGAGAGTCAGCTCTACACAGATACCCTCTGACCTTGGCACGCAAGCAGTAGCACACCCATACTCACACATCATATACACAATAATAATAAATAATTTTAATGACATAAAAAAGAACATCTTAGGCTGACCACTGATGCCTAGACTGAATGAGTTTCATGAACCCTGATTAAAGGAAGATACAACTGTTCTATACAGACAGTAAAACAATCACTAAAGGCTACCAAGTAGTATCATGACTACAAGTCAATCTCTACACTACTTATTAATAAAAATGTCTCATCATGGGAAGTTACTAGAAATCCTCTAAGATATCCTAAAACCAAAACTGCCCTCTTTAGGAATGAAGTAATTCCTTGACACCCCTGCCATGGCTTTACCTGAAGACTGACTGAATTCTAAGACATGAAGACTTTTCAGAACATCCACGGGGAAGTTTTCAGACACACAGACTGAATGGCACTTGTTAAGGGCAGATAGTGCTATAGTGTTGGATTCTAGAACTCCAGCTGCTTCAAACTGATATAAACTTAGCCACACTTAAGATTTACAGACTAGTTCTTCAGTGCCCTGGCAAAGAGCACCAAGGTCCAAAGAAAGTCATTGCCTCAGCAACAGAAGCTTTCAAACCTATGTTTCAGTGCGGCCACTTTATGAGGAGCATGTCATAAAACTGTATTTAAACTTGACCTTTAACCCTCCAATTGTTTTACTTACAATTAAATCAAAACTTGAGGATATTTATGTGCTAAAGGATGGGCAGAGGGATAAATGTAGGGTTATGGTTTTCTTTGGGGACGTGAAACCTTGAAACTACGGAGAAATCAAAGCCCCATGATCGTTTGCTCAAGCAGAAACAACTCTCAGCGCCAAGGATTTTTCCAAGGCTCTTTTCCCTTCTGGTGAGGAGATCAGTGCTGTCATGTGACACACATACTCTTTATCCCTGGAGGTATTTTAACTCTTTCCTTCCCCTCTCCAGGGCACACACCATGGAAGCCTTCTTCCAAAGCCTTTTTCCAAGAAAGAACACTGACAAGGGGGTGTAGTGACTACAGTTTTAGTCACTTAAACATGTCCATTGCATGTGCGTTACATACTGATTTTTATAAAGAGGGCAACACCTGCCAGGCGTTGGTGGCGCACACCTTTAATCCCAGCACTCAGGAGGCAGAGACAGGCGGATCTTTGTGAGTTCAGGACCAGCCTGGTCTACAAGAGCTAGTTCCAGGACAGCCTCCAAAGCCACAGAGAAACCCTGTCTTGAAAAAAAAAAAAAAAGAGGGCAACACCTTTTCTTATTTGAATGCAATGCTTGCATCAATCACAACAAAGGTCCTGACCTTGAAGCTATAAACCAGCTCATCTCCACCCTTGCCAGGGGTCCTGATATCTGTAGATAGCTATGCATCCACTTTAACTATACAGTGAAACGTCTTATGAACTCCATAAGCATGGTTTTGCTCACAGGCAAACACAAGCCCCTTGTTAGTGTTCTGTAACATCTCTGAGCCCAGTACTGGGGAAAACAGCAAACAGCAGAATTCTAAGAGGAAGGCGGGTTTAGTCTTTGGCTAAGTAAAACATCCATCGTTTCTCTCTTTCACAGAGGGACAAGTGATTACGTTTTATTCTCTAACATTGTCAGTTGTTGGTGATTCTCTACATCGCAGTACAGAAACAAGAATCTGGAAAATCAATTATAGCCCTTTGTGTGCCTTCATATGTTATCCTTTAAAAATGGTTTTGAAATGTCGTGACTGAGAACAAATATGAATAATGAAATGAACAAATGCTTGGTTTTTTTTTGTTTGTTTTTGTGGTTTTTTTTTAAGGCATAACCTCTCAAGGTTCAGAAAAGTGGCATCAAGAAAAACTTCACTATTTCTTTTAAAGAGTTACAGTAAAACTTGGAGCAGGAGCTGGGCGGTGGTGGCACATGCCTTTAATCCCAGAGCTCAGAAGGCAGAGACAGGCGGATCTCTGTGAGTTCCAGGCCAGCCTGGTCTACAGAGCAAGTTCCAGGAGAGGCTCCAAAGCAATACAAAGAAATCCTGTCTCGAAAAAAAACAAAGAAGAAGGAGAAGGAAAGAAAGAAAAAGAAAGCCTTGGACTTGGAGCAGAATACATGTTTTTAACGGTACTTGGGAAGCCAGGAGAGGGGCCTCGCTAAATTCACAAACTAGCTAGAGTATCAGTGGCCCAGAGTGAGACTGGGGTGGGTGGGGTAGGAGCCAAATACGCCGAAAGAAAGATAGAGTCAAGACTTCCTGCAGCTTTTGGTCTTTCCTGTATTTGGTTTTGGTTTCTTCTGCCTGTCTCTCTACTGAGTCACTCCTCCGTATCTCAAGATCTCCTAAAAAGACGGGTTTCTCCCCATCTACAATTTTAACAACTATTTCAAAACACGCCAAGCTTCCCCTTTTCGTTTTCCTGTCTCTCTGGGGAAGGACGGGAACCATCCAACCTGAAAAGGTAAAGACTTTTCTGCTTCTGATGAAACCGCCCTGCGATTGGAGTGAAGTTCGGGGGGGGGGGGGGGAGGTGTGGCCTGAGCTGCACTTCACAAAACTGAGCCAAAATGACCCACAGGGAAATTCTGCTCGATAGGTTAGGAATCCCCACTCCACCCCCACCCCTCACGCCCAAGGAAATCTCTAGACTCAAGGGATTATCCCCAGCAACCTCTGCGGCCACATTTAGAAACCACTCAGAGCCGAGTACAAGCAAGAGTTGTTTCCCCATCAGGAAAAGAACAGATCCTGAGGGGCGAGGGGCGCGCGTGTTGGGGGTGGGGGGGATGAGGGACGACAGAGTCCTCCCCAACCATCCCCAGTACCTGCCTCTCCCGTGCGTCCTGGTGCGTCCCGCATCATCCCATCCCGAGTCCCCTCTACACCCGAGTCGCGCGCGCGCGTACTTCAAACAGGACACCGGCTCCGAGAGGCGAGTGCGAGTCTAGGAGCCCAACGCCCGCGAGTGGCACCAGCTAGCCCCCACTCCCTTGGGGGCACCGGTGCGCAGGTGACCAGGTTAGCCCTGGCTCTGCGCTGTCCCGAAGGTGACTAGGCTAGCCCCGGCTCTGTGCCGCCCTGCAGCCCTGGCGCTCGTACCTCGGATGTAGGCGCACTTGCCCTCGTCCAGCTGGCTGGAGGCCGAGCCGCCCATGGCCGCGGTGCCGTACCCGGGATAGAGGACTGACACCGACTGAGTCTGCTGCTCGCTGCTGAAGGTGGATGCGACAGAGAACTGGCTCTGTAATTAAAGGGCCAACTTCCTCGAGAGGCGTCGCCGGCGCCGGCGCCTCCTCCAGGCCCGCGCCCACGGAAGATGTGTGGGCTGGCCCGGGGGCTGTCTTCCCGCCCTCCTGGCGCTGTTGAGCCCCGGGGGCTGTCCTTGGAGCTCCAGGGACTGTAAAAGGTCTTCCCTCCTTGTCTTGGCTGACTTTTCACCAGCTGGGAACAGCCCAGACACACGGTGGAGGTACTGGGAGAGTGGATCACTTCCAGGTGACTATAAATGTTGGCCAGCTGGAGGCTTCATTATCACTGTCCCAAGAGATGGATGTCAAGAGCCCATTTGCCTTCCTGTTCTCCATCCACCTGCCCAGAGTCTGTTTTCGAAGTCCTCCAGGGAATTCCCTTGCCTGGAAGTATGGGAAACATGGAAAACCATACCTTCCTGCAACCAAGAAGTTGGGATTTAGGAGGTGGGAAATTGAGGGAAAGCAATGGAGAAACTTAGCAACGCTAACTGGATCCCGTACACTCTAAGGTCTGCCTAAGACTCAAGGAAATCTGTCTTTGACGATCTTGTCTTGGGAAATCGCTGCTAGGAAATGCCATTGGTCCTTTCCTCACAACTTGGAAGCTTGGGCAGAGAGGTCGCTCTGATTTCTTTCTGTTCTTAGTGGTCAGATTTTTTTGTTTGTTTGTTTTGTTTTTTCGAAACAGGGTTTCTCTGTGACTTTGGAGGCTGTCCTGAACTAGTTCTTGTAGACCAGGCTGGTTTGGACCTCACAGAGATTCGCCTACTTCTGCCTCCAGAGTGCTGGGATTAAAGGCATGCGCCACCACTGCCCTGCTTAGCGGTCAGATTTTTAACAAGTCCTACCAACTTGAGCAGCCCTGAAGAGAACTTTGAGGGTCTCCACGCCTGCCTCTCGAGATAACTCTCCAAAACTTTAACACAATTATTTCTCACAACTGACACACCCTTGCATACATACTGTCTGTTTCAAAATATGTTCAAAGTCCTGCGAATTCTTACATCTTCCACGGCCCTCATTTTCGCCAAGGAGAACCTCTTGTGTTACTGTCTGGGTGCCTCATTTTATTCAAATCTTAGATGCTAGGATCTCCAGCTAGCAACCAGAGTGCTGCCCTGGCATTCTGGAAGCTCTGGGTTTGAGTATCATCACCTCAAAAACAAGGTGTGGCAGTGATCACTTGTAATCCCAGGCTTTGGGAAGTAAGTGCAGGAGGAGTGGGCTTCATAGAGACTTGGGAACTGGCTTGGGCTACACGGAATGCCTTTAATCCCAGCACTCAGAAGGCAGAGGCAGGTGGAGGCTACCCTGGTTTATGAATCGAGTTCCAGGACAGCCAGGGGCCAGGGATGATACTCAAAGAAATTGTGTCTTGAAAAACCACTGCATGGATGTGGTAAGACAGACAGACATGCAGACAAAACACCTATATATAAAAGAAAATCTTTTAAAACTATTCTGGCTGGGTCTTGAAGTATATTTTTCTTAGTAAAACTAATTCCTTCTATTACATAAATTGATTTAATTGCACCTCAGAATTCTGTTGAAGAAAGTCAAGTTGGGTCTCCTGCCCAAAGCAGCTTTAGTTTGTCTCTGCTAGTATAGTTTATCTGAATTTAGGAAACAAGTGATCTGATTTATCACTTTCCCTCTTTCCTAGGTAGAAAGATTTGTATGGCGCAGACTCACCAATCAGAACCTGGCAAGTTCAGCCCTGTGTCACTGACTGGTCATGTGACCTGCTCAGATTGCCTAACTCTGGTGTTATGCTAGTTTTCTTTTCTCACTGTGAAAAAATGCTGAGGATAATCTGTTTATCAGAATAAGTTCAGAGGTTCGGTCACATTGCCTTCAAGCTTATGTCAGTACAGTATATCATGAGATGGTTTTGGTTTTGTTTTAATCCATTAATTTGGGGTTTTTCCTACCCCATCCCACACCTACCTTGGTTTTTTAAAAACAAGGCTTTGCTCTGTAACCAGGATGGCCTGGAACCTACCTCCTCCTATCCTGCTTCCTTAGTGCTAGACATGCACCTGGCACCTGGTTCAACATTTTACATCATGGCAAGAACATGTAGCAGAGTTGCTGGTCACCTCGCAGTAACTGGGAATCGGGAGGGGAAGGGGATCTCAGTAACTCCTTCAAGAATATGCTTCCTATGACCTAACTTCCCTTCTCAAAGCTCCTAACTCTGGCACCATGGGCTAGGGACTGGGGTTTCAATACACAGACATTAGGGGAACATCCCTATATGGGCTTCTTTTTTGTGATTTATTTATTTATTATGTATACAGTGTTCTGCCTGCATGTATATCTGCACACCAGAAGAAGGCACCAGATCTCATTATAGATGGTTGTGAGCCACCATGTGGGTGCTGGGAATTGAACTCAGGACCTCTGGAAGAGCAGCTGGTGCTCTTAACCACTGAGCCATCTCTCTAGCCCTGCCATGTGGGTTTTTTTTTTTTGGTTTTTCGAGACAGGGTTTCTCTGTGGCTTTGGAGGCTGTCCTGGAGCTAGCTCTTGTAGACCAGGCTGGCCTCGAACTCACAGAGATCCGCCTGCCTCTGCCTCCCAAGTGCTGGGATTAAAGGCGTGCGCCACCAACGCCCGGCCATGGTTTTTTTTTTTTTTTAACATCAGTTATATGGAGATGGCTATAGTCACCTTATGGACCATTGTCAAAATCAAGTTTCATCAAGTCTTGAAGCACTTGATGTATTCCAGGGCGTACAGTAGGAGTGCAGTAGGCGGATGCTGGAGCAAGACTGGAAACGAAGAACAAACACTTCTAGGTTTTTTTGTTTGTTTGTGTTTTGGCATTTTTGTTGGTTTTTGTTGTTTTGCCTTTTTTTTTCTCTGTATAGCATTGGAGCCTGTACTGGAACCAGGCTGGTCTCGAACTTACAGAGATCTGCCTACCTCTGCCTCCCCAGTGCTAGGATTCAAGGTGCACACCCTCAACTCCCATCCATTTCTAGAATTTTGTTTTTTGTTTTTTGTTTTTTTTTTTCGAAACAGGTTTTCTCTGTATTGCTTTGGAGACTGTCCTGGAACTTGCTCTGTAGACCAGGCTGGCCTCAAACTCACAAAGATCTGCCTCTGCCTCCCGATTGCTGGGATTAAAGGTGTGCGCCACGAATGCCTGGCCATTTCTAGAATTTTAATTGCCCTTCAAATCGTTCGTGCTACACCAAGAAACAGGTATTTTCCCTCCTCTTGTCCCAAAACAAAGGTAATCTTCTCTCAGTGGTTTAAAGGAAGAAATAAGAAATCTATTCTTTTGATCTTCTTTACACTTATTTGCTTCAGATGGAGAGTAGGCACAGCACAGTGATCATCTGAAACACAGAGGACAATTTGCCAGAGTTAGTTCTCTCCTGATCTACAGTGTGATCCCAGGAACTGAACTCAGGTCTTCAGACTTGGCACCTTTACCCACTAAGCCTCCTAGCTGGACCCCAGAATTCTTTTTTTTTTCAGTCATAGTATTTAATATTTGCAAATCCTGTGTGAACATCATTTTATTAATTACAGTTTAAAATGAGTCTCTAAGCAATTCAATAACTTTATGAACCGAATTCAATTTCAAACAACTCAAACCAGCTAGTTTAGAAATTCCCTGTGCAATGTTAGTTTCTGCCTGCATCAACATTATTGTGCTTTGAAATGTTCTTTTGTTTGTTTGTTTTTCAAGACAGGTTTCTCTGTAACTTTGGAGTCTGTCCTGGAAATCACTCTGTAGACCAGGCTGGCCTCTAACTCACAGAGATCAGCCTGTCTCTGCCTCCTAAGTGCTGGAATTAAAGGCATGTGCTACCACCACCATGTGACACTTTAGGCCACCCCTCTTAGATCAATATCACAACCTAAAGTGATTTGTATATTCATTAAAATATAATCCATATTCATAAAATTCACTCATTCAGATTATCTTTTTAAGGAAGATAAGATTTTTAATAGATATTTAATACTTTTTTGGGGGGGCAGATTTTGAGACAGGGTTTCTCTGTGTGACCCTGGCTGTCCTGGAACTCCTTCTTTAGACCAGACTTCAAACTCAAGAAAGTTCCACCTGTCTCTGCCTCCTGAGTGCTGGGTTAAAGGCGTGCACCACCACTGCCTGCCATATATTTAATACTATTAAAGCTTGTGGACTTGGAGATTTCCTTGCATGTGATAGAACCATGAACTCCTCATTTTCTGTGTTTCCATTTGAGACAGAGGGCCCTGTCACTGGGCTCTGTCATTGCTTTCACAGCAGTCACACAGGCTTTGTACTTCTGCAAGTACCTTGCCCTGCTGGTGAAACTGGAGCTAGAATTCTGTAGTTGCATGATTGCTGAGTACAGGAGGTACCACACCACTGATCCAGTTTAATCTTCACAAACCCACTGAAGGAAGTACTATTTTTATTATCATTTTTGCAGATGGCACTACCAACAGTAAGGAGTATATCTAAGGTCTCCTGTGTTCTGGGTTATCTGATAATCACAGTTCATCTTTTAAAGCCCTGTGCTGGTTCTCTTGTCCTAAATCTTGATTTTGTTTGTTTTTGTAAGTAACCTAGGTTTAACTACAAAAAAAATTAAATGACAAAGTTAAATGAAAAGAAGGGATATCAGTATCTTTGCATAAACCCAGTTATTAGCTTGATGTTAATTCTTAAAGATTTATGAATTGTGAATGTATGTATGGATTATGAGGGAGGGGAAACCATGATCAAAATGTAATGTATGAAAAAATATTTTCAATAAAAAAAAGAAAAAGTATGTGCCATGCCCAACATAACTCCAGTTTTCTACGGTTCACATTTCAGATTATTTAAACTGAGGATGTGTGAAAAATAAATATCATATATAATGCATTTTACATATCATGCTATCATATATTCTCTAGCTGAAGCTAGTGTGGTAACACGCTTGAAAAGGCACTCTAGCTGGTGGTGGTGTTTTTTATCAATGTTGGTTCTTTCTCTTCATGTGTTTATTATGGTACTTATGTGACTGGCATCTATGACTAGCAGGAGAGGCTGTATCAGTAGAAGGAAAAAAATCCATTTTTAAAAATTACTTACTATCATTATGTGTACATGTATGTGTGTCCACACTCATGTGTAGCCCATAGTGTGTGACTATGTGCACTAGTACCATGGCACACTTGGAGGTTGGAGGACGATTTAGTGTAATGAGTTCTTGCCTTCCACCTTTATGTGGGTCCCAAGGGTTGAACTCAGGTCTCCAGGCTTGCATGGCAAGTGTCCTTACCCACTAAGCCATCTCAATGGGCCTGATATTTTAATTTTATATTTGAAAATGTTATATATGTGTGTGTGTGTGTGTGTGTATTTGTATATGTAGGTATGTATGTATATGTGTTTTCAGAAAGCTAAGCTAACTAAAATAGTTTCAGGAGGGAGCTAGCCTCTCATGGATGATTCTGGAGACAGGGCTCAGTTGGAGCTCCAGAGTGTGCAAAGTCTGGCGTTAGATATCAATTTTGGTTTTTCTTGTTTCTTTTCTTTCTTTTTTTTTTTTGTGGGTGAATGATGTCATACACTTTTAATCCTTCACTCAGAAGGCAGACACAGGTGGATCTCTGTGAGTTCAAGGCCAGCCTGGTCTACATAGTGAGGTCTGACCCAGCTAGGGTTACATAGTGAGACCTCATTTCAAAAACAAAACATAGATTATTTTTTAGTTAAGAAACATTTATCCCATGTGCTTTTCAAATGTGAATCATGGCAGATAAAGGCTTAGAGCTAGAGATGCTGACTCGAACCAGAGACTTAAATTTAAAGGTGCCTAATATATCTTCAAACATAACAAGACCCGAATAGCCCAGGCCAAGGTAGCCAGATTCTACTGAAAGTCAAGCTCTAACCCATCTTGGAGTAAGTAGGTGGGGAGAAGATGTTGAGTTAGTCCGGCAGTGGTGGCTCACTCCTTTAATCCCAGCACTCGGGAGGCAGAGGCAGGTGGACCTCTGAGTTGGAGACCAACCTGGGCTACAAGAGCTAGTTCCAGGACAACCTGCAAAGCCAGAGAAACCATGTCTCGAAAAACCAAGGGTTGTGAGTTTAGTGCACAAAGGAAGAGCGCCACCTACCGGGCTGCTAATGATACTCCGTGCCTGGGCGGGACCTTCAGGTAGAGAAAAAGGAACACACCAAAGGTTTCACCTAGCCTGCATTCAGCTAGAGTGCTTAACAGTCATTTGACCCTATGGTGGATTTCTTTTCTTTTTGCAATTTTTTATGAATTTATTATTTACATTCCAATACACGTTCCTCTTCCCTCCACTCCTCCCACATCTCCCAATATCGTGGATTTCTTGCAAACATTTCTTTTTGCCAGTTCACAAACGAATTACTAAGCTAGAAGGACATTTCCCAGAGGTCCAGTCTATTGTTTAATAGTGCAAGCTTGTACTTATCGTGTGCAACATACATTTTAATATTCATTTTAATTCAGCTTATAAAGAGCAGTTTCCTGTACTCTTCAGAGTGCAAATCACCAGCTCATTGATTCTCCTGGTCAACTATCAAGAGCTGCTGGAAAGTGGCTGGCCAGGTTTCTGAATTTGAGTCTGTTGTGCTTAAACGGAGAACTGGGAAGAAGCATCAGTTCGGAACCTTGAGGACACTTGGAACCTAACCCTAACCCTGAAATTCTCCCTGTGGTGATTTTACAATCCACCTAGCATTCCCCCCAGTAGACTTCTGAATAGTATTCACAAATGGAATGAGGAGTGGCAAAGAGATGTCCAGATATTTATGACATCTGTATGGAAAAAATATACCCATTATTAGTTGGCATGACTAACTCTACCTGATTCAAGCCTTCATCCACACCTCCTTAAATTCTGTCTCCCATTGGATAGTAGACCACTTATTTCCGTTAGGTTACACATGAGGATGATATCAAATACGGTTCTAGTTGATCAGATTGTTTTCCTCTTAAAATTTAGCTAAGATAAGCTCACTGCCAGAAAAACATTTGAAGGGGAAGACTGAACGAATGACATATTTACATATGGTTATTATGCTAATCTATGCCTAACCTAGGTCAATCACAATCTTGACCAGGATTATTGGTTTTAAGGAAGACTGGCATCCCTTGAGGTTGCTAAGCTAACGATAAGAATCTTGAGCTGCCAAATGGGTATTTGTCAACCAGAAGGAGAGTCCCTGCTTGAAAGAAAAGAAATGTTCTAATGATATTGAATTAGTTTCATCCCAGTTTATCCAATTCTACAAAGCAATAAATCTGCCTGGAGTTTTGTTTGTTGATTTGTTCTGCTTTGTTTTACTTTGAAGTGGATTTCTGCCTTCCTTCCAATCCTTGAGTGTTTTGATAAATACAGGGCTTAAATAGTGCTTATTTGCAAGATAAAATCATTCTATGGCTCTATTATATCCTTGTGTGTTGTTGATTAAGACAAATATAAATGGATATCCTTTTCTATAACTGACAGTAGCATGTGCCAGCAAGGGTCAGCGCTCACAATACATGGCCATTTATTTTTCTTAGTGATTTGTCATTTTTTACAGTCCATTTGGAAAGTGATTTTCTTTCATCCAAGACATGATTGATTATCGACTGCATTATACACCAATTCCATCTTAGATTTAAAGGTAGCTGGCTCAAGTTTTGGCGTGCACACACACACACACAAACACACACACACACACACACACGTTTTTCAACTTACATTTGACTCCTTTTTAAATTAGATTCAAAAAGTTGTAAATTTTAGCTCCAGTCAAGATACAATTAAGTAAAAAGGGAGGCACTGCAGAGTTTGAGTTTGAGTTAAATCAGATTGGCAGGAACTCTGACACCTTAATGACTCTGCTTTACTTTATTATTAAAGTGATAGCCATATAAGTTACATAGCTTACTCCTGGAATTGTTGGAAATTACTACTACAAGAGCTATAATAACTTTAATTCAGAGGGTGCCTATATGGAAACACTAAGCAAAGGTTCTGTACATATAAGCAGAAGCCCCACTAAAAACACAAAAAAAGTCTCCCAAGTTGCCTGCATTTAGTTGCTGTTGTTGGTACGATTGTTTCTGCCTGCTTACTTGCTCCGTTGAAACACAAGCACCATTATCTAAATGTTTATTAATAACACCAGGCTTCTGCTGCGCACTCGGTAAAGGTTTGTTGAGTGAGTGAATGTTTTACGTTAGATACAGACTGGTACCACATTTTTCTGTAGTCGTTCCAGATTCTAAACCACAGTACTATAAATGGAACTGGAAGGAGTATCGTCACTTTTTTCCAAGCTTTGCTCTCCCGATAGAGAAGAATTTGAGACCACAAGAAGTGAAGTGACCGTCTGAAGCAGAACTAGAGGTAACAAATCAGGTAACAAACGTTTAGCATATCCTCTAGGCTGAAGGGGAATGGGGGGTATGCACTGTTTCAGGTAACAGAGACGATGGAGCAAAATCCTGCTGTCAAAGAGCTTCTGAGCCAGTGATGGGAAGCAGGTAAATGGACAAACTATGACAATACTAACACACAGTGTTGGGGTGAAGAATTGCTGGAAGATGGAAGAGACACAGTGGTCTAACTAGACTCTACAGCCCAGGCTGTCCTAGAGACTGTGCGCTGTGAAGACACTTTATTATACACAGATATGGAAGAAAGGCATTCGAAGTACAAGTCCAGGACCTGGGAGATAGCTCGGTGCTTAAAATGCTTGTCACAAAAGTGTGAAGATCAGATTTCAGATCTCCAGAACCATGTAGAAGCAGAGCAGCCATGTAATCACAAGAGAGAATCTCCAGGGCAAACTGGCTTGCTAGATTAGCAGGCATTGGTCAGCTTTGGGGCCAGGGAAAGAACCTACTTCAAAAATAAGGTGGAGATGAATTGAGAAAGACTCCAAAAGATTCCAGAAATCAACTTCAGGCCTTAGCATGCATACACACACGTGTGCACACCTGTACACATATACACCTTCACATATATAAAATACATGTTTGCCGCGCCTGCTGTGCAGCCTGTGTCCAAGAATGTGCGGAGGGTGTCAGGGATTGACAACACAGAGACTCGTTCAACGGTGTAAAGAAAACTTTAAGCAGGCCCCAAAAAGGCTCAAGAAAACTTCCCAAGAAAGGCCTCCCTCCAGAAAAGCTTCTGCTCTCTCTCTACCCCTGGCTGGTTCTGCTCTGACACCAGAAACTGATTTGGGTATGTCAGAAGAGGCGGTTAGTCTTTGGACAAGGTCAAGGTCAGGGTGGTTCCCGTGGGCCAGCCCTTTTCAGGAACTTATTGCCCCGGGCATTGTATTGTTTTTAGTAAACATTGTCTTACAGCTGCCTTCTCCCAGGCTGATGGGGAAGTGGGTCTCTGCTCCAGGCCTGGTGTCCCCACACATGTTTGAATATATACTCACATCACACATACACATACACATGACTAATAATGATAATAACAAAAACAGCAATAATAATAATGTGCAGATGTGAGACAGGAGGAGTCTGATATGTTTAACAAAAAGAAATACAAGTGCGGGGCACTGGTGGCGCACACCTTTAATCCCAGCACTTGGGAGGCAGAGGCAGGCGTGAGTTGGAGGCCAGCCTGGTCTACAGAGCAAGTTCAGGAGAGTCTCCAAAGCTACACAGAGAAAACCGTGTCTCAGAAGAAAGAAAGAAAGAAAGAAAGAAAGAAAGAAAGAAAGAAAGAAAGAAAGAAAGAAAGAAAGAAAGAAAGAAAGAAAGAAAAGAAAAGAAAAGCAGCTAAAGCACTTCAGCTGGATGAGGAGGGAAAGCAGACAAAGATGAAGGGAGATGACACCGTACCACAACCTGTCACGCTCTGTGATCTGGAAAAGGGGTGAGGTTTATCACAGAAGAAGTTTTGAGGTGGAGCTGGAGATGTGGTCCAACTGGCAGAGCGCTGGCTTACCATGTGTCAGGCCCTGGATTCTGTCCCCAGTACCAGATAAACCCCGTACGTGGTAGTGCCTGCATGGAATCCCAGCACTCAGAAGGTGGAGGCAGGAGGATCAGTTCAGGATTACTCTTGGCTATTAATAAACTCTAGGCCAACCTAGATTACATAAGATGATCTAAAAACAATTAACTGAAAGGACTTTTGAAGAGAGGAGCCATGTAATTTGATTTTCATTGTATTTATTTGTTGCAGTGATGGGAGCAAAACCAAGGCTTTGGCAGTGTTAGGCAGGTGCCCCCTACCCCCTCCCACCCCCACCTCCCCCCACCCTGAGCTACACCTCTGGCCTTTCATTGCCTTGTGCGAAGAATCACTCTGACTGTGGGGAAAGGACCAGGAGGGAGGGGAGAGAAGCACTCTGGGGATTTGGTTGGTAGAGAACAGACCGCATGTGGTTCACAGAAGGGAAAACAGCTTTGGGAAGAAGAGTCAGCTGGGAAATTCTGCAACTGTTGAGCCAGCACAGCAGCATCCAGGAACAGGGCCAGCAGATACGGGCACTTGACACCAAGCTCGGCAGCCTTAGCTTCACTCCTGAGCTGCACACAGTGGAAGGAGGGAACTGACTCCTGAAAGCTGTCCTCTGACCTCCAAGCATGCGTAGTGGCATGCCCACACCCCCTCCGCAACACACACACAGCATATAAATAAAAAATAAATTTAATTTTTAAATCCAAGAATATAAAAAAAAAAAGCTCTAGGGCAGTGGTTCTCAACCTGTGGGTCTCGATACCTTTGACAGTCACATATCAGATATTTATATTATGATCCATAACAATAGCAAAACTACAGTTATAAAGTAGTAATAAAAATAATTTGGGGGGTCACCAAAACATGCGAAGCAGCATTAGGAAGGTTGAGAACTACAGTTACAGAGAGTTTGTTTTTTGCATGATAACTCTCTTTAGCCTCTCAAATATATTGAGACTTAATTTGAGGTCTGATATGTGGGCTATTCTGGAAAGGTCTCATGCCTTGAGAAGAATGAACAGTTGCTGTTGTGGGGCAGAATGCTCCGTATTATTATGGTTGATCTCAGTTGTCTACTTGTTTAGGTTGAGCTATGCACAGGAGATTGGTGAAGCAGGCTTCCGGGTACATATATGAGAGTGATCCCAAAGAGGACTAACTACAGGGAAACAGTTGCCTGGAATAAATATATGTAGCACCATCTAAACAATTGAAGGACCAAGACAGGATAGAGGACAGATGAGAAGGAAGCCAGAAGGACATCCCTCTCCATCGCACAGTGACAGGGTAGCCTCTGCCATATGCTCCTAGCACTATAAGGTTTCTTCCTCTCCATGGACAAATTCTTTCCAAGGCATCTATGTGGTTCAGGACTTGGAAAACTGAAGCAGAGGGCTGTAGTTAGAGGCCAGCCTGGGCTATATGGTAAGAATCTATCTGAAGATAAATAAGCCATCCCGAGCCACATAGAGAGGTAGTTCCAATCTAGGCTAAGGCACAGAGTGAGATCCAGCCTCACAGGAAGAGGAAAAAGTAAGCAAAAAGAAGCTTCTATTTTGATGGTTGTGGGCTCTGTCTGTCACTACCAAGAATGAGCCTGAGGTAGTCACTTAATGTTGTCTTGGGTCTTTTCTGAGCTTGGTCCCTGGTCTACTTTCATCAAGGCCTGGCTCCCAAAGGAAGAAAAAAATACATTAAGGGGCTGAATAAAAGGTATTAGCACGCGGGGGCGTTGGTGGCGCACGCCTTTAATCCCAGCACTCGGGAGGCAGAGGCAGGCGAATCTCTGTGAGTTCGAGGCCGGGCTGGACGGATAGCCTCCAAAACAATACAGAGAAACCCTGTCTCGTAAAAACAAACAAACAAAAAAATAATTATGAAATCTCAGTCTATAGTTTAGGCTTCTTCCTTCCTTCCTTCCTTCCTTTTTTTCCGAGGCAGGGTTTCTCTGTGGCATTGGAGGCTGCCCTGGAACTAGCTATTGTAGACCAGACTGTTCTCAAACTCATAGAAATCCGCCTGCCTCTGCCTCCCGAGTGCTGGGATTAAAGGCGTGCGCCACCACGGCCGGGCTGAGATTTCATAATTATTAATAAGTCTCTGTGTTGTTATTTGGGAGCTGGTGGCTGATGGAACAAAAAAAAAAATCTGCCTACAGTAGTCCCATCAGACAGATTTTGCCAGCATAATTGTTGTTGACATAGGTAACAGATTTCTGATGCCTCTACTCTGCTATATTCCTAGAACATGGGGGTCCCTGCAAGTGTCACGGTTAGAAGGGGAATAATTCATGTGAGGTAAGACAGAAACTCATTCAGCATGACTTAATTATCTGGTGCTGGTTCAAACTCTTGGAGTCTAACATTAGGCCAGTTTATTTTAGACATGTTTAAGTCCAATTATCCCAGTCCCATGTGCTTGATAAGGCTTAAGTCATGACTATGTTGAAACTCTTTTGCAAAGTACATGTGACCTCCACCATGAAGTTAGGTTCTATAGCTTAAGGGCCTAGGATCTGGTATGGTCTCTGATAAAATAGCATAGAGGTCAGCAGGCTATAACATCCTTGTGACATATCCCCTAAGGGTGGGTTCTCTTGACTGAGAAACAAGGCTAAAGATAAAGGTCTGGGGAGGGAAAGTCTGGAATGACCATTCCAGGGCCTTTGGGTGAGGTCTGGTCCTACAGATAGATAGCAAAGGTCACCAGGTTATTAACAGCATCCATTCCCAGCCTTCTGGGTGGAAGAACCAGTATTCATTTCCTCCATTGAGAAGACAGCAATAAGTAATTAACATCCCCGGGCTCCCCAGTGCTGGTGTGTGAGCACTATGCATTCTACACCAGAATTCTCTTGTCGGATACTACCTACCTCTTCTGTTCCCAAGTCTCCCATCAACCCTACAGAGAATCTCACCACTCCAAAATAAAGATATGCTATTGAATCATTTTCCTCAAGTTAATTTTGTCCCGGAAAATACATTCTGCTACCACTTATAAAGATAATTTTCTGCACCTTTCTACATTCCTAAGACTTCATATTTATCTAGTCACAGACCATTGTCAATCCCACTGTCGCTAGGCTTATTAAAGGTCTATTGTGATTTGAATTCAAGATGTCCCCCAAGGTCTTGTGTGTTCAGAGTCTGGTTGGAGATGGCGGGCTTTTGGGAAATGACTGGGTCCCGAAAACATCCATGATGGATTAATTGTATTGGGAGGCAGGGCTAGGAGCACCAAGTCATTAGAACCATGTCCTGGAAGATATATCTTTTTTTTCCCAGTTTGTCTGATGATGATGTTTTCCATGTCATCCAAGCATATCACTGAAATTTGATAAGCAAGAAGACTAGAGAGATGTTCTCATAATGCTGGGGAAGAAAATGGAATTCTGACTTAGTATTAAAAACTTTTTTTTGGTTTTTCGAGGCAGGGTTTCTCTGTATTGTTTTGGAGGCTGTCCTGGAACTCACTCTGTATGCCAGGCTGGCCTCGAACTCACAAAGATCCACTTGCCTCTGCCTCCCGAGTGCTAGGATTAAAGGTGTGCACCACCACTGCCCTGCAGTATAAAAAAAATTTAAGCAAATTTTTATCACTATGCCTTTGATCAAAAAAAATATGGAACGTTTCACCAATTTGCGTGTCATCCTTGGGCAGGGGTCCTGTTAATCTTCTCTGTATCATTCCAATTTAAGTATATGTTCTTCTGAAGTGAGTGTGATGTGCGTTTTTAATCTCAACACTCTGGAGGTAGAGGCTGGTGGATCTTTGAATTCAAGGTCAGTTTGGTTTAAAGAGTGAGTTCCAGGACAGCCAGAGCTACGGAGACACTGTCCCAGAAAAAAGAAAGAAAGGGGGAGGAGGGAGGAAAGAGAGCCAGCTCCACAAAGTTGTCCTCTGACCTCTACATGTGCACCATGGTGTGCTTGACCTGCAAACACAAATGCAAACACATCACACACACGTATACACACATGTACACATGTTCCTATACACATGTGCATGCACACGTACATGCACTCAGTGAAGACAAGTATTTTAAAGAAAGGCAGTTAAATAACTTCATTTTGACTGCATAAAAATATACATAAATGAAATCACCTAACCACTTAGTAAACTATGAGAGCATCAAACAAAAAATGTAGCAACAATTCATTCTCTCTAAGTCCTCCAAAGGTTACTCCATATTCCAGTGACCTTGGACCTTTTGGCTCTGTTTCCTTTTTTCCATCTTCCGGAGACTGGCTTGGAGCAGCATTAGCAGGAAATAACAAGCTACAGATTGTTTATTTCACACCTCATGGTACCCCCAATGAGAACGACAGCTTGTAATAACTAAACAAATTAAATTACTGGAAGGTCAGCTTATGATGAGGCCACACTAGCTAGATAATTAACAGATACGGGTCGTCTGCCTGTCTGCCAAGAATACACTTAATAATGAGATAAGTAACACTTATTAGCATCTACTATGTCTTATGGTTTCAAATAGATGCTCTCCTTTAACCCTTACAGCCAGGCCACAAGGTGAGTCTAAATAAACATCTTCATTTTGTAGTTTGGAACATTAGGTGGCAGGAAGATAATAATTGTCTCTCCCCTGTCCCTGCAATTAAGCAGCTGGAAAGTCAGGCAGAGTGGTACTCATCTATAACTCCAGCATGTGGGGCAAGAGGAAGAAAGATCGTGAATGAAGGCCAGCCTGAGCTACATAGCCAAGACAGAGATTGGGGTCTGGCAAGATGGCTCAGCGCATGAAGGCTCCTGCTACCAAGCTTGATAAGCTGTGCTCAAGCCCGGAACCACATGACAGATGGAGGAACCACCTCCTCCAAGTTGTTCTCTGACCTCCACGTGCACACCAGGTCACACATCTGCCCGCCAACCAAGGAATAAATGAATGTGATTTAAAAATTGCTCAATGATCAAGGTCTGCCTTGATGATGAGACAACTCAAAGTAAATAAATAATAACTAAGAAGTGACAAAACCTTATATAAACTCAGTATTTTTCTGACTGAAAAGCCTGTATGTCTTTTTTTTTCTTTTTGGTAAAATGTTATTTGTGTGTAGTGCTAGGAAGGGTCTTGTGAATGCTAGGCAGATATTCTACCATTGAGCAACACTCCCATCCTTTGTATGCTGTGAATACTGTGACATTTTGTCAAATGGGGATGCTGTTAATTTTAATAGACGCATTCACAGTTAGTATTTCATCTGAAATTAGGAAACAGGGCAACTTCCTTGGTGATACCATGTCTCCACTGAGCACACACAAACCAAGTTGCATTTGACTTACTTACAAATTTGTAATTCTAGTTTTAAGAAATTTAAATTCTTTCAAGAAAATATTTCAAATGTTTTTCAAGTAGTAATCTTATTTGTATTTGAGATGAGCCTTACATATGTCCTGAAGTATTTACTGAATCTTGGCAGGGGTTTATTTCGCCCAATAGATAAAACAAAATATACACAAATGTTTTTGGAAGGTTGTTTATTTATTTAATTTATTTATTTATTGTTTTTCTAGACAGGGTTTCTCTTACAGAGATCCGCCTGCCTCTGCCTCCCGAGTGCTGAAAAATTCCTTTCTTTTTTTTTTTTTTTTTTTTTTGGTTTTTCGAGACAGGGTTTCTTTGTGGCTTTGGAGGCTGTTCTGGAACTTGCTTGGTAGTCCAGGCTGGTCTCGAACTCACAGAGATTCGCCTGCCTCTGCCTCCCGAGTGCTGGGATTAAAGGCGTGCGCCACCAACGCCTGGCTGAAAAATTCCTTTCTTATAGTTATTGTCATAACATATGTTTATTGGCGTGGGGAATCAGGATTCACTAGACTCAGTATAGAATGAAGTGGAGTTTATTTGGGGAAAAGGAACTTACACAGGAAGCAAGTGACTGTCGCATCACTCCAACTCCAAGGACGCAGACCTTGCTAACTTGATGCTCTCTGTGACCTGAAGGGGCTCCGAGCCCCAATCCTATTCCTTTTAACCAGTCATATCTGCACCTGTGACCACACCCCAAAAGTGTGGTCAGTGCTACAGGTGTGGGGGTGGGGAGGGGTGTGAATATATCACTACAATTCCCCTTTTAGTCTAAAGAAGATTTAGGCTTGATGCAAAACTATACACAATGATAGCAAAGATCAAGTATGCTCTAGGAGAAGGAGAGGTAAAAAACATACACAATTTAAGACCTACTGCCAGTGAAGCAACATAGAGCAATTGGCATGAATTACATGTCCAGTTCTAGGGTAAAGGCATAATAGAGACTTCTATGAAGTTGTCCTAAGCTGGAAAGTTTAAATCTCGTAGCTTATATTTCGATCTAAGAAGAGAGGACAACAGCTGTGACAGACTAATCTTCAACCTCATCAAAGACCTGAGAAAGAAGGTAACATTACTACGGTAGGCAGGAAGTGCAAACGAGTGAATTCCAAAGGTGCAGTGAACACATAAACAGCAGGCTACCTGGACAGTCACCCAAAGTCTCACAGCAGCATAGGGGCAACCAGCTTTGGCTAAGGCACAGAGTAACTGACTGACCAACACAGAAGCAGGGAGGTTCAAACACTGATTTGGCAGGGTTCAGCAGTCTCTAAGTATATCTCCTACAAGCACAGTAGGACAGCAAGTCCAAAGTCAGCGGTCGAGGTAGGGGCAGTTCGGGAACTGACTCCAGAAGGAGTGTCATCGGGGCCCAACATATTCTTGGGAAATACTCCACACTGTCAGGAGCAATGGTGTCTCATGTGAACAGAGTACTAATACTAAAACATTTAAATGCCATAATCTGCAGGTCTTTCGTGTATTTGAAGATCAAATATCTATGTCTGACTAATCTCATAGATATAAGAAACATGGGTAACTATAATTTGCTTTTTTTTTTTTTTTTTTTTTTTGGTTTTTCAAGACAGGATTTCTCTGTATTGTTTTGGAGGCTATCCTGGAACTAGCTCTGTAGACCAGGCTGGCCTCGAACTCACAGAGATCCACCTGTCTCTGCCTCCCGAGTGCTGGGATTAAAGGCGTGCGCCACCTATTGAGTATTTTTTGCATCGATGTTTATGAGGGAAAATTGGTCTATAGCTCTCTTTCTTTCCTTCTTTTTTTTTTTTTTTTTTTTTTTTTTTGGTTTTTCGAGACAGGGTTTCTCTGTGGCTTTGGAGGCTGTCCTGGAACTCCCTTGGTAGTCCAGGCTGGTCTCGAACTTACAGAGATCCGCCTGCCTCTGCCTCCCGAGTGCTGGGATTAAAGGCATGCGCCACCAATGCCCGGCTTATAGCTCTCTTTCTTAGTTGTGTCTTTGTGTGGCTTAGGTACCAAGGTAATTGTAGCCTTGTAAAAAGAGTTTGGCAGTGAGCCTCCTGCTTCTATTATGTGGAATACTTTGAGGAGTATTGGAATTAGCTCTTCTTTGAATTTCTGGTAGAATTCTGCACTGAAGCCATCTGGGCCTGGACTTTTTTTGGTTGGGAGACTTTTGATGACTGCTTCTATTTCATTAAGGGTTATAAGTCTGTTTAGATTGTTTATCTGTTCTTGATTTAGTTTTGGCAAGTGATATCTATCCAGGAAATTGTCCATTTCCTTTAAATTTTCTAATTTTGTGGAGTACAGATTTTCGAAGTATGCCCTGATGATTCTCTGGATTTCCTCAGTATCTGTTGTTATGTTCCCATTTTCATTTCTGATTTTGTTAATTAGCATGCTCGAACCAACTCTTTGTTTCATTGATTCTTCGCAATGTTTTCCTGGTTTCTACTTGATTGATTTCATTCCTCAATTTGATTATTTCCTGGCATCTGCTTCTCCTGGGTGAGTTTACTTCTTTTTGTTCTAGAGCATTCAGCTGTGCTATCAATTCTCTAGTGTGACTGTTCTCCAGTTTCTTCATGTGGGCACTTAGTGCTATGAACTTTCCTCTCAGCACTGCTTTCAGAGTGTCCCATAAGTTTAGGTATGTTGTGTCTTCATTCTCATTGAATTCCAGGAAGTCTTTAATTTCTTTTTTTATTTCTTCCTTTACCCAGGGATGATACAATTGTACATTGTTCAGTTTCCATGAGTTTGTAGGGTTTCTGCGATTTGTGTTATTGTTGAATTCTAATTTTAATGCATGGTGGTCTGATAAGATACAGGGGGTTATTCCAATTTTTTTGTATCTGTGGAGATTTGCTATGTTTCCTATTATGTGGTCAATTTTAGAGAAGGTTCCATGTGGCGCTGAGAAGAAGGTATATCCTTTGTGTTTGAGTGGAATGTTCTATAGATGTCTGTTAAACCCAGTTGGGTCATAACTTCTATTAGTTCTTTTGTTTCTTTGTTAAGTTTCTGTCTGGAGGTCCTGTCTAGCGGTAAAAGCAGAGTGTTGAAATCTCCTACAACTAGCGTGTGAGATTTTATGTGTGATTTGCACTTTAGTGGGTGCCTTTGTATATGAGGCATAGATGTTCAAAATTAAGACTTCATCTTGATGGAGTTTTCCTTTGATGAATATGAAATGTCCTTATTCATCTCTTTTGACTGATTTTAATTTGAAGTCTAGTTTGTTAGACATTAGGATGGCTACACCCGCTTGTTTCTTGGGTCTGTTTGATTGGAAAATCTTTTCCGAACCCTTTACTCTGAGGTAACATCTGTCTTTGACATCGAGACGTGTTTCATGTATGCAGCAGAGGGATGGATTCTGTCTTCATATTCATTCTGCTAGTCTGTGTCTTTTTATAGGCAAGGTGAGACCGTTAACATTGAGGGCTATTAATGACCATTGATTGATGATTCTTGCTTGTGCTTGATTTATTGGTAGTGGAGTTATTGTGTGTAGGTTCTCCTCCCTTTTTTTCTTTTGGTGTTTGGTAAAGTGGGATTATAGAGAGATCAGGGATAACAGGAACATACCTGAACATAATAAAAGCAATATACAGTAAACCAACAACTAACATCAAACTAAATGGAGAGAAACTTAATGCAATTCCTCTAAAATCAGGAACAAGACAAGGTTGTCCACTCTCTCCATATCTCTTCAATATTGTACATGAAGTTCTAGCTAGAGCAATAAGACAACAAAAGGAGATCAAGGGGATACAAATAGGAAAAGAAGAAGTCAAACTTTCACTATTTGCAGATGATATGATAGTTTACATAAGTGACCCAAAAAACTCCACAAGGGAACTCCTAGAGCTGACAAACACCTTCAACAAAGTGGCAGGATACAAGGTACACTCAAAAAAATCAGTGGCCCTATTATATACAGATTATAAAGTAGCTGAGAAAGAAATCAGAGAAGCTGGGCGTTGGTGGCGCATGCCTTTAATCCCAGCACTCGGGAGGCAGAGGCAGGCGGATCTCTGTGAGTTCGAGGCCAGCCTGGTCTACAGAGCGAGTTCCAGGACAGTCTCCAAAACAACACAGAGAAACCCTGTCTCAAAAAAACCAAAAAAAAAATCAGAGAAACATCACCCTTTATAATAACCATAAACAGCATCAAATATCTGGGGATAATGTTAACCAAAGAAGTGAAAGACCTGTATATCAAGAACTTTGAGTCTCTAAAGAAAGAAATCAAAGAGGATACCAGAAAATGGAAAGATCTCCCATGCTCTTGGATTAGCAGGATCAACATAATAAAAATGTCAATCTTGCCAAAAACAGTCTACAGATCAATGCAATTCCTATCAAAATTCTGGCATAATTCTTCACAGACCTTGAAAGAACAATAATCAACTTTATATGGAATAACAAAAGACCCAGGATAGCCAAAACAACCCTATACAATAAAGGAACTTCAGGAGGCATCACCATCCCTGACTTCAAGCTCTATTATAGAGCTATAGTCCTGAAAACAGCTTGGTATTGGCACAAAAATAGGCAGGTAGACCAATGGAACTGAATTGAAAACACTGGTTTTAATCCACACTCCTATGAACACTCCATTTTTGACAAAGAAGCTAAAATTATACTATGGAAAAAAGAAAGCATCTTCAACAAATGGTGCTGGCATAACTGGGTATTGGCATGCAGAAGACTGCAGATAGATCCATGAATATTGCCTTGCACAAAACTTAAGTCCTCAACATAAATCCAACCACACTTAAACTCTTAGAAGAGAAAGTGGGAGATACTCTTCAACGAGTTGGTAGAGGAGACCACTTCCTGAACATAACACCAGCAGCACAGACACTGAGATGGACAATTAACAAATGGGGCCTCCTGAAACTAAGAAGCTTCTGTAAGGCAAACGGCACAGTCAACAAGACAAAAAGGCAGCCCACAAAATGGGAAAAAAAAATTCACTAACCCCACATGTGACAGAGGGCTGATCTCCAAAATTTACAAAGAACTCAAGAAGCAAGTCTCCAAAACACCAAAGGATCCAATTAAAAAGTGGGCTACAGAACTAAATAGAGAATTCTCAATAGGGGAGTCTAAAATGGCTGAGAGACGCTTGAGAAAGTGCTCAACATCCTTAGCCATTAAGGAAATGCAAATCAAAACAACTCTGAGATACCATCTTACTCCTGTCAGAATGGCTAAAATCAAAAACACCGAAGACAATTTATGATGGAGAGGATGTGGAGAGAGGGGAACACTCCTCCACTGTTGGTGGGAGTGCCAACTCGTACACCTACTTTGGAAATCAGAATGGAGATTCCTCAGGAAAATGAGAATCAATCTACCACAAGACCCAGCAATTCCACTCTTAGGCATATATCCAAAAGAAGCAAATTCATACAACAAGGACATCTGCTCCACTATGTTCATAGCAGCATTATTTGTAATAGCCAGAACCTGGAAGCAACCTAGATGCCCCTCAACTGAAGAGTGGATAGAGAAAATGTGGTACATTTACACAATGGAGTACTACTCAGCAGAAAAAAACAATGGAATCTTGAAATTCGCAGGCAAATGGATGGCACTAGAAGAAACCATCCTGAGTGAGGTAACCCAGTCACAAAAAGACAAACATGGTATGTACTCACTCATATATGGATTTTAGACATGGATCAGGATAGTACCAGTCTGCATTCCACTGACAGAGAGTCTGGGAAATAGAAAAGAACCTAAGAGAGATATGCATGGTACCCCAGAGAAGAGGAATGAGGCAAGATCTTCTGAACAGATTGGGAACACGCCGAGGGGTGGGGAGGAGTGGGAGGTGGGAAGAAGAGAGGGGGAGAAGAGGAAGAGAGAGTAGGTCATGGGGGAGAAGGAAGATTGATTGGGGGGTAGAATGGTGGAGAACAGGATGAGAAATACCATAAAAGAGGGAATCATAGGTTAGAAGACAGATCTGGCACCAGTGAGACCTCAAGTGATCTAAAGGGATGACACCAACTGGCAAGCTAAGCAATAGTGGAGAGACTACCTTAAATGCCCATTCCTGATAATGAACTTGACGTCTACCCTATATGCCATCCTAGAACCTTCATCCAGTGACTGATGGAAGCAGAGGCAAACACCCACAGTTAAACACTGAACTGAACCCATGGAGCCCAGTGACAAAGAGAGAGGAGCGATGAGCAAATTGGCAAATAATGGGCTGGCAAAAGCAGCAGAGACAGCTGATCTGAACAAGGGGGGAGCTCTTGGACTCCAGACTGACAGCTGGGAGGTCAGCATGGGACTGATCCAGACCCCCTGAGTGTGAGAGTAAGTGAGGAGGCCTGGGCAACCTATGGGGTTGTTTATCAGTGTTTATCCCTGGCATACAAACAGACTTCGTGTGTCCATAACACAAAGATGGATGCTCTCTAAGCCTGGACTCTTAGGGGAGTGCCTGGACCCTGCCCTGAGTGAAATGACAGACTCTGGATATCCCCTATGTGGAAGGAAGTGGGGATAGGGTGGGAGGCTGGGGGGATGGGGGCGTGCGGGAGGAGGGGAGGGAGGGGGAACTGGGATTGACATGTGAAGCAAGCTATTTAAAATTAAAGTAATAAAAAAAGCTAAAAAAAAAAGAATTCAAGGTCATAAACACCTCTCTCTCTCTCAAAGTTTATTTATTGCATATGCAATGTTCTGTCTGCATGTATCCCTACAGGCCAGAAGAGGGCACCAGATCTCATTATGGATGGTTGTGAGCCATCATGTGGTTGCTGGAAATTGAACTCAGGACCTCTGGAAGACCAGCCAGTGTTCTTAACCATTGAGCCATCTCTCATATCCCACATGTCTCTCTTGTATGTGGATGTCAACTTCAATTTTTAGGTTCATGTGTTTATGTTACAAAGCCAGGAAGCTAGAAGGGAGCCATTAGAGAGGGTGTGTGGTAAAGAGGCCTTACGGCAATGGTAGAATCAAAGTTCAATGAGACCAAGGAGAGAGGGAATACTGAGGTTGTAGAGGTTAAATGGTGATAAGGCCAAGGATTTGCCCAAACTAAGAGTGTATGAAAATGAGACACAGTACCTGCCTGGAACATCACCCAGGGGGAGAGGCAAGATGAATATTCTTCAAGCATGACACTTACAGGAGGGATGAATGTGACTTCGTAGTAAAGTGCTTGCCCAGAATGTACAAGTCCCTGGACTAAAACTTTAGCACCAAAAAGAAAGAAATGTGCTATAGCTTATAAAAACTATTTGACTTTAACTTCTATGACACCAACATAAAAATAGCAATTCAAAGCATCTGATAGCCACCTTCTGCTCTGTTGGATTCCCACTAGTATACGTTCTTTTGAATTCCCTCGAGAATACCCTTGACCAGGGAAACTACCACCCTAGGCTGAGGAAGGTGGATTATGTGTTTGAGACCTGTCTGCTATTACCTTGAGCTTGTGCTGGGAAAAGCTGAAACACATTTCCCATTGAATGTGTCTTCCCTTGAGGTTAGAGAGCTCATGCAAGCTCCTGGCCAGCCACACTGTTCTAAGCGTCCTCACTTTGAAGAGAGGAGGCTGGTAATTCTTTTATTTTGGTCTAGTGCTGTTTCTATACCTTCCTTTCACTTTCAAAGAGATTTGTATTGGTTGTTTTGTTTGGGGGAGGTTATTATAACCACTAGACCACAGACCCTGCTCGATTTCTATTCTAGTATGTGGGTGAGTTTAGTTTAGTACCTGCCGCTCCAGTCTACACACACATTTGCTTGGTAATGACAGATGACATTGTCTTTACATAGGAATATGTGGCTGAAAGCACAGTGTTTTGGTGAAACAGCATGTAGAAAGAGTACTGTCTGCATGATGGGGGTGGGGTCACGAGAGGAAGAATGATGTATTTCTTCTTTAGCTTATCATAATTAGAGATATTTGTGTGAAAATAGAGCCTCTGTTGCTTAAGTGTTGCTCAGCTCCTGCTGATAGGTTCTCACTCACAGGCAGCGTCCTTTGTGATATAATAGTTAGTTGCTGTGGAGATGATTATCCTGTCATAGAGAAGAGAGACTTATGAATTTAAATGAAGAATGAGCAGCAGGAGCAGAGGAAGCCAAGCACTCCATCCAATTTAATTTTCTCTTGCCTTTTTAATATATGTTACATCATAAAGTTGGATGTATCAGCTTAAATAATAGTTTCAGGGCTAATGGTGAATAATGGCAAAAGAAATTTTAAAAGAAAAGGCCAACCAGAATATTTCCATCCCATGTAGAGGCAAGAATCAGTTTGAATCATAAAAGCATGCGGCATTAATAAGCATTCACTATTGAGCTACACCCCAATGTTTAAATAAACAAGCTATTTAGATATTTCTATGATTGTTGAACTTTTGATGCATTGTTGAAGTGATTCAGGCCTTTGCCATCAAGTAGGACACAAAGGTTAGTACAGACAATGAGATGAAGTCTTGGGCAGGCCAGTTGCCACACTCTGAACTTTAGTTTCACTTAATTCTAAAGTTGAGATAAAATCATAGGGTGTTTTTCAAGACTACCCAACTGGTATGGGTGGGCCATGATTGTAGCTCTTTATAGGTACACTGATGTAATAGATAAATTATGAAATCCCAGTGAAACTATATTTCTTACTTTCATAGATTCCAATGTAGGTCAAACAGGGGTTTCCTTCCCTTTGGGAATAAAGGCTTCCAATCCAAAATTTTGATAGTAGGGGGAGAGATGAGATAAGAGAAGCACACCAGTCTTCTAACTTTCTGGACTCCAAACAGGCACACTTGGCTTCTATTTAGAGACCACTGACCAGAGCTATCTGCACACAGTCCCAAGGAAGACTCTGAAATGAAGTGGGAATTATGAAGTTGTTGGTGGGTAGTGAGAGTCTTGTTACATTCTCAATTACTTTTTGTGAGACTTAGATGAGATAGTGTATCCCAAGGCTTTCCAATGTTACTGATGAGTCAGCTGGGATAACAAAGGCTGGCCCAGGGTCAAGAATTGGTATGACTTGGTTGAGACTATTTTCCTTTTCATTGAAAACCAGTAATGAAGCAGAAGGAAGGGTACACTTAAAGCTAATTAGGGAATCAAGATAGTGTATGTTGGATGCAGGATAGCAGTGCACATAACTATTGGATTTCTTATTGAAGCATGTCTCAGATTCAGCAGCCTTCCCTCCAAAAATCAAAGACATAAAATGTCCTTCAAAACTTTTGATGGGTTTTACAGTGCAAAAGTCAAGCCTCTGGTCTTGTGTCTAATAAGGTCTTATTATATAATATAATAATGACATGTCTTCAATATCTCTTTTTTGCTTGTTTGTTTTTGTTTTCCGAGACAGGGTTTCTCTGTATTGTTTTGGAGGCTGTCCTTAACTTGCTCTATAGACCAGGCTGACCTTGAACTCACAGAGATCTGCCTGCCTCTGCCTCCCGAGTGCTGGGCTTAAAGGCATGAGCCACCAGCACTTGACTTGTCTTCAATCTCTTATTTCATCACAACTTTCTCATTATCCATCACAGACCACTTGCAACTCCCCAAAGAGTCCATGGAGTTGTTTTTTTTGTTTGTTTGTTTTTTTTTTTTTTTTGGTTTTTCGAGACAGGGTTTCTCTGTGGCTTTGGAGGCTGTCCTGGAACTAGCTCTTGTAGACCAGGCTGGCCTCGAACTCACAGAGATCCGCCTGCCTCTGCCTCCCAAGTGCTGGGATTAAAGGCGTGTGCCACCAACGCCCGGCGAGTCCATGGAGTTTAACGCTGCTCATTGACCCATTTGGCTCCCATCTGGAATATTCCAGTCTCTGCTTGGGGGGAGTGGGCATGGAGGGGAGAGAAAGGGAACTGGACTGACATGGGAAGAAGCTTGTTTCTAATTTAAATATATAATACAGAAGTGTTTAAAAATAAATAAATAGCTGGGTGTTAGTGGCGCACGCACGCCTTTAATCCCAGTACTTGGGAGGCAGAGGCAGGCGGATCTCTGTGAGTCTGAGGCCAGCCTGGTCTACAGAGCGAGTACCAGGACAGCCTCCAAAACAATACAAAGAAACCCTGTCTCAAAAAACAAAACAACAACAACAAAAACAAAAAAAAACCCCACAACAAATAAATAAATAAATACAAAAATACAAACAAATAGGAATTCCAGAAACCAATTTCCTTAAATTCAGTAAACTAATCTTTGACAAGAAATCAAAATCACCCAGCACTCAGGAAGCAGAGGCAGGTGGATCTCTGTGAGTTAGAGGCCAGCTTGGTCTACAGAGCAAGTACCAGCCTCCAAAACAATACAGAGAAACGCTGTCTCAGAAAAAAAAAAAAAAAGAAATCAAAATCAATACAATGGAACAAAGATAGATTTAAAATAGTATTTTTGCTTGTTCTTTCTTTGTTTTTTACTTTTTTATTAATCTTTAAAAGAAAGGGGGAGCACATTTCACTTAGCCCATGCTAGCCTCAAACATTGTGGAAGAGAGCTGGCCTTGAACTTATGATCCTCTTGATGCTACTGAGATTAAAAGCATATGCCACCATGCCTGGTTTATACTTTGTTTTATGAGATAGAGTCTCACAAAGAAGCTATGACTTTGTAACTCACTACATAGCCCAGGGCTGAGATTAGAGGAATGAACTAACAATGGATGACTTAAAGATAGTCTTTTCAATATGTGGAATTAAGAAAACTGGACAGTCACATGCAAAAATAAACAAATAAAGGCACTAATCTTTCTTTTTCTTTCAATTTTTTATATTTAAATTAGAAACAAGCTTGTTTTACAAGTCAATCCCAGTTCCCTCTCCCTCCCCTCCTCCCCTGTTCCCCATTAACCCTGTATCCCATCCCCTTTCTGCTCCCCAGGGAGGGTGAAGCCTTCCATAGGGGATCTTCAAAATCTGTCATATCATTTAGAGCAGGGCCTAGGCCCTTCCCTGTGTGTCTAGGCTGAGAGAGTATCCCTCTATGTGGAGTGGGCTCCCAAAGTCCATTTGTATAAAAGGGATAAATACTGATCCACTGCCAGAGGCCCCTAACTGACACCCATGATCAGGGAGTCTGGATGGGTCCTATGCTGGTTTCCCAGCTATCTGTCTGGGGTCCCCCTTGTTCAGGTCAATTGTTTCTGTGGGTTTCTCCAGCCTGGTCTTGACCCCTTTGCTTATCACTCCTCCATCTCTGCAACTGGATTCCAGAGTTCAGCTCAGTGTTTAGCTGTGGGATCTCTGCGTCTGCTTCCATCAGCTGCTGGATGAAGGCTCTAGGATGGAATATAAGGAAGACATCAATCTCATTATAGGGGAAGGGCATTTAAGGTAGCCTCTCCACTATTGCTTAGATTCTTAGTTAGGGTCATCCTTGTAGATCTCTGGACATTTTCCTAATGCCAGATTTCTCTTTAAACCTATAATGGCTCCCTCTATTAAGGTATCTCTTTTCTTGCTCTCCTCTATCCTTCCCTGACTCAACCTTCTTGCTCCTTCATGTCTTCTTCTCCCCTTCTCTTTCTCCTAACTCCCTCTCCTCTCCCCCCATGCTCCCATTTTTTTCAGGAGATCTTGTCCCTTTCCCCTTCTCCGGGGAACCATGTATGTCTCTCTTAGGGTCCTCCTTGTTTCCTAGTAAAGGCACTCACTAATCTTATAAAAAGAACTGCACATGCACACAAACAAACAAAAAATCAAAACATGAGTGTGTCCATGTAAATCTTAGTGTAAAACCAACCATGATGATCCTGGAGGATAAATAAAAACCCAAATGGCCTTGTGTGTGAGAATGACATTTTAAATACAGCATACAGGTGATGAGCTTCACTAAATTCAAAACTTATCTCTGAAGAGATGGCTCAGTGGTTAAGAGCATGACTGCTCTTGTAGAGGACCTGGGTTCAATTCCCAACATCTACATGGCAGCTCAAAACCATGTGTAACTTCAGTAACAAGGGATCTGAAACCCACTTCTGGCCTCGTCAAACACACACACACACACACACACACACACACACACACACACACGCACACACGCACGCACGCACGCACGCACGCACGCACACACACACACATGACATACATGCAGGCAAAATGCTCATTCTGCTATAAAATAATTGAAATAATAATCTTAAAAAGGTGGTGTAAAGGGCCGGGCGTTGGTGGCACATGCCTTTTATCCCAGCACTCTGGAGGCAGAGGCAGGCAGATCTCTGTGAGTTCGAGGCCAGCCCGGTCTACAAAGCGAGTTCCAGGACAGCCTCCAAAACAATACAGAGAAACCCTGTCTCCAAAAACAAAAACACAAAAAAAAACAAAACAAAACAAAAAGGTGGATGAGAAGAGAGAAGATAAGCTACAGACTGAAAAATATGGCATCATTTGCAAAATATATGTCTGCGAAATGTATAAAAATCTTTAATAATTCAGTGAGAAGAAAATAAACAGCCCACTTAAAAATGGATAGAACATCGGAACAGCACCCCTTTTCAAAGAAAATATCCTAAATATTATGTGTCACTTACAAATTAAAACAAAAATGAGATATGATTGCACATTTTAGAATGACCAAAATCCCAAATACCAACACCTTTTGTACAAAATGTTGGTTGAACACACAGAAACAGGAATTCTCATTCAAGCAAAATAATAAAGCCACTACAGAAGACAGGCGACAGGCTCTTACAACACTTGATATGCTCTCACCATATAATGCAGAAGCTGTATTTACATTGTACATATACACAAGTGAAATTAAAATGAGCATTCATACAAAAAACTGTTCAAAAATATCTAGAACAGCTTTATTCACAATTACCAAAACTTACTATTGTTTTGTTTCATGGCAGGGTCTCTTTGTGTAGCCCTGGCATCCTGGAACTTGCTATGTAGACCCCTAGCCTTGAAACTCACAAAGATCCTGCTGCCTCTGCCTCCCAGAGTGCTAGGATTAAAGATGTGTGCCACTGGCAATTACCAAAACAAATAGAAAACCAAAAACCTCAAACGATAAGAGGATAAATAAACCACGGCACATCCAGATAACAGAATGTTCAACATGAAAGTAAGTGAGCCGTCAAGCCACCACAAAAAGATGTAGAGGCTGGCAAGATAGCTCATCAGGCAAATTTTTCTGAGCATTTATAATTAATATTAAGTTTCTGTGTGGTTATTTGGGAAGAGGCTGGTGGAACAGAAAAGTCTGCCTATTGGGAGGAGTCAGAATTCTCAGAATCCTGTGGTCCAGCTAGCCTGCCTCATCTAGCAGAGAATGAGCTTGCCTCAAGCAAGATGGAGGATGAGGACCAACATCCAAAGCTGTCCTCTGACCTACTGTGTCTGAGTCACAAGCACTCCCCATACTCACTCGTGTGTGCACACAGGATGGGGATTTTTAAAAGACACAATCTGTGGAAAAAGCCATTCTGGAAGCTACATATCATATGGTTCTGGAAAAGACAGAATTATGGAGACAGGGAAAGAACCTGACTTTCAGACATCCAAGAGGAAGGTGAGGTTAATAAACAGCACAAAGGACTTTTAGGCCATGAAACTGCTTGGATATCAGGAAGGACCGGTGACTGTTAACCCTGAGTGTCCACTTGATGGATCCGGAATTCACTAAGAGTGTAATAACCCACGTTGAGGGGACATCTGTAGGTCCAGTTGACCTGTTTGGTTCGTACCTGAGAAGGGGAATACGGTTTAAGGAAAGAAACAGGCTGGGGACAGGGACGGAGTCAGGAGGGCACCCAGTGAGCACTAGAATCAACCCCAAGTTTATTGCTCAAAGCTCTTATATACCCCAATCAAAATGGGGGAAGGCAAAAGTTCCTTACCAAGATACAAAGGACAAGCAAGTGTAATTGCCTTTTCAATACCCAAAACATATGGTAACCACACCCTAAACCAAATATCCTGTTGTCAAGGTGAGACATCCATTAGCACACTTTAGACCAGATATCCTGTTGTTAAGGCAAGACACACAGTAGCCATACCTTAGCCCAAACATACTGTGAATTTAACCTTGGAGGAACAATAATGGACTCAAACTCTCTGACCTTAAGTCAAGATGAAAGGGCCCCAACATATAAGAGACAAGCTTTTGAGTAGGTGTGTGAGCGCATTCCCAGGAAGGATTAGCAGGGGGAAAAGAGAAGATCCCATAGAATGGTTGACACTTTCTGGAGAGTGGCAAGCAGTACTTACATATACGAAGAAAGCCCAGGAAAGGGCCAAGTGGTGTGCTTGCCCGCCCGGTTCTGCCTCTTGGTGGTAAATTCTGTTCTTCTTGTGGCTCTGCTGCCATGAACCACTAACACCTGGCTCCAGCATCTGCCTTCTGTGATGGACAGAAGACCAAAATCTCTCCCAGCATCCTCCAGACCTCCAGTTCCAGACTGGAGCTCCTGAGGCATCTGGCTTCCCAAACTGTGTAGCTACAGGATTCTCAGCTTCTCCAGTGTGCAGGTGGCCTTTGTTGGATTATTCTATAAGCTACTGTAGTAAATGTCCTTTTATGATATTTATACATCTATCGTTCTATTATGCATCTATATCTATACAACTATATAACATTCTCTCGTTCTGTTCCTCTAGAGAACCCTGCCTTTGTACTTCTGTCAAAGCTCAAATAGTCTACCACATGAAGACTGAAGCTGAATAAGCTCTAGTTTTTTGGGAATTTTTTTGGTTTTTTTCTTTGTTTTGTTTGTTTGTTTGTTTGTTTGTTTTCGAGACAGGGTTTCTCTGTGGCTTTGGAGACTGTCCTGGAACTAGCTCTTGTAGACCAAGCTGGTCTCGAACTCACAGAGATCCGCCAGCCTCTGCCTCCCAAGTGCTGGTGTTAAAGGCGTGCGCCACCACCACCCGGCCATAAGCTCTAGTTTTGGTTGCTGATAGCAGCATTGATTAGCTGCTTCAGGTGTGTCACTCTGGTGTGTGATGTGGAAAGTAGTAAAGACTGCGCAGTTATGAGGTGGAGCCCATATTGGAAATCAGCGTCTTCTGCTTGTTCTGCTATGAGCTTAAAATTGTTCTAAAAAAAGTAATGAATGTGAGGGCTGGAGAGACGGCTCAGTGGTTAAGAGCATTGACTGCTCTTCCAGACGTCCTGAGTTCAATTCCCAGCAACCACATGGTGGCTCACAACCATTTGTAATGGCATCTGGTGCCCTCTTCTGGTGTGCAGGGATAGATGCAGGGTTCTTTTTTTTTTTTTTTTTCAAGACAGGGTTTCTCTGTATTATTTTGGAGGCTGTCCTGGAACTCGATCTATAGACCAGGCTGGCCTCGAACTCACAGAGATCCACTTGCCTCTGCCTCCCGAGTGCTGGGATTAAAGGCGTGTGCCACCAAAGCCCGGCATAAATAAATAAATCTTAAAAAAAAAAAGACTGCTTAAAAATCATGACATAAGGGGCTGAAGAGATGGCCCAGCAGTTTAGAGCACTGGGTTCTTGCTCTTCCAGAGGACCCAGGTTCAATCCCCAGCACCCACATGGCAGCTCACAACTGTCTGTAGCTCCAGTTCCGGGGATCTGACACCAACACATAGACATACATGCAAGCAAAACACCAATTCAGATAAAATAAGATAAATTAATTATAAAAACCATCAAGGCATAACTAGGCAAGGTGGTACACACCTTTAATTCCAGCACTCAGTAGGCAAGCTTAGCCTAGTTTACAAAGGAAGTTCCAGGCCAGCCAGAGCTACATAGTAAGACTGACTCAAAGAAAAAAAAAAAGACAAAGCTCAGAGAAAATAGTCTAAAGAATTTGTATTAAGCCAGGAGGTGGTGGCACATGCCTTTAATCCCAGCACTCCGGAAGCAGAGACAGGATGATCTCCGTGAGCTAGTTCCAGGACAGGACAGCCTCCAAAGCCACAGAGAAACCCTGTCTTGAAAAAAAAAGGATTTGTATTAAAATATATAAAATATAAAAGACTCATAAATCAAATGAAAAATATAAAGACGAGACTAGAGAGATGAGTCAGCAGTTAAGAGTATGCACTACCGTGGCAAAGAAACTGATTCAATTCTTAGAACCCACATTGGGTGGCTCACATTACCTGTAACTCCAGCCTCAGGGGAACATAGTGATTCTGGCCTCTGAAAGTCACCAGCACTCATGTACACAAAACAACACAGAAACACACACATTATTAAAAATAATAAAATAAATATGAAGATATGTTGGGTGTAGTGGTGCACATCTTTAATCCCAGCACTCTGGAGGTAGAGGCCAGCCTGGTCTACAGAGTTCCAAGACCATCAGGGTACAGAGAAAACCTGTCTCGAAAAACAAATGAGAGAGAGAGAGAGAGAGAGAGAGAGAGAGAGAGAGAGAGAGAGAGAGAGAGAGAGAGAAGGAGAAGGAGGAGAAGACAAAGAAGGAGGAGGAGGAGGAGGAGGAGGAGGAGAAGAAGAAGAAGAAGAAGAAGAAGAAGAAGAAGAAGAAGAAGAAGAAGAAGAAGAAGAAGAAGAAGAAGAAGAAGAAGGAGAAGGAGAAGGAGAAGGAGAAGAAGAAATCTGAAAATAGGTAGAAAAAAACTTGAACAGGCGCCGGGTGGTGGCGCACGCCTTTAATCCCAGGACTCGGGAGGCAGAGGCAGGCGGATCTCTGTGAGTTCGAGGCTGGGCTGGACCGATAGCCTCCGAAACAATACAGAGAAACCCTGTCTTGTAAAAACCAAAAAAAAAAAAAAAAAAAAAAAAAAACTTGAACAGGCATCTTTTGTTTTGTTTTCCAAGACAGGGTTTCATTATGTAGTCCTGGCTGTCCTGGAACTTGCTTTGTAGACCAGGCTGGCCTCGAACTCACAGTCCCAGCTGCCTCTGCTAGTTCTGAGTGCCTGGACTAAAGGCATGTACCACCATCGCCCAGCTTGCACAGACATTTTTAAGGCTTCACTTAGGTTTAGTATTTTTTAATTTTTCATACAATATATTTTATTCTTACTCTTTCCTCTCTCCCAAGTTCTCCCAGATTCTCCCTGCCTCTTTCCCCACCCAAATTCATGTTCTTTCTCAAAACAAAACAGACAAAACAAAAAAATAAAAGGCATCAAACCATAGCAAACACACACACACACACACACACACACACACACCATGAAGACTGTTCTGTGTTGGTCAACTTCTCCTGAGCATGGCTTGCTCTGGAATGTAGTTGCTACACCCAACGCCACTCTGTTGAAGAAAACTGATTTTTCCCTCTCCCAGCAGGTATCAATTCCACCACCCCTGGCTCTTACAGTCTCTCTCCCTCCTCTTCCACACAGATCCCCGAGCCTGTTAGGGGAGGGGTTTAATATAGACATTCCATTCCGGGCTGAGTGTGCCAAGGTCTCTCACTGTCTGCACATTTTGAAAAGACGGTTTGGAAAAGAAGATAGACATATCCAATAAGTATATGAAAAGTTGTCCAACTTTCTTACTCATCTGGAAGATGTTAATTAAAAACACAGTGAAATTCCCCTTTACACCCACTAAAATGGTTAAAACTGAAAATACTAACAACAGATGTTTACGAGGGTGTGGTGCAAGTGGAATTCTTGCAAGTTGTTGGCATTGTCTAAAATTATGCAACTGCATTATAAACCCATCTAATGGCTAGCAGTTTCCTGTCTAACCATTTATCTGGGCTAGCAAGATGGCTCAGTGGGTAAAAGCACTTGCCGCCAAGCCTTAGGATCCAAGTTTGCTCTACCACGGCACACTGTGACTATACTCACACATAACACAGTATATATACAATAATAGCAAGTGAGAGTTTTTAAAAAATTAAAACTTAAGTATTTACCCAAAGAAATAAAGATACATATTCACAAAAAGACTTCAGAAGGGATGTCAATGACAACTTTATTTCTGATCATCAAAAACTAGCAACATTAAACGGAACTCTAGTTACTAACCAGTGGGCTGCCCTATTGTAGTATATTCAAAAAAATCTATTACTTCCTAAAATAAATGAAAAAATAAATATTAAAAGCTATAGGCATCAACAGTATTATGAATTAAAAGTAAGTGATATATTTATACAAATGAATATTGTGCAATAAAAATGTAACTAGATGCTAGTGCAATACCATGAATCTCTAAACCAATGGTTCTCAAATGTTTTAATGTTGAGGCCCTTTAATACAGTTCCTCATGTTGTGGTGACCCCCCAACAATAAATTATTTCATTGATGCTTTATAAGTGTAATCTTACTACCATCATGAATCACAATGCAAATATCTGGTATACAGAATATCCGATATTCGGTCCCTGTGAAAAGATTGTTCCATCCCCCTCCCCAAGGTTGAGAATCTATGCTCTAAACTTAGTTGTTACCAAAAAGTAGACTAAGAATAAATATTGTACAGTCTGTTTCTGTGACTTTCCATAGTATTTATCCTGTGGTGACTGCAATCAGAGTTCCTCTAAAGACAGGGAAGAGAAGAGGGGAGGGTGTGCGGGAGGTGTTAGACATTCGCCACTATGACAGACACTAAAGAGAAGTGATTTAAAGGTTTACTCTGACTACTGATTTTTTACATGGTTGTTTGTCAGTGTTGACTGTGGGTTTGTGACAAGGAAGAGCATCCCGGCAGAGAGGTGGGTGCTGTGGGCACAGCTGCTTACCTCAAGGCAGACTGGAAGTAAGTCAAAGAGCTACAAAGGGTCCAAAGACAAGGTATGTCTTCCAAGCCACACCCCCAGTGAACTACTCCCTCCATTTAGGCCCCACCTTCCAGTAATGCCATCAATCTAGGGGTTAATCTATTGGTTAGACGTTCAAAATCCAATCACTTCCCCCAAAGCCTTTAACATATGAGCATTTGGGGAAATGTTTCCAGCTCAAAGTATAACATTCCATTCCTGGAGCAACGAAGGTCATGGACATTTTAGAATGCAAAAACTTACCTTCAATCTGTGTAGAAGCCTCTGTGATCTTTTAACTCTTGTATTCTGTATCCTGCAAAACCAGCCTGGACACCAAAGCCTTCCTCCAGCTTGAACAGTACCAGGGTTCCATTGGACCACGACTGCAGCGTCTGAGTACAATTACCCAGGCTGCCCTGAACGAACAGTTGGTTCCAAAGGTTTTCTCAGGGGAAGGCCTTTGAAAGGCTTTTGTCCTTGACTCTGTGCAGGACCTGCTCTGCTGATTTCCTAGGTTGTCCTCAAACCACTTTCCCATTGTGTTGATGCTAAATAGTTAACGGTACTAATCTCTTTACCAACCACACAATCCTTGTTAACAGCTTTCAGCTCACTTCATTTCCAGCCAAACCGAATGCTTCTTCTCCTCTGTCCTTTGCTTTTAAAGCTCCTAATTTGTATTTTATTTTGATTTTTTTATTATTCAAAAAAGACTATGATTCTTCGCAAGTGACACAAGATCAGTGTCCAGGGATCGGATCTCAGTCCCCACAACCTCTGCAAAACCGTCCATGTGAAGGGCTCCTGCTCTCCCCACCCAGATTCTCATTCGACACCTGAACATGAAACACTCACTTCTGAAAAATAGGAGGAATGTGTGTGCTCAGTGGCAGCCTGCTGTCCCAGTGTCCCCTTCCCCATGACGAAAGAGTGAGTTCATCTCAGTGCCACCAGAACCAGCCGGCTGCCAGGGAGGGACAGGTGATGGCTGTTCTACTTGTAAAATGGGAGTTACCGGCTGTCTGGAGAGGAAGCAGACCGTCCGGTGCTGGCACCGGCTTTATGTTCTGGGACATAATTCGAACTGGTCACATCTCTCAGAAGAAAGTAAAAGAGTAAAAGAATAGGGCTGACGGGCAGGGAGTGGAGAGGGACCAGTGATAAGAAAATGGCCTAGCCAGAAAAAGCAAGCCCACTATGGAGTGCAGCCTGCATCTCCCCAGAAGAAAGATGCCTCACTAAGTAGGGTGCTGGGGAGAGAAAGCCCACAGCCAGCACCTCGCTGGCATTTAAATACGAAGAGAACAACATCCCACTTTCATTCAAACGCCAGGGAGCTTGTTCAGCCTGTCTGGCCCAAGCGAGGTTCACCTTTCTGGCTCGGCTTCCACTCCTGGGTTTTCACTATTACCAGACCTTAGATTTCTCTGTGTACTTCTAAACCGGTAATAACTAACAAGGGGTCTTACCAGAGACCCTTGTCTAAAACCTAAGAAAATAAGACATTAGTTTTTTTTTTTTTCTTTTAGAGACACGGTCTTGTTGGGTAGCCCAGGCTGGCCTGGAACTGGAGCTACCCTCCCTGCCTTACTCTCCAAAGTGCTGGGACTATAGGCATGCACCACCGAGCCCAGCTAAAACAAGGCATTTAAATTTTCAAACAAAGATGGTGATGTCTAAAACTAGGGAGAGTAAGACACTGTGACAATACTTTTCTTGTCATCCCAACTCAGCTATCTGGGATCAGCAGCACTAGGTCCCGAGAGCTGGTGGCTGTCACGATTCAGGGAGGGTGGCAGGGGGGAGCAGAGTCTCAAAGCTCCTGCTGGAAGTTAACATCTACTGCACGAAGGTGTCTTCCTTCTGCCAGGCACCGGTGCACAGGCATTGGCCCCATTTAAAGAAGTGACGGTGAATGTGGCTGTGGAGAGCGCTCTGGTCGCCCAGCTCACAGCAAGCAGCATCGCTCCTTGAAGCTCTTCTTGCTCTTGCTGCTCTTTCTGCCGTTCCTGTCCTTTTTTTCCGACATCTTCTTTGTTCGGATTTCTCTCATCAGATCAAAGAACACCTTGTCCACATTGGCACGGGTTTTGGCTGATGTCTCCACATCCTGCACACCCCACTTCTTCGCTTTGCCCCGGCCTCATCCAAAGGCACCTGCCTCCGCTCCTCCGGTCAGACTTGTTGCCCACGACCAACAATGGGATTTTATCTTCCTCGGCCTTGACTCAGAGGATCTGTTCCCTGAACTCGGCTGTGGCAGTGAAGGTCTCGTGCTCAGTGATGGAGAACACAAGCAGAAAGCCCTCTCTCCACTTCGGAAGTAGTTGTCCCGGACGGCCGCGTAGTCCTCCTGGCCGGCTGTGTCCAGAATGTCTATCTGGACCTCTTCTCCATCGAGGACCACCTTCTTTCTGGAACTGTCGGCTTTGGTGGGTTCATAGTTTTCTACAAACTCTTCATACATGAACTGAAGCATCACGGCTGACTTGCCAACCCCTCCACTGCCAACCATGATGACCTTGTGAAGGGCCAGGGAGCCCAGGCTCTTGCCCTTGTTGGCAGCCATCCTGCTGGTCTGAGGTGATGACACACGGACAGATGGCCCAGATGGGGAGCTGGGGACCAGTCCCACCGCCGCTCTGGCTGTGTGCACAACGAGACTCACTGTGCCCGGCCCCGTCCTGGGGCCGGACCTCGGCTGTCCCCAGTTGATTTGTCATTGAACAGTCGTGAGCTCGCGTCCCCCCCCCCCCCAATTTTTATTTTAAATCTCCTAAAAACAGCCAGCAGTAACTGTCACCACCTAAATGCTAGATCTAGTTCATGTCTTTCAAATTCTACCTCCTGGAAAGTCTCAGCGCAGGGACAAAGCATGCTAGCATTTGCTACAATGTAACAAGAATGTTTTAGTCAAAGTCCTAGACTCTCATGAATACACTTTTCTCTAAGTGTTCCTATCTGTATTCCCAACAGAACTGCCCACGAAACTCTACAAACATCATTTTAGGGCTTCTCTAGTTCATTCCTCCAAACTTCTCCAAATCAATTACAAAAGCCTCTAGACCACATGTTCGGGACTTAAGGCACTGTTTTACTTCTTGTGTACCAATTTTCATGTTATACAAGCATTTCATTGCTCACACAATGCTTGGGAAAGTAATTTTAGAGAAGAGAACTGTATCTTCTTCCCTACCCCTTTTTCTCCTGGCTGCCCACCTCTTCATTATAATTCTTTATCACAGCAAGAAACCATGCACTGAAACCTCTCAAACTATGATCCAAAACTAAATCGACCCTCCTGTACTGGCTAGTTTTATATCAGTTTGACCCAAGCTAAGACACCTCCCTACATTATTCTCTCAGTTTTTTTGACTCAGCAATGAAAAGTCCACCACAGGAGCTCTCTGGGCATAACACATGTATAAACTGCACTTCGATTATATTCACCCTTGTCATCCTTTCTTTTTTTTTTAATATTTTATGTATTTATTGTGTATACAGCCTTCTGCCTGCAGGCCAGCAGAGGGCACCAGATCTCATTCAGGGTGGTTGTGAGCCACCATGTGGTTGCTGGGAATTGAACTCAGGACCTCTGGAGGAACAGTTAGTGCTCTTAACCACTGAGCCACCTCTCCAGCCCCTTGTCATCCTTTCTTAACCCCTTCATTTTCTCAGAATCTCCCCACTCTCCAAGGAGATCGCCTGGTTTTCTGTTTGTTTGTTGTTTTGTTTTTGTTTTTTAAATCTAGATTTCTTATATGATAGAAAATGTATTTGCCTTTCTGAATCTAGCTTACTTTGCTGAATATACTGATCTCCAGTTTTTTGTTTTGTTTTTGAGACAGGGTTCTCTGTGGCTTTGGAGGCTGTCCTGGAACTCACTGTGTAGATCATGCTGGCCTCGAACTCACAGGGAATCGCCTGCCTCTGCCTCCTGAGTGCTGGGATTAAAGCATGCGCCACCATTGCCCAGTGATGATCTCCAGTTTTATGCATCTCCCTGAAGAGACATAATTTCACTATTTATGGCTGAATAATATTTCATTGTATAAATATGCCACATTTTCCTTTCTTTCCTTTCCCTTTTTTTTTTTCTGAGACAGTGTTTTTCTGTGGCTTTGGAGGCTGTCTTGGAACTAGCTCTTGTAGACCAGGCTGGTCTCAAACTCACAGAGATCCACAAATTTCTGCCTCCTGAGTGCTGGGATTAAAGGCGTGTGCCCCACCGCCCTGCTTTTTTCCCCCATCTTCAAAGCAGGGTTTCTCTGTGCAACAGCCTTGGCTATGCTGGAACTCACTTTGTATACCAGACAGCCCTTGAACTTACAGAGATCCACCTGCACTACACCCAGCAGCAGAAGGAATCTTAATTGAGAAAATGCTCCCATAGGATTGGCCTGTCGGCAAGACTATAGGGTGTTGTCTTTATTAGTGATTGGTGTGGAAGGCCCAGTCCACTGTGAGCAGTGCCATCCCCTAGGCAGATGACCCTGGGGTTTATGGAAAGCAGGCTGAGCAAACCAGGAGGAACAAATCAGTAGGCACTCCTCCATGGCTTTACTTAGTTCCCACCTTCAGGTTCATGCCTGACTTCCCTGGATGACGATCTACAAGCATGAAGTGAAATAAACCCTTTCCTCCCATGTTGCCTTTGGTCACAGTGTTTTATCACAGCAATAGAAACTCTTTCTAAAATGATTGCTATTATTCTGGTTTTGTATATTTATTTTGAGGCAGAATCTCACTCTGTAGCCAAGCTAGCCTAGAGCTATACAACCAGATGACCTCAAATTCATGGAAACTTATGCCTTAGCCACCTAAGCATTGCTATTACAGGCATGAACTATCAAGCCTACTTTTAAAACATACTGTATTAATACCTTATTCATTTCCCCACTGATGGGCACCCAGGCTGATGAAGTAACTTGATTATCATGACCAGCATTGTAGGAAACAATGGCGTATAGATATTTCTATTGTATGCTAACTATTCCTTTGAGTATGACATAGCAGGAGCCTATGATAACTCTATTGCTTTTGGAGAAATTACCAACAGCATATAAGTGTTCCTTCTCCCCCAAATCCTTGCTAACATATGCTGTTTGTTTTCATAATGATTGCCATTCTGACTAGAATTAAATGAAATCTCAATGTAGTTTTTTAATTGATTAATTAATAGTGTTGGGCTTTGTGCATGCCAAACAGGAATTCTATCACTGAGCTATATGCCCAAGATCCACAGTGTAGCTTTGGTTTACATTGTCTCTGTGGTTAAGGATGATGAACATTTTTCAGCATTCATTTGCTAGGGAATTTCCTATGTACTAATTAAGGTATTGGTAACATTCATGTGTAAAGTTGTTAAAAAACCATCCAATTGTAGTAATAATATCTATGCATTTGACTATGTATAAAATTTTCCTCTACATCTTAGTTAGGGTTTCTATTGCTATGAAAAGACACCACAACCATGGCAACTCTTTATTTTATTTTATTTATTTATTTATTTATTTTTGGTTTTTCGAGACAGGGTTTCTCTGTGGCTTTGGAGGCTGTCCTGGAACTAGCTCTTGTAGACCAGGCTGGCCTCGAACTCACAGAGATCCGCCTGCCTCTGCCTCCCAAGTGCTGGGGTTAAAGGCGTGCGCCACCAATGCCCGGCTCATGGCAACTCTTTTTTTGTTTGTTTGTTTGTTTTGTTTTTCGAGGCAGGGTTTCTCTGCGGCTTTGGGGGCTGTCCTGGAAGTAGCTCTTGTATAACAGGCTGGTCTCAAACTCACAGAGATCCTCCTGCCTCTGCATCCCAAGTGCTGGGATTAAAGGCATGTGCCACCAACGCCCAGCTCATGGCAACTCTTATAAAGGAAAGCATTTAATTGGTACTGGCTTACAGGTTTAGAGGTTTAGTCCATTATTGTCATGGCAGGAAGAACACAGGCAGACATGGTTCTGGAAAAGGAGCCAAGAGTTCTACATCTGTACCAGCAGCAGCAGGAAGAGAGAGTGAGCCACTGAGGCTGGCTTGAGGTTTTGAAACCAGGGACACACTTCCTCCAACAAGACCGTATCTACTCCAACAAGGCCACATGTTCTAATCCTTCTAACTAATGCCACTCTCTATGAGACTATGGGAGCCATTTTCCTTCAAGCCACCACACTCTATAACAAGGAAATATGAGCATGTAATCACACCTTATTAGTTGATTTTATTATTGCCATGACAAAATACCTAGCAGAGTATTTTGTCACCTCTTAAAGTTCCATAGCAATGCCACCAGCTGGGGACCAAACACATGAGCCCATGGGGGATATTTCACATGCAACCCACAACATACTCTAAGCTTTGAAGGAAGACTTCATGTATTAATTTTATTGTGCTTAGAAGAATGTTCAGAATGCAATGAATCCCTCGACACATGTTCATGGAAAGGTAAACACGTGCAGTAACTCTGAAAGACCCTTCAGTCTTTCTCTCAGGACCCTTGCCCCCAAGACTACCAGGGAGCCGAAGTTCACTGCAAAACGCAAGAGGACTTTTATTAAGCTGGCGCGCCGGGGTTCAGCAGCCTTGGGAAGGAGTGAACCCCGAGCAGAAATTACAGCAAGTTTTTAAAGCCTAAAACTGCAAACGGGGTGGTGGGGGTACAAGGGAAGTTTGGAAGTTGGTACCAGACCTTCATGAATCACGCATGCTTGTGGCTGTCTTGCTGACTGGCTGTTATCTGTCTCAGGCAACGTCTGTGCCCTGGCTGAACTTTGTGACCGGCCTGGAACCTTGAGGTCTGGGGAATGTTCCCAAGTCCTTGAGGACTGAGGTCTGGGAAATATTTTCAAGTCTTTGAGGACCACCAGGGGAAGATGTTTAAGTGTAGCTGCTCACGTCCAAATTTGGGACAGCTTAGTAATTTTCCAACTATTGGGGGGCTAACTGTTGGGACTCTTCAACTCTTGGAGTGGCTTACAGACACATATGACATTTGGGTAGCCTATTAGGTGCCACTTGATCATTTCCTACGTATAATTTCTTTTTGTAAAAGGGATAGGTCAGCTGGGAAAGTGCTGCCACTCGAACCTGACCCACGCCAACGTCTAGAATCCTTGTGAGAAAGGCAGATGCAGTGGCCTTAGTCTGTAAGCCCAGAGCTCCTACTGCAAGCCGGGAGGAGGGGCAAGAGAATGGGCAGAACATGCGTGCAGCACAGCAGCAAAAATAACAAGACACATCCTGCCTCAGAAAGAAAATAGAAGCAACAAGCATACCAGATCAGATGAGGAAAAGTCACGAGGCCTCAGTCCTACACAAAGTATTACAGGAACTGAGGAAATCTGGGAGTGGGAGAGGTGACTTCACCAGGGAAAAGCACACCAAATGGATGTTCAGTGGCAAATGTTCAGTGCTGAAAACATACATGCAAGTAATATATAGTTTATGGGTTTAATGGATTACATTTAAGAATATATATGTAACTGGGCTGTGGTGGCACATATTTTTAATCCCAGCATACAGGAGGCAGAGGTAGCCAGATCACTGTGAGTTCAAAATCAGCTGGTCTACAGAGTGATTCCCAGGACAGCCAGGGCTATACAGAGAAACCCTGTCTTGAAAAACAGGGGGAGCTGGGCTTTGATGGCACAGGCCTTTAGTCCCAGCAGCACTGGCGAGGCACAGGCAGAGGCAGGTGGGTCTCTGTGAGTTTGAGGTCAGCCTGGTCTACAAAGTGAGTGCCAGGATAGGATCCAAAGCTACACAGAGAAACCCTACCTCAAAAAAAAACCAAAACAAAACAAAGACAAAATAAAAGAAAAAAAACTGGAAAAAGAATATATATGTGTATACAAATACATACATATAAATAATAATTAATGAAAAAACCATTAATCTGAAGGAGAGCAGGGAAAGGTATATGGGAGAATTTAGAGGGAGGAAAGGGAAGTCAGAAATGTAATTGAATTACAATCTCAAAAATAAATAACAACAAATTTTAAAAAGTTGGAATAGGAGAACACACTCCCCAAAAGTTGTTCTAACTGCCACACATTTGCCATGCATGCACTACACACACATGCATGCATGCACTACACACACATGCATGCATGCACATACATATGCATGAGTACACACATGCTACTTTTCAGAAGGGAGGAAGGGACATGATCTGTGCTTTTCTCAGACTTGAGCAACCACTCCAGTTTTGAGCAAGTTAATTTTTTTCTTGGCAGTTATTTGTGTGAATGTGAGCAGATGTGTCCCTAAAGCATAATTAATTGTTGTAGATTGTTCTCTATTAGAACTGTCTAGACTGACTATTTTAAAATTTTTATCTTAACACATAAATGTAACATAAGGACAAACCAAAACCAAAATCACATGTATTAAAAAGAAAACAAAACAACAACAAAAAAACTTTTAACTTATTAAGATAATGTCCCTTTAAAAAGAAATCTCTGGCCAGGCGGTGGTATGGGCTGCCACCTCCCAGTTGAAACTAAAGCATTTATTATTAAAAGTGTTCTCCCAAAAACAATTTTAGTTCTTGAGATTAAGCTCAACATAATGGCATGTGCCTGTGAGATGAGTACTTAGGAGTGGAAGCAAGAAACATTAGAAATTCAAAGATATTCTCAGCTACACAGTGAGTTCAAGACCTTCGTGGAGTACATGAGACCCTGTCTCAGAACAACAAACATTTAAGAACTTGTGAAATGGCTCAAGGGGTGATGACACATGCTGCCAAACCTGACAACCTGAGTTCAATAGCCACGACCCACACAGCAGAAGGAGAGAACTGACTCCAGAGAGTTGTTCCCTGATGACCACACATGCCATGTTGCTCACTCGCCGCGTGCATGCGCACAGACACACAGACACAGACACACACACACAGACAGAGACAGAGACAGAGAGAGAAAGAGAGAGAACATAGAGCACACAGCACCATGTCTTCCTGCACACCACCATGTCCCACCTTGATGATAATGGACTAAACCTCTGAATGCAAGCCAGCCCCAGTGAAATGTTTTCCTTTATAAGAGTTACCATGGTCGTGGTGTCTCTTCACAGCAATAGAATCCCAAATTAAGGCAGAAGCTAAGGCATGAACTCAAAACAGGCACCGGGAGGCAGGAACTGAAGCAGAAACAATGGAAGAATGTTGCTCACTGGCTTGTTCTTCATAACTTTCTCAACCTGATTTGTTTCCAATACAACCCAGGACCACTTGAAGTTGGGTGGCACCACCCATTGGGAGCTGGGCCCTCCTGCATTAATTTTTCCCCTACTCTCCCATCTCCACACCACAGACATGACCACAGGCCAATCTAGTGGAGACAAATGCTCACTGAGGTCCCCTCTTCCCAGAGGACTCTAGTTCCCATCAGGTTGACAAGAGCTAATCAGTAGAAGCTTGCCCTGGCACACCTGGCTTCAGTAGTAGGGATGAACTCTGAGTCCCATGCATGTTAAGGAAGCACCCTACCATTGAGCTAGTCTCAACCCTGAAGGAATAAATTTTTAAAGTTTCCTTTAAAAAGCAGATGGTAGACAAAAAAACAATCTGTTGCTGAATTCTATGTGATATCTGAATTCCAGATGAGACAGAGCAAATGGGAATTGTGCAAATGTTAATATTTACATATCAGAGCTGGATTTCTGGGAATACTTTACTTCAGCTTAAGTAAAAATTACTCAGAGAACTTCTGAAGATGAAAATAATTGCATTTCAAAAGCCAGAAAATTTCCTAAACTTAGAGATTAAGAATTGGAGTTCTGAGCCGGGCGTTGGTGGTGCATGCCTTTAATCCCAGCACTCGGGAGGCAGAGGCAGGTGTATCTCTGTGAGTTCAAGACCAGACTGGTCTACGAGAGCAAGTTCCAGGACAGGCTCCAAAGCCACAGAGAAACCCTATCTCAAAAAAGAAAAAAGAAAAGAAGAGAAAAGAAAAGAAAAACTCATTGAGCAAAACCAAGTCTCAGAAAGTTCTACTACCACAATAAAAAAAAACTCTGTGAGTTCGAGGCCGGGCTGGACCGACAGCCTCCAAAACAATACAGAAAAACCCTGTCTCGTAAAAAAAAAAAAAAAAAAAAAATGGAGTTCTGGTGTTTTGGAGACTTGCTTCTAGTGAATATCTTTTCCCATTTTATGGGCTGCCTTTTTGTCTTATTGACTGTCTCCTTTACCTTACAGAAGCTTCTTAGTTTCAGGAGGTCCCATTTGTTAATTGTCCATCTCAGTGTCTATGCTACTGGTATTATGTTCAGGAAGTGGTCTCCTGTACCAATTCCTTCAAGAATACCTTCTACTTTCTCTTCTAAGATGTTCAGTATGGTTGGATTTATGTTGATGTCTTTGATCCATTTGGACTTAAGCTTTGTGCATGGCAATAGACATGGATCTATCTGCAGCCTTCTACATGCCAATATCCAGTTATGCCAGTACCATTTGTTGAAGATGCTTTCTTTTTTCCATTGTATAATTTTAGCTTCTTTGTCAAAAAATGGAGTGTCCATAGGTGTGTGGGTTAAAATCAGGGTTTTCAGTTCTATTCCATTGGTCTACCTGTCTATTTTTGTGCCAGTACCAAGCTGGTTTCAGGACTATAGCTCTATAATAAAGCTTGAAGTCAGGGATGGTGATGCCTCCTGAAGTTCCTTTATTTTATTTTATTTTATTTTATTTATTTTTTGGTTTTTCGAGACAGGGTTTCTCTGTATTGTTTTGGAGGCTATCGGTCCAGCCTAGCCTCGAACTCACAGAGATCCGCCTGCCTCTGCCTCCCGAGTGCTGGGATTAAAGGCGTGCGCCACCACCGCCCGGCTTGAAGTTCCTTTATTATACAGGGTTGTTTTGGCTATCCTGGGCCTTTTGTTTTTCCATATAAAGTTGATTACTGTTCTTTCAAGGTCTGTGAAGAATTGTGCCAGTATTTTGATGGGGTTTGCATTGATCTGTAGATTGCTTTTGGCAAGATTGCCATTTTTATTATGTTGATCCTACCAATCCAAGAGCATGGGAGATCTTCCCATTTTCTAGTATCTTCTTTAATTTCTTTCTTTAAAGACACAAAGTTCTTGCTATTAAAAAGTGGGGTACAGAAGCCGGGCATTGGTGGCGCATGCCTTTAATCCCAGCACTCGGGAGGCAGAGGCAGGCGGATCTCTGTGAGTTCGAGGCCAGCCTGGTCTACAAAGTGAGTTCCAGGACAGCCTCCAAAGCTACAGAGAAACCCTGTCTCGAAAAACCAAAAAAAAAAAAAAAGTGGGGTACAGAACTAAATAGATAATTCTCAATAGAGCAGTCTACAATGGCTGAAAGACACTTGAGAAAGTGCTCAGCATCCTTAGCTATTAAGGAAATGCAAATCAAAACAACTTTGAGATACCATCTCACTCCTGTCAGAATGGCTAAAATCAAAAACACCGAAGACAATTTATGCTGGAGAGGATGTGGAGAGAGGGGAACACTCCTCCACTGTTGGGGGAAGTGCCAACTAGTACACCTACTTTGGAAATCAGTATGGAGATTCCTCAGGAAAATAGGAATCAGTCTACCACAAGACCCAGCAATTCCAGTCTTAGGCATATACCCAAAAGATACACATTCTTACAACAAGGATGTCTGTTCCACTATGTTCATAGCAGCATTATTTGTAATAGCCAGAACCTGTAAGCAACCTAGATGCCCCTCAACTGAAGAGTGGATAGAGAAAATGTGGTACATTTACACAATGGAGTACTACTCAGCAGAAAAATCAATGGAATCTTGAAATTCGCAGGCAAATGGATGGCACTAGAAGAAACCAAAGAAACCATTCTGAGTGAGGTAACCCAGTCACAAAAAGACAAACATGGTATGTACTCACTCATATATGGATTTTAGACAAGGATCAGGGATTGCCAGTCTACAATCCCACTGCCAGAGAGTCTGGGAAACAGGAAGGAACCTAAGAGAGATATGCATGGTACCCCAGAGAAGGGAAATGAGGCAGAATCTCCTGAGCAGATTGGGAAATGGGGAGGGGAGAAGAGGAGGAGAGAGGAAGTCATGGGGAACAATCAGATTAAGTCGGGGGAAGAATAGAGGAGAACAGGATGAGAAATACCATAATAGAGGGAGTCATTATAGGTTTGAGGAAAGATCTGGCACCAGTGAGATCTCTAGAGATCTACAAGGATGATACCAACTGGCAAACTAAGCAATAGTGGAGAGACTACCTTAAATGCCCATCTCTTATAATGAGTTTGATAACTACCTTATTTGCCATCCTAGAACCTTCATCCAATGACTGATGGAAGCAAAGACAAACACCCACAGCTAAACATTGAACTGAACCCCTGGAACCCAGTGACAGAGAGGGAGGAGTGATGAGCAAAGAACGTAAAGAATGGGCTGGTGAAACCAACAGAAACAGCTGACATCAACAAGGGGGAGCTCTTGGACCCCAGACCAGTGAGAGGCCAGCATGGAACTGATTCAGACCCCCTGAATGTGGATGTCAGTGAAGAGGCCTTGGGCAGTAGATCAGTATTTATCCCTGACATACAAATGGACTTTGTGTGTCTATACCACAAAGAGGGATGCTCTCTCAGCCTGGACTCTTGGAGGAGGGCCTAGGCCCTGCCCTGAATGAAATGACAGATTCTGAATATCCCCTATGGGGAAGGGAGTGGGGATTGGGTGGGAGGCTGGGAGGGCTGGGAAGGTTCTGGAGGAGGGGAGAGAGAGGGAGCTGGAATTAACATGTGAAGCAAGCTAGTTTCTAATTTTAAAAATGTAATAAACAAAAAAAAAGAATTGGCGTTCTGGTTAATTTGAAAAGATGCTTGGAAAACTTTCACTCTAATGAAAACTAGCTTTAGAGGGAATTTGTGAAGTTCCACAGTAAGGATTCTGTACTTTCAAGTGGAGGGCACTTTCTTGTGCCCTGGGCACCACAGACAGCCTCCTCCTCCAAAACACATCTGTTGTAAGGTCCTGTGATAAATCAATGCATAACACATAGTAAAATTTGAAGAGTATATGCCTGTAGGACTTGTTTTCTACTCTCAGCCTTTGCAAATATGAAGTCTTCTGTCTTTGTTTATTAATATTACAGTAATAGATGGTCTACAAGGCTAAAGAGATGGCTCAACTGTTAAGAGAACTTGCTGACCTTGCAAAATATTGGAGCTCAGTTCCCTGCACCCATGTCAGGCAGTGTTGTAGTTGGTTTTATTTTGGCGCCCAACGTGGGGATAGAGTAAAAGAAAATCACCTACAACAAGGCAGCTCACAACTGCCTGTCACGTCAGCTCCAGGTGATCTGACGCCCTCTTCAGGCTTCTGCAAATACTTATGCACAGTCCACACACACACATGCAGGAGCATACACACACACAAATAACAACAAATCTTTAAGAAGAAACATCCTGGAACACAGAATGTGCTTTACTCTTTTTCCTGTTGATTTTGTTGTGTTGGGCATTAAACTCACCATCTTGGGCATGCTTGGCAAGTCCTCTACCACTGAGCTATGTCCTAAACGCTACAGAATGTGGCTAAGAAGGAAGAACCTATTGCTAAGGGCAACGGAGGAGTTTGAAAGGGCCAGTCTCTCCGGGCAGTGGTGGCACTTGCCTTTAATCCCAGCACTCGGGAGGCAGAGGCAGGCAGAGCCGCCTGGTCTACAAGAGCTAGTTCCAGGACAGCCTTGGGGAAAAAAAAAGGCCAGTCTCTGCTGTCACGTCCATAAATTGAACATTTCCTGGGGCTGGGCTTTTTTTTGTTTGTTTGTTTTTGTTGTTGTTGTTTTTGTTTTTTCTTCTTTTGTTTTTTGAGACAGGGTTTCTCTGTATCATTTTGGAGTCTGTCCTGGAAGTCACTTTGTAGACCAGGCCTGCCTGGAACTCACAGAGATCTGCCTGCCTCTGCCTCCCAAGTGCTGGGATTAACGGTGTGCACCACCACTGCCAGGCTAACTAAAGATTCTTCTTTTTTTCTTTTTTCTTTTTTTGGTTTTTCGAGACAGGGTTTCTCTGTATTGTTTTGGACGCTGTCCTGGAACTCTCTCTGTAGACCAGGCTGGCCTCGAACTCACAGAGATCCGCCTGCCTCTGCCTCCCAAGTGCTGGGATTAACGGTGTGCACCACCACTGCCAGGCTAACTAAAGATTCTTCTTTTTTTCTTTTTTCTTTTTTTGGTTTTTCGAGACAGGGTTTCTCTGTATTGTTTTGGACGCTGTCCTGGAACTCTCTCTGTAGACCAGGCTGGCCTCGAACTCACAGAGATCCGCCTGCCTCTGCCTCCCAAGTGCTAACTAAAAATTCTTATCACAGTACAATGGTATGCTCACCATTTGGCTTTTTCAGATTTTTTCTTTCATTTAAATACAAATGTGATATTCAAGACTCCAAATATCTATTATAAGAAACCAGTTCAAGCACAGCGATAAAGGGTATGAATTTTCCTGCCTTGTCATTGTGAGGCCATTCAGAAGAGTATTGAAATGCACCAAGCCTCTATTTACAGGTTATAGGTTGGAGATGATGGTGGTAATTTCCTCAGAGGGTTGTTTCAAAGACTAAGTGAAGTGACACTTACCACAGCCTCAGCACAGCACTTGATGTACACACTTTATAAGGCTGTTCACTCAGCAAAGCTGTGGCTTTACCTACAGCTCTTCTAATTTCCAAGATTTCATGACTGGAGCTCTGTGGGAGACACTGTCCCATAGTGTGCAATCAATACTGACCCAGGGAGAGTTATTCCTGTTGCCTTTACTTTTATCACCTTCTTCACATTTGCTAAGGGTCTGGGTCCTCAATGACATGCTGAACTTTTTGAGGAAAGCATCTATCTATCTATCTATCTATCTATCTATCTATCTATCTTAAATCTTTTTTGAGGCACTGAGTTTTGATATTTGTAGACCAGTTCAAAAAATACATTTGCATATGTATTTATTTAGTGTGTGTATGCATGCACATGTGCATGTGTGTGTATGTCAGAGGACAACTTGGGAGAGTCGGTTCTCTCCTTCAACCATATGGATCCTGGGGATTGAATCCAGTTTGAGACTTAGCAGCAAGTATCTTTACCCACTGACCCATCTCCCAAGCCTGCTTATAGACTCTTTTACTTCTATATGCACGTGTGTGTGTGTGTGTGTGTGTGTGTGTGTGTGTGTTCACACATCTTGTGGTGGTTTATGATTTACTAAAGCTTGCCTGAATGGGGGTAACATAAGTCACTAGAACCAAGCCTTCAACAGCTAAGTCTACTCATGGTTCTCAACCAAGGTCTCTACTCTGTGATCTACTAATGTTCACACTCCAGACAGCAATGAGATTGCTTGCATCACCATGACTTCCCCACAACGATGGATTATGTCCTATGAAATTAGGAACCAAAATGAACTCCTTCTGTAAATGACTTTTGTCAGAGACTTTGTCACAGTGATAAGGAAAGTAACAAATATAGGTTTCTAAAGAGGAAATCAAATCTTAGTGTATTTATTAGTGTGAGAACCCATTCTGATATGGTTAGTGTCCCTATAGGAAGACCCACTGATAGTTTAGTTTCTTTCTCTTTACATATTCACCAATAAAAGGCCATGTCAGAAGATTGATAACATAGCCATCTGCAAGCCAGGAATTAAGTAGATGCTACACTGAACCTGGACTCCCTAACCACCAGAAGTGTCTAAAAAAAATAAATTCATATTGTGTAAGCCAAAATAAAGAAGCTTGCCTGAGGGTACAGAGAGCAAAGCTAGCCACAAGACATACAGCCAGGCAATGGTGATACTCACCTTTAATCCCAGCAGCCATACTAGCTAGTCATAGAGCCAGGCAGTGGTGGCACACACCTTTATTCCCAGGACTCAAGAGACAAGCAGATGGATCTCTGTTAGTTCAAGGCCACAGTGAGCTACATGAAATTGATCTAATCCCAAAGAGAGACAGCTCACACAAGGTGATCTCAGCATTTGGGATCCCACGTCTTTAATCCCAGCACTAGAGAGGTGTAAAAGAACCACAGGGTCTCATGAAGATTTATTCTCCAGCCATGTTGAGGACAGCGTAGCAGTCTGAGTGAACCTGAGGATCAGTGAAGTCAGGAACAGTCTGAGGATCGTCCCTTTGTTTTGAGCTGAGCTAGAGGTGAGAGCTAGTGGCCGGCTGCTTTGCTTCTTTGCTCTTCACCTTGAAGCTTGAAGCCCAATATCAGTCTCTGGGTTTTTATTTTCATGTTACACAATCATCGTGTGGACTCTGCAGAGTCCCGAAGGAGCACTGGAGTTACAGGTGGTTGTAAACCACCTGACTTGGGTGCTGGAAAGTAAACTCAGGTTCCTGGAAGAGCTGCAAGTGCTCTTCACCTCTGAGCTATCTTTCAGCCCCACATTTGTAGATTCTTGGTAAGCGAATAATGTATAATTGAAATTGCATTCAGATGATTTACAGCTGAGTTCTTTTGGATTTTGTGAGACAGACTTTCACATAACCTATATTGGCTTTGCACTTGCTCTGTAGCCAGGCTAACCTGACCATAAACTTCAGATCCTACAGCTTGTACATCCCAACTTCTGCCATTACAGGCATGTGCCACCACGCCAGGCTGCATTTGACTTAGCTTGTGGTTTTAAGTAATTATAAGTAATTTTCTTTGAATATTTTTAATCTAGTAAAACAACACAGTACAAGTACAAATAAAAGGATATGTATTGTGTTTCCATTTCAAAAAAGATATCCAGCTTTGCCTAGTGTTGAGTTGTGGTTTGTTTTATTTGAGATGACAATGTTGTGGTCTTGGCTTACCTCCAACTTCAGGGCCCAAGTAGTCCTTAGCCTTCATCACCTTTCCAAATAGCTGGGTAATCACCACTGCACCTGGCTGGCTTAGGCCTTTTCTTGGAGTGTGTGCCCAGGGTCTCAGGAACTCTCTATACAGCCAAAGATGATCTTAAACTTCTCTTCTTCTTGTATTTATTTATTTTTTCTTGTTTTGAGATAAAGTTTCTTTGTGTAGCTCTGGCTGTCCTGGAACTCCCTCTGTAGATCAGGGTGGCCTCAGACTTGCAGATCTGTCTGCCACTGCCTCCCAAGTGCTGGGATTTAAGGTATGCACCACTGCATGCTTGGCTTTTACTTTCTTTTCTTTTTTTCTTCTCCTTTTTTTTTTTTTTTTTTGGTTTTTCAAGACAGGGTTTCTCTGTGTTGTTTTTGAGGCTGTCCTGGAAGTTGCTCTGTAGACCAGGCTGTCCTGGAACTCACAGAGATCCACCTGCCTCTGCCTCCCGAGTGCTGGGATTAAAGGCATTCGCCACCAACGCCCGGCGCGGCTTTTACTTTCTTCTAAGTAAAGGAGTTCCAGGTATACCCCATTATATCCAGCTTTATGGGTTGCTAGGGAATCAAACCTGTGGTGGCCTTATGCATACTAGGAAAGCACTTTGTCATATGATCTGCATCCTCAGAACCACCATTAGACATTTCGACATTGGATACCTACTAGATATATACAGATGGGCATAGTGGTAATTGGAGATAAATTCAAAAAGATCTGCAAATATGAAACTGGTAGAGTGGTCCGTGAGTTTGGAGAGAACTGAAATATGTCAACATGTGGGTAGTTTTTTAAAGCCATGTAATTGACTAGGATCACTCAGGGAAAGGGCATAAATGAGGAGAGGGGAAGTCAAAAGTAAATCCTGGGACATTTCAAGACTTACAACATGGGCGATGGATGAGAAAGTACAAAGGAGAGTAAGCAGAAGTGGGTCAGAAAGAGGAGGAATCCAAATGGAGGCCATCCTCACCGTGGCCTGTTCTTGGTGTGCCTGGTGCCAGTTAGCAAGCAGCTTTGGACTTCATTTTGAGGGTGGGAAATGATTGAGATCATGGATAGATAGGTAAACAGCATCGCTTGTCCACACAAAACACAGACTGATTTTATGCTGTATTTGTTTAACTATGTAAAAATGTATTACATTTGTTTATGCTGCATTTGTTTAATGAGGTAAAGATGTGTTGCTTTGCCTGTCTGAGGCATTTGATTGGTCTAATAAAAAGATGAATAGTCACTGGGCAGTAGAGGGATAGGTAGGGCTGGTGGGCAGAGAGAATAGGTAGGAGGAGGAATCTAGGCTGTAGCATGAATTCATATTGTTCTTAGTTAAAGCTGAAGACCAGAGAAGCAAAGAGGCCAAGCACTAGAGAGTTCTCACCTCTACTAATACTTAGACCGAGAGGTCGATCCTGTCCTCAGACTGCACTGCTCCTCAGACTGCAGTGCTCTCCACCAAAACTCAGACTGCACTGAGCTCCTGTTTCCTCCCTTCTATTCTTTTGTAGTGCCAGGATTAAAGGCGTGGGATCCCAGCTGCAGGGATCACCTTTGTTTGAGCTCTGTTTCTCTTTTAGGCTGGATCAATTTTGTGTAGCTCAGAGTTACCTTGAATTAACAGGTCTTCCTGCCTCTGCTTACTGAATGCTGGGATTAAAGGTGTGTTACAACCACTGCCTGACCTCTATGGCTAACTAGTGTGAGTAGTTTTGCACTCTGATCTTCCAGCAAGCATTATTTGTTGGATCATAAAGAAAATATCACCACACTAGGCTATAGAGAGGAAAGAATGAGGGAGAAAGAGAGGGGCCAGGCAGCCAGCCAGCAAGACACGAGGAAAGCAGGAAAGTGGGACATAAAGAATGAAAGAAAGGGCTGGGCGTTGGTGGCACACCCCTTTAATCCCAGCACTCGGGAGGCAGAGGCAGGCGGATCTCTGTGAGTTCAAGACCAGTCTAGCCTGGTCCACCAAGTGAGTTCCAGGACAGGCTCCAAAGCCATAGAGAAACCCTGTCTCGAAAAACCAAAAAAGAAAAAGAAAGAACAGTAAAAATCCCTGAGGCAAAACATGGATGAAGAGAAACCATTTTTGTTTGTTTGTTTATTTTCCTTTTTGGGGGGGGGGGGGAGGAGTTTGAGACAGGGTTTCTGTATATTGCTTTGGAGGCTGTCCTGGAACTCACTCTGTAGACCAGGCTGGCCTCGAACTCACAGAGATTCATTTGCCTCTGCCTCCCCAGTGCTGGGATTAAAGGTGTGTGTCACCAACTTTTAAAATTAAGTTAGAAACAATCTTGTTTCACATGTCAATTCCAGCTCCCTCTCCCTCCCCTCCCCCCCAGCCCCCTCACCAGGTCCCCCAGTCCCCCACCCAATCTCCACTCCAATCCCCAGGTAGGGTGAAGCCCTCCATGGTGGATCTCCAGATTCTGTTGTTTCATCCAGGGCAGGGCCAACCCCCCCCCCCCCCAACAGTCCAGGCTGAAAGAGCATCTTTCACTGTGGGATGGGCACTCAAAGTCTATTTGTCTGGGTCAGTCCCATGCTGTCCACCCAGCCATCAGTCTGGAATTCAATAGCTCCCCCTGTTAAGGTCAACTGTTTCTGTGGGTTAAACCAGCCCAGTCTTAACTCCTTTGCTCATCAGTTCTCCCTTTCTGTCGAGAAACCAATTTTAAAAAGTCATAAGAGCTAATTGCACAAGAATAAGATCAGGCCTAGCATTCATAACTAATATTATGTCTCCATGTCATAATTTGGGAGCTGGTTGGTGACCCAAAAGAAAGCCTGTGACAGTGACAGATGCCTAACATCAAGAGAGAAATGGCCCCACACTAATCTACCTCCTGATACCTGGGGTGTGCATCAAGGACTGATAGACTGAACACTCCAGACTGTTCCTGAGGCTTCAGCTCTGTTCTGTCTCCTACTGTTGACATGACTTGCTCTATTGACATTTGCCCATCCACATGCTCATTTGTCTAGACCTGTGTATTAGTTATCTTTCTGTTTCTGTGATAAAACACCAACACAATTTATAGGAGACAACGTTTATCTGACTGAGGTTTCCAGAGTGGTAATCATCTGTCATGACGGGAAAGGGTGGCACCAGGACCTGGATGCTGAGAGCTCCCATCAATAGCAAGCATGAAGCAGAGAGAAAACTGCACGCAGGACAGAGCCTACGTTCTCAACACCTCCCACCATATTTCCCCCAGCATGGCCACACCCCCAGCCCTCCCTAAACAGTTCCACCAGCTGAGGATCAACTGCTTAGATGTCAGAGACTATGGGGGCATTTCTCATTCAAACCATTATAACCTAGACCCTGCCAGGTTTGTCTCTGTAGCTGACTACATTTTCACCTCAAACCTGACTCTCTCACAGCCTGCCTTCTACAACAGCTTCTTTGGGGTGAGGTTCTGGGATTGTTAGCTTGTTAATGTGAATTTCTGCTTGCATTTTTCGAAGCTCACTTCTGAAACCTCTTGTTCTGCTTAGCTCTTTAGTAAATGGATTCTATAATAAAATATTGGAACGGGGAGGAGGTGGGATGACAGGACAGATGGTTCAGCGGTTAAAAGCATTGGATGTTCTTCCAGAGGACCTGGGTTTGATTCCCACCACCCACACACATAACCTTCTGTAACTCTAGTTACAGGAGGTCTGACACCCTCTTCTGGCCATCTTAAGTACCAGGCATATAAGTGGTACACATATATACATGCGTGCTTACACATAAAATAAGAAATTGGGACAGGGTGGGCATGGTGTTGGCACAAGGAGGCAGAGACATGCAGACCTCTGTGAGCTCCAGGCCAACCTGGTCTATATATCAAGTTCCTATATGCACATTATTTCCTTGAGGAGATAATTATTCTTCCCATTTCCATAGTATGCTTTTAAGTGAATAAAGGGTGGTCTTTAGGTCAGCTTATTGACAGAACCAGGTAGATTAACCATTAAGGGAAGAGGTAAATAGTATGTAATGTTCTAATATTTGGAGCAGATCAAATTGTCATGTCTCCACCCAGGGCCAGAGGTAAATTCTTTTTTATTTATTTATTTTTTTTGAGACAGGGTTTATCTGTGTAGCTTTGCAGACCAGGCTGCTGGCCTCAACTCACAGAGATCTACCTGCCTCTGCCTCCCTAGTACTGGGATTAAAGGCATGTGTCACCACTACCTAGTCCTGGAACTCGATCTGTAGACCAGGCTGGCCTTGAACTCACAGAGATCCATCTGCCTCTGCCTCTGCCTCCTGAATGCTGGGATTAAAGGCATGCACCAACACCACCCAGCGAGTTAAATTCTTTTTTTGTTTGTTTTTGTTTTTGTTTTTCAAGACAGGGTTTCTCTGTATTGTTTTGGAGGCTGTCCTGGAACTCACTCTTGTAGACCAGGCTAGCCTCGAACTCACAGAGATCCATCTGCCTCTGCCTCTGCCTCTGTCTCCTGAGTGCTGGAATTAAAGGTGTGCAATACCAACGCCTGGTTGAGGTAAATTCTTTTAACTAAAAGGAAATAGCAAAGAAAATGACCAAAGGAAATTGAAATCAAAAGATTCCATTCTTTTGACCAAAAGGAAATAGCTTTCCATCCATGGGCTTTCATAGAACCCCAATATCCATCTTCAATAGCCTCCAAAACTACAGTTACATTGTTCTCTCAAGAAGTAAGACCCTGGGGCAAGAGAAATAAATGGCTCAGTGGTTAAGAACACTACCTGGTCTTCCAGAGGTCCTGAGTTCCATTTTCAGCAACCACATGATGGCTCACAACCATCTGTAAGGAGATCTGGCCTGCAGGGATACATGCAGACAGTACACTGTAAACATAATAAATAAATAAACCTTTAAAAAGGAGTATATTTGAAATAAAACAGGTGTTTAATAAAAAAAATTAAGACCTTAGAGCTAGGCATGGTGGTGCATACCTTTAGTCCCTGCACTTAGGAGGCAGAGGCAGACCGATCTTGGTGAGTTCAAGGCCAGTTTGATCTACATAGCAAGTACCAGGACAGCCAGAGCTGCAGTGAGACTCTGTCTCAACAAAACAAAACAAAATCATTTAAGAGATGGGCTGTAACTGGGGAATAAAAATATAACCATTTCAACCATAAAATTCCAGAGCTCTGGTTCCGAAGTTACTCATCAGAAAAGATTAGTGTCTGGACTAGAGTTCTGATCACACCCTTAGGTATCACTTCCAGATTGGGACACTCATCTAGAGAGAAAAGATAGAAAAAAACTAGGCCTTCCTTCTGGCATCCCTGATGTCTGGCTAGGACAAAACTATTGAAAGGACCACAGACATTTCTGGCTTTGAGCCAAGGCAGGGAAAACATGCTCATTGCAGTCCTACGCTCTGAACTGCCCAGATAATTTCCATGTCCTGTCAGCATCATCAGGCCCACAAGACAGCTGGTCACACTGCTGTCTTAGGAAGAACAAGGGGACAAGAAATAGCAAAAACCTGCTATGAAACTGTGGGGTCTGTCTGCAGTAGCCCACCCTGCTATACAACCCCCAGGTCTGTCTGCAGTAGCCCACTTCTTCCAGCTAAGCTCCACCTCTTTTTTTTTTTTTTTCTTTTCTTTTCTGATTTCTCGAGACAGGGTTTCTCTGTGTAGCTTTGTAGACCAGGCTGGCCTTGAACTCATAGAGATCTGCCTGCCTCTGCCTTCCAAGTGTTGGAATTAAGTGTGTGCTACCACTGCCCAGCTTGTTAAATCTTGATAATGGTCTAAAGATTTCCACTCTCAAGGCTGAAGAGAACTGGCTGTTCTTCTAGAGGACCTGGGTTCGATTCACAGCATCCACAAGGCAGCTCACGACCATCTGTAACCCCAGAATCCAGCACCCTCACACAGACATACAGGCAAAACATAAATAAAAAAATAAATGAAAGAAACAAATAAAAAGCTAGAGCTTAAAAAAAAAGATTTCTGCCTGGCGATGGTGGCTCACACCTTTAATCCCAGCACTTGGGAGGCAGAGGCAGACGGATCTCTGTGAGTTTGAGGCCAGGCTGGTCTACAAGAGCTAGTTCCAGGACAGCCTCCAAAGCCACAGAGAAACTCTGTCTCAACAAACAAACAAAGATTTCCACTTTCTTTGGACCAGCCATATAAGTATTTCCTCTTATTTCATCTTTATTAATATTTCCTTTATCAAATAATTTTAATAGCCATTTAAAAATTTTTCACCTTCTTGGGATTAAATTCTCTGACTGCCCCCCTGGCCTTTTCATGTTAGTCTGGCAATTGACTTAATGGTTTCATTAGCATCTATAAATTCTACGACAGAAGGTAGAGAAAGGTGCATCTTGAACTGTCTTTCTATTTCATAGCAGCAAAGATTTAATGTAATGTATGTGCCCTTAGCCATAGCATTTACCATGATGGTAACAAGTATATTCAGTGGTTGAATATTGTGCTGGCTAGTCTTATATCAACTTGACACACAAACTAGTTTTCTGAAAGGAGGGAACCTCAATTGAGAAAAGGCCTTCATAAGATCTGGCTGTAGGGCATTTTCTTAATTAGTGATTGATGGAAGCAGGCTCAGCCCATGGTGGGTGGTGTCATCCCTGGGCTGCTGGTCCTGGGTTCTATAGAAAGCAGGTTCTGAGTCAGGTGGCGGCGGCTCATGCCTGTAATCCCAGCACTTGGGAGGCAGAGGCAGTCAGATCTGTGTGAGTTGGAGGCCAGCCTGGTCTACAGAGTGAGTGCCAGGACAGCCAAAGCTGTTACACAGAGAAACCCTGTCTTGAAAGACTAAAACTAACTAACTAACTAACTAAATTAATTAATTAAAAGAAAGCAGGCTGAGCTGAGCAAGCCATGGGAAGCAAGCCAGTCTGCACCTCTCCATGGCCTTTACATCTGCTCCTATCTCCAGGTTCCTGCCCTGCTTGAGTTCCTTCCTGACTTCCTTCTATGATGACCAGTGCTGTGGAAATGTAAGCCAAATAAACCCTGTCCTCTCAACTTGCTTTTTGATCATGATTTCTTGTCACAGCAATACAAACCCTAACCAAGACAAATATGTTAGTCATATAAAAACTAGTCCCCAAACCATACGGCTTAAATATGACATGTATTTGCTACATTTATCTAAGATGGTCCACATGCACTGTTAAAGGACAAAATTACAACAATTATACTTTTGCAGATTTTAATTGGCTTTATGTGCAAGTTCTCGAATCAGACATCAGTCTAGACCAAAAATGGTTCAGAATGTTCCTCTTCACCACTTAGGCAGGTTGTATTTATAGCCAGAGGAATGGAAATATTATGCAGAAAATGGAAATGAGGTAAAGACACAGCCCAGCTGTATCCAGCTTTTCTGTCTTACAGGAACATGTTTTGAACCATTGGTCACTTGTGATGGAGGCTCAGCTAGTTCTTCTATGAGAAGGTGACAATCCATTTACACGGTGTACTGTGCATAGAAAAAGCTTTAAGTACAACTAAAATATATAGAGAGGTGATGGGGGATGCTCTTCTGTATATATGCTTCTCTTATTGGTTGATGAGTAAAACACTGATTGGCCAGTAACCAGGCAGAGGATACAGGCAGGGCTACCAGACAAGGAGAATTATGGGAGAGGAATGAGAGGGAAGTGGCCAGCGAGGGATGCTATGTAGCTTTTGGGAAGATAGGATGCCAGATGTTCTCAGGTAAGACAAGACCATGTAGAAATACATAGATTAGTAGTTATGGGTTAATAATTAAGAGAGAGCTAGCCAGTAGGAAGCCTGAGCCATTCGCCAAAGAGTTTATACATAATAGGAGCCTCTGTGTGTTTATTTGAGGCTAAACAGCTGCGGGACCAGGTGGAACAGAAACTCTGTCCACAGAGAGGCTGCTTGAGACTGAATGTCACAAGGGGAGGCTTCTTTCTCTGCATAAACATATTCCCAGTGGCTTTGATCCAGGCTGCTAGACTGGTGGTTCCTTCTGCAAGTGAGGGTCAAATTCAGCCTTCTGTGATGTCAATCTAAAGGTATGCTGAGGCACAGAAAAGGAGAGGGCATGCCAAGCTGTGGTGGAGCACACCTTTAATCCCAGCACTCCGGAGGCAGAGGCAGACAGATGTCTGTGAGTTCGAGGCCAGTCTGGTCTATAGAGTGAGTTCCTGGACAGGTTCCAAAGTTACAGAGAAACCTAGTCTTGAAGAAAAACAAACAAACAAACAAAAAAACCCAAAAAACAAAACAGAAAAAGAAAAGAGGAGAACAGAGTTGGTTAGAGTTAAAATGAGAAGAGAGATAGAAAAACATGAAAGAAAATGGGGGGGGGAGGCAGAGCTGGGAGACAGCTTCATGAGTAAAGTATGTGCTACGCAATCATGGGACCCAGGTTTGGATCCTCAGCCCCCATTAGGATGAACATCTGTAACCCTATCGCTCGCAGGCAGTTGGCAAGCTCAACACAGTATCTGAAGAATTAAAGTAGTGCTGTTGTCATGTTAAATGGCCATGCTGTCAGAGTGCCTTCTGTATTAGCTACCTTTCTACTGCTGTGATAATACACCATGACCAAGGTAATTTACAGAAGACAGCATTTACTTGAGCTTACAAATCCAGAGGGCTAGAGGACCTGACGGCAGAGTGGAGGCGTGGTGGCAAGAGCAGGAAGCTGAGGACTCACTTCTTGTGGGCAAGCACAAAGCTGAGAGACTTCTGGATGTGGCATGGCTGCTGCACACATCAGCTCCCAGCACCTGTGAGCACCTGCACACGGCCAAGCCGATCAGAATTCCAGCGTGGGCTACGGATGGCCAAGCCGATCAGAATTCCAGCGTGGGCTACGGATGGCCAAGCCGATCAGAATTCCAGCGTGGGCTACGGATGGCCAAGCCGATCAGAATTCCAGCAAAGGCTATGGATGGGCCAAGCCGATCAGAATTCCAGCGTGGGCTATGGATGGCCAAGCCGATCAGAATTCCAGCAAAGGCTATGGATGGGCCAAGCCGATCAGAATTCCAGCGTGGGCTATGGATGGCCAAGCCGATCAGAATTCCAGCGTGGGCTACGGATGCGGCCTCAAGCCTCCACCCTTGGTAGAAGAGTTAACAGCACTTGATGGTTTCTGAGGGAAAGAGACTCATTCTCCTCTGGGGAAGTAGGTAGTCTGTGTCCCAGTGGGTAGTCCTATACTACACACCAATGGGCAACACTAACTGAACTTGGGGTTATTAATGCCAGCACAGAAAGAAGGCCACGAGGTTGGGGGCGTTGAAGGGTTGCGGGCACCAGGGTATATAAACTGATGACATGACTGCTCCATGGTATGGTTAAGGGGAAGATTTTTGTTTTAGATCTGAGAGACAGAGAGACACACACAGACACACACACACACATACACACACACACACAGAGAGAGAGAGAGAGAGAGAGAGAGAGAGAGAGAGAGAGAGAGAGAGAGAGAGAGAGAGAGAGAGAGAATAGCCAAAATCGCAGGGTTGCAAGGAAAATGAGTGGGCAGGGGAGCCATGAGCTGGAGGAGTTTAGGGTAGGGGAGGAGGACAGCACAGGACTGAAATGAATAACAGATATGTGTGATACTGAGGGAGCCTGGAGGCCAGCATGAGCTTTGACATGCTAATAGGCACCACAGATAGCCATCTGTCCCTTCTGCCTTTAGGAACTTGAAGACATGGAGTTTCCTTTCTGACCTGACATAGGGTAATGGTGGTGGATAATGGTGGGTAGATATGGTCGTAATACATTGTGTAAATGTGTGAAATCTTCAAGTAATACATAAAAATATTATCTAAGCCGGGCGGTCGTGGTGCACACCTTTAATCCCAGCACTCGGGAGGCAGAGGCAGGAGGATCTCTGTGAGTTCGAGGCCAGGCTGGACCAACAGCCTCCAAAACAATACAGAGAAACCCTGTCTCGTAAAACATACATATATATATATATATACATATATATATATATATATACACACACACACACACACACACACACACACACACATAATCTAAAACAAATGAGGTGGAGATTAGAGGAAGACACCTGACTTTGGCCTCTGTCTAATCCCCGGTAGCCTCTCCAGAACTGAATGGGCAGACATATGTGTTAGCGCACACATCAAGATGAATGAACACAACACACAAAGCCAAGTCAAGGCCAGGTTGACAAGGAGTTAAGCACTGACTGGACTGTGTGCACGAAAAGACAACTGTGTGAGAGCAGACCCATAGTAGTCTTTCAAATTGTAAGAAAGGGTCAAACCAAGGCAGCTGATTGGAGGAGGTTCAAGGGTATGCAGTCTGGGAACTAAGGATGTATACCCTGCAAGAAGTAACATGGTTGGAGGACTGGGTTGTACAGCAGTTTCCTCTGAGATCAGAACCTTCCACCTTGGAGGGAAGCTTGTAAAGACACCCACCGGATGGGAAAGGAGGTGAAACTACAGGCTGTTCTAGGGGAACGCCCTGCTGGGAAGCTCCTCAAGCTCAGGAATAGCTCAAAGGTGTCTTCAGAGTGTGCTGCCACAGCCTCCTTCACCTCCTGGTCCTCTTGCTGCTACCCCTGCTCCTCTTCCCTTCTTTCCCTCCTCCTCCAGACAAGATGTTATGTGTCTCAGTCTGGCTTTCAGCCCTTACATAACTGTGGATAACCTTGAACTTCTGAACCTCCTGCCTCTGAGATTACAGGTGTGTACCACTATACCCCATTTTATGTGGTTTAAGAATTGCTTTTGCTCAATCATGATCACTACATACATACCTATGGATGTATCTATGTCTGTGTGTGCAGGTACCCATAGAGGCTTGAAGAGGACTTCAGATCCCCTGGAACTAGAGTTACAGGCAATGTACCTGATGTGGGCGCTAGAAACCAAACTGTGGTCCTCTGTAAGATCTTAAGTGCTCTTAACCATTGAACCATCTCTGCAACACCCCTAAATTTTAATGTTTTTAGATCACCACCATAGTTCAAATCCTATCTGTACCAGTCCTTTTGAAGGAGGAAGAAAACCCCTCAACTGGAAATGTTTGTTTTACGGAATACTCTCTACATATTAGAAAATTAAAAGCTAGCAGTTACCAATCATTTTCAGCTTATATTTGAAATGGATACTACAACAATATCTCACACTAATGTACAGTGTTATTAACTATATAGAAACAAGTCTTCATGATTATTTATTTTTTCCTTCTTTTTTTCCAGAAGCAAACCAGCACAAATGGGACTTTCTATATGCCACTAAGAAAAATCTGAATTATATACAGATTCTTGGACTGACAGTTTGTATCCATTGGCGCCTTCAACTTTGGCCCCTGTCTCATCCCCAGTAGCCTTTCCAGAACTGTCACCTTCACCACGGAGCTCCATGAGCTCCCAATTCAAACATGGGTTTGCAGTTTTACTTTTGTAATGAAGACATTGTGAAGAGGATAAATGAGTTGGCAAACCTTTTCTATGTCTTTCCCAATACTGTCTGCAATCAACTTATTACTTTTATTTATCTATCTATCTATTTATTTATTTATTTAGTGATAGGGTCTCACTATATAGCTCTGGCTGTTTGGGAACTTCCTATGTGCAACAGACTGGCCTCTAACTCATGAAGATCTGCCTACCTCTGCCTCCCAAGTTCTGGAATTAAAGGCATGCACCATCATGGGTTTTCTAAATGCAGATATTGGGCAGATAAGCAAGGTCCATTTCAAACACATGACCCTAGCTGGTGTGAAGGCACATGCCTTTAATCCCAGTACTTGAGAGGCAGAGGAAGGTGGATCTCGGTGAGTTTGAGGCCAGCCTGGTTTAGAGCTAGTTCCAGGAGAGCCAGGGTCGTTATAGAGAGACCCTGTCTGAAGATTTTCCAATGTTTCTAATCAACATAGTTGAGACGTTCATATTAAACTAATTTTTCTTAGAAAATGGATCAATTGGATGTGGTGGATCTCTGTGAGTTCCAAGCCAGCCTGGTTTTGGTTCATACAGAAAATTCCCAGAAAGTCAAGGATACATAGTGAGACCCTTTTTCAAAAAAAAAAAAAAAAAAAAAAAAAGAAAGAAAGAAAAAAAGAAAAAGCCTGGTGGTGGTGGGGGTACACGTCTTTAATCTCAGTACTCAGGAGGGAGGCAGAGGTAGCAGAACTCTTGCATTCAAGGCCAGACTGGTCTACAGAGTTAGTTCCAGGATATCAGGGCTATGCAGAGAAACCTTTTCCTGGGAAAAGAAAGAAAAAGAAGGAAGAAAAAAAGAAAGGAAAATAATAATGGCTCCCTTCTGGTCACCTTTTGTAGGGCACTTGTTCCTGCCTACTAACATGGTGACACTCAGAGAGCCAAAAGGGCTTTTATTTTTGTTTTTGACATAGGGCCCTCTATGGAGTCTTGACTGACTTGGAATTTGCTATATGGACCAGTTGGTCTTGAAGTTGTGGTGATCCTCCTGCTTCTGCTTTCCAAGAGCTAGGCATGCAGGTACATGCCACTAAACCAGACTTAAAAATAAAAACTTTAATTCATTCTTTTGGCCTTTCAGACACAAGTTAGTTCATCACTTTAATAAAATGTACGAACAGATGTTAGGCAGAAATGGTCACATCTGGGACATGTAAAGCACCATTCCACATCTCCAGGGGAAAGAAAAATGATATTGATTTGTCCTCCCTAAACACCTGTCTCATGAGCCTATCTCATTTAATTCAATTTCTTTAAGCTGAACATTTTGTGTATAAGTGTAGCACCAAATATTTTAGTTGTCTTGGGAATAGAAAAAGGAGCTATAAGACCAAGGACAGTGTTGCAAACAGAAACTCACTATGCTAAAATACGAGAAAAACTTCACTCAGGCTTGTGGCTAGAATTATGCTTTTTCAACTGAATGGGTGATAAATCTTGAAATCCCTGCTTCCTGAAGCCACTTTGAATTATAGGTCTCTTTGGACCTTTCTACAGTTTTAACTTAACTTGGCTCTTTCAGAGAAAGGATGACATATCTCACATACAGCAAATAAAGATCTGGCCGAGGATATCTTCTGTTAGCAGTACATTCATGGGTAGTGGTTAAGCCCCAAGCTATTCCAGTCTTCTGTCTACCTTTCGTTTTAATTTTGTTTAATTTTCTTAAGCCAAGTTTTCTAAGAAAACAAAAACAAAACCTGCTGGTTTCCTGTCAACGGATTGTTATATTTGCATTATGTCTAGCTTCTTTTTTTATTATGTTTGTTTATTTATCTTGTGTGTGTGGGGGGGTGTTGTGCGCAAGAGCCACATGCTTGTCACAGAGCAAGTGTGGGTGTCAGAGGATGATTTTAGGGAGTTAGTTCTCTACCTCTACCATATGGGTCTGGGGGATGGAACTCAGGTAGTCAGGCTTGGTGGGGGTCATCTTTACCTGCTACGTCACCTTTTTAGTTTTTTAAAAATAGGCCAAACTCAGGACAGTCAGAGCTACACAGAAAAACCCTGTTTCAAAAAACAACTAGGGAGATAAAACAAACAAGCAATGAGGACTTGAGTTTTGATCTCCAGCATACAGGTAGCACACATGTATTTCCAGTGATGGAGGGTGGGGAAAAAAACAAAAACAAAAGGATGCTCGTGGCTTGCTAGGTAGCCAAGCCAGCCAAAACAGTTGCTACAGGTTCAGGGAAAGACCCTGTCTCAAAAGGGAAGATGTGTAATGTGACCTCTGACCTCCACGCAGGCATTCCTGTGCAAGGACACCTGCAAATACATTTGCGCAAACATGCATAGAACACACATAAACACACACACCAATAAATAAATAAATATGAAAAGGATAACAGTGATGATTGAAACAATAGCTGTGGAGATGTTTGTCTCATAAACCACTTACACACTAAAAAGAGGAAAGTCACTCCTGAGTGGTGAGCCAACTGTGGCACCATGAAGATAGCTAATCTTTTTCTTTTGTTTGTTTGTTTTGTTTTTCGAGACAGGGTTTCTCTGTGGCTTTGGAGGCTGTCCTGGAACTAGCTCTTGTAGACCAGGCTAGTCTCGAACTCATAGAGATCCGCCTGCCTCTGTCTCCCGAGTCCTGGGATTAAAGGCCTGTGCCACCACTGGCCAGCATGATAGCTAATCTTTATTGTCAACTTGGGCACATCTGAAATCAACTAAAGCCCAAGACACTGGGTATTCCTGTGAGGGATTTTTCTTTATTTTTATTTTGTTTTTTGAGACAGAATTTTTCTGTGTAGTCATGACTGTCCTGGAACTTGCTCTGTAGACTAGGCTGGCCTTGAAGTCACAGAGATCCACCTGCTGAGTGATGGCATTAAAGGTGTACACCACCACTGCCTGACTTTAACATGGTGTTATTAAAAATGTTATTTCAGGATTTTATTTTAAGACAGGATCTTATAAATCTCAGACTGGCCTCAATCTCCCTATGTAGCGCATGATAGCCTTGAATTTCTGTTCCATTTGCCTCTACACAGGGCTAGATTACATGGAACAAGCATGTATCAAACATTACTTTATGTAGTACTGGGGTAAAACCCAAGGCTTTGTGCATGCTAGGCAAGTACTCTACCAACTGAGTTACTATTAGTTTTAAAAACTTGTCTGTTTTGTTTTTGAGACAGGGTCTTGATATGCAAAAGGTGTGCCTCCTTCTCAGTCTCCAGAGTGCTGGAGTTACATGTGTGCATCACCATGTCCAGATGTAGGATGATGTTCATTATGCAAAATGAAAACATTAGCAACAAGAATGAAGCCTCCATATGGCATATTGCAATGGATACACTGACCATGGAGTATATAGTTATTAATACACAGATGCTCCATGATTTATCAGGCTCTGGGCTGCATGTAGTGCCCTATATACATTTAGGCACAGCACTTGTACACATAAAACAAATACATCTAAAAAATTAAAGTAAAAAATTATAAATTAATTATTGTAAGCTGGTAGTCTGCATTGTACAATTAAAACAAAAGGTGAACCCAGATATAATGAAGCATGTCTATAACCCTAGCATTTGAGAAGATAAAGCAGAAGAGTTGTGAGTTGGAGGCCACCACGGACTATATAAATAAACAAAAACTGAGAGTGATGGTATAAACCTTTAATCCCAGTACTCAGGAGGCAGAGGCAGGCAGGTCTCTGTGAGTTCAAGGGCAGCCTGGTCTACAGAGTGAGTTCCAGGACAGCCAGGACTATTTCACAGAGGAAACCCTGTCTTGGAAAAAAAAAAAAAAAGGAAAATTCTTATGTAGGCTGGTTTGAACTGTACTTGGGTTACAAAGACAGGAAGACTGTCTATGAGCTTGAGGCTGTCTAGGACTACATAGCAAAACCCTGTCTCAAACAAAGCAAAAAGCAACAAAACAAACCCCAACAACAGCAATAATAACAACAAAAACAAAACAAACCAACCAACCAAGAAAACCCACAGACCCTCCAAACAAGCAAACAAAAAACACGAGGAAGAAATTGTAAAGTCTACATTAGATGACAGGAAACTTGTACAGTTTATTTTTGAAAAGCACAACGTCCAGCAAATCACCCAAGAACTAAAGTTATAGAGTAAAATTTATTGAAGTGTTTTTTATAGTTACCAGAAATTCACAGGTGGTGTGCCACCTTGGCTAACATTATTATTCCACTTTTCCTCCTCAACTTAGTTCAACAGTTCACTCTCCTTGTAGATGTATGGAACCGGATAACTAGTTCTGAGATGAGTTGTTGAAAGGGGTAAACTAAACTAAACTCAAAGGCTTTACTTCTAATAATTTAGAAATAAAGGGACCAGACCCTCACACAGCCCCCTGTTTTAGTAGCCATGACAGGCTATAGAAAGCACACGTAGGCATCTGACACAAGGAAACTAGAGATCCTCTGGCCTCCTGGAGTCTAGGGCCAAAACTGAACACAAAGAAACTCCAGCTAGGCGTTGATGGCACACACCTTTAATCCCAGCACTCGGGAGGCAGAGGCAGGTGGATCTCTGTGAGTTCGAGACCAAGCCAGCTCTACCGAGCAAGTTCCAGGACAGGCTCCAAAACAATACAGAGAAACCCTGTCTGGTGGTGGTGGTGGGGGTGACAAAAAACTCCAGACACCCCCCCACCTGCCCACGGCCTCCTAGATACTTGGTTCCTGGGAACTATTTGGCCATAAAAGAGACTCTAGGGGGACCAAACACCTCCCCTGTAGTCTCCAGGATATAGTTCTGAAAACTATTGGTGTCTATGTACAACAGGCCACCTGCAAGTAATAGGACAATGCCATAGAAACCACAGAATGCTCCCTCTCAGCACTGGCCAATGAAAATAATTGATATTTCATGCCAAAATATGACTTTGAGAAATTTTCCTTATTGTTCCCAAATGTCAACTAATCAGAAACCAGTCCGTACCTACTGATGTAATCCTATAACTTTTGTCTTTAAAACCTACCAATAGACAGGGAACTTCAATCCCTCTGGAGGCTGCTGTGTCAGCTTGCCAGAGGGGGTCCCTGTCATGGCTGGACGAACAATCATTAAACCTTGCTTTTGCAGTTTGGTGGGTCTTCCTGGTGGTCTCTGGGGACTTTTGCAATTTGGGCACAACAATGTAACCAGTGATCTTAGTCCCTTCCAGATTAAGGTTTTGAAAGTACCTGGTTATTCTTCGGTTACTTTCCTCCTCTGCTTTAGAGAATGAATTACTGCGATGGCTACTTTTGATTGTCAACTTGACTACATCTGGAATTGACTAAACCCAAAAAAATGGAGGGGTACACCTGTGAGGGACTTTTGGTTAATTTGAAGTTGGAAGATCCACTTTTGTTTGTTTGTTTGTTTTATTTTTCAAGACAGAATTTCTCTGTATAGCTTTGGAGCCTGTCCCGGAACTCTCTCTCTGGCCTCAAACTCACAGAGATGGGCCTCCCTCTGCCTCCCGAATGCTGGGATTAAAGGTGTCGAACATCAAAGCCCACAAGAAGATCCACCTCTAATCTGGATGTGTGAGCTGGGAGTACCCACCTCTAATCTGGGCCATACCTTCTGCTGAAAGCATAGGTAAGGACATGGAAAGAAGGAAGCTCTGCCTGCTTGCTCTGACATCACTAGCAAGTCCATTCCTTCACCAGCATTAGAGCCCATTTCTTCAGGGTTCCTGCGTGTACTGGAGACCAGCTGAGACATCCCACCTTGTGGACCTTCCATTCATACGCAGCCTTGTTGGAAATTCCTTGAGTAATACAAGGTGATATGCTAAGAGATAATGGTGGCTCTGTCAATCTGGTCCCTAGAGAGACTGAAACAGAGTCTGATCCTCACTAAGCACCAAGGATGAGCAGGCAATAAGCTTTTGATGTGTTAAAGCAGAAGGTTTTAGAGATGTTTGTTACTAGATGCCAGAACATAGCCTTTCCTGTTTAATCCAGTCTGGGAGGAGTCATTACGAGTTTTGTTGAAGTGAAGAGATAAAATTGATGAAAGAAGTTACACTAACTTGTCAGGAGTGTCTTTCTATTAAAGGGTTTTAGCCTAAGGTCTAACTTTTTAAAATAACTTTTAATCTAAATATCACATAAGTTTTTTTTTTGTTTTTTGTTTTTTGTTTTTCTTCAAGACAGGGTTTCTCTGTGGCTTTGGAGGCTGTCCTGGAACTCACTTTGTAGACCAGGCTGGCCTCGAACTCACAGAGATCCGCCTGCCTCTGCCTCCCAAGTGCTGGGATTAAAGGCCACCAATGCCCGGCTAAGTTTTGTTTTTTTTAAAACAACCCCGCTGTGACTCTTTTAGTATGATATTAAATTTATCCATAAACTTTCTGTGCTTCCTATAAATGATCACTTTCCTCAACATTAATGGATTTGCAAAATCTAGTCACACACCATGATTTCCAAAAGCATGTGAACTAGAGCAAAAGTTCTAAATAATGAGCACTCTGGCAGAGGAGCAGAGCATCTGCCATTGCTCGGTCTTTTACTCACATCTGAAGAAAGCTTACCCTTGAAGGGCTCTTTAAAGTCAGAATTGCTAGACTGGAAGGACATGAGGTGTGACAGCTAATCTTGGTTTTTAACTTGCCCACACCTGGAATCCACAGAAACCAAGTAGCTGGGCACATCTGTGAACTATTGTCTTGATTGAATCGTTTGAGGTGAGAAGGCCCACCCTAAACGTGGGCCACACCTGGTGTGCAAAGGCGTAGAAGGAGACTTTTTCCCTCACTCACCAGCACGCTCATTCATCCGCTGCTGCAGCATCACTTCGCTGATATTAAAAACCCACTTCTCTGGGATTCCAACACAGACTGAAGACCGGCTGAGACATCTAGCCTCCAGGAAGGAACACCTACTAGATTCTTGGCCTTTCAGTTTGGAGACAGCCTGTCACTGTTCGACTAGCTGGACCATGGCCGGTAAGCCACTTAAATCCCATATATATATATATATATATAATTTTTGTTCTTAGAGAAAACCCTGAATAATGCAGTAAGTAAAGAAATGTAAACCACAGAAAAGGAATGCCATAATAACGTTACTGGAAGCTATAAACCAGCTTGCTCGATTTTCAGTGCTGTCTATTCTCTTATGCTGCAAGTGCCTTCCCATCTATCATCTCTTATCCTTGGTTATTTTTTCAAGGTTATCTTTTCAATGCAACATTTTGCGGTTAGGGAACTTTTTTACTTGCTACTCCTTTAGTTCAAGATTTAAATGCAGGAATTGCTGAATAATTTCTTGCAGGTTAATTAGTTTTGTTTTGGGTAATGATGACTAGTTATGCATAGCTACTTAAATTCTCAACTTCAAGTTCAGAATATAATACTCCTCTTGAAAGAGCCAAGGAGGTTGACATAAACAGCAGCAAAGAGTATGGATGAGTAGGAACCTACTAACAGGCGCCCAACCATACACTGCCAGAGTTGAAGGTCGCTTTTCTTACTTCTTGCGGGTTTACTCGTCAAGGATGAAACGTCTGTTAGACTAGGATGCAGAGGGAGCCAAAGTCCGGAAAGTTCTGCAGCTGAAATCGTGAGGATTTCTACTGCTGGGATGTGTAAGAGGACGACGAAGTCAGGGGCTCGATGTCCAAGTCTAAGCCTCAGCGGCCGGCGGGAAGGCACAACCTGTGGGCCCAGGCAGGCCCAGAAAGGCTCCAGGACGGGAATGCAGACAGAAGGGAGGCGCCCCAGTCAGCACGCTCTGGCTGGGGGGCCGCGCCGGCGCTGGGGGCGCCTGGCGTGGCGCGGCCGCGGGCGGGGGCGGGGCCAGGCTGTGGGCGTGCCCGGGCGGCGCTTGGCGGTCGGGGCCTGCACGAGGCACGCCCCCTCCCCTACGCCGGGGGCCTCCCCGCGCGGTGCACGTCCGCGTCCCGCGCCTCCGCCTCCTCGCTCGCTCCTTCCCGCCCTCCCCGCAGCTCCGGCCGAGCCGGCTTCCCCCCCAGTCTCTCATGAATATTGAGCGGCCCCTGTTGTATTTCCCGAGCTCCATTGCGGAAGCCGAGGCTCGCCATATTGTGCGGCGGCGCCGGCGGTTGATCCTCGAGTCTCGCTCCGGCCGCGGCCAGCGGAGCCCCGGGCTGGGGCAGGAGCCGGTGAGCCGGGCGGGCGGGACGGCGGAGGGTGCGAGGGCGGTGGGCTGAGGCAGGCGGGGGCACGCGGGGCGGGCTGAGGCCCGAGCGGCGGCGGGGCTGGGGGTGTGTGTGTGTGTGTGTGTCCGCGGGCCGCGAGGGGCTGTGAGGCGATGGCGCCGCCGCCCCCGGTGGCTCGCTCGGCCGCTCGCGGCCCTCCGGGGAGGGCTCATTGTTCGCGACCCGTGAGCACCGGGCTGCCGAGGCGTCGGGAGCCCTTCCCGTGGAGCGCATCCGCGCCGCCCTCGCCGCCCCCGGCTGCCGGGGCCTCCCGGGCGGCTCCGGAGTGATACACGAACTTCCCCCCGGGCTTCCCCGCGGGACCGGGAGGTCCGCGCCGTGGGGGCGGGGCGGGGCGCCCGAGGCCGACAGCCCTCCTTCCCTCGGTACCTGTGGTCGGGTGGGCTAGGGACCCCTCCCGGCCCCACATTCCTGGAGAGCCGCCCCCTGCCCTGGAGTATGTGTTGCTGCCTCCGGGAGCCACGGGCTCACCCCCCAGAGGCGGCGTTGGGGGAGGAGGCGACTCGGTCTATTTTTCTGGCAGCTTCGCGTTTTGAACCCGAGACGTTTGTACCGAAATCCTTGATTTCCCTGTTGACTTCCCAGCCCCGGTCTTAGTTGTTAGGATCATTTCCCTGCTACAGAAGTCGCCTTGGTGGTCGCAGAGATACTGTTGGTTATAAAAAAAAAAAATCGGTCTTGCAAACTTTGAGGTTTATTCTGATTATTTTGCCCACTAAAACAAATAACCGGTTCATGTCCCCAAAGCCGAAGCCCCTTTGGATGTCTCTTAAGAGACTGTCGTAAGTTTGTATGCCTTGTGTTGTAAAAATGTCAGACTTCTTATCTTAGATGTGCATTTAAACATTTTTAGTGTTATGCGGTTCTTTTGAAATAAGGGAGGTATAATGTTAGCAATTTAAGCTGATTAAAAGCACCCTGAGCCATTTGCATTAAATAATTTATTTTGGTAGTTCCGAGATAATGGAGTGCTTAGTGGACTTGGTAGCTAATGTTTTTTAAATTATTTTTAATTGTTGAATATTTTAATAATTTAGATTGATGTTAGCTAGTTCTTGGCATTTTTTCCCCCCGACAACAGCCCATTCAGTATAGTCCAGGCAAGCTGACTTCATATTTGATATGTAGTTTAAGGCACACCACAACTGGCTTACATTTTTGTGTCTTAAATTGAAATTTGATCCTTTGATTTATAAAGAACCTAAATGGCAAGCAATATTATTCCTGGATGAATATACCTCTTTGCCCTCTGAAGTTTCAACTTGTCACAGTCAACAGGTATCTTTTATTAAAGTCTTGATGGTACACCTAATCCACTTTTTAGTAAAATAATTGGAAACCGCGTGTCTGGGGTACCACAGCCAATACTTTTTTTTTTTTTTTTTAACTTTTTGCACGTCTTCTTTAGTAACTTCTCTAAATCACAGTGTGGAAAGAACACTTGACAAACTGACAAACTTTCGACACTTAACTCTGACCTAGTCTTTAGGAGTGGAAACAGGATGATCAGGAGTTCAAGGTCATCCCTGGCTACATAAAGCCCAGTGTGGGCACTGAGACTGCTGTAAACAAATAGCCGACCAGAAACCAAACCTCTAAAAGAAGATGTTAGGAAGGATAATTGGCTGAGTCCTTCTAGTCTTTGTATTTGAAAAATAAGATAATGGTCCTCAGATGTGCTGCACAGAAAGCCTCTAATTGGAACAAGTAATGTGAAATAGACTGTACAGACATGCAAAATACGGGTTATTTAGTGGGCTTTGTTGTTGTTTGCTTTATTAGGACAGTGCCTAGGGTGACTAAGTCAGCAAACATGTTTGGAATTTCATTAATCTGTTACTGACCTTAGGTTTCTGATGTCAGCTCTATACCTGTTAATGTGATTTACTCTTGATTTGTGTTTATATTAATGCAATTTTGGAATAAAGGTGATGCATGTCTAACACTATATAACCAGATGTTTCAGGGACAATTTAATTTCTATAAGCAAAGAAGCATAAGTTCTAACAAGAGAAGTGAGTTGATAATAAAATGTACTTACTTTGTGAAGTGGGGTGATGGTGGCACAAGCCTTTAATCCCAGCACTCAGGAAGCAGGGGCAGGCACATATTTGAGTTCTAGGCCAGCCTGGTCTACCGAGGAGATGCAGGATAGCCAGTGATACACAGAGAAACAAAAAACAAATAAAAAAGTGTTAACTTATGGGAGTGTTTCTAGTATGACTTAAAAAGACTTCATAGTTTTGGGATGACCCATCCTCTGAATTCTGGAGAATTAAAAAATGTATCATAGTTTGAGGTGGGATCTTATTCTGTAGCGTAGGCTTTCCCTGGACTCGTGGAGGTTCTGCTGGGATTATAGGTATGGGCTCCACAGGTGTATTATAGGTATATGCTCTAGCACAATACTTCCTCCATTGCTAGCATTACACTCAGTTATATACCCAGCCCCAGTTTGTAATCTAAAGAGGGAAAATACTTGAGGTTGTGGATACTCTACAAACAGAAACCTTCTACTCATTTTTAATTAGTGTTACATACATCAGACATCAGTTGCTTGATTTCTTGCCTTCAACTGTGTGAAATGGCTTCTAATTAACTTGCATCTGATTAGGAGGAGTATGAGTATAAAGGTAGCTTAGCACTCAGTATATTTCCTAAATGTCTAAAGACCCTTTAATCCCAGCATTCACAAGTGCCCAGCCTGCTGCCCTAGGTCACATGGATTCTAGGATAGCTAAGAATGGGACCTAGCAAATTTGTCACAATGTTAAAAGGTTGGACGCTCAGTTGGATGTGGTGGCTCATGCCTTAAGCACTTAAGCAGTCTCTGAGTGCCAGGCCAGCCTGAACTACGTAGTGAGTCACCCAGTTCCCCCATGGAAAGGTTGAACACTCATGGACCTGGATTCTGTGGGTCTTTGGTATTTCATATGTTGGTGTGTGGAGGGAGAGTATAGTTTGATTTCATATAGATATTTGAATTTGTGATGAGACCCATGGTATTTAATTAGAAACTAGCTGTACTTTGTTCAGAGGCAGGAGCTAGCTAGGTAATGAGTCCCTGAGACGTTTTGTTGAGTAGAGAAACTCCAATAGAATTAGCTATGTTCTCAATTCTTTTGTAAAGCTTTGTGTTTGGCAGCAGAAGTGGATTAGTGTGGACAGGTCTAGTAGTATGTCCTATTGGATGCTGAGCTGCTTTGTGCAACTGGAAATCCCAAGAAAGATTCCTGTTGTCTTCACACATTTTGGGAATGAATTGCTTGTATATGTCACTTGTTAAGTATTTAAAAGTTAATGTATATTAAATATAATAGTGAAAAATTACTTTAAAAGTTGACTTCAGATTGAAATGTCTAGTGAAGGCATGCTAATAAGGTGAAGTAACAGGTAGATTAAAAAAGTCTTGGGAATTTCTGTCGTTTGCTTTCAACTGATTTGTGGCTTATATACCCTCCAAAGAAGCTTTTTTCTATGTCGTAGAGTAGAGTTGTGTTTTTAATTTTTATTTTTGAGACAGGGTCTCACTATGTAATCCTGGCTGGTCCAGAACTCACAAAGATCCATTTGCCTTTGCCTCCTGAGTGCTGGGAATTAAGGTCTGGGCCACCATTCCCTTAGTGGTGAAGTTTTATATGAAGAAGTTAGAATTCAAAGTCAGTGTGTAAAATGTAAAAATTATGCTTGGAGCCAGGAGCATGGGTTAGCAGTGGGGATTGTGTTTAGTGTGTGTGCAGGACTTGGACTTAGTCCTAGCACTGAGAACCAGCTTGAAAAGTAACCAGTAAGTTCAGGCCTGCTTTAGTGCTGGAACAGATTGCTAGTTCTTTCCTTGAACAATAGACTATATGGGGCATATCAGCAACAAACAAACCCCCCACATTTAGCAGTCACACTTCGATTGAGAACAATGGAGAATAGATGGACTCTACCATGTCAGGTATCTTTGACTATGTGCTGTAGTAAAAAGGGGGGAGTGAATATGTTTGAACTGTTCTGCACTGTTTAAATTATTATTTTTTATTTCAAAGGTGGATAGCTTGGATCACAAAAACAAAAGTTCAGTGGCTTTTATGCCACTTTCGTCTTAACAGAAGCAAATGACTAATTTCAAGTTAGCCTTTGCTAAATGGATTTTATAAAATGACCTCAAATTTATTGAAGCAGCAAGGTATCTGAGAAGACAGTAGTTAAGAGGCCTAGAGAGACGACAGACAGTTCAGCAGTTGAGAGCACTTGCTTCTCTTCCAGAGGACCCAAGTTGGATTCCCAGACTCATAGGGTGGATTATAACAGGGTGTGGCTCCAGTCCCAGCAGATTTCATGCCCTCTTCTGGCTTCTGCCAGCACTGAATTATGTACATACATGTAGGAAAAACATCCATATATACATTTTTAAAAAACACTGTCTAGCAGTATGCTAAGTCCCAGTAAAGAAAACAAACCAGTAAGAGCAACATATTTAATATTAGGAAGTTGGTTAGATGGATATAGAAGTGAAAAGGAAATGCTAACAGTATTTAAACATGAGATCTTTTTTGGTTTTTCGAAACAGGGTTTCTCTGTGTAGCTTTGGAGCCTGTCCTGGCACTCGCTCTGTGGTCCAGGTTGGCCTAGAACTCACAGAGCTCCACCTGCCTCTGCCTCTGCCTCCTGAGTACTAGGATTAAAGGTGTGCACCACCACTGCCTGACTTCCTTGTGAGGTCTGAGAGGAGGGTCCTTGGAGCTGGTGCTAGATTTTGTAGAGGTCAGATGTTAGTTTATAGGAAGATGTGTGATGGCTGGTTCTGGAAGTATCAAAAGGTGCAGGGGACGAGAGCTAGTTACTGCCACCTCAGCCAGGGACTGACGTAGTAGCCTAAAAGAGGCTCATTTTCCTGTTTTCCAGTCACCTTTCTCTTACTTTAGTAGCAAAACCTAATAAACTCTACTGACAGAAGAGTCATGAAATTTGGGTGAATAATTTTACTCATAGGAGAGTGGTTTTAGAGTAGAGAGACAGTGAATAAACGACCTGCACACATAGTAAATGATAAAATATAATAATTTTAATAGGAAACCATGCCCTTATCTTCCCTTTCAAAAACCATCCATCATTTACTGTTTTGTCAGACCATTTTGCTAGGAATTAGAAATAGAAAAATACTCAAAGGACTCCATCCTTAAAGGGTTCAGTTTAAGTGGGCATCACAAATAAACCACTGTACAGTGTGTTAAATGCAGTAACAGATGAGTGATGTATTTTAGAAGCCCAAAGGCCATAGCTGCCAGCTCTCAGTTTCTCTGCTTAGTTAAGCTTAATGACTAGTATTTTTTTGTTTTCCTCCGAGATAGGGTTTCTCTGTATTGTTTTGGAGGCTGTCCTGGAACTCACTCTGTAGACCAAGCTGGCCTCAAACTCACAGAGATCCGCCTGCCTCTGCTTCCTGGGTGCTGGGATTAAAGGCATGTGCCACCAATGCCCAGCTACTAGTATTGTTTTTATCTTACGTTCTGATCAATTCCACATCTATTTTCTGTGTCTGTCACCTCCTATGGAAGCTGTTTTTGTGAGTGCAATTTTGTCACATAATTATTTTGTGTCTTATTCATTGAAATTATAAAAACTCTTGTTTCCTTGTACTTTAAGACTTGTACTGTGTATATAGGTGTTTGTGTAATTTATTTTTTAGTGGATAATGGGAATAAACTGTTGCAGATAAGTTTCATCCTTCTAAGGTCATTCAAAAATAGTTTGGATAGTTAGTTTTTCTGAATGTTAGAGTTCACTTTAGTTCATTAAAGCAGTTATAACACCAGCAAATAATATAAAAGAAACTTTAGAGTTCTGGTTGTCTATATTTCAGAACCAGAAGACTTTCCTTCTTCCCCTCCCCTCCCCTCTTGAGACAGGGTTTTACACAGGAATTCATAAAGTGGCTAGGCTGTCCTGCCAGCTGGCCCCAGCCTGTCCCCCTGTGCTCTGGTTATAAGCACACCACTGCATCTGACAGACTTCAGATTCTTGGATTCTTTTCGTTTTTTCAAGACAGGGTTTCTCTGTATGGAACTTGCTCTGTAGACTAGGTTGGCCTCGCCTGCCTCTGCCTCCCAAGTACTGGGATTAAAGGCATGCATCACCAATGCCTGGCTAGATTCTTGGATTCTATTCTTAAATGTTTTGGTTTCTTTTTTATGCCTCTCTTATAAGTACTTGGCTTTTATTTGCCTTTACAACTTGGAGCTGCTTCTGCTGAATGAACTTTTTTTGTTGCTATTTTGAGACAGGGTTACACAGTAGTCAGTGTTGATCTGGAACTTGATGTGTAGCCCAGGCTGACCTCAAACTCATGATCCTTGTTATTTTTGGTGATTTAAAGAAAAATTCCTTCTTGCAGCAAACATTTATGTTAATGACATTATTACCATGGAAGTCATGTTTGGTGTAGTGGTTAGGACAAAGATTGAATCGTGCCTCTGAAATTGGGTTGAGACAAGTAAGTCCTTAATGTTATTAGAGTCCTTATTACACATTCCATTTCTTATTTATTATGTGAAGGCAGTAATAGTATTCTTGAAACTTTTAGAATTAAATGGGGTTTCTAATAAAGTGGTAAGCATTGTAAATATTACCTGTAACAATTGCCTGTAACCCATGCTGGCTTCAGAACTTTAAATCCTCCTGACTCAGCCTCCTGAATGCAGGGATCACAGACCGTATTTGGTTTACTTAGTAGTAGCATTATTCCCTAGACTGAGATTATGGTCTTAAAAATAATGACTTTTATCTTTCCAAAAGGGTTGTTTATCCCCTTAGCTTTTTTAATTGAAGTATTTTTTAGGTTACTTTATTGTTGTTGTTGTTGTTATTACTGGTTTTTCCAGATAGGGTTTCTCTGTATATTCCAGGCTGACCTCAAACTCAGAGGTCTACCTCCCTCTGCCTCGGATTAAAGGCATGCACCACCACGTCTGGCTTAGGTTATTCTCATGTTGTAGATACAGCTTTCTGCAAGTTATTCCATCTCTAGAAACATATAGTAGTGAGTATATTTTTTTCTGCTTTGTTAAATTTTTACTTGGTGGATCTGGATATCTCCCACCTAAGATTATAGTGCTGGGAACTGAAGTTGAGGCTTTGTGATGCTAGGCAAGAACGCTACCAAGTCAGCTATATCCCTAACCCTTAATTAATTCCTTTTCCCAGAAATTATAACTTTGGAATACCACTTTTCAGAAGTTTAGACTCTTGCTGTGGCATGTAGGGTGCTGAACTGGATCAATATTTCAGGTATGATTTTGAAGAGAGAAAAATCTTTTTGATTTTTGGAGACAGGATTTCCCTGTGTAGACCAGGCTGGCCTCCAACTCAGAGATTTGTCTGTCTCTCCCTCCCAAGTGCTGGAATTAAAGGCATGTGCCACTACTGCCTGGCCGGAGATAAAAATAAAAAAAAATCTTACTGACAGATGAGAAGAGGTGAAGTCCCAGGGTAAGGAATGTGACTTGTCTAAAGAATAGAAATATGAAGTGAATTAAACACGGGTCACATTAAGCAAAACCTCTCCAAACTGCACAGGAGCTCAGGTATATAGTCTGTAGCATTAAGGGTATCCTACCAATGACTAACTCATTGCTTTAAGTAGAAATGTAGATAGACATGGGGAAGTACAGGACATTTGTTCTACAAGATGAAAAGTATAAAAAGCCTTGGTTATGACTTAAATGTTCTATGCATTAATATTTTATTTAGCTCAGGTTGGCCTTGAACTTCATATGTAGCTACGGCTGTTCTTGAGCTCCTTACCCTCCTTTCCCTAACTCCCCCTCTCCTTGATTACAGGTGTGAGCCACTATGCTTGGCTTCTGGGTGTAGATTAATGTGTTATTTGCTTCTTTTTGGCTTGCTTTGGAAAGAAAGATGGAATGTAAAGCTTGTAGTAGTGGTTAGGGTTTTCAAGCTGAAAGACATTGTTAAAGGTAGATCATCTTAGCTTAGGAGAATTAAATTAGGCAAATTCTGCTTCTTAGCGAATTAAATGCTTTTGAGGCTACTTAATATAAATTTATAAATAAGGAAACTGGATCTTTAGCTAAAGTGTTTAGCCTTAGTTCACCCTAGAACTGAAACTGGGCTTCTTTCCATTAGCATGGAAAGTTTGTCCTTGCTTCTGTTTCAGTAACCAATATTCCTGTTATCAGATTGTCTCCACCTTGTGGCAGCAATATTTTAAAAAGCAGAATACTGCTTTTGAGGCATAGGCGAGAAAAGGAGATGTGGTTTTTATTAGCATTTCTCTAATGATTAGTGAGAGTAAGTCCTCTTTTTGTTTATGCTTATTATATATCTTTGGAGAAATGTTTTTAAATAAATTATTAGCCATTTTTTAAAATAGTTATTTTTTTCCTTTTAGTTGAAATTCTCTAATGTATACTAGAGATTAGTCTACTTTCCAGATATTTTCTTAACATTTTGTAGGTTGTCTTTCCATTCTTGATAGTATTGATATCTCATCCCCCACAGTATTGCAGAATCCAGTGTCAGAGTTTTATTTTGTGTGTATAATAGGATACGGGTTCAGCTTCATTTGTCTGCATATGGATACCTGATTTTTCTTAGTTATTTGTTGAAAAGAGTCATTTCTTCCCTCCCCATTTGAATAGTCTTGACTCCAAGACTATAAGCCATTTCTCTAACTGACATTATTTTGAGTAATGTGTGTTTGTGTTAAATTTTGGACACATTCTTTTTTTCCTTTCTCAATATTATTCTAGGTCTCTTGAGATTCTGTATGAATATTGAGATGGGCTTTTAATGATTCATTTTAATGTTTTTAGATTTATTTATTATTATATTTATTTATGTGTATATGTGTGAGCCTATATGCAGGTGACCTCTGAGGCCAGAGGATTGTCAGACCTCTTGGAATTGGTGGGACAGGTAGTTGTGAGCTGCCTTATATATAGTTCTGGGGACAAGTCATCTGCCTGAGCAGGAACACTCTTTTTTTTGTTTGTTTGTTTTTTGTTTTTCGAGACAGGATTTCTCTGTATTGTTTTGGACCATGTCCTGGAACTCCCTCGGTAGACCAGGCTGGTCTCGAACTCCCAGAGATCCGCCTGCCTCTGTCTCCCGAGTGCTGGGATTAAAGGTGTGCGCCACCAACGCCCGGCTGAGCAGGAACACTCTTGACTGTTGAGCCATCTCCAGTCCTGAGGTGTGTGATCACTTATTTATTTATTTACTCGTTCTTTTACTTATTTTGGGGGTGCTCATTGTGATCTTGAAAGATTGCATTGACTTAGTTTGAGTAGTATCATTTTCTTGAAAATCTTAACTTTTTTTTTAAGAAGGAAGGATTTATTTGAGCTTATAGTTTGAGAAGATACAGTCCATCATGGTGAGGAAGGCATGGTGGGAGGCAGCAGAGCAGGGAACAGAGACAGAAAATGAAGGACTGGGCCTTCAGCCACCTGCTTCCTATAACTGGTCTCTACCTCCAAAAGGCAACTTCTCCAAACAGTGACACCAGCTGGGGACCAAGTGTTCAAACTCAGGAGCCTGTGCTCATCAAACAAGAGCTGGAGCAGTCTTTGGCCACAACAGGGAAGAGGCTAGACTGTATCATGGCTGAAATTTAGTGACATGAATTTTAGCTTCTGGGCCTTGAGTAGCAGTCGCAGCAATAAAGGGGACCAGTTGCTCAGCTTCAGCAGGAGGTCCAGCTGGCAGGACAGGTGCTCCTGGCAAAGCAGAGGACTCCGGTTCAGTGGCCAGCAGCAGCATGGTAGCTTACAACCGCCTGTAACTCCAGGGACGTCAATGTAGCAGGTTCTGCTTCTCATCTTGAGCTTTAGGTTTAAACAGGAAGTACTAGGGACAGGGACATCTTCATTTTCAAGCAGTTCTAGTCAAACAGTATTTAGTCGGTCACCATCTCATTTCTGGTTCTGCAAGGTGTCCCTAAATTTTCTAGGAGCTTGGTGCTAAACTTTTAGCAAAGAATTAGTGTTAGGATAAAGCATGGGGAACCTTGGCGGATTCCATGGCAGGCTCGAGGGTGACCGAAGCAGGGACAAACACACCAGGAAGACAGAGTTTAAGTGAGAGGTTTTATTAGAAAGGGAAGGGAGGGGGAGGAAAGAGAAAAGAGGTAAAGAGACACAGAGACAGAGTGGACAGAAGAGACAGGAAAAGTCCTGTTTGCCCCAGGGGAACAGTAGGAAAGAGGGAAAGAGAGGAGCGGAAAGAGGTCATAAGTCGAAAATTAATACTCTTTTAGTCTACAAATACAGGGTGTCTTTCTTTTAAGTTTTTGAGACGGTCTGGAACCAGGCAAGCCTTGAGTTCACGTGCCTCTCTGCCTCCTGAGTACTGGGATTAAAGGTGTGGGCCACCATGCCAGGTTCTTTGGGTCTTTGAAAGGGCTTTAAAGGCTGCTGAGCTCTGGCTAACTTGGAGCTTTTTAACTTTTATTTTATGTGCATTGGGGTGAAGGTATCAGATCCCCTGGAACTGGAGTTACAGACACTTGTAAGCTGCCATGAGGGTGCTGGGAATTTGAACCCAGGTCCCCTGGAAGAACAGTTAGTGCTCTTTACTGCTGAGCCATATCTCTCCAGCTCCCAACTTAGAGCTTCTTGTATAGATGAGCTAGTTTTGAACTCTGCAGTATCTCCTCTGCCTCTTGACTATTGTGATTACAGGTGTGTGTCACCACACCTGGCTTGACTTTTTGTTTGTTTGTTGGGACAGGGTTTTTCTGTGTAGCTCTGTCTTAGAAAGTATAGATTTTTGTTAGTGTCATTTAAATTTATTCCTGAGTAACACACCATTTAAATTGGAAAATGAAGAAATCGGTCATTGGATAATTTTTGAACTTTGTGAACATTAGCATACCTATGCATTAAAATGTTTCTGATGTTCTTATGTGATATCTTGTAATGTACCTTTATGTGTGTGTTTCACTTTTGTGGTAGAAGAGTATTATTTTTCTAAAGTGCTTAAAACTTAGCTTAGGGCCTTATATATACATGCCTGGCAAGTGTCCTAGATTATTGCATGTATGTTCGTGCATGTGTACATACATGGCTGTAATTTGGAATTGTCTTATTTCCTTTATTTCCTTTTCTTAGTGTGTTGAATTTCTTTCTGTTCAGCTGATTTTATTGGTTCAGTTTTTACAGTTCAGTGGAATCTTCAGTTTTCCTCATATCAGATGATACCATCTGTGAACAAAATTACTTTTTGCTTTGAGTGCCTTTTATTTCTTGTCTCTTTTTGTTTGTTTGTTTGTTTGTTTTTTTTGTTTCAAGACAGGGTTTCTCTGTATTGTTTTGGAGGCTGTCCTGGAACTAGCTCTTGTAGATCAGGCTGGCTTCGAACTCACAGAGATCTGCCTGCCTCTGCTTCCCGAGTTCTGGGATTAAAAGCGTGCACCACCACAGCCTGGTATTCGTTTACTGAGTTTTGAGTAAATTTCTAAAAACCTAACATCTCTATCCTGTAAGCAGGCATTACTTTAAGGAAGAACTTGTTTACTCATTTGCATGTTACAAAATACAATGGAAGAAGTAAAGGAAAGATACAGAGATGGGAGAATGGATTTAAAGTGACCTTTATTTTGCTCCATTCAGGAAGAGGGACACTAACTGTAGAATAAAATGACAATGTCTTTTTTAAAATAGGGATGTTCTGTTTTATTTTGTAGTACTTAAGAGAACATATCTAATGAAGGAAAATGTGGAGGAATGGGATAATGTAGACATAATATTTTCTGGTGTCTGTTTCACAGTACAAAGCTCAAGAACACTAATCTTATGCTGGATAGTTTTAGGTGCTATTTGTGGAGAATTGGTTATATCATTGCTATTTGTGGAGAATTGTTATATCATTGGTGTGCTAGTTATGACAGGTGTGATGACTGAAAAATAGCCTCCAAAATATATACACATTGCAGTCTCTAAAAGGTGTAAATGTTACTTTACTTAGAAAGAGGGCCTTTGCATATGTAATAAAATTAATAATTTTGAAACAGGGAGATTATACTGGATTATCCAGGTGGCCCTGGAATGTCGGCACGTGTTACTAGAGTGGGCCACTGAGATTAGAACCACAGAAACCAAGATTGAAATGATGTGGCCACATACCAAGGACTGTACCTTGCCCAAAATTGAAAGCAGTAGCAGATACTCCCTTCAAGGCCCCTGCCCACCTGCTGATGGACTTCGTGCACCCTAGATAGATACGACTGGACCAACACAAAGTCATAGATTTAAACAGATACAAATTTCAAAACAATTCTACAGTTCTTCAGAGTGAGTTTTGTAAGTGACAATGTCAAAAAGGTAGACATTCCTGTGAAAGAGTAGCCCTGCCAATACCTTGGTTTGGAGAACTTCTGGCTTCCAGACCTATGAGAAAATAGTTATATTGTCTTAAAGCACTAAATGTGTAATGTCTTACGACAGCATCCATTCCACCAAATATAAATGAGTATTTCTAGAAAACCTCATTTATTCAGGTTCTTTCTATTTTAAAGGGAGTATGAGTTACTGCTTACTTATTGAGCTATAGTTTTATTTCAGATGCTGTAAGTAGATTTCACAATTTATCATTAAGGTACCTGGTAAACAATTGTAGGCATAGAACACATGAGAATTTAGCTTAGAATAGAATACAGTTTCTGTTCTTTTTTATTCAGTATAGAAGCTCCCTTGTGCCTGCGTATTCTCACTGCTCCAATAAGAATACAGTGTCCCCTCTTGCCTGCACATCTGCTGTTTTATATGAATTCTTTCACCTTTGTTGTAGAGTATATGCTTGAGGCTCTTATCTAAAAACTGAGTTATCTATTTACTCACCCAGCAGGTCTCACTTCTGATTGGTTTATTCAGAATTTAAAGAGTAAAGGCTATATGTTAGCCTAGTGTCCATTGTGTTGGGAAGCAGTACACCTTGTCTATATTATCCTAATGTCCCTAAAAGATTGAGTTTGGGCATTGAATCAGTAATCCAAGAAACATTCTAGAAGAATCTGTAACGTGAAATATGAGCTGTATTGTCTCCAATACATTACTGATCCTTTTAAGTTTCTAAAAACTGCATTTAGTATTAAGCCACATAGACTGTTAACATAGAGGATGGTTAAATCTGTCCTGACAGCTTTTGTTACAGACTAAGTCTCCAATGAGCAGTCCTGGGTTAACCACCCTTCCCTCCCCCCTCTTTTAAGTTATTATGGACAGAGTCTCACAGAGCACAGGCAAATCTACAGTTTCCTGTGGAGTTCAAGAATGACCCTGTTCTGATCTTTCTTCCATTTCTTGAGTGCTGGGAGTACTGGTATGGGTCAACATGGTTGGCCTATGTAATGTAGTGCTGGGGAATTGAACCCTGGTTTTTAATGAATATTAAGCAAACATTTTGTGAGGTGAGGTATATCCTGAGCTCCTTGATGTAACCACTAACTCTTTTTGAAGGTTTCGTACGAAGTTTTGATAAGTTAGGGAGGGGTTAAATAAATTTTCCTGATCTTTTACAAATGTCTGAGGGCAAGGAAATAATACTCCTTTAAATTGAAATACATAGAAGAGATGGTATCTTTAGTTATATAGAACATGCGAGACACTTTATATGAACATTTCGTTAAATTTTGCCAATGGCCCTATAAAACATTATCCCCATAGTGCCCCCCCAAAAAAGCTGTGACTGTGGCTATGGCAGGGAATACTTGCCTAGGAGTTGGAAACCCTGGATTCCATTCTTGATAGCACTTAAAAGAGGGTGTGTGTGCTTCAGACATTGAGAAGTTTATCTATGACAACCACAACTAGTAATTTTTGGGAGACAAAAGTTAAGTAGATTACCTATACCTTCTAGCTGTCTCACATTTCCTATCACAACATTACTAAAAGAGGTTCATTGTCCTTACTTTGGAGTCTGTTTTTCTGTTTGCCAGAATACTTATGTAGAAAAATGGTATTAGCGTTTAGGTTCTTCAGCTAACTTTGCAAGATTAACCCATAATGTAGTTGAATAAACATAAATCTAACTTTTTACTAAATTTGTTTTTAATTGGAAAACATGGAGTGAAACACTGTCTCTAAGGCTGCTTCCCTTCAATACAGTTCATGTTGTAACTGCCCCCAACCATGAAATTATTGTTGTTACTTCATAACTATAATTTTGCTACTGTTAGGAATCAAATTGTAAATATCTGTTTTCTGATAGTCTTAGGTGACCCCTATGAATGGGTCTTTGACCCACAGGTTGAGAGCTGCTGTTCTAAGGAAACATGGAATAAAATTTTTCGTTTCTAATATATTTTTGGATCTATTGTGTTGTGTCTCCCACCCCCATACCCAGTTTAGGATGAAGTGCATGTTGGAGTAGTGCTCTACCACAGAGATTCCTCTCTTCCCCTCCTCTCCCCTCCCCTCTTCTTCTATTTTGAGGCAGTCTCATTACTTTATTCAGGCTGCTTTGAGCTTAACTCAGTAGCATATTGAGGCTTTGCATTCAAAATTCTCCTTCCTCTCAACCTCCTTAGTAGTTTAGATTGTCGGTCTATACCCAGCTATTAAACAGTACAAATCTGTTACTGTTCTTAATGCCTGAACTAAAGGATAGATAGTAGGAACCACCTGTATAATGATGTGACAAACTTTTCATATGTGTATTCATGTTACCTAGAAAGTAGATACAAGACTTGTGGAGTGGAGGCAGGTTAATTAGTACAGCAATACTCAGTTCCCTTTTGTCCCCGCTCTTCCTTCCCCCTGATCAGTGTAGTGAGAACTGAGAATTTGGTAGACAAGGAACAGGTCCAGTTCCTTCCCTAAAAAAAGGGTGGCCAGTTTTGATTTCTAATATAAACCGATTCTCACTGGAAACAATAAATTCTTAATCTTTATAATTTAATGAATGTTTCTAGGCAAGAAAATTAAACAAGATTTAGGAATTATAACCACTCAAATGTGGTCTGGAGTTTCATCTCTAGAAACCTTCTTTGTTGTTAAGGATAGATCATTTTTTTCCCTCAGAAATCCATGGCTATGTAAAAGCAAAAACATTTCTGTTATTAAATCTTTCTTTTCTCTGAGCCTCTTACCCTTTTCAATACCCAGCTTCTTCATTTAATAAAATAGTACATCAATTCAAAAAAGAACTTAGGGATGTTAACTTAGAGTAGCTAAGGTAATATCAGTATGTGGTCTTTTGGTGACAGCAGTAATTTCAGTGGCTGTCTCCCATCCACCCTGCTTCAAATTGGTTGCACCGTTACCTGACTCCTTGGTTTATTGCTTTTGTGTATTCGGGCATTCAGTGAAGTTACACAGGGGTGGGGAGTGGCTTTGTCAGTGACTATTTTTCAAGTTACAGTAGTAAAACGAGTCATCCCCCTCCCCTATCCCCACACAAATCCGAATAATGTACTTTACTTTGCATTCAGCTTACTCTCTAGTAATCTGATTTCCATTTATCAATTTAAGGGGCTTGAGAAATGTTGCTTTTTTTATTGCTTTTTTTTAAGTGGGGGTGATTTGGGGTGATCTTTTAGGTGGTTGGGCTACTTAATTAACATAGATAGTGTCATTTTGTGCTTTAGCATGTGTTTTAAAAGTGTATTGTAGACGTGTCACTATAGATATGGTTAATGCCAATTAAATGTATATAAATTTTTGGTTCTGTGAATCGGTTAAGAAGTAACTTAAACTGTGTTTTGTGTGCTTCTATGTTGTTGTACACCTGTGTGCTGGCCTTGAGAGTTATAGCCCAACTGCACTCTCAGCCCCAACTCTACTTCTTGTTGAGTGTAATGTAACAAGCAGCTGCTGAGTCAGCTTTTGCTTGTACAAACTGAACCCTCTGCCATTCCTTCCCTGACATGATGGGCTTTGGACCAGAATAAATGCTTTCTTTAAACTGTTTCTGTCAAGTATTTAGTCATAAGAATATAAATGTAAATGCATCACATTAAATGTCCGATGTACATTGGCAGAGTAAACAGGCCCACTTCAAAAGGGAGGAATGAGATTATCAAGGAAGAATAGGTTGAAGCAAGACTATTCAATAGGGCAACATTAAATCCTATACTATATATAGGTCCACATCCAGCATCTGGGCCATGTATGTAGTATTGAGGTTTGAGCTCCAAAGACATTGGGCAGCACAGCCTTTTCATTTGCATCCTACATGATCTAATTCTTGGGCATGGACTTCACTTGAGCTACCTGCAGCATTCTTCTGTAGATGTTCTGTGCTCCTGGCAACTCCAGTATTCCAGGATTTCATACACTGTCCGTTGTGTGGCTGCCTGCATGAATCCTCACCCCACCACATATTGATTGCTTGACCTTCTAGGCCTTCCTTTGAAGTCTTGGTGGAAATATTTATGACTCTGTAGGGCTGTATTCAGCATGCCTACAAAGGCACCATGTGGTATCTGGTGTGTCACCAGCTTTATCTGTCTTGGTTGCCTTAGATAAATGGTTTTTAACCTTGTTAATGCTGTTGCCTTTTAATATAGTTGCTTATGTTGTAGTTGACTCCCAACCATAAAATTACACGTGTTGCTACTTCATAACTAATTTTGCTATGGTTATGAATCTCAATCTGTTTTCCGATGGTCTTAGGAGATCCCTGTGAAAGGGTCACTTGACCCCCAAAGGGTTTACTTACCCACAGGTTGAGAAACACTGCCATAATCTATAGTTACAAGTAGACTCTCAGGACTACGTTTCTGAACCATGAAAAAGAATTCTGTTGTTCTTGTTGGAGTATGACACTACAGAGCCTCCCCAAGGGAAAAATCTTTCAAAAATTCTATCTCTGCATCCTGGAGCCTGCACCAGGTAGGCTCTGGTCAGTTCCTGAGGTGTTCTACTATCCCAGTGCAGCATGCTTGGTGGCTTTTTAATGATAAAATCTTAAACAGCCTCCCCTGCTTTCTGCCCCTGCAGGTGTTGCTTTGCAGACCAGGCTGACTTTGAATTTGCTGCCCCCCCGCCGTTTTTTTTGAAAGGGATTCCCACTGTTGCTCTGGCTGGCTTGGAACTCGATGTGTAGACCAGGCTGGAGAGATCCATCTGCCTCTGACTCCCCAGTGCTGAAATTAAAGACATGTGCCACCACTGCCTGTCTTGTAATCTTTTCTTTTCTTTCATTTTTTTTGAGTGGAGGGGTCCAAACAGGCTTTCTCTGTGTAGCCCTGTCTTCCAAGTGCTGGGATTAAAGACAGTGCACCGCCACCACCACCAGTATAATCTTTTTTAATAGTTTTAAATCTGTTTATTCTGTGTTTGCATGTTGATACACACTTCTGCCACTGTGGTAATCAGAGGGGCAAGCTGTGGGACTCATCCTCTCTTTCCACTGTGTCCCAGGGATCGAAGTAGGTTGTCAGGTTTAGTGGCTATCTACTGAATCATTTCTCTGGACCTGAATTTGTAGTCTTCAGTGTGCTAGCTCATGCCTACCTTTCATTGTCCACACCTTTCATTCACTCATTTTCAGGGCTGACTTCATGCTTTGCAAATCTTTTTGTTCTACCTTTAGCTTCTGTCATTGTAAACTCAGCTAGAAAGTGGCCATTGGTAATAAATGCTGAATGCTGTTATATCTTGAAATTTTTCCTGCCAACTTAATTAGCTTGTCATTGTTAAATTAAGCCTTTAACAAAACTTAAACATGCCAGGCAGTGGTGGGGCACACCTTTGATTTATCGCTTGGGAGGCAGAGGCAGGGGAATCTCTGAGTTCAAGACCAGCTGTGCACATCATGGCAGTTATGAACCAGAGACTCTTTGTTCCTCGGAGAGCTTCCATAATGCAGCCATTGGTCTTCTCCATAGTGTCCTGTGAATTATAGACTCCTTTGCTTTCTTCACATCCCTTTCTGACAACCCTTTTCTTAGGCTTGCTTGGTCAGACATTTTATCTCTTAGTGCCTATATAGTTTTGTGGTATTAGTTTTTCTCTTTGTTGAACTTATCGTGTTTGTGCATTAGTCTCCTAAGCTTGGTGAGCATGTTTATGACCAGTATTTGTAATTCTCTGGTACACAAATCATGTGTCAGTTAAGCAAAACCATTTGGTAGTGATTTACCTTCCATTGGGGTAGGGTGTGTTTCCCTGTGTAATTTTCTTGATTTCTGTGTATCAGATTAAGCTGTTGCCCTTTTCAGTTTGGCCCTTCTGCAAGAGACGATCTGAGGCCTCTCTAGTCTGTGTTCTAGGCTAGCCTGCTTTGTTTGTCCTGAACAGCTGGAGGGGTATTCCAGATCCCTCTCCAGCACCAAAGACAGGCAAGAGTAGAGGTGTTTGCCAGATCTTAGACCACTGTTTCCTGCCCCAGAGGGAAGCTAAGGAGCTAAGCTTTTTTATACCCACTGTTTTATGTTGAGACAGGGAAGTGGGACTATGTGTTTCTATTTGAGTTTCACTGATCCTTCCTGGGTCATGTTAGAATTTTAGAGATAAGTTAGACAGAAGCTGATTCTAGACCCCAGAAAAAGCACAGTGTACTATTTTTTCCCTCCCCAGAGAGACGTTGGAAGCTAGAGGTTTCTCTCCTAATAGTGATCCTACATAAGGAATAGTGATTATGACAAGAAGTCGCCTGGAATTTTCCTGCTGCCTTCCATATGGCCGATTATTTTGCCCTGACCAGTGATGCTATAGAGCCTCCTGTGTAGCTCCTAGATTTCCCTCAAAGGGCATCTGTCTGTTGTGCTCACCTCATAAATTTTCTATTCTAAACTTTTCATGTGGTGGATTCAGCTGAGACAAACTGATTCTGGGCAGATTGAAAGGGGAGAGAGAAAGGGAAGTGGGGAGACATGCACAGTTTAGGGGAGTAGTGAATGGTTTTTAGGGGAAGAGAATGAGCAGGAGAACACACTGTAAGCCACCCAGACAAGGTTCTTCAAGGATATAGATTGGTGTTTGGGTTTCATTTTTTTCTTCAGAGAGATCCGCCTGCTTCTGCCTCTCTGTACTGGGACTAAAGGTGTGCGGAGCTATTATTGCTTTCTAAACTGTAAAGTGTGGACACCAGTTTGGGGAATACATGTACATCAGAACCATAACACCTCCCTTTCAAATACTAAATTTTGTTGTCTCCTTTTTATTCCTAGCAATGTCTCAGGCTGTGCAGACAAATGGAACTCAACCATTAAGCAAAACATGGGAACTCAGTTTGTACGAATTACAACGAACACCTCAGGTAATATAGACTACTGTAAAGTCTGCTCATGGACTGGACAGGCAGAGGTGCTAACTGGAGTCTGGGGGGGAAAATGTACAATTTTAGGGATTGACAGCACATTCTAAACTGTGGATGTGGGAACCAAGAGAGATGAATAAAGTCTGTAATTTAATCCAGAGGCATTCACTGTTCAGAAATTAGATAACAGGTGAAGAGCCAGTAAAGGGGACTGAGGAAGAGCATCCAGAAGAAAAGGAAGAAAATGAGAGCTGAGAGAAAGAGTTTAAAATCTAAAAGAATCAGGCTGTAGTAAATGTGTTTAACATTGCTGATACACTGAAATTGTAGGATTTGATTCAGCAGAAATGCTTGTTTACCTCATAGTCCAGTGGTTCTCAACTTTCCTAATGCCATGACCCTCTAATACAGTTCCTCATGGGGTGACCCCTCACCTTTAAAATTATTTTGTTGATGATTTATAACTGTAATTTTGCTTCTGTTATAAATTTAACATAAATATCTGATATGGATATGGTCTTAGGTGACCCCTCTGAAAGGATCTTTTGCCCCTCCCCCCAGGATCTCAACCCACAGATTGAGAACCAATATCATAGAGCATAGTCACTTGAGTAGGTTGAAGGTTGAATGTAATCATGATGTATTCTCATGATGGCTTATGCTGTGATTACTGAGTATAAGGGGAGAAAAATGACAAGAAATGAAAAGATGCTTTTTTTCTAGGAATTTGTGCAGAACAGAGAAAGGGAACAGAAACTGGAATTAACTTTTCAGAGTGGCAGGTGTCTTTGTTCTCTTCCTCTTGCACAGCTCAGGAGTACTTTATTCACATTTGATGTTGTAGCCACTGTTGGGAGGGGAGGAGGAAGGAAGGCAGGAAGGCGGAAGCCTGAGACAGAACAAATGAAACAAACAAGGATGTCTTGGAAATGGGGCTCTTTGGTCTGTTGCAAGTGATAGAAAGTGTGTAGGTAGAGTAAAATAAAGCACTAAAGGAAAGGAGAATGAGTTAGATTCACAATTGCTGAGTAGTGTTTACTACTTGTGCAAAGTTTTCGTTGCCATTAATTTGGTTCCTGGTGAGTGTGTCCCTCCCCCCCCACACAGGTTAAGTAACAGATGTTTGGTTTACCCAGACTGGAGTCTGGAGTTTGTTAGGCATACTCTAAAGAGGGAGAGGAGAACAAACTACCTAGATTATCATTGTGCTTTCTGATTGCTTCTTCACACACAGGGCTGTTTATAATCCCTAAATCAAAAGTACAGTGTTAGAGAGGATTTTGCGAATTCCTAATATAAGTGCCATCTTAACCTGGTTATTATACAGGTTTTTGTTTGTTTTTTTGTTTTTGTTTTTGTTTTTCTGTGGCTTTGGAGCCTGTCCTGGAACTAGCTCTTGTAAACCAGGCTGGTCTCGAACTCACAGAGATCCGCCTGCCTCTGCCTCCCGAGTTCTGGGATTAAAGATGTGCGCCACCAATGCCCAGCTATTATACACTTATTATCTATGTTTCAAAAATAGGAATATATTTGAAATGTAATACATAGAAAAGTATATTTATTTAAAAAATATAGAAAGTGTTATTTATAGAGGTTGAAACTTAATTTGCTGATTTAGTGGTAGTTTTATAAATACATTTTACTTGACACATTTGTGAAGTAAAATCTCTAATTTCTATGCCCTTCACTGTGGCGTAATTGACTCGACCATGTTAAATAAGGAACAGGTATGGTAGCCAGTGAACAGGAGTGCTGGAAACCTGTTTCGTTTTGCTTGTAGTACTGTTCTCAGTCCATAGGAGTCAGTAAGTGTTACTGGCTTTAGATTGGGTAGTCTTGGTTCTCAACACTAGCTGTGGGGAGAATGAGTAGTCCTGGTTGTAGGGCTGGAATTCTGCATTGGAATTCAAATAGATTTTGGCAGAGAAACATTGTTAGTGACAGTTTGATGATACATCTTGTATTTCTCACTTGTTACAGCTTAAAGCACCTGCTAGTTAGCTTGAGAACTTGACCACTTTTTTGTTTTGAGACTGGGTTTCATTATAGAGCCAGGGCTGGTCTTGAACTCAAAATTCTCCTGCCTTACTCAGATCATAGGTGTGTGTTTCCAAATTTGCTTGACCCGTGTATAATTAGACTTTTGGAAAATCAAAGTTGATTTTTAAATGATATGTTTTAAATTACTAAAACTTAGATACTTTCATTGGATTTAAATTTTTGAGACAGTCTTGTATATTTCAGGGTGGCATCATTAAAGTCACTTTGTAGCTGAGGATGGCCTTGAACCTTTTGACTATCCCTGCTTCTACCTCCTAAATGCTTAATTTCAGCTGTGGTCTGTTATCTCATTTCTGCTGCTGTTACAAAATACCCTGATCAAAAGCAATTTAGGAGAGGAAAGGGCATGTGATTCCAGGTTGCAGTCCTTAGTAGTTTTGGTCATAATTAGCTGGTTGACTTATACTGGTTTTCTTACTTGTAAGATGTGGAGGTTAGGTCTAACCAAATCCTAAGAATTCTATCTTGAAAATTTAAAGCATTTCTATAAGTTAAATAGCTCATGCTATACCTCAAAATGTTTTATAATTCTAGTCTGGGGACGTAACTCAGTTGATAGAAGTGCTTCCCTGGCACGAGGAAGCCCTGGTTTCAATCCCTAACATCACATAAATCAGGCAGGCTAATTTCCATGAATATATAGTCAGTCAGTCAGTCAGTCAGTCAGTCAGTCAGTCAGTCCCTCCCTCCCTCCCTCCCTCCCTCCCTCCCTCCCATGCCCCTTTTGGCATTAAGGGTATTTAAATAATGCAGATATGGTAGAGTTCAAGAGTCTGGAGGAATATTTTAGTTAAGACAAAATTGGCTATGAGATGGCCATGGTGGTGACTTGGGTGATGGTATGTAGATGTTCATTTTTATGATTTTCAATAATTGTGTATGTTTGAATTTATCAATAATAAAAAGAGATTAAGTAGTCACTCTTTTACAGGAGGCAATAACAGATGGCTTGGAAATTGTGGTTTCACCTAGAAGTCTACACAGTGAATTAATGTGCCCAATTTGCTTGGATATGTTGAAGAACACTATGACTACAAAGGAGTGTTTACATCGGTTCTGTGCAGATTGCATTATCACAGCCCTTAGAAGTGGGTATGTTGGAATGAGTCATTCCTGGATCTTAGATTGCAGTAGTCTATAAGCCATGTGGAAACTGGACCCTTTCCTAAAAAGTGTAGAATCTAGGTTTTAATTAGTGGAAGTTGGTGTTTGTTTGTTTGCTTATTATCTTTCTTTGTTTTAGGACAGGGTTTTTCTTACATTGTACCCAGGCTAGTCTGGAACTTGACTTGTGGTTCAGGCTTGCTTTGGGTTCCTATGCAGTTTTCTGCTTCAGCCTCCCAAGTGCTGAGATTATATAGGTGAGCCCCAATATCCTGTTCTCAGTTCTGCCCCCACAAGTGTATCAGTTAAGGTTTTTGAAATCCTGGTTAACTTGTTTATTTAATTTTCAAGGATTGTTTGGTTAACCATTTCACATATTTGTGATAGTAAAGATAACCTTAGATATTGGATGTTTTTGTTTTTAGCCCAACAGTCATGTTTATGTTTTCTTTCTTTTCCTTTTTACTTAGCAACAAAGAATGCCCTACCTGTCGGAAAAAATTGGTCTCTAAAAGATCACTGAGGCCGGACCCAAACTTTGATGCACTCATCAGCAAAATCTACCCAAGTCGTGATGAGTATGAAGCTCATCAAGAGAGAGTGCTGGCCAGGATCAACAAGCACAACAACCAGCAGGCACTCAGCCACAGCATTGAGGAGGGGCTGAAGATACAGGCCATGAACAGGTACTCAAAGGAGGAGAGGCGGGCCATTCCACATACTTACTGCTGACTTTACCCGTGTTGTAAGATGAAAATGCAGTGATAAATAATTGTTCTGTACAGCTATCTTTTCTTTTCTTTCTTTCTTTTTTTTTTTTTTTTTTTTTTTTTTTGGTTTTACGAGACAGGGTTTCTCTGTATTGTTTTGGAGGCTGTCAGTCCAGCCTGGCCTCGAACTCACAGAGATCCACCTGCCTCTGCCTCCCGAGTGCTGGGATTAAAGGCGTGTGCCACCACCGCCCGGCCAGCTTAAAGGTATAATATATACTTGTAGGGTATTGCATCTAAAATACTAGAATTTGGGCTTGTGAGGTCCACTGAACCCACAGTGGAAGGAGAGAAACCACTTCCAAAAAGTTGTTCTTTCACTTTTGCACGTGAACCCATGCATGTATGTGTACATGTGCACTCCCACACACTGATGATAATATGAAATACAATTTCTTGTACCGCTTCTGTTTAGAGTAAATACATTGAGAAGATTGTATTTATCTCTGGTTTGAGTCCTCTTTAGTGAGCTGTTTATTCTTACTACCTTGTTATAATGTCCTTGTGAAAATTATTAGTGACCTTTGTATTATGCAATATGATGGCTGATTGAGTTGAAGACTTCATTGTACCAGGTAGTTTTCTTACCTGGATTTCAGGTGAGTCTGCTTGTTCTTCTAATTGTTAGCCATTACTTCAAAGTTGGTTTATTAAGTTTTTATTTCTCTAATTCTTACCAGTGCAGTGTTGCCACCATCATTTTTTGTTCAACTTTCAGTGCAATAGCTTGTCTACAGATGACTTCATCGATTTCAGGCTTTAATTACCACCCATCCATACTTAGAGTGGACTGCTGAATTTTAGACTGAATTCATTTCCTCTTCAGTAACTAAGAGGTTGTTTTTGGTTTACCTGGAACTTGTTATGTAGACAAGGCTGGGTTTGAACTCACAGAGATTAGCCTGCTTCTGCCCTCTGAGTATTGGGATTAATAGTATACCCAGCCATGCCTTGTCTCCTCTAAGAGCCAAAAGACGTTTTAGAATTAGCATATTCAGTGTGAAGGCTTTCATATTACCACTGTGCTTATTCCTGTTGTTTTTCTCTGATTTTATTTACCAGTTTAGTGGTAAATGATCATCATTTTCCAAATAGGAGATGCTAGTAAGTAAAAGGCTCATTGTTTTAATGACTATCACATGGCTGAACTGCCAAGTGTCTTCAGGTGTCATCCCAGACCAAGTAATTGGAGCCTCCACATAACTGTGTTTAGGTTCTGAATGATTTGGAAGTACAGTGGTCAAAAAGCCGTCTGTTGTAAAGGTTAAAAAGCTGAGTTCTATTCTGGGAACTACTACCATATTTCTGAAAGGAAGATACAGTGCTAAATATTGGATTACTTATTTTTAGAGTTGGACAGATTTAACAGTATTCACCTTAGTCTCAAGAGGAGCACAGTTTTCCTTGATTAAAAAAAAAACTTTTATAGATAATCTCGAAGAGTGCTGGGATTAAAGATGTGCACACTGTGTACAACTGTTTTAATCTTTTATGTGTGTTAATGGTAAGCTTTTTAGACCTTTGAGGGGCATATGGAAAGCAATGACAGTATTTTTCACTCAATTCACTAGTCAAATTTTCTTTCTTGCACTTTTTTTTAAATTTTAGAATTCAAAAGTTCAGTACTGGAGAGATGGCTCTTCCAGAGGACCTAGGTTCAATTCCCAGGGCCCACATGGCAGCTCACAACTGTCTGTAACTACAGTCCCAGGGAATCAAATACCATCTTCTGGCCTCTGCACAGTCCCTGGGAATCCATACCATCTTCTGGCCTCTGCAAACACACACACCACACTCACTCTTTTTCTCTCTCCCTCCCTCCAATACCATCTTCTGGCCTCTGCGGGCAACACACACACACTTCCCTCCCTCCCTCCCTCCCTCCCTCCCTCCCTCCCTCCCTCCCTCCCTCCCTCCCGATACACATGTAGGCCAAACACCCATGCACATAAAATAAAAATAAACGTTAAAAACAGACAAAATTCTAAAGTTCAGTATAAAACTTGGCTTTAGTTTGATGCTTTAAGGACCCTAATGTAAATCCTCTTCCTTTTCCCTCTTTATTAGATTACAGCGAGGCAAGAAGCAACAGATTGAAAACGGCAGTGGAGCAGAAGATAATGGTGACAGTTCACACTGTAGTAATGCATCCACACACAGCAATCAGGAAGCGGGACCTAGCAACAAACGGACCAAAACATCTGATGACTCTGGGCTTGAACTTGATAATAGCAATGCAACAGTGGCTATTGATCCAGTAATGGATGGTGCTAGTGAGATTGAGTTAGTTTTCAGGCCCCATCCAACACTTATGGAAAAGGATGACAGTGCACAAACAAGGTAAGTGTGCAGATTAGTTTCAGAATGTTTAGTTTGGAGTTTAGTTGGAAAGCTTGCATTTGAAATAAAATCAGCATTTGCCATTCTACTGAATTTACTGCTACGTAGATTGCTTGTTTGCTTTCCCTCTCTCCCCTTCCCCCTTTCTTTTTTCTTTGCATTCTTCCCAAGGCAAGAAGCACTTCACAGAGGATTAATCCTCACAGGTGATGAAGAAAAAGGCAATTCAGAACAGGCTCTGAATTTCATACTGGCAAGGATGAGTTTCCATACCACTCAGATAGTGCTTGCCAGCAAGTACAAATCAATAGCAAATATTTGTTGAATGAGTAATTGAATAGTAATATCATGGTTTTAAAATCCCAAAATCGGCCAGTGGGTAGTGATACACACCTCCCAACACTTAGGAGGCAGAAGCATGTGGATCTCCAGGACTACACAGAAACCCTGTCTTAAGAAATGAAAGAAAGAAAGAAAGAAAAGAAAAAAAATATCTCAAGACCAGCACTTCTATGTTCTGCTTTAGCCTTCAAAACCAGAAATGTTAATTCTGAAGACAATTTGCTCTTATTCTTAGTGTTCCTCTTGCTTCGGTCAACAGATTATAGTAATTGGTGTTGAAAGGTGTGCTGTTTTTTGTTGTTGTTGTTTTTTTTATTTAGTACACTGTACGTTTGTTTGTTTGTTTTTGGTTGCTTTGTATCTTATAGAAGGTAAGGGTGGTGAGCCTTCATGGCCTGTCTTTATTTAAAAAAAAATCTATCTATCCATCCATCCATCCATCCATCCTACAGACTTCTGCCTACGTGTACACCTGTGTGCCAGAAGAGGGCAGCAGATCTCATTACAGATGGTTATGAACCACCATGTGGGTGCTGAGAGTTGAACTCAGGACCTCTGGAAGAGCAGCCAGTACTCTTAACCACTGAGCCATCTCTCCAGCCCTTGTCTTTGCTTTTTTATAATGCAGTAGATTTCTCTTAATATTCAATAATTGGGACATATGTGTTTTACATAGCTTTATAGCTCCATAATTTAAGAATGTCTTTAATATACTCTAGAAATTAAATGTTTGGTGGTTTTTTCTTATAGATACATAAAGACTTCAGGTAATGCCACTGTTGATCATTTATCCAAGTATCTGGCTGTGAGATTAGCTTTAGAAGAACTTCGAAGCAAAGGAGAATCAAACCAGATGAACCTCGATACAGCCAGTGAGAAGCAGTACACCATTTACATAGCTACAGCCAGTGGCCAGTTCACTGTGAGTATTTACATCAGTGGACTGGAAAGTGTGAGCTCGCTGTGAGTGGCAAGTAGTGCTGTGGGCTCTGTTAAGAAAGTAAGAGCCCCGAGACCCTGAAGGAAAAAGTAGCATATGAGTGATTGTGATGCCCTTTGCTCTGTTGTGGGCAAGATCTGTGGCCTTTGTTGTTTGTCTGTTTTGTCTATTACTGAGCACCATGCATTTTCATAATCTTGCCTTTCTCTTTGTTCTAGGTATTAAATGGCTCTTTTTCTTTGGAATTGGTCAGTGAGAAATACTGGAAAGTGAACAAACCCATGGAACTTTATTATGCACCCACCAAGGAGCACAAATAAGCTTTTCAAAATCAATTCTGAGACTGAACTTTTTATAGCCTATTTCTTTAATATTAAAGATGCACCATCATTACTTTCATGGACAGATCTGGGATATGTTCAGTTTTCTTTCTGAGCCAGACTTGTTTACACTATGAGATTTGTTTTCCCTTATTTAAGACTCTAGTAATTCAGTAACCCCTGCTCCCTTAATAGTATAAATAAGTTATATGCCACAGAAAGTGTGGTTTCTTTGGAGAGGACACTTTGACCTAGGAATTTTTTGTAGTTCTCTCTTCCTGTTGTTTTTTTTTTTCCCCTTCCAGTTTTTGATCTTTTGAGACAGGCTGTCATTATATAGCCCTGGCTAGCTTGGGACTTTCTGAGTTGTGCAGGGTGACCTTGAATATGGAGTGATACTCCTTCCTAAGTACTGGGATTGTAGTCTTGCATTATCACACCGGTTTTAAGATTCAGTTGACCATCAGCCATCTTTCCCCCTTCAAAAGTTTTGTAGCCTAAAGAATGTTAGCCAATATGTATTCTGGCTTTTTTTCCCTTGGAGTCTTGTATATTTATAGTTTTCTATATAAACTGTAGTATCTTCATGAAGACCGAGGCTCACATTTACTGTGCTTAAACAATTCTCATAGGATTATTATTTTCATGGTATTTTCTTACACAATATCTTGTTTAAAAAGAGGTTCTTTATGAACTTGGTGTCCATTGTCATGCATTGTTTTTGTTTCTCACTGTTTTCCCTGAAAGTTTAGAATTCTGGTCACGGGAAGAGAAATAGAGTTCTTTGAGAACATGGTTTATGTATAGATTTCACTGAAGAACAAAAAGTTTAAATTGGTGATAAAATGTATTTCTCAGTTGTACATTTAAGAGTTCTTTTTTCCTGTGTTAGTTTTATTGTTCAGTTCCTTTATTATATGTGTTTGATGCTTTTCCCTATTAAAATATCAGAGATACGGAGATATTTTGCACTTTAGCCTTGATGAAAAGTACAAGATATGTTCAAAGCATCCTCTAATTCTTTTCTTATTAATTCAAGAATAACATGACACATCGAGCTAAAAATGGAAAAGAAAGACTGATTCCGTTTGAAGAGTTCTTTTTGAGTTGCCATGTGTTTATAAATTTAGTTCTCTGTTAATTACACTTTGTGGAAGCAGGCTAATGGGGCATGAACATTGCTTTGATAATAATAAGACAGGTCTGCAGAAGAGTCAGCCAATTGGTAGTTATTCATATATTCTTAGTTTTGTATTGAGACAGTGTTGATAGTTTGGGAGCCACAAGGCTTTATGCTGACCACTCAAAAATAATACTGACTTACGTCTTATTTTTCATTTCTGTCCTGATTCTACATGTGTCTCCAAGTTTGTATTCTCACAGTATTTACTATGACATGTTTGCATTGAGAAATTTAACCCAAAGGGTTTTGATAGGAGGAAGTGGACCTCCAAGTACCATTGTAACTTAAGTCTGTCTAGTCATTATAAATACTTATCTGTCAGTTCCGACAGATTGGGGCCAGCTTGATGTTTTAACTTGAGCCAAGTATGAAAACTTAAAGGCTTTCTCAATTTTTTACCATTTTATTGAAAATATTTGAAATCTGTTTTTACAATTTTTTTGGTAATTTGTGCCATAAGATTTGAAAACCACCAAAATTATAAGAACTTTTATATCCAATTCCTTTTTGGGGGTAATGTTAAGTTGTATAGATTATTAATGCATGTTTGCTGAATATAACCCTTGTTTTGTGATGTAATTGCGTAGATTTTGTTGATAACATTAGAGTAGTGGTTGTATTAAATAACTAAATTCTCATTGTGGTTATTGAAATTTTATCTTTAAGCAGAAAATTATTTGTGAATATGAGTTTGTGCTTAGAGAATGTATGTGTTTTTATCTGTCAGTATGGGAGCACATAAACTGTTTGCATCATTTAGTGAAGTTATTACATGTGTACTCCTTTGCCAAATACATAGGTAATTAGTAAAACATTGAGTGCATTGTGTATGTGTGTGTGTATGTATGTGTATATGTATGTGTATGTGCATGCTTGGGTGGGGAATATTGATGACAGGAGAAAAAATAGCATTGGCTATCATTACCATCCAAGGTTTCAAGGTATTTTGCAACTCACTCCTGTAATCACTGACATAACGAAGTCTACAGAACCAAGCCATCTAACTGTTGTTCAGCTGTCCTTGAACTCCAGGCCTCAAATTGCTTTCTTACTTCAGTCTCTTGAGTATTGGGATTATAAGTGCAGACAACAATGCTCATTTTCTCTTTTCTCCCCTGGGGAGTGGGATGGAGTTCAGTGGTGGTATGTACATTTACACTGTTACTTTCAATTTCCCAAACAAACTGAATACACTAAATAGTCCTCTAAACTGCCTGTCCCTTGACCACTTGTGTTCCATGGGCTTTTTTTTTTTTTTTTTTAAATTAAGAATTTGGCTTTTGCTGGGCTTTGGTGGCGCATGCCTTTAATCCCAGCACGGGAGGCAGAGGCAGATGGATCTCTGTGAGTTCGAGACCAGCCTGGTCTACAGAGCAAATTCTAGGACAACCTCCAAAGCAATACAGAGAAAACCTGTCTGGAAAATTTAAAAAAAAAAAGATTTTGACTTTTATGTACATCATGGAATCATAATTTATAGTGTCTTCAGAGTCCCTCAATTTATGAGGATATATGAATTTGTAATTTTGGTGATGGATAACATGTATACAGATTTTGCATATTCATTTATTATTAGTAGGTTGATAGGCATGTTTTACTATTCTAATATTGAAATGAACTAGCAGAATGCATAAAACTTGTGTGGTACCAGGAGTGGCAATGCATGCTTGTGATTCCAACACTTAGGGTGGTGGAGAAAGGAGGTTCAGAGAAGAAGCCATCCTCAGGCACATAGAAAGACCAGCCTAAGGTACATCAGACCCTGTCTTTAGAATATAAAGGCCTTCAACAATTCAGTTGTAAGGTAAAAAGAACAATGTAGAAACTCAAAAATCAACAGGCGTTTAAAAAAAATGATACTTTTGTGTATGTGTGAATGTATGTTTTTGTCTGTTGCTCTCTTCCATACTTGGTGTCTGCAGAGGCTAGAACAGTGCATCGGATCCCCTAGAAGGCATGAAAGACAGTTGTGAGCTGCGATGTTACCGAACTCAGGCCATCTCTCCAGCGTATTTTCTTTCTTTTTTTAAAAATACCAATCTTAACTGGTACCTCACTGTAGTTTTGTTTTTCATTTCCCTCATGGGTTATATTGAACATTTTTCATATGTTTACTCATCATTTATGTATGTTTTACAGAGCAATGTATGTTCCTGTGTGTGTGTGTTGTGTTTTTGAACCTTGGTCCTCTCAAAGCTACACATTCTCAGCCCTTCTGTTTTAGATGGTGTGTTTGTTTTTTAGGTTAGTCAGATTGGCCTCTGCCTGCCAAGGAGCTGACCTTACAGGGACCTTGCCCTTTTGCCAACATACTCCGTTTTATTTATGTTTGTTTAATGTGTCTGTGTCCATCCATCCATCGTTGTTTGGTTTCTGTTGCTGGTGTTTAAAAAAAAATTGACTGAAAAAACAGCTTTGGGGAGGAAAAGAGTTTATTGGTCAGGAAGAAACTGAATTGGAGACCAAGGAGGAACCCTGCTCGCTGGCATGCTTTCCTCTCTATGGCTTGCTCAGTTTGCCTTATTAAAGTGTTTTCTTTTTTGGTTGTTGTTGTTTTGTTTTTTAGTTTTTCCAGACAGGGTTTCTTTCTTTGTAGGTTTGGAGACTGTCCTGGACCTCTCTCTGTAGACCAGGCTGGCCTTGAACTCGCCTCTATTTCGAGTGCTGAAATTAAAGGCGTGTGCCACCACTGCCCAGCTTATTAAAGTATTTTTATGTGTCAAGGTTTTTGCCTGCACATGTGTCCGCCACCTGCGTGTGCCTCTGGAACCCAGAGTTCAGAAGGTGGTGTCCGAATCCCTTGAACTGGATTTATGATTATAAATAACCATGAGGATTCTGGGGGTCCTGTAGCAAAAACGAGCATCAATACCCAGTTCTTCCCAGCTTCTAGTCTGGGTTTTTATGCAACCCAGGACCACCCCTTCAGGGTTGACCTCACCTGCAGTGAGCTAAGCTTCCTACATCAATAGCTCATGAAAAACACACCCCACAAACACGCCCAGGGCCACTCTGATGGAGTCAGTTCCTAGGTTGAGGTTCCCTCTTTCCAGATGATTCCACAATCTGTCGTGCTGACAAAAGGTAATGTGGCAGGAATTTCTTGTTGGACTTTATAGGTGATCGCCAGCTCTCAATGACAGAGACTTATGAAAGCTTGGCTTTATAACTTAATTCACCAGTTTCTATTAATCCGCTCTTTTCCACATGGCTTTTTACTTTCCCTCCATAATGTATATCCAACTTGTCTTATGCATGCCCCAGATTCTTCTCCGGTCCTCTTTCCCTGGAAGTCTCACTTAACTCCTGCCATTACCTATTCAGCTCTTTATTTTGTCTTTTTTTCCCCATAGCTGAGGACCGAACCCAGGGCCTTTTGCTTGCTAGGCAAGCTCTCTACCACTGAGCTAAATCCCCAACCCCTATTCAGCTCTTTATTGAACCAATTACAGCAATACGTCTTCACACAGTGTTCAGATAGTTAGTGCACACTGCATGTGTGAGCAAGCACTCGTCTATTGGTGTGCATCCATGGGCTCTTGCCACAGTTGCCTGTGGAGATGAGAGGACAGCTTTCAGGAGTGTGTTCCAAGACCTAGAATTAATCAAAGGCTTTTTGGCAATTTTAAGAAAGAAGAATTTAGCATTTACATAGTATTTCAAGTTAGCCATTCTCTACTTTCCTCAGATTCCAAAATAAAGGGTTTCCCAGAGATAGCTATAAATACCAAATGCTCTGTATGTGAAAACTAAGGTAGAACATTGAGTACATTACTAGCGTGTTAAAGGTGTGATTTGTAATCAGAACTTAAGGCTGGATGAAGTTCATTGGTTTACAGGTCAAAGGAAATCTGTCCAGATAATAACTGACCAGTAAACTACTGAGGCAAAGACTTGTGTGGTAACAACAAACACATTATTTACAGAATTAATCCAGTAAGGTCATAAAACGGGAAACACAGTTGGGAGTGAATTCTCATATCTAAAACTGTTTCAGGTAGCCCAGGCTGGCCTTGAATTTGCTGTGAAGTCAAGAGTGAGTACTGGGGTTACAGGCCTGTACCACCACCACATCCAGTTTTATGCTGGTTGTGGCTTGAAGTCCTAGCTGAAAGTTGTTGACAGCAATATATATATCAAAAGACATGAAAGAAATCTGTGAGGAAGCAGAGACGATGTATGGTTAAGTAAGTCACTAAAATATGGAGAAATGTCTTGCCAAATGGGAATACTAACTAGGAAAATCCCAATAGAATCTTTGATTTGAAAACTACAAGGACCAGGGGCTGGGAAGATGACTCTGTGGTTAGGAAAGATGACTTTGGCACAGGACCCTGGTGTTGTTCACCATAGCATTAGAGATGAAGGTGCCTGGCTCCTGTTGCCACCAAAGACTCTGAGGACATCTAGGGTCTGGACTGCCAAGTGTGCTACATTGGTGCCCAAGGGCTATGCCACCTGGAACCATGGAGGATCTGGGCTCTGAGGTGCAGCAGAGGACCTTGTCTGAGTCGGTGGACTTAACGAAGCTAGGGTCCATGTTGATATCCATGGTGCCTGTTGCCATTGAGGGCCATGCAGATGCCCGGGGTCTGGGCCACTGCCTGGGGACAGGTTGGTGTCCGAGGGCTACTCTGCAGCAGGGTGATGCTGATTTGAGTGGCCTGCCTTGACACCCAGGGTCAGGGTGCCATCCAGGCTGAGCTGCTGCCAAGGGCCATGCCTGGGTCCATAGTCCTAAGGCAGCCAGGGTCTGAGTTAATGTCTGTGGCTTCTGTTGCCACGACAACTGCAGGTGCCTGAGGGTCAGGGCCAGATTGGGGTGACCTTAGCTGCTACCAGGGTCATAGTAATGTTAGGCCAAAGCTGTGACTGGGGGCCATGTGTGGATCCTTGGCCCTACCACAGCAAGAGTCTGTTGATCTCCCTGGCTCCTGTTACCATCAAAGGCTATGCAGCTTCCCGGAGTCTAGACCATCACCATGTTGGAGTTTGGGGATTGTGTTAATACTGGACCCATTCTGATCTGAGAGGCCTGTGCTGCCGCCCCAGGGACATGGTGACAACTGGGTCCAAGCCGCTGCTGCTGGCCATGTCTCAGCCCACAGTCCTGCTGCAGCTGGGTTCTGTGTTGATGTCTGTTGCCCAAGTTACTACAGGGAGCCATACGAACCATGTGTTGAAGTATGAGGACCCAGCCCTTCCCCCGAAGAGCTGTTTCCTCTCGCCCTTTCCAATGAGGGGGGGGGGGGAAAGCTGGCCCCACCCCTCACCACGGACATGGGAGAGCTGGCTCAGCTAACCTGAGTGGCACAGTTTCAGCAGCCTGGAATTCAGCTGACGAATTCAGCTACCACCCACGCACATATATAGTGCTTTGAATTGGCATTCCCCAACATCTACCCTATATGACTTGCGTGTGAAGAGACTGTCTCAGTGGAGTCATAACTACATGATCTTCATGACTCGGGGCAACAACAGGATATACAAAAGGAGTTTCGGTGAGGGTCCAGTATCGATGGTTATACCAGAAGTCATAGGTGTTGAATCTGACTAACAGCACATTACACCATGCATATTTGTAAGTAAAGCTGTTTGGTCTAAAGAGTATGGATACATTACAGCTCCCATTGCTACTGATGAATGGAGAGGTGGGAAAGATGGGAGGATCAAAGTGTTAATTTTTATTAATTTTTTTCTTTTAGTTTTCCTTAAGGGGGGTCTGGTAAATAAGTGGAATTGGGGTGCATGATGTGAAATCCCCAAAGAATCAATAGACTATGTTTAAAAACAAAAAGTTTAAAGATGGGCAAAGGGTTCAAATAGCTCTCAAAAAGACAAATAGCCAACAAGTATATGAAGAAATGCTGAAAACTAAGCAGCCCAATATACACAGAACCAGAAATTGTGTCTTTTCAGATGTATTTTATTGAGAGCCAATAATCTAACTGGATTAACTTCCTAACATTGTCTTCCTTCTCTAATGAGCCGTTGTATAAGGAAGGCAAACACTGGATCATTCCCTTCTGTCAGATGGTTGGTCTCTGGGGTGATGATGTTGGTGTTTTTCACCTTACCATGTCCCCTCCGTATGTAGCTGGTTGCAGGTGTGCAAACACCAAGGCCACTGACTCTTGTGTTCCTCTTGAGTAGTCATTTGAATGACATCTAGCTGGAAAGTTCACTCAGAACAATCAAACCATTAGTGTGTCTATGTAGATTCTTCATTTTAGAATAAAGTACAAACGTTTTTGCATAAAGTGTCCCTACCAAATACACTATAATCAGGAAAATGCAAATTATTAGAAAGTGTTAGAAGGGATACTATCAGAGAAAGAGTAGTATTTGTGAGTTCTGGAAAACAGAAAATAGTTACTTTGTGGGAAGTTAGTGTAGCTGTTATGGGAAACTGTAGAGGTCCCTAAGATATTAAACAGAAAGCTCAGCTGGGTGTGGGGGTGCACACTTAATCCCAGCACAGGAAGCAGAGGCATGCCAATCTCGAAGTTTGAGGCCAGCCTTGTCTACATAACAAGTTCCATACTAGCTACATTAGATATATTTTAAGCACTTAACTCATAACCAAAAAAATGACAAAATTAAAACTAGAAATATTTTTCTGTTGCTTTGATAAAATGTCGTGATCAACGCAACTTATAGAAGGAAGCATTTATGTAGGCTTATAGTTTCAGAAGGATTAAGAGTCCAACATGGGAGGCATGGATGGGATGGCAGCAAGTGGAGGGAGCAGGAACCAGAGAGGAAACTGAAGGCTATACAATCTCAAAGGCCACCCCTAGGAGGTACTTCCTCCAAGGTAGCATCACCTAAACCTCCCTAGACAGTGCCACCAATGGGGAATCAAGTGGCCCCATACCCAAGTCTATGGAAGGCATTTCTTATTCAAACCACATCTGACCACATAAAGTAAAGGCACTCTTAAAAAATGATCAGTATTCATGTTTATGTAGCAATGGTTAATAAATGTGTATACAAGTGTAATGCTAGAAAAAAATTATGTTGTGACACCATGGATGAATCTGGATGGTACTATGGTTAAGTGAATAAACAAGCTACAGAAAAACATGACATGTTCTCATTTGTAAAATCTAAGCAAGTTAAAATCAGAAGCGTAATAGACGATGGTGGTTTCCAGGGAATTGGGTGAATGACAAAGATGCAATTTTAGGGGAAAAAGATGAAAGAGGACATGCACAGACAGACTACTCCCCTCCATCCCATTCTTGTTGAAAATACTTGCAGGTGAGGAGATTCTTTAGGTCATGAATGTAGATCATTCATCAATGGAATTTGTGCCTCTGTGACAGCCTAGCACTGCCCTTTTTAACATGTAAAATGATAGACATCGAGTAGTATAGGATGTCCAGAAACATCAGGTCAGATATCACAAATCATCTTATCTTCATATAATTTAGTGGTTGATGTTTAAATGAAGATTACTAGCATACTTAGAAAATACATCTTAGATCTATTCCTTTTCAAAGAATTAATTTGACTTGCTAAAATGTGTATGTATTGTTTTGGTTAAAGAAAAAAAGACAATAAATCACTTGTCTGTGCCTTAGCAAAATAATTTAGATCCACTCTGACCAGTATCTTTTCTATGTAAAGAGGCTGATGTCTTTTTTAATCTGTGAAGTGAGAATGCTTTATATTTGAAGATACACAAGAAAATATTTGCCAAATTGGACATACTCAAGAGAGATTAGCTGGTTAATAAGCAACTGGAGTTTGGTATTTTTTACCAGTTATCTTTAGAGGATTTTCATTTGCAATGGTTTTGCTATCTGAAAATAAGTCCTTAGGAAACTTTGGCCTGTACCCCGTTTTTTAAATTGGATTATTTGGTAGTTTGGTGTCTAGTTTCTTGAGTTCTTTGTATATTTTGGAGATCAGTCCTCTGTCAGATGTGGGGTTGGTGAAGATCTTTTCCCATTCTGTAGGGAGCCATTTTGTTTTGTTGACTGTGTTCTTTGCTTCACAGAAGCTTCTCAGGAGGTCCCATTTATTGTTGCTCTCAGTGTCTGTGCTACTGGTGTTTTAGTGGTCTTCTGTGTCTATGCGTTCAGATGTATTTCCCACTTTCTCTTCTATGACGTCCAGTGTGGATGGATTTATATGGAGGTCTTTGATCCATTTGGACTTGAGTTTTGTGCATGGTGACAGATATGGGTCTATTTGCATTCTTTTACATGTTGACAACCAGTTATACCAGCACCATTTGTTAAGTGTTTTCTTTTTTCATTTTATTTTTTTAGCTTCTTTGTCAAAAATTAGCTTATAGGTGTGTGGGTTGATATCAGGATCTTTGATTCCATTGGCCCACCTGTCTGTTTTTATGTCAATACCAAGCTGTTTTCATTACTATAGCTCTATAGTAGAGCTTGAAGTCAGGGGTAGTGTTGCCCCCAGATGATCCTTTATTGTATAGGATTGTTTTGGCTAACCAGGTTTTTTTTTCCCCATATGAAGTTGAGTATTGCTTTTTCAAGGTCTGTGAAGAATTGTGCTGAGATTTTGATGGGGATTGCATTGAATCTGTACATTGCTTTTGGCAAGATTGCCATTTTTATTATGTTGATCCTACCTGGCAACTTTTTTGAGTTAATCTTATGTACCCTGCTACATTACTAAAGGTGTCTGTCAGTTGTGGGAGTTCTCTGGTAGAATTTTGGGGTCAATTATGTAAACTATCATATCAGCAAATATTGATAGTTTGACTTCTTTTCCAATTTGTATAACTTTGTATAACTTTTGTTGTCTTATTGCTCTAGCTAGAACTTCGAGTACTGTGTTGAATAGATATGGAGAGAGTAGACAGCCTTGTCTTGTTCCTGATTTCAGTGGGATTGCTTTGAGTGTTTTTTCCATTTAGTTTGATGTTGGCTGTTGGCTTACTGTATGTTGCCTTTATTATGTTTAAGTATGTTCCTTGTATCCCTATTCCATTCATAGAAAATAATAATACATTATTGAATATAAAACATGTGATTAGGAGGCTTATAAATGGAGAATGCATAGTAGGTAGCAGTTAATATCCCAATTCTGTTCCACAAGTTTCTGTCAAACTGCCTGTGGTCAATTCAGCACTTTTATTTTGTGAATCTGAAGTAATGAGATTATCATAGATAAAAGCACAGGGTCTCCGTAGGCTTTGGAAGGCTCATGTGCTTGACAATTTGGGAGTAGCACTTGAGAAACCTATTGCATTGTATTTTGCCTTATTTCCTGTCTCTGTGAAATGGGAGTAATAAGAATTATTAAAGATTATATCATTTTTGGGGCTGGAGATGGCTCAGAGGTTAAGATGGCTGCTCTTTCAAAGGTCCTGCGTTTAATTCCCAGCAACCATATGGTGATTCACTACCATCTATGATAAGATCTGGTGCCCTCTTCTGGTGGGTAGGTAGAACACTGTATACATAATAAAATGAATCTTAAAATTTTTTAAAAAAGATTGTATCATTTTTGTAAAGACATATTTTCTTGCATAAATACAAACAATGGGGGGGCAGCCAGGGGCCTGAGGGGGGAAGGGATGGCACACACCTTTAATCCTAGCACTCGGGAGGCAGAGGCGGATCTCTGTGAGTTTGAGGTCAGCCTGGTGTAAGCTACACAGAGAAACACTGTCTAGAAAAACAAAAACAAACAAACAAACAAAAAAAACCAAGCAATCATTTCTCTGTGTGACAGCCCTGGCTGTCCTGGAGCTCTCTTTGTAGACCAGACTATTTGTAACTGCTAGACTAGAAGAGTGGGTATGGTTATTTAATAGGCAGCAATACATACAGGATTGCCAGTAGACCTAATGCATGGTTGGGACTTGGTTAATTATCAAGTGATCTATAGGAGTAAACCAATTTCTCAATCCTATTTGAGTCACATACCTGAAAAATGTAGATGTGACTTAGGCCAGAGTACTGACCATTCACTCAGGCCTTATTTTAGTATTTTCTCCAAGTCCTTTGGAAAAGGATCCTGAAAACATCTCAAGTCTTAGGCATATTTCAGTCAGCAGTTCAGTCACCTGCAGCTCTTTAGCAGAGAAATTATACAGTGTAAACAGAAATCCTCATGCCGTTGATAGTATTCAGCTACTCTGGAGTTATCCTAAATTCCTGGAACTAGAGCTAGTTTTTAGAAGTCTGTATAGTAAGTAGAATTCTGGCCCATGTTCATCAATGGTGGCCCTGAAAACAACCTTTGGATACATCTTCTACCATTTTTGTGGTTAGTGTATGAGCATAAGCTGCTAGCATTGTCCACATGCTAGTTTGTTTGTTTATTTGCAGTTCTGGGGATTGAGTCATGGCTTTGTAAATGGCGGGCTACTGAGCTACACCTCCAACCTGCTTTCTTAAATTTTAATAAGGGATGGTTACATTACTTTACAATGTAGCAAACATCTCAAACACAGTATCTAAAATGAATATCTTACAGGGACCAAGTTGCTTATGCTATTACTATTTTACAGGACATTTAAAAACCTTTTTAAAATGTACTTGAGTGTTTTGCTTTCATCAATGTACTTAACCATTAGCATGCCTGGTGTCCAGGGAAGTCAGAAGGCACTGGTTTCCCTAAAACTAGAGCTATGAATAGTTGTGTGTACCAGGTAGGGGCTGGAACCAAAGGCAGATCCTCTACAAGAGCATATGCTCTTAACTGCTCAGTCTCTGACACAGGGAAAGTATTTTCTCTTTAGGTTGATATAGTGCCTAATCACAGTGTCAAAGTACTCCCTATAAACTTTTAATTATTTCTTTTGAAAATCTGGTTTTATATGTAAATCTAATATATTACTTAACTATATTTGAGATGATGGTAAACCCCATGCTTCTATGTCAGACTTAGTCTAGGCTCTTAAAGCAAGGCATGGTAGCACAAACCTGTCATCCCCACACTCAAAAGGCAGAGGCTGGAGGACCTCTGAATTTGAAACCAGCCTGGTCTACACAGTGCGGTCCAGGTTAGTCAGCGATAGTCAGACCCTGTTTCCAGAACAAAACAAACAGAAACCCAGAAAACAAAACCAAGAACACCCCACCACCACCGAATGTGGCTTTTTACATAACATTGTACAGCACTGCTCAGTATAATCAGGCTAATGTATACCCAGCAAAATTTGAGATTAAAATATTCAGTTTAACAAAATATGTATTGAATCAGATAGGTGGCTGCTTGTTTGATAATTTGGTCCATAGTAATTAAACAATTTTTTAAAAAGTTGCTTTATATACATTTGTAACTAAAATTGACAAAATCTGTGGGTCAAAGCTAACCTGCATCTTACCTCACCCTGAATTTGACCAAAATGCATTGTATTTGTTGAAGGGCCACATGAGGGGGTGGGGATAGGGGTATCCTTTGGGAGTGTGTTAGATGGCTGTATAGCATTCTCCTCCCCCCCTCTGCTTTACTTCTGCCAAGTTAATCTATATTTCCTCTAATTCTTTCCTCACCACCCAGTTTTCTCCTTGTACTTTCTGTTTAAAGTGTTCTCTCCCAGGCTTCCCCTAAGGCATACTTACAGGTAGATGTGGATTCAGTCCTTTAGAGTCCTAAACTTTGTATCAAGTCTTTTCATCTAAAGTATTCAAATTATATAAGAATATTTACTAACGGAAACAAGATTTTTTTTTCCCTTCCTAATCTTAACGTTATGGTAGTCTGTGCTACGTACACAAAAATGTATGTATATATATATATATATCAAAAACAAACCCAACCTTGCCAACCACCTTGTATATGGTGCCCTTGAGAAGTTCAGAAGAGGGTGCCAGGTCCTCAGGAACTAGAGTTACGGATGGTTGTGAGCTTCCATGGGGGCGCTGGGAATAGAATCTTGGTCTTCTGCAAGAACAACAAGTGCTCTTAATTGCTGAGCTGTTTCTCCAGTTCCGTGCCTCTCTTGAGATGGCAAATTTTACTTCTGAGTGATGAGACAACTAACCTAATGGACACTGGTGTATGCATTAAGTGAGGTACCCAAGGAACACCTAAAGTGTTTAATTTGTAATACAATCTCCAGGATTTCATATTTGTGGGCATTATTATAACAATGGTCTCAGTTATTTTAACAAAAATCTTATTCTGAAGTTTAGTCATTTAGAATATAAACTTGTAAAAAATATAGTTTTGTAGCAGGGCAGGCAAGTACTGAATTTCTCAAAAGCTGCAAGAAAAATGAGAAGTGTGATTTCTCAAAAGTAGGAAAATATTTTAGAAGTATGTTTTAAGTGAGTCACCTAGAAGAACATTCACTATTCTTAACTATCTTTATACAGGGTCAGTCTCCAGCTTTATTACATACAGTAGTTATATACAAGACCAAGCACCACGAACCAGTAGAGATGTTATTAAGAAGAGTAAATGCTAAGTTGGGTACTTGGTACATGCTTGCATTCCAGCTACTTGAGAGCCTGAGCCTCCAGGCCTAATCCTTAGTACCATAAAAAAAAGGATGACTTTCAGAATATGTTCAAATTTCCAAGAGATACCTGTGAAAATTTTCTAAATTACTGAACAGTGCAGTGAGCCCAGTCAGAAACTCAGCTTCATCATGAAATGTTTTTATTAAATTTTTTTCTTTAAAATAATAAAAACTTAAAAAGCAAAGCTCTCACACTAGCCAAGTCAGAAACAGCCAATTTTCTGAATGAAAACAGTGCTTTTTAAATTTTTTATCTTATATTACTAAGTTGAAAGAATAAAAAAAGGATTACAGTTGGTACAGAATCACTGGGCCATCATAAGAACCCTGAGAAGAAATGTTTCTGGAGTCTACCACCTTCTGCAGCCGCTTGCTTCTGCTTTGTCATTCACTGACATTTCGACCCTGTCAGCTACCATATCCTCAGATGCTGAGTGCACGGGACCTTCTGATTGTCCTCCAGTGTAGGTGGGGGTGCTGTACTTCAACAGGATAGACTTAAACTGCATCAGAGGTGCATCCGTACGAATGCCCATTGGGTCAAAGTGGGTTCGACTTACTCGAAAGCCTGCTTGGGAAAGACAGCACAAAAACTTTTTTAACCTGCAACAGCAAAAGAAAAAGATATTAGGTTCTTAATGTTTTTACTCAAATCACAATGCCATTAAAACATGAAGTAAACATTCTGCTACTTTGAATATGCCTTACTTTGGCATATTCATCCCTTTAATGCTGTGTCTGTGGATGTTGTAATAAAAGGGAGGGTGTGCAGTGGCGTCAGTCTTCTGCTTCTTGGCTGTGTTTATGATCACTTCACCACTTTTCCTCTTTCCTGGAACACACAACAAGCATGCTCTTAAAAACTGCAGATGGAAGCCGGGCGGTGGTGGCGCACGCCTTTAATCCCAGCACTTGGGAGGCAGAGGCAGGTGGATCTCTATGAGTTCGAGGCCGGGCTGGACCGATAGCCTCCGAAACAATACAGAGAAACCCTGTCTCGTAAAAACCAAAACCAAAAACCAAAACAAAAAACAAAAAACAAAAAAAAAAACAAAAACAAAAACAAAAAAAAACTGCAGATGGAATGTTTTATAATTTTTTTGGTTACAGAATTCTCATTGTCCTTCACTCATGTAATCTGTCCAACTGTTGCTTGAGTTGGGACATTCTTCTACCTTCCTTAAGCCTCAACTGTTTTCACTTCTTGTATGAAGCCTGTTTATGAACCCAGGGCCTGTCACTTCCCCGATCACTATCGCCCATACAACACCACCAGAGCCTGACTAAATTCTGTCATTCTTTTTTTTTTTTGGTTTTTCGAGACAGGGTTTCTTCTGTGGCTTTGGAGGCTGTCCTGGAACTAGCTCTTGTAGACCAGGCTGGCCTCGAACTCACAGAGATCCGCATGCCTCTGCCTCCCAAGTGCTGGGATTAAAGGCGTGCGCCACCAACGCCCGGCTAATTCTGTCATTCTTTTTCCTTGTTCTTGTATGCAGGTCTTGTGTATGTGTAAATCCTTTTTCTCTAAATTCCTAGGGACAATGTCATACATTTTCTTACACCTGACTGCTTTACTGATACATAGTAAGTCTTCAATGAATGTGAAAAACAACAGAACCATCATGTATGAAATTCTCAAAATTAAAAAATCAAAATCAAAAAGGGCAAGAGAATGGCCCAGTAGTTAAGGAGTCACGATTCTTGGAAAGGACTGGGGTTCAGTTCTCAGCACCCACATGAAGTTTGACTAACCCGCACTCACACGTGCACATATCTTCTCCTAATATATATAAAACAATTATAAAACAACACCAACTTTGTCATTGTTCCAAGACTGGGTAAATGACAATAAATATCGACAAGAATTAAAACATAAATTTCAAGAGTACTAATACATATTGATAAAGTACAATATGTGATCTTATTGCTTATGTTTAAACACAGTACTTAGTCTTTCCATTTTAGGTGAAAGGAGGCAAATAAGTTATTCTGGCAGTTTATCTTTTCAAAAGGCTCGAGTGTGTGCATGTGCACATATATCGATATACACACAGGCACACACACACATACACACACAGGCACACACACACACACAGTAACTGAGACTTCAAATACTAAAAGGAAATTTTGCTCAAACTTCCAGCCTATGATTATTATATATTAAAAAAAAGGTCTTATTCTTGCCCAGGCTAGACAAGAGCTTTGTCTTAAAGATGTAAGCTCAAGAGATCCTCGTGCCTAAACCTCCTGCACTGCTGGCACTGCAAGAATGTGTCATGGTGCCCAGCTAAGCCTTGATTATATGTAGGTGTTATCCTCACATGTTATTTCTTCAGGACAAACAACTGACATATGCCACACATAAGTGCCCAGAAGGCAAATACAATGCATTAACATAGTAAATGACACTGAAAGATAAAATTATTGTTGAACAGTTTCTTTTTTACAATAAAACAAAAAAGGGTGGCATGGGACTCCTAAATTAAATTTTAAGCCAGATAATTTGATCATATTGTTACACAAAATCAATGGGACATGTAATGAAAAAAAATACACCCATATGTAGAACAAATCATAGAAAAGCCTACATGAGCCGGGCGGTGGTGGCGTACGCCTTTAATCCCAGCACTTGGGAGGCAGAGGCAGGCGGATCTCTGTGAGTTCGAGGCTAGCCTGGTCTACAAGAGCTAGTTCCAAGACACCCTCCAAAGCCACAAAGAAACCCTGTCTCAAAAAACCAAAAAAAAAAAAAAAAAAACCAAAAAAAAAAAAAAAAAAAAAAAGCCTACATGAGGAAATCCAACAGAATGCCTTAAGAGTAACTATTAGAAGCAGCACATGGATTTTCTTTTTGCTTGTGTTATACTAATAGTCTTCATGTAAACATAGAAGTCTATGGCTATAGAATATCCCACAGAGATTAGTTCAACTTCCTTAAAACATTATTTATGATTTATCTTCCACTCTTAAAAAGATTTAAGACATCTCTACTAAGAATGAAGACTCTGGTAAAGGGTCCACCACCAATTTAATGAGGTGGAAGCGTGCTCTGGGAGTCAGTTGCATTTCATTGAACATTTAAGTGAGTAACCACTACTACAATATTGCAGCCTGTACACAGGCTACTGCTCCCCAGCTTTAATGTGATGTATATTCTGTTTTTAAATCAGTATTTAAGACACATTTAGAATCTGACACTCAATAGTTACATAGCACAATATATACATACCCTGTGCACTGTAAATATCTACTGTGGTATCATCGGTAGTTTTAATAAATACACCATTTTCTTCTAAAATAAAAACAAATGGGAAATATTTATAGATGACATTAAGTAACAATTTAATGTTTAAATAAAACTGGAATCCCTTCCACATTTTTGCATATGCAAGAAAGATATGTTTTTAACTTTCTGGACCAGTGAGATAGCCCAGTAGGTAAAAGCACTTGCAACCTGAGTTCAATTCTCAGGACCCGTGTGGGGGCAGGACAGAACTGACTTTGTAAAGTTGTCCTTTGACCACCACACATGTGCCCACACACACTTAGCATACATATACATGGTAATGATAACATTAAAATAAAAAATATACTTTAGGTGGGGCATGGGGACACACATCTTTCATTTCAGCACTAAGAAGGTACAGGCAGGTAGATCTCTGAGTTCCAGGCCAGCTAAGCTATACAGTAAGATCCTGTCTTCAAAACAAAAGCAAAAGATGCACTTTAAGTTCACAATAGCAGCTTCTTTGTAGTACCTACAAAAGCATAAAGACTGGTATGCCATCCCCTTGTATTAAAGCCAGATGAACTGACAAATGAAGGAGTAAAAGGCAGCTTCAGAGAGTGAAAAGAATTGATTTTCTGCCTTTCAGTGGGTATTACCAGAAGTTTGAGCTATACTGATCCTGTAGTTACCTACGGTGTCTCTTTACAGAAGAACAGAAAGTGGACAGAGAGTGGCACGTATGGCAGTGTATACCCAGCAGTTTGGAGGTGAAGGCAAGAAGATAAGGAGTTCAAGGATAGCCTAGCTACATGTGACCTTCCTTCAGAAAAAAAAAGTAGCAGCCAAAATTTTAAAGCATGCTACATTATTTTTATTATAACATCAACATCAAGGATAATCTAACCAGGTGTTGGTGGCACACGTCTCTAATCCCAGCACTCGGGAGGCAGAGGTAGGCGAATCTCTGTGAGTTCAAGTTCAGCCTGGTCTACAGGGCAAGTACCAGAACAAGCTCTAAAACTACACACAGAGAAAACCTGTCTTGAAAACAAACAAACAACATGCCCCCCCCCAAAAAAAACAAAAAAGGATAATCTAGCAAGTCAGAGTCACCTTGCTTGTTGAGATTTGAAGGTGCATGAACAGAACACTGACTTTGGGGAGTACACTCTGATTCAAAGATCAGTGTCTTTATTAGGGGCTGAACGTCATCCAAACCATGGTGAAGAGATTCCAATAGCATTCTTTTTAGGAATCCAGTATTAAAAAGGGAACTTGACCTGGAAAAGAAAAGAGTATATAGAAAGCTGTGTTTGAGAAATGTTTATTTTCTTAAAAAATATTTTCCATAAATTAACTAAAATGTATTAACAAATTAATTGGATAGAATTCTAGAATCAGGAATTTCTATATACTAATTTCTCACCCTTTTCATCATGTTATCTTTGTAAACTATTAATATTAACTAAAAATTTTCATTCATATAAAATCAAGAATTTATTTGCTGGCCCTCAAAAGCTATAGAGTACTATAAACATGCGTTGGGTATGTGGAGAACACAGTCAAACAGAGAAGACAATCTGACTCCATAAAAGCCTGTAAAATGCTATGCATGTGAGCAGAACATAAGGCTAAGTGTCTCCATTTGGTGCCACCACACCTTTAAAGGAAGCACCGAGGAAGCAGACAGGTGGACCTTTATGACTTGAAGGCTAGCCTGGTCTATACAGGGAGTTTCAGGCTAGTGAAGGCTATAAAGGAAGACTCCATTTCAAAAAGGCTCAGGGGTGAATGCTTCCATTTAATTTGAGCAACATAGGCATAGCTGACAAAATGTGAATTCCAAGACAAAAATTCCAATCCTGGCTCCACCTACTAGCAATCTTGAGTAATAACAACTGTTCTCCTCCCAGAACTAGAGTCTGAACTAGGGCCTTATGCATGCCAGACAAGTGTCTTACCACTGAATCTGTATCTTCAGCCATTTTTTAATCCCCTCTGTCCCCAACAGTTTCACTAAGTTGCCCAGGCTGGTCTGGAACTCAAAGCTATAGTCTAAAAACTCACTGTATAGCAGCCTGGACCTTGTGATCCTCCTGCCTTAGGGGTAGTTGGGATTACTGGCCTACACCATCAAGCCCCATCTTTCTTCTGTGTCTTACATTGCTTATCATGCTACTGTAAGTAAAACTCCTCATGTACTTGTCATAAGAATAAGATAGCCTATGTATCATGCCTTGTACAAAGCATCTTCACTGAGTAGTAGCTATAAAGTAGTAAATGTAAATATTAAAAGGTAAGTTTATACTAAAGGATCATTTAAAAGTATAAAATGAGTAGTCAATGTAAGATATGTGGAAAGGAATTTAGAAGTTATTTAGGTTGAAACATTGAGATTTGAAATGAGTATAACTAAACTGAGGTTTAGGGAGAGGGAAGAGACTCTGAGAGTAATAACATGAATGATGGCTGGGGGTGGCAAGTAAGACTCATGCTTGGAAGGTGAAAAAACTAAATCCTGGCCCCAGCTTGCTGCTGTTGCTAATAATAATAATAATAATAATAATAATAATAATAATAATAATAATAATAATGGCCCCAGCTTGCTAATAATAACAATGATGATAATGATGTTAATAATAATTATTATTGTGGTCAGTTTTAACTAGCACTTAAAAAAACATCCATAATTTCCTGATTCATAAAATGAGGGAGCTGGGTGGGCTAGATCATCTTTCTGGAGACAGCAAACTGTCAGTCACAATTCCTGCTCTGTAAGCAGTGAGCAGGATCAGTGTGTGGGAGATGATATAGTTAAGAGAATACTGGAAGGTAGGGCTGGCTCAATGACCTTCAAATGTCTGTAAGGGATGAATCTCATCTTGGTGCTCCTATGGAGCGAGGTGGTAGAGACAAGAGACTCCGTGGAGGCCCTTGAACCTATAGTAGGGCAGGTACATTGGTAAAAGAGAGGGCCAGTTTCAAACAATGTAGGAGGTGCACATTGCATCAAGCACATTGCATCAAGCAAGGGATTCTACCTTTAAAATAAAAGATTTCTTATATTTCTAATTAAGTATGTATGTGTGGGTATGTGCATGTGAGTACAGGGGCATATGGAGGGTGGTGGTCAGAAGGGGTGTTGGATTTCCTGGAGCTGGAGATACAAACCGTTGTGAGCCACCTAATGGGTGCGGGGAAGCCAACACCCATGCTCTGCAAAAGCAGCAAGGGCTCCTAACTGCTGAGACATCTCCTCACCTCAGAGATGCTGTCTTTCAAAAACAAAACAGCCTCTTTCTTACCATTCGAACACAAGTTACTTAGTTTGCAGCTTATCTTCTGTCCTACTATCTTTTAGAAAATCAGAGAGAAATCTGAAAGTATCTCGGGTTCATAGAAGGGCAGTCCTAATTATCTGCTTAGACTTCAAGATGACCAGTAAATCAAACCTGATCATGGTATTTAGGCACATACCACAGGGGCCCAAGTTCTATTGCTGTCTTGCCAGGCATGCTTCCATGACAATTACAGGGCAGCTGTCTGTATGGGTTTTCTGTAAAAACAAAACATAAAAATATAAAGGATAAATGACAAATGTAAGTGGTATAACTGTTATGTTAATAACTATATACTAAAGACCTACTACGTACCAGGTACTGTGCTAAGAATTTTTTGCGTGTTTGAAAACTTAATCCTTAAAAACCTGTTGAAGGTAGGCACTGTTAAAAATTTCAGTCAAAGAAAGAATGTTCAGCTTTGGGTGGAAATGTTTGAGCAGTAGGGAGGGAATTAATTAAAAATGAGTGATGTTGAGAAAGCATGGTGATGCTTTGAATCTCAGTATTTGGGAGAGTCAGAAGCAGGCAGATCACTATGAGTTAAGGCCAGCCTGGGGTACAGAGTAAGACCCTGTCTCAAAAATCAAATAAAAACAAAAAACACCCCTCCCAATTAAGCTTTTTGTTTAACGTTCAACTCAGTACTAATCTTGCTAACGAGCATTTAGGGAAAAAAAATGGAATAGAACTGGCTGAGAGGGACAGATCAGTCTGCTGATCCCCCCCATGTGGACATACTCACTAAAAAAACAAGCCAACATCCTCAAAACAAACAAACAAAAAACCCACCTTAATCCATAGATTAAAGAATTAAATCATAAGAGGCTGGATTTAAAAAGAGGCATAAATAACACTATCTTTTAGTTATGAGAATATATGAAATCATATAACAATAAAAAATCCACATTATTTTGATATTTCAAAATTAGCTGGGTATAATTTATATGCAATAAAATATATACATTGTTTATTGAAAAGTAAATGAATTAAAATATATGTCCATTTAAACAACATCATAATCAAAATACAGATTTCTCTTGCTAAGTTTTCTAGTAATAAAAAAATGATTCAGCCAGCAGAGTATAGGCTACATACTCTCAGTGGTGCTGGGGTTGAACCAGGACCTCATTCATGTTAAGCAGATGCTCTACTACTGAGCTGCATCATCAGCTCTCAAAAATAGTCCTTTTAAAAATTAGAACCTAGCCAGGCGTTGGTGGTGTACCCCTTTAATCTCAGCACTCATGAGCAGAGGCAGGCGGATCTCTGTGAATTCGAGACCAGCCTGGTCTACAAGAGCTAGCTCAGGACAGCCTCCAAAGCCAGAGAAACCCTGTCTTGAAAAACAAAAACAAAACAACAAAAACCATTTATATTTAGCCAGAAACACAAAAATAATTTTCAGAAAGTATCTCTATCTATCTATCTATCTATCTATCTATCTATCTATCTATCTATCTATGTTTTTTCGAGAAAGGGTTTCTCTGTGGCTTTGGAGGCTGTCCTGGAACTAGCGCTTGTAGACCAGGCTGGTCTTGAACTTAGAGATCCGCCTGCCTCTGCCTCTTGAGTGCTGGTATTAAAGGTGTGTGCCGCCACCACCTGGCTATAAATTATTTTATAAAGACACATAGGCAATCTATCTGATTTATGTTCCTAAAATTAGTTAAAAGTGGAAAAACGATGTTATCTCTAGAGTTTTAATAAAGGGTAAGGCAAGAGTGCTACAACTCTCCAGCAGCAATCTTTGAAAGCAAAGCACAGTGGACATAGTTAGGACATGACATGATGCAGGCTCACTCACTGAGGGCTTGTAAGCAATGTACAGTCGGAGGGACTTCAGCTCACCTTCTACCATGTTACCATCCTTCTGAAAAATCCTCTCTTCGCACCACTGGCAATGGATCAGGTACTGGATTTTCTTGGCAGTCTCATCTGCTGAAGTCGGTCCCCTTAAGACCCTCACAACTACCAGCACAAAATGTTCCAGAGCCACTGCAAACAGTACTTCTATACCCTTGTTGCATCTTGCAGCAGCTCTGTTTAAGAAAGAAAAAAAAGGCACAAACTATTTTGATGGCTCTTCATTTTCTTTGTATAGCACTGCACTGACAGAACTAACCTAGCAGCAAACTGTGGGTGGATTGTGGGAAATTCAGTCTTTAGTAGCAGTACTTTCAAAGGATCGTTACCATGACTGACATACAAACTGCAATGCAGGAAATGAGGGTTATTAGGCAGGGTCTTCAGTCTTTAGACATTTCCCCTTTAGAAAATAGTGTTGTAACAAACAGGACTGCAGTCTCTTTCACTCAGCATGACTCTTCAGTATAATTACGATTACTAGTCTGAGTTTAGTCTATTTTTTTTCCTAAAAAAGCTTCTTCCAAACCATATGTGCTATTGAATACTGACTATATGCAGGATTATATGCTAGCTGCTGGATATGCAGTGAAAAAGTCAAAACCCTTTCCTCCAGTAGGTTAACAAAGTCTCTGGGTTAAGTTCTACAAGATACATCATTTCCAAACCTTCTTTGCTGTTATGAATGCTTTGAGTAAGTACACAGCATCATGTACAAATTTCATCACGGCTGTTTACTTAACATAGGCTGAAGATCTATGAAGACTAATAACCTATAATTATGCCAAGGCAAGAATTTTCATCTGAATGCTGCAGAACGTGTGTTGTTAGCAAGTGAATAGGCTGATCACTCATTATTGATACTCTCAATGACAAATTGCATTATTAAGTTATTCTTACAGGAGTGTTTGCTACTCTTGCAGAAAACCTGGGTTCGTTTTCCAGCATGGACATGGTGACTCAAAACTGCCTGTAACTCCAGTTCCAGAGAATCTGATGCCCTCTTCTGACCCTGGTGAGTTTCTGCATGTATATGGCATCCACATACACGTACGTACACGCACACGCACACACACACACACACACACACACACACACACACACACACACACACCCTAAAGTAAATACTGAAAAAATAGTTTTGTAGCATAAAATTATGTACACAGTAGATAATCTTCCTTCATTTCATATGTACACAGTAGATGATAATCTTCCTTCATTTTAACAGGTCTGAACTCCTAGGGAGATGCAGACAGACCTTCCGTTTCACAAGGTCATTTTGAGAATCAAACTAGAAGCCATCCTTTTATTCAGACTACATGAAAATGGAGTGATCTTTCAAAAAGCTTGTAAATCTAAAAGAACTTTTGTTTCTCCTTTTTATGTTGCCACCTCTTCCCACTCCTGTTATCAATGAATTAAGACAGGCTTGAAAATAGTCCTCACTTCTACTGTTTCTTTTTTATATTTCAGATGTAAGTGTTTCACTTCCAACAAAACAAGAGTAATAGTCATCAACATGGCTCAGTAGGTAAAAGAGCTTGTTGCCAAGCCTGATAACTGGGGGTGGTACCCAGAATCCACATGGCAGGAGAGAACCAACTATTTATTCCAAGTTGTCCTCTGACCTCCACACATTCACCTATACAAATACACACAAAATAAATGAATGCATGTAAAAAAAAAAAAACCACAAAATTAGAACCACTAAAATAAATCAAATTAAAATTACATATAGGGGATATAGAATTGGAAAATTCACATATATTTTGAAAAACAAGTACTCATTCATAGTATTATCTATTCAAAATCATGAGTCACACAAAAACATATTAGGCACACCATTGGCAATTTGGTACCTTGCCACTGCAGCTACGACAATTCTGGCTGCTAGTTCCTTGTAATACTCTGTTCGGACAATGTTACATCCATAGTGACGCCGGGCAACATGCTGTGCCTTGGCATATAAGGAACTGATATCTGTAGAAGTCACTGATACTATGCCAAGGTTTCTTACGTTTCTGAATGCAGAGTCTAGGTAGTTCACTGATGTTCCAAAAGGGTCTAGGTGTCTAAAATTAGATAGAAAACACACAATTTGAGTTTGTACCAGTAATCCACATTATACCAGTATTATTTCTAATGATAAAATTCCATAGGTTTGAAAGCAGTTTGCAAGGCAGGTGTGATGGCAACAAACTGGGATCCTAGCATTAGGAGGTAGGGGCAGGCTAACTTCCAGTTTGAAGCCAGCCTAAGCTGGAAGACTGTCTCAAAAAACAAACAAACAAACAAACAAATGAGAAAAAAATACCTTGCCAATCTCTTTTAAATACTTAATTAGGTTTTAAAAATAAACAACAAAATAGTCAATGACATGTCAAACACATGGGAACAAAAATCAGCCTAAGAGGAAAAGTTCATTGCTAGGAAGTCTGAAATTTTTCTTATTGGATATCTCAGGCCAAGGCCAAAAACTGTAATAAAATAAACCATCACAAATTTCTTATAAATCACCCACCTCTAGCCGACCTGTTTAATCTATATTTGACAAATGTTCTTTACTTACATGAAATCAAAAGATCTCAGGTGCATGAGCACATTGGCATCCATCCTGGTCACCTGGATATCACCAAGAGTGTCATCTTCTTCAAGGGCATCACCCTCTTCCTTTTCATCACTGTCTACAACCACTTTCAACTTGTTTAAATGGCAGTTTTTCTGAATCAAAGTCACAGAGTTTTCATTCAAGTCATTAATTGTGACTTTGACTGCATTCCCAAGGTGTTTTGCCCATTGTAATCCCATTATTCCTTGGGAGAGATGAGGGAGAATACACTCTTTAAATTAAATACATTTAAGTTATAATTAATAATGACTAAAAACATATGTTTTACACACACACACACACACCCCTCCCTTCCAAATCATCATGGTTTTATGAATGCCAAAGTACAATAAGAGGGCAATACCCTGCTGAAAAGGAAGATGGCAAGTTGAAAGTCCTGCTGCTCAAATTTACCCTTAAGCACCAGAAAACAAGGACAATGTGTTTTATTGTAGCCCAGGCTGCCTTGAAATTTTTTTTTTTTTTTTTTTTTTTAGTCAGGGTCTCACTATATAGCTCTGGCCATCCAGGAACTCACTACGTAGACAAGGCCGGCCTTGGACACAGGGATTCACCTGCCTCTGCTTCCCAAGTGTTGGGATTAAAGGTGAGCACCACCATGTGTGGCTCATGAAAACATTTTGCTAGACATAAAGAAGGCATTTTACAGAGGCTGGAGTTAAGAGCAATGGTAGCTTTTCCAGAGGACCTTGCACCCACATGGTGGCCACATCCAGCTCTAACACCAATTCCAGGGGATCTGATGCCCTCTTCTGGCCTCTGAAAGTACTGCATGGATTTGATGGACACATCCATGCAGGGAAAATACACATAAAAATAAATTTGAAAAATTAATTTTTTTACTTACCAGTGGCTCCAAAGGCATCTAGACACTCCAAAGGTTTTCGTTCCTCAGTCAAAGCAGCCAACGTACAGAATATTATCTGACTAGAAAGAAGGAGTGATCTGACGTTACTCTGCAGTACTATGGTTTCATCTTTGTAAAGAACATACATAGTATCTCCCTCATAGACATTCCCAAATTAATAGTTCATGACCTGTAAGTTTTGTGAGGTTAAACTATGAATCTAACTGAATTCTATCTAACAAGTATCCATTTATTTAATAAATAAAACTTTCCATTAGTCTGTACAGGTTTAATTAATTATATAAAAAGTCTGGCCTATTTTATTCTTTGACTGAAAAACTGGGTTGGCAGAAAAAGGAAACATTTTGAGAAGATGTTAAAATAGATGATTTTAGTCTTTATATAAATACAGAGGTTGAAAGAGGTAAACTGAAAAGTCTATTGCTCTATTTTCAATCTTACCGATTTAGTTTCATTTTGGGATTAAAATATGAATCTGTTTTCTGAGGAATAGAGTAGTTAGGACCAACTTGTATATCTGTGTCTGCCTCCTTCAAAATTTCATTAGATGATTTGGCAGTAGAAGCTAAAGAAGAAAAAAGATTATTACAGGGCAATTGAAAATAATGCTAGATATCCAATAGAATACGTTTTATAAAGTAACTATATTATTTTGTGCTAAAGCAAATTGTTAGGTAGATATAGGTAACACAAAAGAAAGTCACAGAACAAATTTATTCAATTGTCTGTGGAAAGAGTTGTGCCTAGGTAGACATTTGGTGAATTCGAGCAAGTTCATTCACTTAAAATTCTGACTGTGTATCATGTCACTGTTTCAGTACTATAAAAGCCAAGAATACCTTCAGATAGCACAAAACCCTAAAATATTGTATGATTAATTAAGTACACTATGCTCCCACACGCTGGCCCAGAGTAAACTGCAATCTCATAGAAACTGAGTATTTATAGGTTTGCTTTCCATTTGAGGGCTAAGTAAGACTCTCAGTATTTTCTGAACTCCTGATCTTCAGAACACTGGGGAGGCAGCGTTCCCCGGCCACCTGTGGATCCGAGGTGGAACTTAGCTCACCAGGCATGCACTGAAGGACTTCTATCCATTCAGCAATCTCGTGGGCCCCACTTTCCCATAATTATACTGTTAGACTAACCTGCATTCAAATGGCTATTAAGTAATGACAGGAACATTTTATACTTAGTACACATTATAATCCTTCATCTTACAAATTCAAATGGAATACTCATGTGAAATATGTATATATATTTAAAGTATTCAAGAGGTAAGACATATGTAACATCTGGAAAATTAATTATATCTTTTATTTGTCCTTTTTGGGTCAATATTATATTTAGGATACTAAATGTCACCCATATTTTACCTTCTGTAACATCAAAAAAGGTGACCTTTTCAGAGGAAGGTGGATCTCTGTGAGTTAAAGGCCAGTCTGGTCTAAAAAAGAGATTTCCAGACAGCCAGGGGATACACAGAGAAACCCTATCTGGAAAAACCACGAAAAGAAGACACCAAGTTTGGCATTAATGTCATTTGCAGTTTTTGTAACATTTATTAATATGTGTTGAGAATAGCTGGACGTTATTGGAAATATCATAGAAGGAAAAAATGTGAAGTTATAGATTACTTGTCAACCAAATAATTTATTTAATCAGTATGTTTTATTTGCTTGCTGTCTGAAAAGAATAAATGGATCGTTTTATTTAAGGACCTAATTATTAATATGTTAATGAGACTGCATAACTTACCAGCAATATACCTGGATTTAGTTTCTCCTTTATTCACGTGGCGCTTGACATGCCCCAGCATGTCAGTCCTTCTGGTGATTGTTGCTGAACAAATGATGCAATGATAATGGGCGCCCAATTTACTCGATACCTATCAAATAGAGCATTTGATTTAAACAGGTCACTAAGGCAATGAAATGCAAGCTTTAAGCTGTAATATGTTCATGAGTACTGGATTTAATAGTATAGAAGGTGATGGAACTCTGAAAGGATAACTTCTAATGACACATATATGCTTTGTTATAGGAGGCTACAAATTAGCTTTTCTAGTTTTCTCATTCATTCTGTTCAGTAAATCTCTGCATTGTTATTCATATAAGCCATACTATGGATGAGATGGTTAGCAGAGGTGCTGCTGCTAAGTTTAAATGGCCTTCTTAGAAAATAAGACCTGATCTGAAGTGTTTGTAGACTTCTTGGTATAGACTCTACCAAATCCAAGCTCAAGATACGACTGAGACAGATTTAAGTTACCAATATTACCACTAAATTTGTGACTCTGAAGAGAGATGGGACACTAGCATCCTCTTACAGTACTGACCTCATACAGATGTAAATAGATGTAAAAACCGAAAGGGCACAGATTAATTTTTAACAATATCCACATCTAGCAACCTGCTCTTTAGTCTAGTGTCTCATTTGAATGTTAGGGACAGAAAGAGAAATCTAGTTTTCAGGAATGTGGGCTGTGGACAGGATGGCTCAGCAGGTAAAGGTATTTGCTCTACAAGCCTGGTGACTTGAGTTTGATCTTTGGAACCCATGGTGGAAGGAGAGAGCTGACTCCTGAAGGAAAGTTGTGCTGTAGGAGCATGTTTTGTTTCTCTCTCTTATAATCTTTTTTTTTTTTTTTTCGAGACAGGGTTTCTCTGTGGCTTTGGAGGTCTCATAATCTTTCTTACGGCTGGAAACAAGAAGACTATTCTATCCCAGTGGTTCTTTATTAGCTTGCGTGTCTTTAGTGCTGGCACCCCTACTTAGATGAGACACAGCTGGTATGGGATAATCAAAAAAAGTAAACGGCAATCATATTTAACACACTGTGGTGACTTTGTGTGTGTGTGTGTGTGTGTGTGTGTGTGTGTGTGTGTGTGTGTGTGTGTGTGTGGTACTCATGCATGCCAGGCAAGTACTAGGCTACTGGATTACACCTACAGATCAAAAAGATGAAAAAAAGAAAGATCCAAAAGAAAGATTAACAATAAGGATCCTGTACAGACCTGGGGAAAAGGCTCAGAGTAATTGCTGTGCAAGCATGAGGACCTGAGCTTGAACCCTAACATCTGCATGAAAAGTCAGGAGTGGTAGTGTTTCTATAGTATAGGCCAATGCTGGGGAGGTAGAGACAGGCAGATCCTTAAAGCTCATGGCTGTCCAGCCTAGCTGAGTCAGTTAGTTCCAAGTTCAGTGACTGTTGGGGAAGTCTTATGTCAATAAAGCACTGTTGGGCCAATAGGAATCTAGATAGGTGGGACTAGGAGTCCAGGAGGACTCTGGGAAGGAGAAACACAAAAGAGTCGAGATGTAACGCCATGGGGTAGGAAGCCCGGAAACTTCTCCGGTAAGAGACATACTTAGATTAACAATTATGGGGTAATTACTTAAGTTAGAGCTAGCCAGTAAGAAATAAGCAAGGCCAACAGCTTCATAATGAATATAGCCTCCTGTGTGTTTATTTGGGACTAATGCGGCTCTAGAACCAGGTTGGCGGGAACGCTTCTCTCAAGGAAAAAGCTTCTCTTTACAAGTGACAGACTGTCTCAAAAAAATAGGGTTGAGTACAACAGAGGAAGACACCAAGACAAACTCTGGCCTCTACACATACATGCACACACAGAAAATACAGACACAGAATTTAACAAATTGATTCCTGGGTAGTATCACTAAAACAATTTTACAAGTTGTTTCCCCCTTTGGTCAAACTGATTTTATTAATAAGACATATGCACTTCAACCTGGGCTACAGAGCAATCAAGGCCACTCTGGGCTGCATGATAAGACACCATCTCAAAAAACAAAAGCCAAACCAAGCTCCCCGCCCCCAAGCCCCTCAGGTTCTTCATTGTTTAAAGTTAAACTTAAAAGGAAGAACAGAGGGAAGGAGAACATGAAATTGAAAAATGAAAATGAAGGTATTTACTAGCTCACAGATATCAGGAAGTTCCATTCCTTCATCAAAACTTACTACCGAAGCAAGAAATTATCTACTTGGATCTGATGCCCTCTTCAGTCCTCAATGGACACATGGAAGTGGTCCACAGACACACAGGCAGGCAAAACACCAATCCACACAAAATGAGAAAAATAAAATGAAATGAGCAGTTCAGTAGTACTTTTTTCTCTACATTTTATAGTATTCCTTCATGATCACTACAAAGCACTTAGAGAAGGACTTTAAAGTAAACAGGGCTAAGGATATAGTTGGTGCAGTACCGCTGAGCATGCGTGAAGTCCTGCATCAGTCCCCCAGTGATGTACAGCTGGAAGTGATGGCACACGCCTGTCATTCCAGTACTCAGGAAGCAAGGGCAGGAGGATCAGTAGTTCAAGGTCTTCCTTAGCTACTTAGTGGTCAGCCTGAGCTGTAGAAGGCTCTGTCTCAAAAATAAGTAAAATAAAAAAACCATACTGCTGAACATATACATTTTAAATCAACATATTATTGGCTCTTGTCAAAGTGTAATTTTTTTAAAGATTTATTTATGTATTTTATGTATATAGGTGTTTTGTCTGCATGTGCATCTGCACACCAGAAGATCCCATGGGACTCCCATGTGGGTGCTGGGAATTGAACTTGGGTTCTCTGGAAGAGCAGCCAGTGCTCTGGGCCACTGAGCCATTCCTTCAGCCCCGACAAGGTGCTGTAAAAATTGTGCTTTCTTTAAAGTCAATTAAATCTAAAAATAAGAGCAAACATACCTGTTCTCCAACAATGGTCGGTTTTACTGGTCGACAAGCTAAGTGACAGATGCACATCCTGTAGCCTAGAATGAAAAATGGCCAGCTGTGTTATTATTCATTAAACATCCTACTGGCATTGAATGTTGCTAGTATGTTTTTAATTTTCTAAGAATAATTAACATCACCCGTTGCGCTGACACATGCCTTTAATCCCAGCATTCAGAAGCAGAGGCAGGTGAATCTCTGTGAGTTTGAGGCCAGCCTGATCTACATAGTGAGTTCCAGGTCAGCCAGGGCTGTATAATGAGACCCTGTCTCAAAAAGAAAGAAAGAAAGAAAGAAAAAAAAAAAAAGATCATTAGGACTATTTTTCTATTTTAGCATCATAATCACCTAAACAACATTTACTTTATGAATGAGACAGATAGATATATCAATATAAACAAATACACGAGGCCTGTGTTCAGATTCCAGTTTTACCAGGATGTTCTGTTGTCTGGCACTGAGCTCGCCATCTCTTCTGCACCACCTTCAATTTCATCTTCTTTGCTTATTTACTAAACATACAGGATAGTCTTGCTTCCCCCTACCTCTAAGTCTTTTTTTTTTAACTTTATTTTTGAATTTATTATTTTTAGTTTGGGGTATTGATCTTTGGTTTTTTTTTTCCACACCCTAAAATTTAGATACTTATTAGGCTTGGTTAGTAGCTATATACTGCTTTGTTTGGTAAGTTTAACTTTTTACATGATTTCAATGATCTTTTATGGAAAGGAATCTCAAATTGTACTGCTAACTTATTCCCGGCACTAAGACCCCTAATCCTAATTGCTTGTTAAGGAATTTTAATTGATTACTGGTCATCTCAAAACTTATTTGTCAAAACATTGGGTATTGTGTAGCATGCTGTAAACCCAGCACTTGAGAGGTAGTAGCAGAGGATGTCATTCTCAGTTACACAGCTAGTTAAGGACAGCATGAGCTACCTGAGTTCCTGTCCTACCACAAACCATTATTCCATTTCTCTAGTTCTTTCTTTCTCTGGGTAATTTAAGGGATAAACTAGGACTTTCTACATGCTGAGGAATTACTCTACCAGTGAGCTATATCTCAGTCCCTCTGAACTTCCATGAACCAGACCTCTTCAGCTTTGTTTTGCTGAGCAAGCCATGCAGAGCAAGCTAGTTAGCTATACACTTCCACAGTCTCTGCTTCAGCTCCTGCCTCCAGGTTCTGCCCTGACTTCCAGGGATGATGGACTGCAACTTGTTGGTCACAGTGTTTTATCACAGCAATAGAAACCTAGTTAAGACTGTAGTTTCTTATAGGAACAGAAACTTTCAAGTCTGCTAGGATATACTGAACATATTTCGTCATTATAATTAGTGTTTTTAAAAATAATTTCTGAGTATCTTATATTCTATCAACATTCTGAAATTTTCAGCTATTGACTTTTTTCTAATATTAGTATCAATTATTTTATTTTCTTGCTTTTCTGCATTTACTTTGTCTTTAAAATTATATGTGAAACAGTAGCTGTTCTACAAGAGAAAAAGAAACTTACTAAAACACTATCTAACAAGTAACAGGAACCCCCAGGTTAGAGTTAGCCAATACGTCACAGTAACAGATGGCTACAAATATCTACTGAACTGTCATTTGTTTACTGCATTTAGGACTGTATACTGTCTTTTATTAAAAACATTAAATCATCATAATATAAAGTGAAAATACTTGATTTTGTTTACAGTACAATTACAAAGCTGGCAACAAATGTAGGCTTTGTGTACATCACTCTAGGTAAGATAAAATACTAACCTTCAAACTCGACTGAGATTTTCCAGTGTAAATTCTGAAGGTGTCGACGAAGCTTCTGACTACTACAAGCTCTGAATTTTTCCACAGGGCACAATGGACAAGTGTGACTTTTTTCTTAAAAAGAAGAAAAAGCACAAACTGTCAGCTATTTACTAATGCCTGGATTCAGCCACAGAAGCAGCAGGGGACCTCTCCATGTACTCTCCATGTACTCATCACCCTCTTAGATAAAGATTTTCTTAGCTGCAGGAAGAAAACATTTATTTTTGATCTTGGATGTCCTTCACAAGAATTGTAGCTCATGAACAACAATTATCTTTTAGCCTTGAAACTCTACTATTTGTGGCTAACTGATGATAGTTATTGTCAGTAGCAACAGAGACATTTAAAAATTACTATCGACTTCAGCTAAACTTTTGCCAGGGAGATTACCACTCCACACTTGAGAATGGAAAACCAGCAATATGGAATTTCTAGAAGGCAAGGCTGGGCAGAGATGCCTGAGCATCTGCTATGGTACTTCCCTACTACCCTGACAGCAACAAAGACAGCTGAAAGACAGGGTAAGAAAAAAAGAACACAGAGCATAATGCATTGCTATTCTGAGACCAGGTATAGGTAACACCATCATATCCTGAACTTCACCGCATTGCTACATTTATATGTATGCTCTTATTTATGAAGTATTGCTGAAATGACTAGATCATCAAAATGATGGTTCAGTAGGTAAAGGCATTTACTTGCTGTCAAGTCTGACAACTTGTGTTCAATGCCTGGGACCCACACACTGTTCACTGCCCTGTCCGACCAAAAAGCAGGTAAACAAATTACAGTCTCAAATTTAAATGTAAAGAAATAAGATATATAGAAATAACATATTAATAGAATTTTAATTCAAAAATATCTTTCAATAGTACAAGAACAAGTACAAATTCATTCTTGAATATATACTGCCTATTTTAAACAAACATGAAAACTAAGTACTTAGAATAGTAGAACTGGGCAGATGCAATGGCTCAGTGGTAAAGGCATCCGCCATCAAACCTTAGCGTCTCTGGGACTCACATGGAAGGAAAGTATTGATTTTCACAACGTGCCCTCTGACTTCTGCATGCATGCCATGGCATGCTCTCTTTTTCAAATAAAACATATTAAGAGAGTGACAGAGAGAGAGAATGTGAGGATGAATAGCAGAGCAGAAGCAGGAGAGTGGAGCACTGACACAATTTACAACTTTGTGTCAATTATGCTGCCTCCCTTTTATACCAGGGAATTTTAACTGCTTTGTTATTTATTTTTATTTTATGTGTACGTGTTTCACCTGAATGTATGTCTGTGTACCATGCACATGCCTGGTGCTTAGAGTGGCCAGTACAGGTGTTGGATTCCTTGGAACTAGAATTATATAAGTGGCTGTGACCCACCATGTGGATGCTGGGAACCGAACCCAGGTCCTCTGGAAGAGCAGCCAGTGCTCTTTACCAATGAGCTATTTCTCCAGTACTGTTTTGGGCTTAGACATGAAATTGCAATCCCCTTGAGGACATTATTTTACTACTGTTCTAGTTCAATGGGAATAAATTTAATCTATAACAAACTGTTTTCATGAGCTGAGAAATGATGATGCATTAGAAGTTAAATGAATGTTACAAAAAGAAAAAAAATGGAAACAAGAAAGATGTAAGACGTCTCAAAAAATCAAAGACGAAAAGAACAAATCAGAAGTGTGTGTACAGCAAACATGGATATACCTATACTCAGATTCTCTGAGTTCAGTGAACTGGCAGGGCCAACATCTCCTTCAGTCACAAGGGCTAACTTCTCCAGATCAGCAAGTCGTCTTTGAATTGAGATGTGTCTCTCTGAAAAGAAATTTTAAGAGTTAGAAAAGTGTTTAGCAATTTTTCCCATTCCATTTTTTTAGTTATTCACAGCATACAGACATTTACACTTTTGTTTTCTACAGTATAGTATAGTTAGTACCTCATGAGGACTGCTACAGTTCACATTAGAAAATGGCAAGTGTACCTCAGAATACAAAAAGTTACAGAGAAAAACTCCATTGTGTACCTTTCAGCTTTGGACTTTTATTTAGTCAAGGTAATTCCACAGAAAATGTTTCAACCCTAGGGGCTGCAGTGGGCAGAATGTTTGCTTAGCATCCAGTTAGACCCTGGTCTCATCCTCAGTCCCAAACAAATGGGGCACGATGGTGCACACCTGTAATTTTAGCCCTCAGAGGTGGAGGCAGGACAGGAAGCTCAGAGTCATTCTCAACTACAAAGTATCTTCAAACCCAGCCTGGGATATGGGAGACCATGTCAAAAACAAAAAACAACAAAATAAACAAAAACAAAAATTGAAAAATAAAATAACTTCTACCCTGTACAAAACAACTTGAGAACTATAATCCATGTTTTTTTTTTAATTTATTTACTTATTATGAATACAACACCCTGCCTCCATGTACACATCAGAAGAGGGCACTAGATCTCATTACAGATGGTTGTGAGCCACCATGTAGTTGCTGGGAATTGAACTCATGACCTCTGGAAGAGCAGTCAGTGCTCTTAACCTCTGAGCCATCTCTCCAGCCCTATAATCCATGTTCTGTGTCTTCAAAGAACTTTAATTACAGGCAAGAGATTAAGATGCTAATTTTTAAGATAATAATTATATAATGTAAGAGAAGATAAAATGACTATTAGATGTAAAGGTAATATGATACCAAGGACTGCCTAGCCAATCCTAAAAAGTGGCTGAGAATATAACTTATTAGAATTAACAAATGAATACAGTTTAACACATTATGAACAGAATTTCAATTAAGTACACTTGGTGACTAGTCTTTTTTTGTTGTTGTTGTTTTGATTCTTCAAGACTGGGTTTCTCTATGTAGCCCTGGCTGTTCTGGAACTTGATTCTGTAGGTCAGGCTGTAAGGCAGTGAATGTCTTTACCCACAGGTCCATCTCATCAGCTGAAAAATTAGTTCTTGAATGCAATTAATATGCATTTTAATTCTTATGCAGTTTATATTTCCCAATCATTTCTTTTTTTGGTCTCAGTTATGCACTTTCAGATTTCCTGAACTTTTTTTTTTTTTTTTTTTTTTTGGTTTTTCGAGACAGGGTTTCTCTGTGGCTTTGGAAGCTGTCCTGGAACTCGCTTGGTAGTCCAGGCTGGTCTCGAACTCACAGAGATCCACCTGCCTCTGCCTCCCGAGTGCTGGGATTAAAGGCGTGCGCCACCAACGCCCGGCTGATTTCCTAAACTTTACACATTCCTCTAGTTAGAAGCCTGTAAACTGTGAGTTAAGCATCCCAAAATATGTTTGACTATATTTTTGGTTTGGTTTGGTGTGTGTGTGTGTGTGTCTGGGGGAAGTAGTTCCAAACTGTGAAATCCATTGCTGAGTAAAGCAAGTAGAAATAATCTAGAAGTGAGTGAAAAAAGAAGTTGAGTCAAAGAATTAGACTCAGAAAGAATAAATGGGCAGTTTGAGAATTGAGGAGGAGAAGGAACCAAAGGAGAAGCGTATATGAAAGAGAAACGCACAAAACTAAGTAGTATATGGAACGATCAAGAGAAGACCACTGTATTTACTACATGGTCTCCAGTGGCTTTTTTTCTTTTTCTTTTTTGAGACAGGGTTTCTCTGTGTAGCCCTGGATGTCCTGGAACTCACTCTGTAGACCTCTAAATCAGATTTGCCTGCTCCAGCCTTGAGTGCTAGGATTAGGGGTATGTGCCACCACAGTCCAGCTTCCTGTGAGCTTTAAAAAGGTCAGAGAATAGATAACCAAATGGAAAGAGGAAGCAAAGGCAGAAAACTAGTGCAGATGTTTCCTCAGGAACTTTGGTACTGCAGAAAAGGAGACAGGTGAAATTGCAATTAGTTTTTTCTAAGGATGAGAAGTTCCAAATACATGTGCATTCCAAAGGAAAGGTATATTTACAGAATGGGAACCTGAATTTATATGACCAGGTAATATCAACTGAGGCAAACATCTCCAAAGAGACAGAGATAAGGGAGTAACCCTCAGGGCTCAGTCAATATACTAAATAATTTAAACCCTCCAATATTTGAATTCAATTTTTGATGCTGCCGCCTTCCTGTCTATTCTCCCAGCTTCATTTTCAGTCCACTCCTCCACTCATGGGTCTAATCTGTGTCCTTTCTTTGTCTTTCTCCCAGTAAACAACAAAAAGGCAGTAGTTGTACTTGATTATCTTTCTGGTAACTAAATGTTAAATACAGAACGGGTATTCAGCAGGCACCAAGGATAGTTAACTAGTTTAAAAAAAAACAAAACACCAGACTTTTTGAATTTAGGAGCACATTTTTATTCCTAATTCTGGAATGCAACACCATCAGGCATTTCTGCTCAAAAGACAATTTTCTAAGCAAAAGCAGAGTGACAGACATCAATGAATTATCTTTTTGCTTTTCCTTTTCGAGATAGGGGCTCACTATAGCTAAAACTGGTCTGGAACTCACTATGTAGTCCATGCTGGCTTCAAACTCATTGTTCTCCTGCCTCAGTTTCCCAAATGCTGGGATTACTGGTATGTGCCACTATGCTGGCTTAATTAATTTTCACATACCAGGCCATGCTCAAAAAGTTAAAATGAATGGGGGGGGCAATCTTTAGTTTTTAGAGCTGATAGTAATGGTCAAAAAAGAATCCATGTATACACACTAAACTACCACATTTGAAATCACCAAAGGTTCTGTCTTATAGTTCAGACAGAGCATGCAACACGTTATATAATGCTGCATAAAGGTATGCAATCTGTCAGTAGCATAGGATAAGACAAAGATCCCAAGTTGGGAAAACAAAACCGAAAACGATCTTGTCCACTATTGAAGGAAATTTTTAAAAATCTGTCTGAAAATTCGTGACAAACCTACAAATATCTGTGAAATCACTTTTTGGCTCAACATGGTAGATATCACTCTGTGTTTAAGGCAGACAACTTGTTGTCTTTTTTTTTTTTTTTTGTTAACATACTAATAATCAAGAAAGCAAACCTGTTGTTAAATCAGATAAATCCAATATACTAGAAGGTTCTTTCACAACTTCTGTTACTTTTTCTTCAATTTTCAACTCTAGTTCAGAATCACCATCTTCATCTTGCCTGGCTGCTCTGACTGACTTCAAAGGACTAACTAGATCATTTGAAAACACATTTTTTTTAGATGATTAGCGTGTGTTTGTAGGTTTCTTCAACAGCACAAACTCTTCAAGCTACACATTTATTTTAGCATTTATATGCAAATATTTCCAGGCCCCCACCCCAACACTTACCCACACTTTTGAGACAATGTCTCCTTAAGGAGCCCAGGCTGATCTCTAATTTACAAGCCCTCCTGCTACATTACAGACATGCACTACCATGTGGAGCCATTATCTATGCCCAGTGTCAGTATTAAAATGGTAAGGAGTCGAAGAAGACATACATTCCCCAAACTGCTGAACTACTTCAGGGCAGGGTGGTGCGCGCCATTAATCCCAGCACTTGGGAGGCAGAGGCAGGCGGATCTCTGTGAGTTCCAAGCTAGCCTGGTCTACAGAGAGAGTTCCAGGTCAGGCTCCAAAGCAATACAGAGAAACCATGTTTTGAAAAACAACAACAAAACAAACAAACAAAAAAATGTAAGCCGGAGGGCAGTAGCTATTTCCTTAAGAGTGTAAAACTCTCTACCCATCAGATTGTAGATAAAGAGAGGAAGAAAGAAAGGAAGGAAGGGAGGAAGGGAGGGAGGGAAGAAGGAAGGGTCTGTAGTTTGCACTAAAGGCACCCACTGGATGATTTTGTCTTTCCTGTGACTTGTCCTGCAACTCTTAAATATAGTTTTAGAACTGGAAAATCATTTTCTTAGATAATGACTTCTATATACATCAAAATTGGCCTAGAAATGTGAATTAATTTCTCATAAGTGATAATTCAGAAGTACAAAGATCAATTTATGAATCACAAGATTTGTTGAAAGAACTTGCTGAATTTTTCTTAGGCCCACTATATAAAGTGTTAGGAAGATCCTTATAGTGCTAATTATCAATCTTGTGTTTCCTGTATGATCCAATAAATCACCACTCAGAACATATATAAACACATTCAAGGAACAAAAATATGGGGTATTAAGTTTTCACAATCGTCTTCTGATGGAATGAAGTACAAATTGGCATTTAGCAGATTCTTCTCCATATAAGAATGGATTTCAAATTCTTTTTGAAATTCTGTAGTACACTACCGACAATTTAGTAAGACAAATCCACCTACGTGTGTGTGTGTGTGTGTGTGTAGGTCCTGACAGAAAAATTAGTTTACAGTTTCTAAATCTTGACAGGATCTCCACCTCAGATAGTAGTAACACAGTTGAAAGGAGTCATTTAACTGTTGGAGACTGGGTTGAGACGGAAACTACTAAAGACACTAACCGCCACCGCCACTAATCTCACTGTTTATTTTTATCTGCATCACCCCTGGCCTTCACAGATCCTTCATGACGATGTCCTCGAGGTTTATGGAGACACCCCCTTCCATTCTGTACTCCTTGCACGCTTACCTGCCGCTCTGGTTCCTCCTTCTCCCGTTTCCCTAATTCTGCCTTTCCACATTAAAAACCACCCCGGAGAAGGGCCTCCCCAGCGAGGCACGGTTTCTCGCTTCTCTGCGGCAGAAAGATCAGGCCGTCTGCACTTACTGCTTTCAGCCTCCTCGGGGACAGAGGCTAGGGACGGGGACAGGGCCGGAGCCGGGGCCGGGGCAAGGGCTGGGACTGGAGCCGAGTCCGGCGTCGGAGCCGAGTCCAGAGCCGAATCTGGGGCCGGGGTCGGGACCCTGACCTGGGCCTCCTCCTCCTCCTGGGGTGGCAGCTCCTCCTCCGCCATATTCTCCATAGTTACGGCCTCCGTGCCAGGGGACGCGGAGGGGACTCGCGGCGGAGCGATAGAATTGACGTTAATGCCCGCAGGACTGGATCCAGGGCCGGGAAGCAAATGGGAAGGTTGCACGCGTGCCACAGACAAACAGCGAAGCGCCAGGGACCCAACCCTGTCAGCAAGAAAACAGAAAGCCAGAGGCAGCGGTTCGAGCCTTCACCGGCTTCCCCTTCCCCGAGGCGTTACGACGCCACCACGGACTGCGCAGAAGCGTGTCGCGGACAGTGTCCAATGAGGAGAAAGAGTTCCGTTTCCTCGGTGCTTCTGGGCTCCGCCGGCCGCCACCGAACCGAGCTAAGACTACAATACCCAGGAGCCATCGCGCATCCTGGGCGGGGCTAAGTTCCGGTTCTCGGAGGAGGTACACAGAGATCGTAGAGGGCTCTAGAATTCCCTGGAGTGTTCGGCGCCTGGCTGGGTCAGAGCCCGGAACTACATTTCCCAGCGTGCCGCGGGCTCGGGAAGGCGTCTCTGGCACCCGCGGGGGCTGGGGAGTCGCCGCTGTCGCTGCCGCCGCCTCCGGCGCTGGTAAGTTAGGGCGTGAAGGGACTCACGGGCTTTTCGCGGGACTCAGCCTTTCACTCCTGGCCTCGGGTGACCGGAAGCCGGCGGGCTGCGAGCTGAGGTGTGGCGGGACACTCGGGGCTTGGCCGGCTGCCGGTCAGCTCTGTGAAGGGTGTGGCCGGGAGCCAGGTTGCTCCAGCTGACCTGAGGGGATGGCGGCTGCCGAGGGGCTGAGGCAGTTTCTGTCAGTCGCGCTGACCCAGAGTCCTGGGTCTGCCTCCCCCCTGCCCCCAACTTTCCTCACACTGCCGACCGGACGCCTCTTCACGCTCTGTTCTCCTTCAGCCTTTACGTTACCAGAACAAGTGCGGCGTGCATTAGGAGATGGTTTCTGCTGTTCTGACTTGTTTTTAGGCTTTTTAATAATAACAAAGGGCTGCGCTTCCGGACACTTTGATGCGTTTTAGTTTCTCTGAGGTAGCTGACTGGTGAATCCTCTGCACCTCAGGTTTTGCCGTTTGTTTGTTTTGTTTTTCGAGACAGGGTTTCTCTGTGTAGCCGTGGCCGTCCTAGAACTTGCTCTGTAGACCAGGCTGGCCTCGAACTCACAGAACTACACCTGCCTCTGCCTCGAGTGCTGAGATTAAAGGCGTGCGCCACCACCGTCGGGCGCCCATCAGATTCTATCATTTTTTTTTTGTTTTGTTTTTTGTTTTTGTTTTTTTTTTTTGGTTTTTACGAGACAAGGTTTCTCTGTCTTGGTTTGGAGGCTGGCGGACTAGCCCGGCCTCGAACTCACAGAGATTCGCCTGCGTCTGCCTCCCGAGTGCTGGGATTAAAGGCGTGCACCACCGCCGCCGGGCGCCCATCAGATTTTATCTTTTTTATCCTGGACTTGTTTGGCATGGAAGCCTTACTCGTTCTTAAAAAGCACATTGGAGCAGATGGAAAAACAAACAAAAAACAAATTTTCTTTATGACTGCTCAGCTTGGGACTTTCTTGAATGTTAAAGGCAGTAGGGAAGGTTCTCAGGTACAAAACGCACACTTCAGTTAATAAATCTAAGTCCTTGCTCACTTGTCTATTTCCTCTGTTGGGAAATCATAAGAAACGACAGGTGATTATTTGGCACTGTGAAATGCCGTCTGGAAGTTTACCTTCTCGTTACTCTTCCTAGTTGGGAAGTGTGCTTGAAGATGTTTTTCCTTCTCCAGTTTAATGTAGACAGATTGTCCCCACGAATCTTCCCCAAGTTCCAAAGTCCCTCTATGGCTGCAAATGCGCTTCTCTTAGGGGTAGAATGCTTGCCTATCTCTTCAGCTCAGTCTTGTAGGAGAGAGGCCTGATAATAGCACAAGACAACTAAAGCCCTTTTAGTCAACTCCTCGCCTCTTTTTGACAACTATTCTTATGTATAGTGTTGACTATTTAACAGTCATTAAAAGTGGGATAATAGCACGATTACAACTTATAGAAATGCTAACTATATCTGTGCACCATCCAAGACTTCACATTATTTTTAATTTCTGGAACCTCCCACCCCACCCCTCACTCCTCTGCTCTTGGCAGACTTTGTGAGGTTGAGGATGAAACCCAGGGCTCTGGGTAGGAATAGCATAGCAAGCACTGGATCTTGTCTCTAAGAGACATCCTCAGCACTTGATTTTCTTTTTTCTTCTTACTTTGAAAGCTTGTCTTAACATTTTAACCTCATTTAATGCCAGTTAGTAAACATATGATTAGTAAATATTAGGGTGTGGGAGGGGATTCATTCAGTGTCAGTGTTCAGAATTTGTAAGCTTGAAGGAATTATCAGTTTAAAGAAAGACTTAAGCATCAGTTGCATTGCCAAATAAGCTATCTCATTTTGTTTGTTTTTCAAGACAGGGTTTCTCTGTGTAACAACCCTGGCTGTCTTGGAACTCACTTTGTAGACCAGGCTGACATTTGCCAACACTGCCCAGCTGATAATTTGATTTCATAATCACCAGTGCAGAGAACATTGCTTCACATAAATATATAATGCATACCAACAGAAATGTATCTAGGATCATTTCAAAAATGGTTGGAAATTTTTTCCTAATCTCAAACCAAAATTAATTTGACTTTTTTAAAATATGAAACTGAAGTCAACAACTCAAACATCAATTTGCATGCAAGCATTCTAACACAGTGCAGTCCAAAGATAAGTAACTGGATGCTTATATGCTGAAGAATTGCTGTATGAAGATATTAACATTCTTTGTTTTCTGTAATCAAGCCATTATTAATGTTTTTCTATAAGAGCAGAACATTTTGCATATCCTGTAAAAGCACTGCAGTTATGACATAAAACAGTCATGAGTATGAGCCACGGTGTTTCAAGCAGTATTAGCTGGGGTTTTGTGGGTATGAGGGCATATGAAATACAAAGTGCACGTATACTGTGGTCAAGGCTGCATTGGAACAGTACTAGTGAGTGTAGTTCAGAAATCTTTTAATATTTCCAATATAAGGTTGTAACACATAGTTTAAGAAACTGAAATCTAGAGAACTGCTCACCTAGGAAGTCCTCCTCAGTAATTTTTTTAATTTACATTAAAGGAATGTGAACATTAAAATGAATATAAAGTATGTCATAGCACACATGGATGCCCTCCTTGCTAGTTTTAGGTCAAGTGACATAGGTTAGAGACATATCTGGGAAGAGAGAATCTTAATTAAAAAAATGTCTCCATAAGATTGGTCTATAGGCAAGTCTGCAGGGCATTTTCTTGTTTGGTTTTTGAGACAGTGTCTCACCATAAAACCTTGGAACTCATTATAAAACAGTGTAACCACCACCACCACCACTACTCCCCCCCCCAAAAAAAACAAAACAACAACAACAAAAAAAAACCCAGGCTGGCCTGGAACTCATGGAGATCTGCCTGTCTTTGCCTCCAGAGTTGTGGGGTTAAATGCATGTGCCACCACTCTTGGCGAGGGTACTTTTTAATTTAGTAGTTGATGTGGGAGGGCAAAGCCCATTGTGGATGCTATCACCTCTGGGGCATATGAGGAAGTGACTGAACAAGCCAGTAAGCAGCACTCCTCTATAGCTCCTGAATTAACTCCTGCCTTCATGGTCCTGCCCATACTTCCTTTAGTAGGGGACTGTGTGATGTGGACATATAAACCCTTTCCTTATCAGCTTGTTTTTGGTTATGGTCTTTATTACAGCAATAGAAGCCCTACCTGAGATAGACACTTTTCTTTGGATAGTGCATTATTTAGTTCTCTTCTCCTACTATCTCATTGGAAGAGAATTTTCAAATAATGTTAGTATATCCAACACAACATTAGACTAACACGGATCAGCAAAAATGTCAAAGGCAGCCTCATACTCTGTAAGTAAGTAAGGCCTTTTTTGTTTTTGTTTTTGTTTTTCAGTACAGGGTTTCTCTGTGTAGCCTTGGTTGTACAGGAACTCACTCTATAGACCAGGCTGGCCAGTAAACTCACAGAGATCCACCTGCCTCTGCCCACAAGTGCTGGGATTAATGGCATCTGCCACCATCACCCCGCCTCAAAATGTTTTATTTTAAGAAATAATCCAGGTTGATTTAGAACTCCTGGACTCAGGCTGGCCTCCTGCCTCAGCCTTTATGTAGCTGAGACTATAGATAGCATGGGCCACTAGGCCAGGCTTGAGTGGTTTTTTTGTTTTTGTTTTTTTAGACAGGGTTTCTCTGTATTGCTTTGGAACCTATCGTAGAACTTGCTCTATAGACCAGGCTGACCTTGAACCCACAGAAATCCACCTGCCTCTGCCTCCCTAATGCTGGGATTAAAAGCATGTGCCACCAACACCCGGCTGAGTTTTTTTTGTTTTTGTTTGTTTGTTTGTTTCCTTATTGTGTCTTCCACGCTACTGGAATGAAATTCTTTAAAAAAGAGAAAAAAAGACTGCTACTATAAGCTGGAAGGTTTAGCATGAATTCAGCTGTTACCATAGACTATCTTTGAAGGCAAACATTTTTGGTACTTAAGAGATTATTCTTAAAGTTTGTTGACTGTTCATGTGTTAATTTTGTAAGTTTTTTTTCCTGTTAACTACCAGTATTTTTTGTTTCAAGTTCATATGTATGTGTGTATGTGTATATATATATATATATATATATATATTTGTTGTTTGTTTGCTTATTTATTTATTTTGAGACAGGGTGTCTATGTAGCTTGTCACTGCCTCCTGAATGCTGGCAGATCTTATTTTATACAACTTTACCTGTTTAGATCATGAATGATCTGGAGTAATTGGATTACTTGGTTTATAGTCTCTGTTATTCGTATTGTCACTGCCAGCTATTAACTCTTCTTTGTACTTCACTTTCATGCTGTCCTGCCCCAATAGATCTGGTGATGTTTCCAATCTCTGGCCACCGTATCCCAGCACAGGATGCTGCTCTGTACTGCCAGTGCCCACAAGCTTGAGACTGTTGTTTATGACGATAAGGTATGGCTGTGCTTACCTTAACAATTTCTTTTCTGCTTTTTTTTCCCATTGGCTAATGGTATTGACTTAGTCTAAAACAGAACTAGAAAAGCAAAACTGGGCCAATGGTGGTGTGTACATTTAATTCCAGCACTCCGGAGGCAGAGGCAGAGTTTGAGGCCAGCCTGGTCTACAAAATGAGTTCCAGGACAGCTAGGGTTGTCATACAGAGAAACCCTGTCTGGGGGTGGGGTGGGGGCAAACAAACAAACAAAAATATTTAGGGGCTGGAAAGATGGCTTAAGGGTTAAGAACATTGGCTACTCTTCCAGAGGTTCTAAATTTAGTTCCCAGCAACTATATGGTGGCCCACAACCATCTATAATAGGATCTTATGCCCTTTTCTGGCATGCAACCTTACATGCAGAACACTCATACATAAAATATAAATAAAAATAAAAGTTTTAAAAAGTAAAACTGGGTTAGGAAATGGACAGAGAACCTGTGGTTTAGGAAAGAGTTGGAAATAGCTCAGACTAGAAAATACACTAAGGAGAATGAATTCACTCATTCAATTAGTCATTCATGACTATTTCTCCCATTCTTGTGTGCTTTGTTCTTTTAAATAGTCTTACTCTGAAGAACTTATTATGTAGCCCCCTTTGGCCTGGGACTTGCAGCAATCCTCCTGCTATAGGTTCCAAAATGTGCTATAGGTTCCAAAATGCTGAGATTATAGGCATGTTCTGTTAAGCCATTCTGCCTTCAACATTTTTAATACAGCACACATTTCAAGAAACTCAAGGTCTAGTAGAAAGCCAACCACAAAGGTATTTTTTTAGATCCTACTATATACAACTTTGTTTAAACTTTTTATTAGTTTGGTTGCATACTTGTTACAGTGCCTGTGTGGAAATGAAAAGACAACTTTTAGGAGTCACTTCTCTCCTACCATGGGATTGGGAGATTAAACTCAGGTCATCAGGCTTATGTAGGAAGCACTTTTGTCCATTGAGCCTTCATACCAACTTCAAAGTAATTTTTATATGTACTATACTCTGGTTCCTTAAAAAATGTTCTATGACCAAGCGGTGATGGTGCACACCTTTAATCCTAGCACTTGGAAGACAGAAGCAGGTGGATCTCTGTGAATTAGAGACCAGCCTGTTCTACACAGCTACTTCCAGGATAGCCAGATATACACAGAGAAACCCTGTCTCAAAAATAAAAGTTCTAGGATAATTTGTCTTTATTTTACATAAGATGAAACTGGGGCTTAGAAAAATGTATGCAGTTCATTTGAAGTATCACAAGTAAGTGATGACAGTGTATTGAGAAATGAAGAGTTATGGTTAATCTGTTTTCTGGTGTAGGTAGGGCAAAATAAATAGTCTTTTTAGGGCAGCCAAAAGTGCTGGTCTAATGCTTCAGGGAGAAGCAGAGTTTCAAGGCAGTGTCTTGAGAACCATTCCTGAAAAGATGATTGAAGCTGAAGGAGCAGATCTTTAGGCAAGAGAATGTAAGTAAAGAAAAACTGAGAGAAAACCGTATCTTGAAAGTGATTAAAAGTTGTTGTTACTATGCTGAGGGCTTTTAAAGCTTCCATCAAAGGGCAAACATAGATTCAAGGGCAACCTGTGATTCAGATAATCTTCCCCTTGAGTTTACCATGTCTTGGGAAAACCATAGGGCCATCTGATATAGCCAGAAGGAAAGTGCCTTTAGATATGCCTTTTTGGGAAGTATGTCTTGTGGTTGCTCAGAGCCCTTAGTATCTTTAAAACTCTACATAAGCCTGACACTGTCAGTCAAAGTTTTCTTTCCCTGGTGAAAAACCCAGAGAGTCTCTGGTTTTGATCTTTCCTAGGAACACAGATTTTAGAGTTGCGTGTTTTAGCTGCTGTGCTGGATGTGGCAAGAAAATGAAAATCATTTTGTAAAACTGCAGTCCTATATAACTAAGAGAAGAGTGGCTTGTGATATACTTTTTACTGTGGTGAAAAAAAATGTGTTTTGAATGTTTCTTTTAGTCTCTCAAGATGTCTATCAAAGAATCTTGTGGGAAAGGAGAAAAGTCTCAGAAAAAAGAGATCACTTCTTCACCAACTTTTGTTGAAGTAAGAATTTTAATTTTGTTACCTAATGATTCCTCTTTTTTAAAAATTGTATGATGAAAAAGAAGCACCTTAATTTTACAATGATATTTAAAAATTTCATTTTGTCCATCAGTCCCAAGGGAAAACCATTTGCTTTCAGTTCTTGGCATTATTTAATTTATTGCAAATTTATAAGGTAGTTGCTTTTATTATCCAAATCACAGAAAGGAAATTGAAGCCTAGACAGTTGTTTTCTCTATATGTGTTCTCCTCAAGATTTGCAATGGTTTCTATGTTGCTAACACCATCATTTAACTCTGAGAGCTGCCTTGCTTGACATGCCAGCAGTGTCTGCTGTAGTTGGTTATGCCTTTTCTCTGAAACACTTTCCTGACTTGACTTCTGAGGTACTTTGCTTTGTTTTGTTTTGTTTTTTGTTTTTGGTTTTTGGTTTTTGGTTTTTCAAGACAGGGTTTCTCTGTGGCTTTGGAGGCTGTCCTGGAACTAGTTCTTGTAGACCAGGCTGGTCTCGAACTCACAAAGATTCGCCTGTCTCTGCCTCCCAAGTGCTGGGGATTAAAAGCGTGTGCCACCAATGTCCGGCTGGTACTTTGCTTTGTTAATTTTCCTTATTTCTTATTTTTTTCTTGAAGCAGACTTGTCAAGGTATTGTTAATGTAGCACAGTCTAGACTCAAACTTGTCATCCTTTGATCTCAGTCTTCCTAAGAGCTGGCATTATAGGCCTGCATCACTACACATAGCTCTTTTCCCTTCCCTTTCCTTCATTTCTGGTCCTGTCCCGTTCCCCAGTCCCGTCCTGTCCCTTCCCCTCCCCTCCTCTCCCCTCCCCTCCCTTTCCCTTTCCCTTTCCACTTCCCTCCCTCTGTCTTTCTTTCTTTCTTTCTTTCTTTCTTTCTTTCTTTCTTTCTTTCTTTCTTTCTTTCTTTTTTTTTCAGTCAGGATATCTCTACATTTAGCCCTAGCTGTCCTGGAACTTACTCTGTAGATCAGGCTAACCTTGAACACAAAGAGATCACTCTGCCTCCTTCAAGCTGAGATTAAAGGGATATGCCACTATACCTTGCTTTCTTACTCATTAAACTATAACCTTTCAAGTACCCAAGCTTAGTTTTCCTAATTTGATAAACTATAGTTCCATTTCTTCAATCTAGGCCAAAACTTGGTAGTTAGCCCTACCAAGTTAGCCCATACCTGCAGCCACCAGTCTATAAGTGATTTCTGTCCGGTTTTCTCTTTTTAACATACTAGAAGCCTCACTACTTCCTTTCTTGTTGTTGCCATGATTTAAGCAAATAACTTGTTTTCTTTGGTTCCACTGGTTTCTAAATTCTTCTTTCTGTCTTTACCTTTGCCTCCTCATGGTTTATTCTTAACACAGTGACCAATGTGATCCTATTGCAATATAGGTCAGAATGTGTCACTTTTCAGTTCTGTACTTGTGGTTTTCTATGCTAACTGCCCCTTGTTGGGACTGGGAGACCCTCTCTCCATTTCATCTTACCATTACTTTCTACTTAATGGTGTCTTTGTTCCAGTTACTTAGGAGCATTCCTGCCTCTGGGGTTTCTCCCTTGTCAGTTATTTCCTTTAAATTGAAAATATACTGTTTGCTCCATTTTTAAAAATGATTTTACTTTTGAAATTGTGTGTGTGTGTGTGTGTGTGTGTGTGTGTGTGTGTATGTGTGTATCTGTGTGTATGTTTGAACATGTGACTGCAGGTGCCAAGGAATCCAGAGGGCTTCAGATGCCCCTAAGCCTAAGTTGCATGTGAATTGTCTGACATGGATGTCAGAAACCAAATGAGTCCACTGTAAGAGCAGTATGTATTAATCTCTGAGCCATCTCTCCAGCCATGTTTCTTTTTATTTTAGATAGGGTCTTAAGTATCCAGGCTGGCCTCAAATTCCTGGGGACTAGGAATGACCTTGAGTATCTGATCATCCTGTCTCTACCTCCTGAGTACTTGGATTGCAAGTGTGCACCACTGTGCCTGGTGTATATAGTGCTGAAGATTGCATACAGGACCTTATGTATGCTAGAAAGCAGTCTACCTACTGAGCTGCATATTCAGTCCTTGTTTCTTTATTTAGGTCTCCATTCAGCTGTTAGTTTAATCAATAGAATCTTTTATGAACACATTTAAAAATTGCAGATCTTCCTACTTAGAGCTCTTCACCTTTTTGTCTACCTTCTCTGTTATATTTCATGGAAAGCATCATTCTAAACATATCAGTAAGTTTCTGCACTAGATCTTTAACCTTTATGGAGACAAGAACTTGTTTTTATTTTTATTGTTTTGTTTTGAAGACTCAGCTCTTGGTCTGTATCTTTGGTACATAGTAGATACTTAAAACAACATTGTCTTCAGCATTTTGAGTTCAAGATCTACTGGAAAGTGGGACATCCAGTTTTGTTTTATGGATTGAATCCCACTGTGGCAATGCTGTTTCACAATGTTCTTATTTGGCTGTACTTATCTTGCCTCCAGTTTGGAAGTACCCAAGGCTTCTAATTGCTTTTTGGATCCTTCTAGTTGAGCTCCCTTCTTATTAAAGTTTGTATCTAAATGTTCTCAGGGCTCATTTTTAAATGAGAATGTCAGTTTATAATAGTGATTAAGTCATGCTTTATTTTGTGATTTTCTGTTCATTTTTTTCTCCTAAATGACATTCTTAGGAGAAGAAGGAGGGAGAAATCTCAGTAGGCTCTACTAGTTCAGCACACTATATTAAACCTGTTTCAACCAAGAAGAGAAAACTGGTAAGTGTTTAAATACAATGACTCAATACATATTAATCTTGAAGTTTCTTTTTTTAAATTTTCATGAGATTGATGCTTACTATATTGCTGAGGCTGGCCTTGAACTCTTGGATGAATGAATCCTTCTGTTTTACTTTTCCAAGTAGTTGGACCTATAGGCATATGATACTCAATGCACTTAGACATAGTAAAGTTTTAATGTACAGTTAGAGGGTCTATGGTAAAAAAAAATTCTTTATTTTTCTATTGTGCTTAATTTGTGAAAGCCAATAGAAAACCAGTGTTTTGTTTTTCTTTTTCTTTTCCAAAAGTCATTTATCATGTTTTTACTTTTTTAGAGACAGGGTTTCACTATCTAGTCTTGGCTGGCCTGGAGCTTGATAACATAAACCAGCCTGGCCTCAAACTCAGAGATCTGCCGGCCTCTCCTGAATGCTGGGATTAAGTGCATGTGTTACCACCCCTAGCAAGTTTTATTTCTTATGTTGATATACATGGAAATAAATTTAGAGTTATTCTGTCTTCTTATGTACACTGTTATATTTATTTTTACAGTTGATTTGTTGAGACAAGGTCTTGCTACATAGTTTATATAATTTTTGGGGTACAGTTGTGTCAGTGTGTGTGTGTGTTCATGCGGTTGTATGCTCATGTGCTTGGAGCCAAGAAGTCAATACTGCATGTGTTCCTCAGTCATTCTCATCTTACTGTAAAAAGCAGAGTCTTTCACTAAACCAGGAGCTTACTGATTTGGCTCGGTTGTTTGGCCAGTGAGCTCCCAGCATTCACTTGTTTTCCCCTCCACGGTGCTAGGTCACACCTATAATATTAGCACTCAGGAAGGTTGCTGAAAATTTGAGGGTAGCCTAGGTTACACAATTCTAGTTCAGCCTGAGGTGTAGAATAAGATCTATTTCCAAAGAAAGGAAGGAGGGAGAGGGAAGGAAAGAGTAAAGATATGTTATAAAGATTAAAATGGTTTATTTTTTAACTTTTATTCTCTCATACATTACATCCCCACCACAGTTTCTCCCTCCACTCCTCTCAGCTCCTCCCTCACCTCCCCTTTCCCCCAGATCAACTCCTCTGTTTCCCTTAAAAATAAAGAAAAATATCCCAGGGATATCCATTGAACATGGTCTAACAAGATACAGTTAAGACTGAGCACAAATCATATCACATCTGGATATGGCAACCCAGTAGGAGGAAAAGGGTCCCAAGCATGGGCAAAAGAGTCAGAGACACTCCCCCCACATACTACCATTATTGAGAGTCCCACAAGAACACTGAGCTACGAGGATCTAGCTTAGACCCACACAAGGACCATATTTGCCACTTAAGTTCCTGTGAGTTCCTATGAGTTCTGCTTAGACGATTCTGTGGGCCTTATTCTCCTGGTGTCCTCTAGCTAAATCTGTCTTTTTCTTCTGCAGGGTTCCCCTGGCTCCACCTAGTGTTTGGTTTTAGGTCTCTCCATCTGCCTCTATCAGTTGCTGGATGACACCCCTCTGATAACAATTGGGCTAGGTACCTATCTATGATTATAGCAGGATATCCTTAGGAATCATGTCATTGGCTTTTTTTTTTTCTTTGCCAGTTGTGTTTGGTTCTATCCTGGGTCTTTGAGTGTCCTGCCTCTGGTTTCTGGTCATCCAGGTAGTGTCAGGTGTGGGCTCTCTCTCCTGGTGTGGGCAGCAAGTTGGACCTGTCATGAGTTGGCCACTTCCACGAGCTCTGTACCACCATTGCCTCAGCACAACTTGCAGACAGGACAGATTGTAGGTTGAAGGTTTTGTGGCTGGGTTGATATCCCAGTCTGTGGTGATATATTTATAATTTATTAAAGCTTGTCTGAGGATTCAGAAAGCAAAGTCAGCCTCAAGGTATAGAGATCAGGGAGTGGCAATACATACCTTTAATCCCAGGACTCAGGATTAAGAGGTAGATGTATCTCTCTGAGTTCAAGGCCATGCAGGATACATGAGATTGCATCAGTCTGGAAGAGTAACAGAGTTCACACCTTTAATCCCAGAAGTAGACAGGTGTAAAAGATAGGAGCAGGATCTCTAGTAGTCAGTCTCATTAGTCTCTGGCCACACTGAGGAGCAGTGAAGTCGGGAGCAGTTTGAGGATCGCCCCATTGGTCTGAGCTGAGATAGAGGTGAGAGCTAATGGCTGGCTGCTTGGCTTTTCTGATTTTCAGCTTGAAATTTGAACACCAATATCTGTCTCTGGATCTTTTATTTATCATGCTACACCAGTCTGACGCCTGGGAGCCTTGCCTGGTTATAGAAGATGGCTAGTTTGGGTGCCATCTTCCCCCATTACTAGGAGACTTTGCTAGGGTTACTTGTATATTCCAAGGAGTTTCACTGCACTAGGTTTCTACATTGTTCCTCAAATGCCCAGTGCTCTTTCCCTCTGTTTCTGTCATACACCCACCCCGGCCTGAGCCCTCTTATTTCTATCCCCACCCGCCACAAGTGCACCCATAAAATCTATTATATTTTCCTTCCCCTGACCCTCTCTGAGTCTGTGGATTATAGCATGTTTGTCCTTTACTTATCAGCTAATGACCACTTATAAGTGATACTTACAATGTTTGACTTTCTCAGTCTGGATTATCTCACCCAGGATGAGTTTTTCTAGTTCCATCTATTTGCCTGAAAATATCATGATGTCATTGTTTTTAACAGCTGAGTGATGCTCTGTTGTGTAAATGTACCACATTTTCTTTATTCATTCTTCAGTTGAGAGACATCTAGGTTGTTTTCAGTTTCTTGCTACTATTGATAAAGCCTCTATGGACATAGTTGTGGTAGTGTCCATTGGGCATATGCCCAAGAGTGGTATAGCTGGGTCTTGAGGTAGAGCAATCCCCAGTTTTCTGAGGATCTGCCATACTGATTTTTGTAGTGACTATACTAGTTTGCACTCCCACCAGCAGTGGAGGAGTGTTCCCCTTGCTCCACATCCTCACCATTGTGAGCTGTCACTTGTGTTTTTTATCTTAGCCATTCTGACAGGTCTATAAAATAAAGATGATAATGTCTGCCCCAAGATGATTAGAAATTATAAGTAAACTATTATGGTAGCCTATTCATGAATGCAGATGTTTCCCATTCTTCCCTGTAACTATAACAACAATACACAATTTATATTTTCTAAATAATTTTTTTAATTTCAGAAACCAGATGATACAGATATTATATACTATAATACAAACAGAAAACAAGATCTGAAAAGGTAAGTTCTTTTTCTTGTCATCTTTTTATAGTTTTAGCTCAAAATTAATTGAGACTAAAAGATTTTTCCCTTCAGTACTTAGTCTCGAACCCCAGTATCTTGAGTGGTAGGCAAGCACTCTATCATTGGGTTATATATCCACCTTTGGGATTTAGGGAAAGGGTATTGCTATGTAGATCATGTTGGGCTGGAGTTTGCTGTGTAGCCTAGGTTAGATCTTGAGTTCATGATCCTCTTGCCTTATCTTAAGGCACCATGATAAACATCATGTACTAAGTATTTGTTTATTTAAATTTTAATTACTTTTGTATTTATTTTATTTGGGGGCATGCCTGTGTGCCTTGGTATGTATATGGAGGTCAGAGAACAACTTGCATGAGTAGGTTTTATCTTTGTACTATGTGGGTTCCAGGAATTGAACTCAAGTTGTCAGGCTTGGTGGTGGTAAGTTTTTTTATCCACTGAGCCACCTTGCTAACTCAAGACTAAATGTTTAAATGTGGAAAAACTTATTTACTTTGATTAGCATTGTTTTGCATGCAGATATTTCTGGTAATATCATAGATTACTAGAAGGTTAAGAAAAAGTTGAGAAGAAAAAGCAAAAAGCCAGGCAGTGGTGGCACATGCCTTTAATCCTAGCACTCATGAGGTAGAGGCTGGAGAATCTCTTGAGTTTGAGGCCAGCCTGGTTTACAGAGTGAGTTCCTGGGCTACACAGAGAAATCCTGTCTCAACAAAACAAAAATAAATAAGTGAATAAAAGGAAAAAGTTAAGTGAGATAAAAAAAATCTATCAAAACTGTTGTATAAATGCACTCAGACACAGTGTGGATTATTAATTCAGAGACTTGGTTTCGATACATAATTATAGTAAGATAGTTAATTATGTGCTAGTAGAGATCTTGTGAAGCTAATTTATCAATTATTTATAGATCATGTTTATTTATATATTACTTATGAGAGAACATGTAATTTACTAAATTATAGATATGGCTCTAAAATTATGTTAATTAACCATCTTGTGATTATAACTAAAGAATGTGAAGAATGATGGTAGAGACAAGGAAATTATTTTTCTTTAGTCTTTATTCTTTGGATAAAAATTTCAAAGACTTTTATAGTTAAGGAATTTCTTGTTAATAATGGGCATAAATATAAGAAGTATAATGTGAAATCAAAAAATAAAAACAGCCAAGTCAGTAGCTCTTAGCTCTACCATGCTGAAATGCAAACCTGTCTCCACGAATCCTCAGAATGCTATCTCCATGAATCCTCAGAGGCAAAAACTATATCTCTTCCTCATTCCTGTCTCCAGCTGGGATTAAAGGCATATGATCCCAAGTGCTGGGATCAAAGACCTGAGTTCTGTTACTCTTCACTGTTGTGTAGGTCAGGATGGCCTTGAACTCAGAGAGATCCATTTGCTTACCTGTCTCCTGAGTCCTGGAATTAAAGATGTGTTCCACCACTGCCTGACTCTATGGCTTGCTAGTATGACTGCTGGGGTTAAAGGTGTGTATCACCATTGCCTGACCTCTGTGACTGAACCTAGCTTTGCTTTCTGAACCCTCAGGCAAGCTTTAATAAATCATAAGTAGTATATCACCACACTCTCCAGCTCTGTTTGTTACATTTTTAAGAAGTTTAGAACCAGCCCAATTAACTCTAATATAATGACACATTTCAACAGTATGTATAACAAATAAAACCTAAGTTTCTGTGCTGCTTTGTAGATTGAATGTAGAAGTTGACACACCCCGAAAGAGACCAAAATTCAGTTCTTCAACCCAAGGACCTACTAAACTCCAAGTAATATCGTATTCAAATAACAATCAAGTTACTTCACAGAATTGTTCATCAAATGGAACTAAAGATACTAAACTTAAAGATAGTAAATTGACAAATGTTGGAAGTAAGCTTGATTATGAAATAAAAAAACATAGGGCCATTAAAATTACCAGAGATATGAAATCTAAAGCTGACGGCCAGACAAAGGAAAAAAATTGGTCTCGTTCACTTATTCAGGAGAATATGAAGGAACTCAAGAAAGAAAAAAACAATAAACTTAGAGACAGTTCTGAAGAATTGGAGAAATGCAAGAAAAATCAACTTCCTCAGAATTATAATTTCAGTGACATAAACAAGGAACCATTTGAATCTAGAAGGAAGAAGATCAGCTTCAAAATTCCCAAAAAATCTAGTATCCTCCAGAAGTTTGTAGAAGAAAATGTCTTTAGTGCAGATTCTAGTAATTCAAAGATTAAGCAGGAGGAAAGGGAATGCTTGAAAAGTTCACAGATGTCATTAGATATGAACAGGCACAAAGCTGGAAACTTGTTTACAGATTCTTCATGCAAGCAGACTGTTTGTGAGGGGAAAAGAAAAGACCGCCACGAGCATCCAGAAGTTAATTGTTCAGATTCTAAGGAAAACCATATCCAGGTAATGTATAAAATGAAGGAGTATTTATTTAAAATACTCAGGTTTTAGTTGCTTCTCTTATTGATGATAATCATAGAGAGCTGATTCAAATTTAGTCATAGAGATAATGTAGCTGTGTCTTGTTTTGTTCTCTTTCATTTCAGCTCCCTTAGGATGATATTGATACCACCTGGTTTTTGAGTCAGGGCAGTATCCAGGTCCTTGTGTTCTGGGACAAAGAACTGGACAGAGACGTATAGACAGTAGTAAGCAAAGGGAGAAAATTTATTTAGAAAGGATAGCATTCCCAGCAGCAACGGTTAATTAAAAGATATACTTCCAAGGGAAGGAAGTTGACTGGGACAGAGAGGAATTTTATCAATTCAACTTCCTACCTACTGCACAAAGAGTTCCAGTTTTATGTTACTTTAGTGTGGACTTTTAACTTATTTCCTTAGCACTGGGCTTTTCTGTGTATACTTCTTACATGCAGTTCTGCATACAACTGCATGTGTTACATATCACATCTTAAATTAGAATCTTAAATCTCTACCCAGGTGTATATAATATTGTGAACCATCTTTGCACTTTTTGTAAGAGTTGTCTTGGTCATGATATCTCATAGGAAAGCCTAGTGTTTTGTTTTGTATCTTGTAGATGGAAGAGAGGCTCTGATAGGTAATCAGGGAAGCAAGATAGTCATGTTTTCCCATTTAGAGTCACTTTGATAGCTAAAACTGTTATCCTCATTCAGTGTATTTAATAAAGGATAGTAAGGTACAGCACTAGTTAAATGCCCACTAATGTTTCATTTGCAATAGATTTAGAAAGTTTCAAAGACAACATGAATTTCCCACATTGGGTGATAGATTGATACACCTCTCTGGAAGTGTTGTGAGGTCAGAGAGAAAGAGTAGAACCAGCCTAAAGAAGAGAACATGGGTATTAGAATATCTAGTTACAAGCAGTTCTGATTACTCTAGCTAGCTTCCTTGGCACTTTTTAACTTAAGAAAACCTTAAAGAAATTTTAATAACATTTAAGGAGGGAGATTTTGTCATAAAATATTAAAGTTCTGGCACAGAGTTCGAATTTCTGAAAGATTTGTTTCAGTCTCTGTTAGAAGACAGAAAATAAAACCTCTAGAGGTGCTCTTGCTTTGTATAAGGCAATTCTGTGATTTTTGACCTTTTCTCCTTAGTTATAATACAGTTTTCATATTTCTTTTTTTCTTTTTCTTTTTGTCACTTTTAGAAATGGCTCAATGACCTCTATACTTGATCTTAGCCAAAGGGCTGTGAAGCAATTTGGTGATTTCTGAATAAATTTAATTTTTCTGCCACTGAAAGCCTGCTTTTTATCTTTATGATGAGTATTCCTTAGGGTGGCATATAATTCTGTTATTTTATGGAAGTTTTTTTTCTCCAAGACAGGGTTTCTCTGTAGCTTTTGAGCCTTTTCTGTAGACCAGGCTTGCCTCAAACACACAGAGATCCGCCTGCCTCTGCCTCCCGAGTGCTGCAATTAAAGGTGTGCGTCACACCACCGGGCATAATTCTGTTATTTAAAGATGAGTATTTTAATGACTAAAAGCCCAAAAGAGTATGATTCACATTTTATGAGTTGGGAGAACAGGTCTTTCTCTTCTAGTGGTGATTTCTCATATAGGGACAGTTTTATCTCTTGGGGTGGTTTAATATTGTCTAGGGACACTTGTTTGTCAGTGTGGTGGGGGCTGGCAAGGTGGCTCAGTGTGTGAAGGCACTTGCCACCAAGCATGATGACTTGGTTTTGATTCTTGGGACCCATATAGTGCAAGGAGAAAGCTGACTCCCACAAGTTATCTTCTGACTTACACACACACACACACACACACACACACACACACACACACACACACACACACACACACAAGTAAATGATTTTGTTAGTTTTTTTTTTTTTGTTGGGACCAGCATGGGCACTAGTTGTGGTGTCTGACCACTCATATGTAGAGATGCTGTTATATATCATACAAGGCTTAACTCAAAATCCTTTCTCATTTCAGAATTTTGAGGCACCATGTTCTTCAGTGTCATCTGAGAATATCCAGGATACAGATGAAGAGGTTACTAATGCGCATACTTACTTTGGCTATTTTTTAAAGAAATTCAAACAGTTCTTTCTTCTTTTTTGAATGTGTGTGTCTGTGTGAAGGTGTGGGGTAGGGTCTCATTATGTAGCCTAGGCTTATCTCAAATTTGTGATCCTCCTGACTCGGATCTCCTGCCAGGATGCCTAGTTAAGCAGTTCTTACTTTTAAAAACCTCTACAGTGTGAAAACAATGATGTCTCTATTTAAACTAAAAAAAAATTCTGTATATTGATTAGGAAGTTCATTTTGTGAGTTTTAGTTAGGTCATCAAACACCATTTGGAGGGGCTAGGGATGTAGCGCAGTTGGTGGAGTGCTTGTCTAGAAGTATAGGCTCTGGTGACGGTGTTACTCAGAGAAGTCTTTACATTACTTGATTTTTGCCTTTGTTTCTAATAAGCAAATCTATTTTAAACAGATGGTGGTGTTCATGTGTCACAAGTTAATTTATTTTGATTTAATGCTATGCTTTTGCATGTGTATACCTAGAGTTGTCAAAATGCAATGTGACACCAACATGTTCTTCATTTTTCTACTTAGCAATAAGATGAAATTGTTACTGTCAAATGAAAGACCGCATTATTTTATCTTTTTACCTATTGGTCTATTTTCTACCTAGAATCTTATGGTTTATCTTCATAAAATTGACGTGTATAATTTTATGTTACATGAGTAAGTTAAAATTCACCAACAGTTTGTATTTTTCTCTTTATAAGATTGTAGATGACCTTTAATTGTAATAGTTACTTTTATTTTCCTGTCTTAGGAGTCAGTGCCCCTTGGTGGAAGACTGTTCATGACTGCTTTAAAGATAGAATATATTCTTGTTTCTTCTTTCTTTAAACTTTAAATCTGTGACAGTTTTTCACTGTGTAACTTTTTTTTTTTTGGTTTTTTTACGAGACAGGGTTTCTCTGTATTGTTTTGGAGGCTGTCGGTCCAGCCTGGCCTAGAACTCACAGAGATCCGCCTGCCTCTGCCTCCTGAGTGCTGGGATTAAAGGCGTGCGCCACCACCGCCCAGCTTCACTGTGTAACTTAGGCTGGCCTTATTCTTGCTGTGTAGGCTAGCCTGAACTCATGATCTTCCAGCCTCAGCTTTCTGAGTGCTGTAATCACATGCATGTACTATCATGCCCAGCCATATTTTTTTATTTATTATTTCTTTTAGAAGTACTTCTTTTTTTTTTCTCCTCAATATATGTTTTTATTTAAATTAGAAACATGAATGCTTCACATGTCAATCCCAGCTCCCTCTCCCACCCCTCCTCCCTTGTCCCTCCACCAGCACCCCACTCAATCCCCACATCATTTCCCAGGGAGGGTGAGGCCCTCCTTGGGCGGATCTCCAGAGTCTGTCATTTCATCCAGGGCAGGACCTAGGCCCTTCCCCATGTGTCCAGGCTGAGAGACATCCTCCCTCTATGTGGAATGGGCTCCCAAAGTTCATTTGTACACCATGGTAAACACTGATCTACTACCTAAGGCCCCAGAGATTTCTCAGGCCTCCTCACTGACACTACATTCTTGGAGTTCAGCAGTTCAGTTCAATGTTTAGCTGTGGGTATCTGTCTCTGCCTACATCAGTCACTGGATAAAGGTTTTAGGATGGCATATAAGGTAGTCATCAACCTTATCATCAAGGAGGGGCCATTAATGTAGTCTCTCCACTATTGCTAAAGTACAAAGGGTCTTCAGATTTATAGTTCAGAGCCATCAAGATGCCGTGGGGGTAAAGGTGCTCATGCACATACACTCCTTTGTTACCCCAATGCAAAATAAGGTTTTAAAGTATAATACAATTAATAATAAAAGATTTAGAGTTTAGTTTCTGATAGTGGATAAACAATATTAGAAATTTCAAGGACATTGGATTAGTCATTTTTGTGTTTTAGTAGAGCCAGGGATTGAATCCAGGGGGTCACACATGCTAGGCAAGCTTTCTAGCACTCAGCTGTAGCCTCTCACACTCATTAAGGTAAGAGAAAACTGACTGTTTAAAAGTAACTTGAAATGAGACTAGACATGACAATGAACTTACTTCAATGTCTGTATGCTAGGTTTTATGCAAGAAACTTCACATGACTTATTTTAATAATATAAAAATTCTAAAGAAAATAGATAAGATGTAATACTCTTTATTGATGGGCAAGTTAGATTCTAAAGTAATAAAACAGTTTGCTTACCTGAGGCTACAGAAAGGAACTGATTTTAAAACCGTATGGTTATAAATCCTATAGTTTTACAGTGCTGTCTCTATTTCTGTAAGGCATTTTCATGGTGTATTGCTTTCTTATTAAATATCTTCAGTAAGTAACTCAGGTATTTCACTGGGTTCTTTTACAATATAGATGCAGATAGTAGAAGAGCTCCATGCTGCACGTGTGGGAAAAAGTGTGCCTTTACCTGTCCTTCCACCTTCTGGAGAGTTAATGAGCATGGAGATTGACTTGGTGGAAGACGATGTGCATTCATCTACTGGTACACTCTATATGCTCAGTTTTATGATGTGTTTTTCTAAGAATTGGTGCGCTAACATTTAGTTTTTACAGTGTACGGATGAAAGTGCTAAATGTGCTCATTTTAAAATTATAATTGTGTATTTCTTACCCTATTAGGCCATTAGACATTTTCTCAAGAATTATCAAGTTATGCACTGTCTTTTATGCTTGTTCTTAATTATAACTTTTAATTCTTTCAATCATAAAAAGCACTGATCAGATAGAAGGCAGTTTGCTCTAAGATATTATTTTCATGGTTTCCTTGTTAATATATTAAAATTCTTATTACTGGGAACAGATAATAACAAATATTCAAAATACCAGACATGGTGGTGCATGCCTCTTGTCCCAGCACTTGGGAGGCTGAGACAGGAGGATTAGGAGTGCAATACTATCTTGGAATACATAGAGTTCCAGGACAGCCTGTTCTACTTAGTCTTATATATTCCTTCTCTCAAAATAAAAATAAATAAGATTACCTAAATTAGTATACTATTTTGAATTCTCTGTAAAAATTATAGTACTATCTCTTATTCATATTTAAAGTACTCATATTTTACAAATTTCTAAGCATTTTTCTACATGATTCAGTAGGAAACTTGCTGGGAGCCTTTATTTATTACAGAAGTAGCAATTAATATTCTAGGTATCAACTCCAGAATATTTGTTACTATGAATTTGGCTGTATATAGAATATATACTGGGCACTTTGTAGTCTCTAATAGGCTCCAGAGAAAGGAATTCCTTCTCACCAGGGTGTCAGTAGTAAGAGCAGGCTAGAAGCAGCAGCCTCTGGATCTCACACGATAAAGCCTTAGTTTATTCCCTCTGATATAGTGTTGAGAAGTCCCCTTTAGTCAGTTAACAGCACATCTTTATATGTCCCTCCTGAGAATGAGGTGTCCTGCTTTTGTCAAGATTTTATCTGCCTTCCTGGCTCTGACAATATCCACACCCTATTGTCAGAGAGTTGTTAAATGTATCTGTGGGTATATTGCTGGAAGCCTTATGGGGGGAAAGGAACTTTTAGACAGTTTTTAAAGGGAATCTTTGGGGAATTTTTAGCGTAGTTTTTTTCTTTCTTTGATTTTTTGAGACAGGGGTTCTTTGTGGCTTTGGAGGCTGTCCTGGAAGTAGCTCTTGTGGAACAGGCTGGTCTCGAATTCACAGAGATCTGCCTGCTTCTGCCTCCCGAGTACTGGGATTAAAGGCATGCACCACCAAATGCCTGACAATTTTTAAAAAGCGCTTTTAGAGAATTTTTAAGAGAGATGCCGGGCGTTGGTGGCGCACGCCTTTAATCCCAGCACTCGGGAGGCAGAGGCAGGCGGATCTCTGTGAGTTCGAGACCAGCCTGGACTACCAAGCGAGTTCCAGGACAGCCTCCAAAGCCACAGAGAAACCCTGCCTCAAAAAAAAAAAAAAAAAAACCAAAAAAAAAAAAAAAAAAAAAAGAGAGAGCTTTTAGAGAAAGAAATTTTGAGCAGAGAATTTTTTTAGGACAAATCTTAAAGAGAGCTTTTTGAGAGATAACTTTTGGGAAGACGGTTTTTGGAAGAATAAAGAGCTATGAGAAGAATGATATGTGTATGAACTGATTCATTGGCCCTCAGAACCTTTTAGCCAACCCCAACCCACCTACTGTAAGCCTCCTGCTTAAACCTGCGATAGAAACTTACAGATCTTCCCAAAAGTCCTATGAAGTAACACTGCTACTCTTATATATTTCTTTTAGTTTTCCAATGATATTTTAATAAGGGTATAATAAATTTAATTTATATTTCTTGAGTCCATAACTACCAGGGATTCAGGGCAGGATTTAGAACCATAGTTACTATTGGGGTGGTCAGTTTATGATTAAAATACACCCACAAACAATTTATGATAGTTTACTGGGGTGTATTTTTCCATTAAGAATTAAAGTAACTGGAGTTTTAATAGTGTTTATTTAAAGGACTTTTTCCTATAAGAATGTTCCTAAAAGCACTTCTCTAGTCTTGACCCTGTTTGTTCCTGCATTCCTGATTCACTAGACCTTCCCTTCTCTTAACCTAGACAAGTCCTCCCTTGGCCCTCTTCTGCTCAAACTCTCTGGCATAAACAAGGTGTGGGTTCTGCCCAGGGAACCCTTGACTGGGGAGTAATCAGATCGGTAGTAGGCTAAGAATCCTGTATATTGATTCTCTTGTTCCATTAAGCTTACAAGACAGAGTGGTTTTAAAATTAGATGAGTTATTTTGTACTATACCCAAATTTGGTTGTAATTTATTATCAAGTGTTGTAAAAATCCTAACTCTGCTCTTCTTCTTTAGTAAATACTGCCACAGACAAAAAGCTTTTAATTGTTATTGACACAAATATTCTGATGAATCATCTCAAATTTGTTAAAATTTTGAAGACAACAGAAATACCAGGTATATATAAAAATTCACAGATTTTGATTTTCTTTTTTTGAGTTGATATTCTATAATAACAGTTGTTTTTTTCTCACAATCATATTCTATTATCTGAAGGTTTTTAAAAAAAAAACAAAAAGATATCCTAACCTATAAATCTAAAATACACTTTTGGATGGTACTTACTGTATTTTAAAATTGCTTGTTTATTGTGAAATTGTTCACATTGTAAACCTTGATTATAGGACTCGTGTCTTTTAGATTCATTCTGTAATCTGGAAGTTTTTAATATTTAAATTCTTAATATACCACCAGATATGTGTGGTAGTTAAAGAATAGCTTGCAGACAGCTTTTAAGAGTCTCTTTTTCTCCTGCCACCATGTGGGTCATTAGACTTGGCAGCAAATGTACTTGCCCACCAAGCCATCAACATGGACTGGAGACTGTGTACTTGAAAGCTTCGACTTTTACAGAAATTGATTTAGTAGCTCAATACATGTTGGATCCTAAGAAATCTTTGTGTTTTTTAGGCTTTGACACACTTGTGCTAATAATTCCCTGGGTGGTTGTACAAGAGCTAGATCGAATGAAGGCAGGAAAATTACTAAAACATGTCCAGCATAAAGCTGTACCTGCTATTCATTTCATCAACGACAGCCTCAAAAGTCAAGATAGGAAGCTGTGGGGTCAGTCATTACAGTTGGCATCCCAAAAGCTTTGTAAGTATTGGTGTTCCTGGGTCTGCTATGATAAAGATTTGTTTGGGTGCTGGTGTGTTATTGGAAGGAAATGGTTTAGAAATTGACAGTGAGTAGCCCTTAGAATGTGAAATGGAAAGGGTATTGTGACAATTTGTGGCTCATTTTGGGAGTCTTTGGTTTTGCTTTATTGTTTTTCCTGTACTTTCTTAGGCTGTTCTAGTATTTCACAGATAAATGATTATATAGTTTTTATGCATTCTATAGAACTTTGGATTTCTCCCTCCTTTTTTTTATATAATGATTTATATTTCCTTTCTATTGTTCCCTCTCCTTCTTTTCTTCCTCTTCTCTCTCACTTCTTTTGTCTCTTATTCCCCTCCTCTGTCTTTTCTTTAGCCCTTTCCCTTCTTCCCCTCCTCTGTCTTTTCTTTAGCCCTTTCCCTTCTTCCCTTTCTTTGTTTTTCTTCCTCTATCCTACATCCCCTCTTCGGTCCTTCTCCTCTTCTCTGTCCTCCCTCCCTCTTCTCTTTTTCCTTTCTGTTTTTCAAGTCATGGTCTCAGTCCAAGCAGATCTTGAGCTCACCATGTAGGTACAGATGACTTCGCGCTCCCTACCTCCTCCTGTACTCTGCCTGTGTGTGCTGTGCTGTCATGCTTGGCTCACTTCGTGTTTTCTGCCAAGGGCACGTGTTTCCTTTCCTGTACTCCTCTAAATGCAGTGTTTTAGAGGGTAAGGAAAAACAGACACAAGAAAGTTTTGCAGACTGTGAAGTCTAGATTCAGAATTCTGAAGACATTGTTTTGCTGTCTTCATTTTATTTAATGAGTTTTCTGCTTTTCAGTTATTTTTTTTAAATAGATGCTTAGATATGTTTTAGCTTTATAATAAAATTGGGAAGTAGTTATGGAAATTTTTCATATCCTTCCTCTTCCCATATATAATAATTCTCTTATAATCAGTACGTTCCACCAGAAGAAGAAATATATTACAGCCAGGCGTGATGGCTCATGCCTTTAATCCTAGCACTTGGGAGGCAGACATAGGCAGATCTTTGTGAGTTTTAAACCAGCTTGCTCTACATAGTGAGTTCTAGGACAGCTGAGTCTACAGAGAGACCCTGTCTCAAAAGACCAAAAAAGAAAAAAAAATGTATTACAATCAGTGAACCCACATTGACACATCATTGTCATCCAGTTTGCATCGTCCATACAATATATTTGGAGAAATATATAGTGACATGTATCCACAGTGGTAGTATCAGAGTAGCTTTATTCCCTCAAAACCTACATATTTTTAATTTGTAAATATTACCCAGATCATTCAGGTGATACCCTGATTTCTTTCTTTGTATTGGTGTATTTTTCTGATGTGTGTATATACATGTTTGAGTGTGTGCATCTGTGCATGGGAAAACATGGTTCTGAGGAAACAGGCACTTATTTATTGACTGAGCTATTGTCCCAGCTCTTCCTACCCCATTGCCCAGGCTAACATTGAATTTCTGACAATCTTCCTGCCTCAGCCTCTTGAATACTGGAATTTCAGGCATGAGTCAACATGCTCAAGCAATATCTAGATTTCTAATGTACTTATTGACAGTTACCTTTGCTACATTTGCAGATGGATTGAGTGATGAGAACAATGATGATCGAGTATTAAAATGCTGTCTTCAGTACCAGGAGTTATTTCCATGTTCTCTTGTTATTCTGTGCACGTGAGTGTCATAGTCATTGTGCTTTTTTTTTTTTTAAATAAGAGCTTATGGTAAAGAATTTTTAGAAATTTTGTTTCCTGAATCAAGGATCAAACACTATTTCTTTGGATCTACCATTAATCATACCCAGCTATTTTTTTATGATACGTGATTCCAGAGGAATGAGATAATAAATGGATGAACTTTTAATTCAGTTTAATTTATGTAATATTCAGAATACTTTTTTATTGATTCTTAAATTGTTTAACTTTTTACACATGTTACTCCCTCTTCCCCCCTTTTCCCCTCCCCCCCTAGCCCCCACTCTATACTTCCTCTGTTCCCCAGGGAGCAGAGCCTTCCATGGGGGGATTTTCAAAGTCTGTCACATCATCCCGGGCAGGGCCCATGCCCTCCTCCATGTGTCCAGGCTGAGAGAACATCCCTCCATGTGGAATGAGCTCACAAAGTCCATCTGTATGCCAGGGATAAATACTGATCCACTATCTGAGGTCCCACAGATTGCTGAGGCCTCCTCTCTGACACCCAGGGTGGGGGGTGGGGTGTCTGGATCAGTCTGGGTTCCACGTGTTCCCCCTTGTTCAGATCAGCTGCCTTTGTGGACTTCACCAGCCGGGTCTTAATTCCTTTGCTTGTCATTCCTCTTTGCAACTGGGTTCCAGGAGTTCAGCTCAGTGTCCAGCTGTGGGTGTCTGCCTCTGCTTCCACTTTTGAGAGAGGAAGGGGAAAGTTGATAGCAAAATCTTAAAGAATATTTCAGTCATGTGAGGCAAGAAGTTGGTTACTTATTTATATACAAGGAGAGTTAGCAAATGTTACATTATGTTGTGGAAACCTCTTTTGCAGTAAATTTTCCTGGGCTAAAATCCTAGGTCTGTCAGTTGTCTGCTGTATGGATCTGGACATTTTCCTAACTTAGCCTCCTTGTATATAATGAACAGAAGAATTAATACCTGCTTCATACAATTTGTTAGATAGTATGTGTAAAGGAATTAGAGAAGTGCCTAGCATGTGGTCAGGTCCTTTTTTTTTCAAATTGAGACAAGATAATCATGTAGCTCATGTTGGCCTGTATGTAGCTCATTTAACCATGTAATCCTGGTTGGCCTAGAACTTTTCCTTTTTGACTTTTCAAGACAGGGTTTCTCTGTGTAATCCTGGCTATCCTGTAATTCTCTCTGTAGACCAGGCTGGCCTTTTCACCTGCTAGGATTAAAGGTATGAGCCACCACTGTCTGGCCTAAACTCTTATGTAGAGCAGGTTGGCATCAAACTCACAAAGATCCACCTGCCTCTGTGCCCTGAGTAGTGGGAATAAAAGGTGTGTGCTGCTACACTCAACATGATTTTTCTTGAAGTAATGATAATATATGTTGTATAAGTCATCTATCTACTAGTACCTATTGTGAGGATGCATCTGTTTGGTGGTGATGATGTTACAGTTACTATCAGTTGGTAATAGTAGTAATAGGAAAAATGCAACACAATATGCTATGCATTATTTTCTTTGAAGGTTTGGAAAACAATTTTCATTTAAAGAGAAAATGAGAAGGCTGATTCCTCATGAGATGGGATCTGGAGCCTCTCCTGGAACTTATTCTGTAGACCAGGCTGGCCTTGAACTCACAGAGGTCCATCTGCCTCTGTCTCCCAAGTGCTGGGACTAAAGACATGTGCCACCACAGCCCGGTTTTATGGATTATTTTAAGTGTTTCACTTATATTTACTATCAGGAATCTGAAATCAGTTAATATCTCTAGTCCGTACGATTTTTCTAAACTCCAGACTAATATACTCACCTACCTATTTGATAGTTTTACTTGTATATGGAAGACATTTGAAATCTATCATTGGTTTTTCCTTCTAAATATTTTTTTTATTCTTCTCTCATGTATTACATCCCAACCTCAGTTCCTTTTCCTCTTCTCCCAGCCCCATCCCCTCACGTCTCATCTCCCCCAGATGCACTTCTCTGTTTCCCTTCAGGAAAGGGCAGGCCTCCCAGGAATATCAACCAAATATGACATATCAAGTTGCAGTAAGACTAGGCACATTCCCTCATATTAAGGCTGGATGAGACAACCAGGAGGAAGAAAAAGATCCCAAAAGCAAGCAAAAGAGAGGTAGCTCCTGCTCCCACTGTTAGGAGACCCACAAGAATACCAAGCTACACAACCATAGCATGTATCCTAGGCCAGACCCATCTAGTCTCCCTGTTTGTTGCTTCAGTCTCTGTGAGCTCCTATGAGCCCTGGTTAATTGATTGTGTGGGCTGTTTTCTTGTGGTGCCTTTGACCCCTGACTCAATCCTTCTTGCCTCTCTTATTCAGGTTTCCCTGAGCTCTGCCTAATATAAACTATTTTTAAGTGATTGAAAAGTGCCACATCTTACTATTTCTAAAGCCCTATGCAGAGTCCTGTAGATACTCAACTGCTGTTTCACACTCCAGTATGAAAAGAACATACTTTGATACTCTGTTCTGTTGGGTCTCTTCATTATCTCCTTTCCATGATCCTACATTAAAACATGCTACTTTCCCCTTTTCTACTTTTAACACCATCACTTCCACACTTACTATCCTAATTCTTCTAAAAATTAAAATGCTACTTCCTTATTTTGAAAAAGATTTACATTATGGAGAATCCCAACAATGTTCAAAGTGAATAAGAAACAAACTCTGGGGCTGGGAATGTAGTTGAGCAGCAGAGCACTTTCTAGCATTCATGAGGCCCTAAACTCAATTTACAGTTCCAGAAGGGAGGGAGGAGTGAAACCCTAATGTAGCTGCAACGGTTATTAAGAGCCTGAAATTCTTTCTGTGTCTGTATTTTTATTCACTTCCTATCAAGCTTGATTATTTTTACATAGTTTTTAAGAAAAAATGTACTTATATTGGAATGCACAAATATATTAGTAACTATTAGCATTATCAGATTGACACAGTGCCATAGTTCATATTTCTTTCAATATATAAAACATTTCCACCATTCCAGAAAGACCGTTATGCCTTTTTCCCCCTTTTTTTCTTGTTTCCTAAGACAAAGCTTAGAACCTAAGTTTGGTTTCCAATCCGACATTGGGCAGCTTACAACTACCTAGAATTTTATTTCCAGGGAATCTGACAGCTTCTCCTGGCCTCTGTGGGTACCCATGCATGCATGAGCACACACGTACAAATACTGAATGAAAATTGAGAAGCAGCGTTTGAAATTTGTGGACTATACTAGTGCTTAAAGAGAACTTTATAGAATCTCGTAATAATCTAAGTGTTAATCTTTTTTTAGCTTAATTTTTAATTTTGTGTGTGTGTGGGTATGTGGGTATGTGGGTATAAGTGCAGGTACTCTCAGAGGCCAGGGGCACTTTTATCAAGTTCATTTCTAAACTTCTTAACCATTTTAATGTTTATATTGATAACTTGTGTGTTTGAGTTGACATAGTTGAAATTTTAAAATATTTTTTTTCTTAATCACACCTTTAGGGATGATAGAAATTTAAGAAGTAAAGGCCTGATGAGTGGTGTGAAGTCACTCAGTAAAGAAGAATTGGATGCAGAAATAATAACCTTAGCTCTCAATACAAATATGTGTCATCAGCCTTGTATTTCTAAGCAACAGTTGAAAGCAGGTAATAGTTTTACTAAGAATGATTAGAAATAGATCTCTTGTACCAATATTTTTGGTAACATTTGAGACAAATAATAAATTTTCATCTAGTACATTTAAAATAATAGTACATTTGGAATGTTTACTCATATATTAAATGAAAATTATAAAAATGTAAAAGCAAATATTACTGTTATTGCTGTCCATGTCCATATACTGTTATCAATTAATTTTATTTTTATCCATTTTCTCATCTACTTATGATCATTGTAAACATGATAACTTGTACCTTGTAAAGTATATCTTTTTTGTGTGTGGGGGGGAGGGAGGTTGTTTCAAGACAAGGTTTCTCTGTGGCTTTGGAGGCTGTCCTGGAAGTAGCTCCTGTAGATCAGGCTGGTCTGAAACTCACTGATCTGCCTGCCTCTGCCAACTGAGTGCTGGGATTAAAGGTGTGTGCTACCACCGACTAAGCTGTAAAGTATATCTTTTAAATTATTAATAGTTGTAGGAAATACTCTTTTGAAGTGGAGGTTTTTAGTATTTTTGTAAAATTAGCTTTATATTCCTAACCCTTTGTTAATTTAGAAAAAGCAAATATCATACAACTCTAGTAAACTAAATTTTTTTTTCCTTTTTGGTTTTTCAAAGCAGGGTTTTTCTGTGTAGCTTTGGAGCCTATACTGGAACTGGCTCTGTAGACCAGACTGGCCTCGAACTCACACAGATCTGCCTGCTTCTGCCTCCCAAGTGCTGGGATTAAAGATGTGCGCCACCACCACTTGACTTGTTTTTGGAGGGGGGTAGTTTTTTTTTTAATTTAAACTAATAATTAAACTAGTATAAAGACAATACTGCCTTTTTATTATAATGAACTATTCCATGACTTGATATTTGATAGAATGTTAAATTGCATGGCATTATTTATAAATGTATCCCAACTTTCCCCTCTGTGGGAAACTTTCCCTCAGGGCTTAGGACCCCGCTTCCTGCTCTTTGACAGGATCAGAGTTCAATTGCCAGCATCCACAGACAACTCTAGTTCCAGGGATCTGACCACTTTTTCTCAAGTGGTTGATTTTTTACATTAGATATACTTTTATAGGTAATTGTATAAATATGAATGCATTCATAAATACTGTTTAATTCCCTTTTTGAAAATAGTATTTTTTTGTCATGATCTTCAAAATGACATTTGGGAGGGATTACAGGATATTTTAGTTTGTGGTTTTTCAGGAGTAAACTTTCAGTTTGCCCATTATATAACTGTCATTTTAAATCCTTAGTGGGTGTTTGTAGAGATTAGTCACTTAATATTTGAATTTTGCTGTGAGAAATTTATAGTTATTTTTTTAAACATAAAAGTATAATGTTAATGAAATGGTAACAACTGAACTTAAAAACCTTATTCTAAAGAGGATGGCAAAAATATAGATGAGCCAAAAGCTTTCATCATTTTAAAACACTTTATTGATATGGGTTGAAATGTGTACTGTTTTGGGGAAAGAAAACCAATTTTGATGTAATTGAAAAATTGAGGGCTGAATGGTGGTGGTGGTGCACACCTTTATTCCAGCATTCAGGAGGAAGAGGCAGGCAGATCTCTGAGTTCAAGGCCAGCTTGGTCTACAGAGAAAGTTCCAGGATAGGATCCAAAAATTACAGAGAAACCCTATTTCGACAAAACCTACCCCTGAGGGGGGGAAAAAACATCAGCATTGAGAAGGAGAAGTGGGCACAAATTCCCTCCCCTAACCAAGGGGCTATTTGTGATTGATACCTGCTGGGAAAGACAAAAATCAGTTTTCTCCAATGGAGTCTCACTGAGTATAACATACTCCAAGACAGGCCCAATGTCCAGGAGTAGTTAGCTAGCACAGAATGGACTCTGTGTGTGGGGGAGGGGTACTTTTTGTTTCAGTTTTTTTTTTTTTTTGGTTTTTTATTTGTTTTGATTTTTTAGTAATTAAAAAAACAATGCCTTAGTGTTAAGAGATGGGCCATAAATAAAAATATGTAAAATGAGGCCAGTGACATGACTCAATGGATAAAAGCACTTGCTACATACACTCACAAAAAAAGTAGTAAAATTCAATTTAGTTAAAATAACATTTTTTTTATACTTCTGTTTGAGTAAAAAAACATTTAAGGTTTTTGTTGTTGTTGTTTTGTTTTTTGCCAGAAATCCTGAGTCAGGACTAGGGATGTAGTTCAGCTGGTGAAGCACTTTCATGCATGAGCGTAGTACCTAGCAGTACCATATAAACCTAACATGGGGATATATGCCTGTAATCCCAGCACTGGGAAGTAGAGACAAGAGGGTAAAAGGTCAAGGTCATCCTCAGTTACACAGTAACTTTGAGACCTGTGTGAACTAAGTAAGTAAGGCCTAAACTTTTGTCTTAAAGAAACAGCACCAGTAGAGGAGCCATCTAAGGAAGAACCTACACATTCTACACTATCCATTCTACTTGAACGGATTATATGTGATCTTGAAAAATCTCTTGGGACAGCTTTATCTTCAATATTAGAAACAGAAATGAAATTTGCTTTTGGAAATCTTTGGATGGAGGTACCTTGTTAACTGTATTAGTTGAGATTTCTTTTTATTATTGATGATTTGTTATTTTAGAAGATATTTATGTAAATTAAAATGTTTACAGTAATCCATAAAACATTTTCTCTAGTTTTATAATATCTTAAAAATTTTTTAATTGATTTTATGTATTTGTTTTGTATATGTATTTGCACAAGTGTATGTATGTGTGCAGGTATGTGTTTGCCATGGTGTTCCTGTAGAAGTCAGAGGATAACTTGTCAGGAATTGGTTCTCCCTATCATGATTAAACCCAAGTTGTCAGGCTTGGTGGCAAGTGCCTTAATTTGCTGGACCATCTTACAGGCCTTGTAATAACTTTTTGATAATTATATGATGAACATTTCTTAAAGATAGGACTATATTTTTTTATTTTGAACAGAGCAAAAGTAGATATATTAAGGAAAAATGAGAAAAGAGGTACTTAAAGGGAAGATTCTGTATTTTACATTAACTAAAAGTTATTGTGCATCTACTATGAATATTTGATATATTTACCTCCTAGAGCTTAAATTGAATCCTTAAATTTCTTGCACAAGGATTAGAGATATAGCTAAGTTGGTAGGATGGTTGCCTAGCATACCTGAGGCCACAGGTTTTATTCCCAATGCCACATGTGTAGTATGACACATGCCTATAATCCTAGCACTTGAAGGTAGATATCTTGATCAGTAGTTCAAGATTATCTTTGGTTATGTAGTGAGCATGAGATTCAAGAGGCCCTGTCTCCAAACAGAATAAACAATATGTAAATACTTTGCTCATTTAATTTGATTTGTTAAAAATGTATGACAGATGTCTGTATTTGAGTGTGTGTGTGTGTGTGTGTGTGTGTGTGTGTGTGTGTGTGTGTGTGTGTTTTGAGACAAAATTTCTCCGTGTAGTCTGGGCTGTTCTGGAACTTTGCTCTTTAGACCAGATGAACCACAGCAATCTGCCTCATGAGTGCTAGGATTTAAAGTGTACACCACCACACCCAACTGTATATTTGACTTATGCCATGTAAATATGAAAGTAAAAATCTGTCATAAGATATTTTGAATTTCTTTAGCCTAATGTCTTTTCTACAGTTAAATGAAATACCAAATTTAGCAAGCATACTTGTAAAACTTAGCTTATTTTGTTTTGTTTTGGTTTTTGGTTCTTTGAGACAGGGTTTCTCTGTGTAACAGTCCTGACTGTCCTGGAACTCACTTTGTAGATCAGGCTGGTCTCAAATACACAGAGATCCACCTGTCACTGCCTCTGAAGTGCTGGGATTAAAGGCGTGTAGCACCACTGCCCAACTGTAAAACTCAGTTTAATACTTGCTTCAAATTCACGTTTGTCACTAGGAGAAACCTTATAGCCCATTAATTGTAGCTTATGTCTTTATTTTAGCTGTTCAACAAGATTCTAAGACTTGCCAATGTGATATGTTTGGTGCTTAATATTAAAATGCTGCTCCAAAAAAAGATTTAGGAGGATTGGTATTAATTGGATATTTCATAGAAATATCAATGATTTAGAAAAAGGCATTGATACTTCCCAAACTAAGAGACCATATCTATAAATATGTCTTTGTAAGAGTGTAGCAAATGAAAAGTTGTATTTGATTCTTTTTTTTTTTTTTTTTTTTTTTTTTTTTTTGGTTTTTCGAGACAGGGTTTCTCTGTGTTGTTTTGGAGGCTGTCCTGGAACTCTCGAGACCAGGCTGGCCTCGAACTCACAGAGATCCGCCTGCCTCTGCCTGCCAAGTGCTAGGATTAAAGGTGTGAGCCACCAAGGCCCGGCTATTTTTTTTTAATATATAGATTTTTCCTGGAGTAGTATGAAATATTTAGATTGTTTTACTTCTGGAAATAACCATATAGAAAAGAAGATTGAGGGGATGGAGTGATGGTTCAGTGGTTAAGAGCACTTGCTGTATTTGGCAAAGGACCCAGCCAGGTTCAAATCCCAGCATCAGGGATCTGATGCTGTCTTCTGGCCTCTATGGGGACCAGACATACATGTGGTATACAGACATATATGCAGAAAACACTTGCCCACATAAAATAAATCAAAAGCAGTATTTAAAAAAAAAAGAAAAAGTAGATTGAGATAACTTTCTGGTTAAAACTATACTACTTCTCTAGTAGAATTTGCTTTCTTTATGTACTTAAAAGTTATGAAACTAAGGATTAATATGAATTTCATAAATCAATCTCTAATAGACCTACCACTTTAAAATTGTGATTAGTACCTCTTAGTTTAAAAATAGTTTGACTAGCTGTATTTTCATTAGGGTTATGTATAGAAATTAGGGTTATGTATAGAAATTTCTACGTAGGTGTGCTTAAATAATAGGTAAGATAAATCAGTAGTTGATAATTTTGTAATTCTTTCTAGGTGCTGTACTTGAAACCACCATGGACTCTAATAAATCTATTGCAGTGCTTTAAAAAACATTGGTTGGCTGTATTCGGATTAGTTATGGAAAATAAGTTGCTTTTAATTATTGAGAGCCTATCTGAAAATCTCTCTAAAGGTATGAATCTTTCTTTCACAATAGTTTGTTAAAGTATTAAGTCAATCTGGTGTGGTGGTACATGCTTGTAATCCTAATACTTGGTAGGTGGAGGCAGGAAGATCAGAAGGTTATGGTAAACTGTTTCATAGTGAATGCAAAACCAGCCAAAACTACATGGGGCCCTATCTAAAAGCAGACAAACTAAACAAACAAAAAACAAATAAATAAATCAACCAAAATGGGTTGAAGAGATGGCTCAGTAGGTGTGTTGGTTTGAAAAAAATGGCCCCCAAATGGAGTGGCACTATTGAGAGGTATGGCCTTGTTGGAGGAAGTGTGTCACTGTGGAGGCACTTTGAGGTCTCATATGTGCTTAAGCCACACCCAATGTCTTAGATCACTTCTTGTTGCCTATGCAAGATATAGAACTCTCAGCTACCTCTCCAGCTCCATGTCTGTCTGCATGCCACCATGTTGTGCCATGATGATAATGAACTGAACCTCTGAACTATAAGTTGCCACCTCAATTAAATGTTTTCTTTTATAAGAGTTGCTGTGACTATGGACACCCCCATGGAGGGCCTCACCCTCCCTGGGGAAATGAGGGGATATTGGGGGGGGGTTGGTGGGAGGGCACAGGAGGAGGGAAGGGATGGAGAGGGGACTGGAATTGACATGTGAAGCAACCTTGTTTCTAATTTAAATTTAAAAATAAAAAAATATCTAAAAAAAAAGTTGCTGTGGTTGTGGTGTCTCTTTACAGCAATAGAAACTGTAACTAAGACAGTAGGTAAAGTACTTGCTGCATAAGCATAATGACTTCTGTTCAGATCCCCAGAGCTGAGTAAAAGCTGGGTGTGGTGGTGTGCTCTAATCCCAGGGTTTGGGAGATGGAGACAGGTGAGTTCAGGGGCTTGCTGACTAGTTAGTTCAGCTAGAGCTCCAGGATTGATATTACACTGAAAAAATAAGGTGGGGAAACAATCAAGGAATACTTCAGGATGTCAACTTTCAGCCTCTTATTCATGCATGCATAGGCACCTCAACAACATGCATATGTATACATGTATGCAACTCTGTCTCTTTCTGATTCTCCCCACCTCTCATCATCCCCCCTTCCTTTCATGCTTGCAAACATTAAAAGGGCTGGGGAGATGTTAAGTCAGTAAAATGCTTGCAAAACAAGAATGGGGACTTGAATTCAGTCCAGCACTTGTGTTAAAAAAACAAAACAAAACAAAAAACCTGCATGTTATTTTGTGCCTTTAATCCCATACCAAGCAGGTGGAGCCAGGAGGGTCCCTAGGGCTTGTTGATCAGCCAGTCTAGCTAAATTGGAAGCTCCAAGTTCAGGGTTTTGGGACCCTGTCTCAAAAAAATAATGTAGAAAGTGAGGAAGACACCTAACGTTGGCCTCTAGCATTGTGTTTAAACAACCAAAGCACACATGAATATGTATCTCCACATGGTGCACACACAAATACACATGAACACAAGTTAAATCAGAATGCATCATCCATAGGATTTGGAGATAAGTTAATAAAATTCTCTTAATTAGTTCTCAATGATTTATACTTCTGAAGGAAGTTTGTGGCAACTGAATGAATAGATACAATACAATGCTGGGTATTGAACCCCAAAGAGCGGTCAGTGCTCTTTACCACTGAACCATCTCTCCAGCCCTTAAAATGTATTTTTAAAGTTTCATTTGAACCTTCAGAATTTGATAAACAAGTTCTTGTGTAAGTGATACATAGGGATGCCTTACTCATTTTTAGGTCATTTTGCCAATGGAAAGCCACTCTCAAATCTAAATATAATAGTTTCTGTAAGTGAGGGTATAGCTCAGTCAGTAAAGTGCTTCCACATACTCATAAGGATCTGAGTCCCAGTTCCAGAACCCATGTGAAAGATGAAAGAGCCAGGTGCAGAATTGTGTATTTGTATACAGGGATAGGGATGTGAAAGCCATGGCATTTCTGGGGCTTGCTGGCCCCCCTCGCCTAACCGAATTAGGCAAGCCCTAGGCCTGTGAGGGACCTTATTTAAAAGTACCTGTTAGAGGAATGCCTGAGGTTGAACTCTGCCTCCTTGTGCATGAGCTTGTAGACACACAGAAACAAAGCAAACATTGCAGTGTGATGATTCTGCCTTTGGAAGAACACTTAACACTTTAGATTTGTCCTTTCTCTCATTTGTTTAGTAACATTAGAAATTTACTTTATTTCATTTTCAAAAAAATTTTTTTTGTTGTTTGAGATAATCCCTCACTATATAGACAAGACTGGCTTTGAACTTGTAGCGGTTTCCCTGCTTCTTCCTCTTGAGTACTGGAATTACAGGCATGTACCACTATGTCTGGCTTCTTTCTAACTTTTTAAACCTTTGAAATGATTGTCACCAATAACTTGGGAATTTAGTAGGAATATTTTTAGCCTCTTGAGATAAAGTCATTAATGTAATTTACAGAAGGAAAATTCTAGCTTTTGTTTCTTATTTTTCTCCAAAGTCTTTATTTTCTTATTAACTGAACTTTTGTATATAAAGGGATAACACATTATTTTCAATAAATCTTGTTTTACTTTTCACGTGATAGAATTTCAGGTAAATTATTACATGATAGCTGTGTGATCATGACAGGAGTCACATCTGACTTACATGCCTCTAACATGTAACTCCTCCTTTATAATAGTCATCTGGATGTGAAATATCTTCAGCTTTGAAAACACTGTGCTTGGACTTTTTGTCTAGTGATTAATTTCTTTTACTGAAGAATGTAATATCTCAGCTTTCCTTTGAAGTTGACTATATTCAAAAAATTCCTAAAATTGAAAACTGAATACCAAGTCAGCATGAATACTTTGTCTATGAATAAATGTGTTCATTTGTTACTTTCTATACCAGAGAGACATTAGTTGTAACATGTGTATATAAATGTCTACTTTCTTTAAATTACAAAATGAATACTTAATTAGTGTTTTAAGGAATTGTTATGTTTATGCTTATTCTTTCATATTTTTTCTTATTTTTCTCTTACCAGCTAATAATGCAGTGGATTTTAAAACAGTAAAATTCCTGCTTCAGGATTCTAAAAGTTTGTTACATGCCTTCAGTACAAGGTCAAATTATGATGGTATTCTTCCACAGACCTTTGCTCAAGTAAACAGACTACTTCAAGTACTTGCAGAGGTAAGATACCTATGGAGTGCTACTTAGAGTAGCTGATCACATACATTTCAAATGTGAATTTAGTAGACAACAATAAAGGATATATTACCCTGACTTATTCTAGCTTTCTAAAGGCATTGGGTAAATATCAAGTATATTGAAGTATAGGCAAGACTTATTACAGTTTACGAAACACATACTTTCTATGGAAGTAGTATCACAATAGTTGTGTTTGTTTTGTTTTTTGGGTTTTGGGGGGGGTGAGACAGGGTTTCTCTGTGTAGCTTTAGAGCCTATCCTGGCACTCTCTCTCTGTAGAACAGGTTGGCCTCGAACTCACAGAAATCCGCCTGTCTCTGTCTCCTGAGTGCTTGAATTAAAGCGTGTGTCACCAATGCCTGGCTAGTTGTGTTTGTTTTTTGAGATAGAACTTGTCTATGTAGTTTACCTAACCTCAAATGCCTAGCCTCTTGGTACTTTGTAGTATTGAGATTATGGGTATACGCCACTATGACCTTGAGGTTTTATTTCTTTTTGTTGTAGAATTTTATATTATTTCCTTGATGGATAAGAGAAAGCTGTGCATACAAAAAAGAGGGCATGGAGAGATGGCTCAGCAGTTAAGAGTCCTTGTTGCTCTTGGAGAAGACCCAGGTTCAGTTCTCTGCATTTGCATGGTGGCTTACAACTATTCTTAACTCCAGTTTCAGAGATTCTAACACTATCTTCTGTCCTCAGGCACCAGGCATGCACATGGTACACAACCATGCATGCAGACAAAACAGTCAAACACATAAAATAAATAATTGAAAAAATAACAAAGTAATTTTTGGAAATTTTTTTGAGACAGGGTCTCATGCAGCCTCCCTCCACCCCAAGGCTAGCCTCAGATTTACTATGTAGTCAAGGATAACCTTAAATTCTTGATCCTTTTGCCTTTATCTCCTGAGTACTGGGATTATAGATGGGTACCTTAATGTTCTGTTTATGCAGTGCTGGGGATCTAATCCAGACTGTCGTGCATGCTAGGCAAAGCACTCTATCAACTAAGATACATCCTGAACCCTAAATATATTTTACTGAGAATTGTTTGCATAATTCATTAGATTGGATAATTTCTTAAATATTAATGTTTTTAAGTGAAACAAAATAAGGTTTTTACTACAATAACTTGAAAAGCATACCTAATCTTAATTATCAAGTATAAAAACTCAAGAAAAGAATATTTATCATCTGCTTGCTTCTGAAAAGCTGAGAAACTAGGATGAAACAGTTAACTAACACCATTTTCTGCTGTTTATGTAAGAAGGGTGGAAGTAGGAAAGTAATAAGACATCCTAGTTTTGTTAGCTTTCCAGACCCCCAAGATTTCCCCCCCCCCCAAATTTTGATCAACCACTATACTAGAATAATTCAAATTAGTTTTGTTGATTAGTGTTAGATTTTACATGCTCAGGATCCCAACCTGTGCATTTTTTATTGTTGCTTCATTTTTTTTTACCTCTAATTCTTTACATTCTTTGAGCCTTTACTCCCTCCTCCTTTTTTTTGTAAATTGAGTACAATAATAATTCTTGACTTAGAATTGCCACAAGAATGAACTGAATTACTGTATAAATGTTTATTTTCTATATATGGGCGGTAGTGGCGGTAGTGGCATACACCTTTTATCTCAGCACTCAGGAGACAGAGGCGAGCCTGGTCTGCAGAGTGAGTTCCAGGACATGCTCCAAAGCTACAGAGAAACCCTGTCTCGAAAAAAAAACAAAACAAAACAAAAAATCTGCATGTTTTAAGAGCCAGAGCAAAAGAGAAATATGTAAATGCTCAATATTAAATATTTATGGTAATTAAAACAATTCTCTGGGCTTGAGGTGTAGGTCAGTGAGAGAACTTGCTTGAAATGGATAAAGTCCTGAGCAATCCCAGTATTGCCACAAAAGTTAATTTCAGGAAAAAACATATATAGGCCTATTATTTATAGTTACTAAGTTTGTAATTTAATACAAACAGATAAAATGAGAAGATCATCTCTTTTTGTTTTCTGCCCCCCAAAATAGACAATGATAATACCTGTGCACTTGGTGTGGGAGCATAACCTCCTTTCTAGATTGTTAAGAGTCAAATCTCTTCAGCTTCTTACCATTTGAGTTATTTTACATGTGTTTTTTTAATCTTTGTATTTCTCAGTTTCCTCCACTTAAAAATCAGAATTGTTTCTGTTTCGTAGGGTTTCAGTTCTGTGTCATAGTACTATGGAGTCATGAAGATTGAGTGACCAATATAAAACCCCTAGAAAGTGCCTGTATAGCATGTTTGCATAAATAGTAAAAGTTACTAGTATTAGAAATTTTATTTGAAACAATTTAAAGTATAAAAATAGTAAGACATTAAGGTAACTTTTGAAATCATCCTTTTATTAACGTGGAAACTTAACGCTAGGGAAATACAGTATTTTTTTGTTTTGGGCATTAGGGTCAGCCTTAAAGTATGGATAATATACCCAGTGGGAGTGTTGGAAAAAACTGATTTTGCCTTTGCAAGCAGGTACCAATTGCAAAGAACTTTTGGGTCAGGCATGAGAGCCTGTGTCCACTTGACTCTCTCAGTGCTGGGACCCCATCTGGCTTGAACCTATACAGACCTTCTGTGTGTTTCCATAATCTCCAAATTCATATGTGCTTCTGTCCTGTTGTGTCTGGAAGACATTGTTTCCTTGGAGTCGTCTATCACCTCTGGCTCTTAAAGTTTTTCTATCTCCTCTTCTACATAGATCCCTGAGTCTTGTTGGGGAGGACTTTGATTAAGACAATCCAATTAGGACTGAGTGTTCCAAAGTCTCAGTCTTTGCACATTGTCCAGTTGTGGGTCTCTTTGTTAGTTCCCATCTACTGCAAGAAGAAGCTTCTCTGATGAGCGTTGAGCAAGACACTGAACTGTGGGTATAGCACTATGCCATTAGGCATCACTTTATTGCTCTGCTCCTATTGCAGAATAATAGTATTAGGTTTTCCATAGGCCCATAATCTATATGGCCTCAGGTTCTTGACCACTTTAGTATCTTATGGAGTGACCTTAAATTCAATCAGAAAGTAGCTGGTTATTCCCATAACATTTGTGTTACTATTGTAAGAATTCAGGCATTATGCTGTCACCTAGCAGAATGCACTCAGGCAGCGTCCTGGTCGGCTCAGGGTTCTGTGGAGTTGCAAAGGAACCCTTTAAGAGAAAGACTCCTTCTTACTCTTTTTGCCTGCTCATCTCTTTCTGTTCTCTCTCTCCCACTCCTCTCTTTGCACTCTCTCTTTCCCATTCTCCTCTCCTGCTGTTCCCCTGGGTCAGATCAGACTTTTCCTGTCTTTCTCTTCTCTCCTGTCCTTTCTCTGTCTCTGTGTCTATTTACCTCTTTTCTCTTCCCTTCTCTCTTCCATCTCTGTTTCCTGTAAAGGTTTCCCATTCTTGTGAGTCCAAAGTTCTATATGTAGCTTATCTTTTATCATAACTAAGGAAAACAATAATTATAACTATCTGTCTTCAACTCCATCAAACACCACAGAAGGATAATATATAGTCACCCGAAGTTTCTCTGTAACGTTGGGGCATCCATCTTCAGCCCATAGGCCACAATGTGTCCAGAAGATTTCCCAGAAAAGCAGGAAATTTTAAACTGTCCATCTGCATCAGCAGTCTGTCAGTCAATTTTCTGTGTCCTGCAGAAAGTCTCGTAGACTCTTCCATGAATCAGGAACCCTGAAGGACTGTCTGAGTTTAGTAGTCACTTTCTTGTGGGTCCTGCATGTCCAGTTTATACAGCAACAGTCAAGCAGTCCAGGCAAGAGCAGTTTCTTGCCCAAATGGCTTATCTTGCCATGTTGAAAGCAAACTCCATAACGAGTTTCTTCGATGCCCATCTTCCTCTCAGACGTAATTGGTACTGCCAGGAGCAGACATTTCTCATTGTCAGGAAAAACCCTAAACCATTTTAAATGCCATTTTCTGAAGGTCTTTGAAAGGTTTGAAGACTATCTATCTGTCTCAAATACATCTCTATATATCTAGAAAACCTAACTTACCTAACTATAAATTCTGACTATTATAAGTAACTATCTATAGTCTATATTTAATTATGCATTATGTTTTAAAAGATCAGTATAAGCACAATACTTAATCAAGAGGAGAAATATACACATCACAAAATTGACCTTGAATTTGTCTCAATAAATGAAAAACCATACCAATACAAAGTACTCATTTCCATACCATAATCCCCTTTTTCCTTAAGAAGAGATTGGTTGTGATCATTAACCAATTATAAACAACCCCATTCAAATGAAAACAAAGATTTATAAACAAGATGGGTATTAGGACGTCGCTCATTTCAAACTGCTTCGTGCTGGAAGGGGGCGCTGTTCATACCATGGGGATCATGACAAAACTCAGAAACCTGTATAAGTCCTTATTTTCGTGGTCTGTAAAGCTCCATCATCTTAGCTGTCTCAATTGTTGAAACGCCTGGCCCACTGCTTCCGGGGTTCTTGGTTCATCAAACCACAGAAGCCTGGAAGGAATCCTCCAGGATAAACAAAACATAAACAAAAACTCCTTTCCCAAGTAACATATCCTTATACTTAAATTTTGAAGTCAAGGCATTTTCAAAAGATATAAGTTGAATTAATTTAGCAGCATTTATAATCAAGTGTACTTTAGCAGTTGTTCCTTCCTGAGCAATTAAAAAACTGAAAAACACAATAGCATACAGTATCCAGACTCTCTGTGTATTTTCCATCTTTACGTGGCTTATTTATTTATTTATTTATTATGACTTTATTTCTTTTACTTTTATTTTTTTATTTATTTTTCTGAGACAGGGTTTCTCTTTGGAAATCCGCCTGCCTCTGCCTCTGCAGCAAATCCTACGGGTGTGTGCCACCACAGTCGGCTTCTCTGTTTATTTACCACTATGCCGTTTTTTTTTTTTTTTCCTCTCAATCTTACATATATTTTTAAACACACTGGAAACCTTTAGAGGTTTTTCTTCATCCAAGTCTGACTTTACTGTAAGTCTTTATGTTTTTCTGGCCATGTGTCTTAACTGTTAAAACTGCGGTTATTTAAACTGCCGTTTTTCCAAGATGGCGGGCGTAAGTGTGATTCCAGCTTACTGGATCAGTCTATGCCGACATCCAGCAAAAGCTGTTGGCTTGGAGATGTGGTCACTGCCACTTCCAGCTGTACGTACACACCTTTCAATCGTTAGCAGAGCCTCTTAAAAGAACCTTGTTTTTTTTTTTTAATGCTGAGTAAGCTGCGAGTGTCTGCTTGTCGATAGCAAAACAGAGCCCACCTGAGAAAAATGCTGCTACCAAAATCCCATGCTTTTCTCTGTTCTTTTGTTTCTAAAATTCCTTTAAAGCTTTCGTCGTTCTGCGTGGAAATTTATGATCCCACTCCTGATCACCATTATGTAAAGGGAAACCTTTTCCTTGAGAGAAGCCTTCCCGCCAGCCTGGTTCTAGAGCCGCATCAGTCCCAAATAAACACACAGGAGGCTATATTAATTATGAAGCTGTTGGCCTTGCTTGTTTCTTACTGGCTAGCTCTGACTTAAGTAATTACCGCATAATTGTTAATCTAAGTATTTCTCTTACCTGAGAATAGTTCCGGGCTTCCTACCCCATGGCGTTACATCTTGACTCTCTGTGTTTCTCCTTCCCAGAGTCCTCCTGGACTCCTAGTCCCACCTATCTTGGTTCCCTATTGGCCAACAGTGCTTTATTGACATATACACAGGATTTCCCCAACAGTTTCCAGTTGGCAAACACCTACCCGCCCCCTTCACTGCCTTTCCCAATAAATTCCATGTGGGTTTGTTGAAGTTTGGTCTTTCATGTTTCATCGCCTGTGCCACAGCTGCAACAAAAAAAGAACAACTATTGCACCACTAAATTTTGCAGGCTGGTTGCTCTTGTAGGTCACAGGATTTTTTTTTTTTGCTGGAAAATATTGATGATTACCTTTCTTCTCTGATAGAGTGCAGTGTACCTTTCAGTACCATGAACACTAGACAGTTCTAGTGAAGACTCTAGTTAGGCACCAGCTCAACTTCTTTATGTTACATGATATCCATAAGTGTTGTCTTCAGCAATAGAACCTTACCTTACCATCAAATTGCAGAGGGTAATCAATAGCCTTGGCAGTAATCTATGATGTTTGGGGATTTCCATGGGGCTCCTTTGACCAACAGTTCAACAAGATGTAGTCCATCCTGGCACTGGAGGCTTTGGTTTGTGGCATAAGATGTCTAGTTGAGGTATTTTTGTCTCCTATTATTTAGTGACTCCATTTAGATTCCTTTCATATGTGTATATATTTTAAGAAGCTTCTACAGTAGGTTTCCATATGGTTTTTCAAATGGCCCTCCCCAGATTTTCTTCTTTACCCTTTTATCCCCTATTTAATCATCCTAGTCTGCCCTTTGCCTCTCCATAACAATATATTAAACAGTATTCTTTTTTTTAAAACATACAAAGACATTGACTATTTTATTAGAATAATTTTATTTTATTTTTTAAAGATTTATTTATTTATTATGAATACAACATCCTGCCTCCATGTACGTCTACACATCAGAAGAGGGCACTAGATCTCATTACGGATGGTTGTGAGCCACCATGTGGTTGCTGGGAATTGAACTCAGGACCTCTAGAAGAGCAGTCAGTGCTCTTAATCTCTGAGTCATCTCTCCAGCCCTGGAATACTTTTAAAACTACAGAAAACAGTTTCATTCTCCAAATACACATGTTCTCACATGTCACACAACACAGAGATTTATCTGCAGTTTTGGTCAAATGTGCCCCACGAAACTTTTTGAACCCACAAAAATATTTTATAAATAATTAAACAGTATTCTTAATTGACATTCGAATGTTAGTAAGAAAGATCACTATAGTAAATAAATTGAACATATTTGATCTAAACAGGGAAGAAAAACATCTTTTCTAAGTCTAATGCTATTATAGGAATACTCTCTACATATGGAAGAAAAACAATAGCCTGTATATCTAGTAACCTAAGATCTCTTGTTTTCTCAGTCGCTAGCAAAGGACTAAAATGCATTTTATGTAATTCTTATGTTATAGGTCAGGACAAAATTAAAGCCAAATTCTTCAGAAAGCACAGTGAGTGAAAAGCAGGAAGACACTTCTTTGATGAAGCATCATAATCAAGAAGTCACTGTTTCCTTGGATTCTCATCCTCCCCAGTTCACCAGGCATCAGGAAATCTGGTCTATCCTGGAGAATGTTTGGACTTCAATATATCAGAACAGGTACTAAGTTCTCAAGACATTTTCAACTTTATCATTACAAGTTTGCTTTTCATTGGGCTTACATTATTACCATTTGGGCTATGAATTTATTGTGCTATGGGCTTTTATCAAGTTGACACATTAGAAATGTCTATGCTTAAATAGGGATAACCATCAGAATTACTTGGAAAATTAGGTTTCTATATCTAAACACTATTCCTAGAAATTTGAATTCAGTAGGACAAATCTGAGAATGCATTAAAAAATTCTGTCTAGGCAATTCTGGTATAATCAAGATGAGGAGCATTGCTTGCATAGGTCAACCACTGAATCACTTAAATTGATTCATCATCATAAAGGTTGCAAATCTGTATTTAAAGTGGAAATAAGTTAAAAGTTCCTTGGATTATGGTTTATGAATGATATTTGGGAGCCCATTCCAAATAGAGGGATGCTCTCTCAGCCTGGACACATGGGGAAGGGCCTAGGTCCTGCCCAGGATGAAATGACAGACTTTAGAGATCCCCCCAAAGGAGGGCATCACCCTCCCTGGGGAATGATGTGGGGATTGGGTGGGGCGCTGGGGGATTGGTGGAGGGACAAGGGATGAGGGGTGGGAGAGGGAGCTGGGACTGACATGTGAAACATTCACGTTTCTAATTTAAATAAAACATATATTGAGAAAAAAGAAAAGTAATAAAAGAATACAAGATATGTAAATCAAAGTTAATTAGGAACTTTTGGAGGTGCTAACTTGAATAAATATGCTATTTGAATAAGATCAAGGAATTAAAACATAGAAGGCCAGTATGTTTAAAATAAGAATGTTACCAGGTATGATAATAATATGTGATTATGTTATTTTAAAGCCTGTGTCTATAGTGTCATATGAAGTAATGGTGCATGTGGATTGATTGAACACAAAAGGCAGTATTGATGATTTTAGGGGAAGGTTCATAACATCATCGAATGTCATACTATTCTTTGGTTTTTTTAGATGTATTTGAAAAGGTGATTAATGGAAAAATTAAATCAAATGAAAGAGAAAAAAATAAAAAAAGTTCCTTGAATTAAAGAAAATTCATTGAGAATTTTAAAGTTGGATGAGTATTATTTTTTAAAGGAAAATGCTATTACTTTAGTATATAAACATAAAACACTTTAGAATTAATGAAATGAAGGGATACAGAGATCATTCCTGGGTAATTTTTATTTTATATTTATGTGTATGTGGGCATGGGAGTGTCATAGTGTGGAGGCCAGAGGACATATTACAGAAATGGTTCTTTCCCTCAGCCATGTCGTTCCAGGAATCAAGCTCAGGTCATCAGGCTTAACAGCAAGCATTTTTACCTGTTTAGCCATTTTGTTGTTCCCCTCCCCTTTTACCCAGTATTTGGGACTGCTTGTGTTTTAGACAGGTGTTTTGAATCTGGGCTACATTCTCCTTGAGTAGTTTTTCAAATAGGTACTGTTAGAATAGCTTATATAACTTAAAACCACAATTTTACCTTTTTGGCGTTTTGAGAAAGATTTCTCTGTGTAACAGCTCTGACTGCCCTGGAACTCTCTCTGTAGACCAGGCTGGCCTCGAACTCACAGAGATCCGCTGCCTCTGCCTCCCAAGTGCTGGGATTAAAGGCATTGTGTCACTACCTCCTGGCAATCCTTGACTAAAACATTTTTCAACAAATTTGTGTCCTGCTATTTGGCTTTCTAACTTGTCATACTAAAAAGATAACTGCATCTAGCATGTGAACTAAAGATTATATTACAAGTTCATAATTTTCTTATGAATCAGTTTGTTTTTCTAGTCAGTATATCTTTGGTGTTTTGGCTAATCATATTATTCTGGTTTAAAGAAAAATTACCATGTAATAGGAAGCAGAAATGGCTGCTTTAAAAATAAAACTAACTTATTTGGAAACAAAGGAGTTTATAATATTCATACATTTGTATTGCATGTTAGAGAGCTTCATGCTATTTCTGAATAATAAACTGTATATTTTATTTTTTATATTTTTAGTAAGTGACAGTGTTTATATTGCCTTAACAATACATATTTATTTAGCTGAGTTTTTTGTTTTGTTTTGTTTTAACAAGCCTAGTTGTATACCAGAATTGCAATAGAACTTATTGAATGTAATTCTTTCACTTAAAAGTGCTCATTTGGAAGTCTGGTAAGTCTGTTCTTAGTAACTCACATAAGTTACTTATGGTTAGTGTTGTCAACTTGACAATCTAGAAACATGTGGTGGGGTGGGGAACAGTCCTGTTGAAGATTATCTTGTTTAATTGAGGTGGAAAGACCCACCAACTGTGGGCAGCACCATTCCCTGGCTGGGCCCTGGATGTCTGAACAACTTTACAGTGGATGCAATGTGCTTAGTTGCCTCAAGCTCCTGTGACTCTATACCCACACCATGAACTGACCTTGAATTATGAACTAAAGTAAACCTTTCCCTTAATTTTTGTCAGAGTATTACAACAATGGGAAAATTAACAGACAAGTTCTTAGGCATAACTGTAAATGCCATAATTTTTGTGGCTTACTAATCAGTTTGGAACTGATATCATATCAGGTCAGGTTTTTGTTGTCTGTTTATGAGGAAATTGGATTAGTGCTTTGGACTGCTGATTCAGGTCAAACAATAATCTTTATTTGGGCATGGTGACACAGGCTTGTAATCATAAGGTTCAGGATGGTGAGACAGAATGGTTATAACTTGAAGACCAGCCTGGGCTACATGGGATCCTGTCTGGAAAACAAAAGAAGTTTCCTTCAATTTATCACTCAGGTTTCTGCAGCACTTGTTTAAATGTATTTTTTAGTTTACAGAAAGCTTTGTAATTACGATTTCTTTTTTTTCTTCTCAGTGACTCAGAATTTTATTAATACTATGCAGGCAAAACCAATAAAGAAACTGCTTTTGACAGTTCATAATTTTCTATAACCTGACTTCTTAACCAGTTGAATAGCTTATTTCATAATGCTGAACCTGATGAGTCTGAAAGTAGATTGCAGCTTTTATGGAGCTCTGGTTTGAAATGTTTCTATTTGGAACTGCCTCATTTAGGGTGACTTTATAAGGAGTTATATTAATAATATTTACTTAGTCTATATTTTCATGTTCTACTTTGTGTAAAAATTACTTAAATATATTTTGCTATTTTTGTTTTCTTCTTTCTTTTTTGAGGCACGGTTTCACTAAGTATCCCTGGCTGGTCTGGAAGATCCACTTGTCTCTGCCTTCTGATTACTGGGATTAAAGACATGGGCTACCATCTCAGTGTAGTGTTTTGCTGCTTAAGAATTGTACCACTGTTCCTATGGAACAATAAAGACAATGGCTTTGGGAAAACCATCTAGTCTTTCTGAAACTCAGTTTGTTCATCTTGAAGCAGAATAGGATCATCTGATCTTTAAGGTCTACAGACTCTGAAATTCCATGACTTGAATTTTGGGTTATTTTAACACACTCTGGGTTTTGTTTTTGTTTTTGTTTTTTTGGTTTTTTTTTAGGTAGGGTCTCTCTGTGTACTCTCTGACTGTCCTAGAGTCCTCTGTGTTTGTAGATCAGACTGACCTCAAACTCACAGAGGTCCTCCTACCTCTGCCTCCCTACTGCTGAGATCACAAGTGTGTGCCATGATACTCAGCTGTGGGAGCCACAAGTGACTCAGTTTTCATCTGAAGTCTATTTGGGGTCATTTGAGTTTAAACTTGCTTTAGTCTCTTTGAGAGATGTGAGAATGTTTTGATTAAGCCCGTGGGAAAGAACATATTATCTAACTAAGACATATAAGCTGTTGAATGCCAGCTGAAGGCACATAGAGAATAAAGCTGCTTGCTGCTAGCAGGACTCACATGATAGATATCGAGCCTGCCTGCTTCTTGATTCAAGGACAGTGCAGGGAGGTGGTTAGCTGACTGTGCTGCTGCTCTTTGTTCTGCTCTTTGCTTTTAGTCTGTATATAAGCAGGGTCTGAAATATACTCGGGGCTGCTCAGCATTGACTGGGCAGTCCTACCGACTCTTTCTGTCTTCTTTATTTCTTAGTCCTAGTTCAGGTACCATAGCTGACTTGTTGGAGCTGGCTCAAACACACAACTTTATGTGTTTCTTTAATGCTGCTATCTAAAAGGGTATTGTAGTTAATGTTAATATTTGTAGGTCCAACTTTGCTTCTAGGCATATGTATTATTCCCCAGAGGTACCATAATGAATCATAAACTATATATCTTAAAGTAGCATAAATTTATTTAATAACAGTTATGAAGGCCCATAAGTGGAAAAGCAAAAGACTCGAGGGAGTTCTAAGTGGGAATCTTCTCTGTGTCCTTCTGTCTTCCTCAATCCTTGCCTAGTAAGTGCATCTCTCTCATCTCTGCTTTTGCCTTCATGGAGAGGGTGTGGCCTACTCTAATCCAATCCTCATTTAGCTGAACCATTTGCATTTGCCAAAGCCCTATTTCAAATGAGGTCCATACTTAAGCCCTAGCACAGTGGTTTTCAACCTTCCTAATGCTGCAACCCTTTAATACAGTTTCTCATGTTGTGGTGACCCCGAACCATAAAATTATTTTTGTTGCTACTTCATAACTGTAATTTAGCTACTGTTATGAATTATAATATAAATATTTGCTATTTCTGATGGTCTTAGGTGACCCTTGTCAAAGGGTCATTCAACCCCAAAGGGATCATGACTCACAGGTTGAGAATCACTGCTCTAGTTGAACATCAATTTGGGTAGGACACCATTCAGATATAATACAATGTGTTTTGATTTTTAATATAGTTACTGTTACCTGTAAGTATTTGTTTATATATTTAGAGACAGGGTCTCACTATGTAGCCCTAGCTGGTCTCTGGAACTCACTATGTAGACCAGGCTGGCTTTGAACTCAGAGAGATCTGCCTGCTTCTGCCTTCTAACTGCTAGGATTAAAGGTATACACCACAATACCTAGTCTTATTTTTAGTTTTGGCATAAACATTTAAAAATATTTTAGTATTTTATTAAAAGACATTAAAGGTTTCATTATCTGTTGTAATTTTTAATTCACAATAAATTTCTGAAAGTGGAATTACAAGGATAAACATTCAGTTTCTATTTAATCTGATACCTAATTCTTAATGTTTATGGTCTTGAGTACTGACTGGAATGTATATTAATAGCATTATTTACCCTCCATCTCTGTGGTCTTTTAGAGTGAAATGTATATTCACCCAGCTTTTATGTTAATTTCTTTAAATTAGACCTGTATAGTGTGTGACCTAGACCTTGTGTGGATATTAAACCAGACTTGTCTCATATCACCGTCTTTGATTCCTTACTTAAACAGACACATTACTTGTGTATATCATCAATGAAAATACCTGTAAGTACTAAGTGAGCACATCTTTTCTTTCCATATTTTAGCACAGATGTGTTTCAGACACTAGACTCAAGTTCAACTCTGACCACTTCAAAAATAGCATCATTTGAAGAAGCATTTATATATCTTCAAAAGTTGATGGCAGCTGTGAAGGATATTCTTGAAGGAATTCAAAGGTAAGCATTATATTAAATTTAAAGTTTATAAATTCTGTATTTATCAGCTTAATTTAGTCTTGCTAGGAGTCTTCTAGCAAGTTAGAAACTATTGGCTGTTTTTGAGACAGGGCCTCATTATGCAGCCTTGGATGGTCAGATGTGGACCAGACTGGCTTCAAACTTCCCTTTGCCTCTTGATTGAAGGTGTGCACCACCACTCCTAGCAGATGATTGGTTTTTAGATTTACCTTTCTTCATTTCATATATTCTGTAGGAGAGGAAAGGGGGAGAAGCAAGTCAGTCTTCCATATGGGAAACTTGGTGTTTGAAATATATTCTCATTTTCTCTCTTTGTCCTGTGTGTGTGTGTGTGTGTGTGTGTGTGTGTGTGTGTGTGTGTGTGTGTGTGTGTGTGTGTGTGTGTGAGAGAGAGAGAGAGAGAGAGAGAGAGAGAGAGAGAGAGAGAGAGAGAGAGATGTCCTTGATTGTTTCTTAGTTTTTGAGACAGGGTCTTTCACAGAACCTGGAGATTGTCTTTTGACTAGACTGACTGGCCAGTGAGCTCCAGAATCTGCCTGTTTCTACTCCCTAGCACTGGGGTGGCAGATGTGCACCACAGCCATGTCTGGCTTTTGTGTAGGTGCTGGTAATCTGAACTCAGATCTCAATGTTTGCTTGTGCAGTAAGCTCTTCATCCAAGCTCTTCATCCACTGAGCCAGTTTCCCAGCCCCTGAGGCTGTCTCTTAAGTTTAGATGACTTTGTTTATGTTATTTGGATTTTTTTTATTTAGGTAGAGGAATAAATAATTACTAACATATATATTTGACCGTGTAGGCCTGTGATTTTAAATTTTGATTTTAAAAATTAAACCTGTGCTTGATTTTTAAGAAAAAATGATTATTTATTAGTTGTAAAACACATCTTATGGTTTGGGATTGAAATACCTTTCAAGAGAGTGCACTCGTGTGCGCATGCACTCTCTCTCTCTCTCTCTCTCTCTCTCTCTCTCTCTCTCTCTCTCTCTCTCTCTCTGTCTGTCTCTATCTCTCTCTCTGATGTATTTGCACATTTGTGTAGGAGGCATATCTACCTGTACATGTATGTGGAGGCCAGAGGAGAATGGCATGTGTGTCCTTATTCCCTTAAGACAGAGACTCCTGAAGCTAAGCTAGTGCCAGGCTGGTAGATAGCTCCCCTTCTCTCTACTTCTCATGGCACTGAGGTACCAAGAGCACTATTTCTGTGGTGTTGCAGATTCAAATTCATGTTTGCATGTTTATGCAGCAAGTGCTCCATGCCATTTTGCCCTTGGAGTTGTTTTCTTTCTTTCTTTTCTTTTTTTTTTTTGATTTTGTTTTTGTTTTTTGAGACAGGGTTTCTCTGTATTGTTTTGGAGTCTGTCCTGGAACTCTCTCTGCAGACCAGGCTGGTCTCGAACTCACAGAAATCGGCCTTCCTCTGCATCCCGAGTGCTGGGATTAAAGGCTTGGGCCACCAACATCTGGCGAGTCATTTTCTAAAACAATTGCAAAGCTCTGGGATTTATGTGTTTCTTATGATGTGTGATTTTTATGAAATTTTAAAAAATTGTCTATTAGTCTCTTGATCAATTTTTTCCAGGTTGAGAAATGCACCCACACCACAGTCTTCAACAAATTTTTCTGTGGCTCCTCAGATGTCACTGTGCTTCTTTATCAGGCTTTCCATACACTCTTGGTTCTTTCTGTCACCAAGTGTATCATTTGCTTTGATTAGTACCAGTAATAATATAACCTATTGTTTATAAATGACAAGACATAGTTACTCCACCTTCCATTTCCCATTTTGTATATAACTTTACTTTTTGTAGTTTATTTTATAACAAGCCCCCTAAGAATTTGAATGAGGTAAAAAAGGTAATGACATGTTATTGGCCAATAAGCGGTCAATGAATGTTTAGGTGTTTTGAGACATGGTCTCATGTGACCCAGACATGCCTCAGTCTTACTATGTAGCTAAGGATGACCATGAACTTCTACTCTTCCTGCCTTTATTTTCCAGTGTGGGAATGATAGGTGTGTGTCACCAGGCCCAGTGTATATTATATAAGCATTCTATCAGCTGAGATATGTCTCTAGCACAGTAAATATTAGTGAATGTCTTATAATATTTGTGATTGAGGGAAACTTCTTTGTTATGACAGTCCTTTTGTTAATTTACTGGGGTTTTTTTTTGTCTTTTTTTTTTAGGATTTTGGCTCCTAATAGTAATTACCAAGATGTTGAGACTCTCTATAACTTCCTAATCAAGTATGAGGTATGAAAAATATTTATATATTACTTATATTTATGTATTGTTTAAATATAAATAAATACAGTATTTTCTTCTTTTTTAAAAGATTTATTATTGTTTAAATATAAATAAATACAGTATTTTCTTCTTTTTTTTAAAGATTTATTTGTTTATTATGCATACAGTGTTCTGCCTGCATCTATCCCTGCAGGCCAGAAGAGGGCACCAGATCTTATTTCAGATGGTTGTGAGCCACCATATGTTTGCTGGGAATTGAACGCAAGACCTCTGGAAGAGCAACCAGTGCTCTTAACTACTGAGCCATCTCTCCACACCCCCTGGTATTTTCTTTAAATAAAAAAAAATTTTTGACACATTTTCATGCTGTTTTGTTCAGGCTGGCCTAAAACTTGAAAGTATCATAAAAATTTGCCAGTGACATTTATTTTTGTGCTTGTTTTAAAAAAATATGTATTTAAGATATACAAGATAATGTTTGGCTGAACATTATAGCTCATACCTGTAATCTCAGCGTTCATGAGGCTGAGGCAGAAAAATTGTCATGATGTAGAGACCACCATGGACTACATAGTAAGTACCAGGTTAGCTGGGGATATGAGAGATTTTGTGTCAAAAAGAAAAACAAAAGAGGGGCTCAGCAGTTAACAACACATATTGCTTGTAGGTCAGGCAGGTCAGGCAATTGAGAACTGCCTATAATTCTCCAGTTCCAGGGGTCCAGTGCCCTCTGCTGGCCTCTGTGAGTATTTGTACACACACACACACACACACACACACACACACACACACACACACACACACGCACGCACGCACGCACGCATGCACGCACGCACGCACGCACGCACGCAGTGCATTCATACATGAAGATGTTTAACAGAACAATTTAAAATGCCTCCAAATGAGTAAAGGAAAAATGGAAAAATGTCTTAATAGTTAACTACAGACTTCATGAATTTGTGCTTTAATTTTTATTAGTAAAATTAAGTTAAGCAATTTATAAAGCCTGCTGTATTGTTTAACTTAATGTGGAGTCCTGTTGCCTTTATACCAGATATCTCAGTATATGTGGATGGTTGATTTTAAAAATAAAGGGTAGTTCTAGATACTTTTTAAAATAAAATCTTTTAGAAAATTATTTTATATTCTTAATATATCAGGTTCAAAAGTCAGTTGTTCAGCTGTCTCTCATTTTTTTCTCCCAACCACTAATCAACCAGACTATTCTCCTTCCTCCTATGATCAAACATCTGCAGCCTGTTAACATGGATTGTCTGTTTGGATTGATACTGTGTTGGTCCTGGTGTGTGGGTCAGTTCCAACAAAATCACAGGTCTTTGGGTAAGGGCAAAACATGAACAAAAGAAAAAACTCGGCTTATGATGTTTTAATTCTAAATGTATGTTTAGAAAATTTTTAAATGATTTTTAAAACAAAAATAGGGCTGGGACTAAGTATGGAAGCTCATGCCTGTAATCCCATGTAACAAATTCCAGGACAGCCAGGGATACATGGTGAGTTCTCAGAATAGACATATCAACTAAAAACAAAAGAAATAAACAAAACCCCAAAGCCTAATGAGCTGGAGAGAGATGACTTAGCAGTTAAGAGCCAGTGTGGCTTTTGTAGAGGACCCAAATTTGGACCTATATAGTGGCTCACAGCTGCAACTCTAGTTCTAGGGACTCCAGTACTCTCTTTTGGCCTCTTGAGGGCGCCAGGCATCCACATGATGCACATTCTTGTGCAGAAGCAAAACATTTGTTTACATGATATAAAATAAGTAAGTCTTAAATACAAAAACTACAGAACTGGGAAAGTGGATCAGTGGGTAAAGCACTTGCCATATAAACATGAGGACTGGACCCATGTCAAAGCCAGGTACGCATGGTAGCACTTTTGTAATTCAAGCATGTAACAGTCAGAGATGGAATCTTGGGAGCAAGCTGGCTATCTGGGTTCAAATGAGAGATGCTGCCTCAGTATGTAAGGGGAGCCACTGAGGAGACATTTAACGTTAACCTCTAGCCTTCATACATACGTGCCCACTTGTACACATGCACATAAACCACACACGGTACACATACAAAAAATAATTACTAATCACATAAAATCATGATAAACTAAACACCAATTTCACCAGTCATTAAGTATATGTATTGTTAGAAATTTAATCTATAGACATGTGATCCTCATTTTAGACAAAATACCAGGATTATATTAACTTAAAAGATTATACCTGCCAGGCATTGGTGGCGCACACCTTTACATCCCAGCACTTGGGAGGCAGAGGCAGGCGGATCTCTGTGAGTTCGAGGCCAGCCTGGTCTACAAAGTGAGTTCCAGGACAGCCTCCAAAGCTACAGAGAAACCCTGTCTCGAAAAACCAAAAAAAAAAAAAAAAAAAAAAAAAAAGATTATACCTATCTCCCTCTCTCAAATATTTTGGCAGGGCTTTATTTATGCATGGAAGGCAAGCATTTAACCAGTAAGCTATACTCCCAGCCCTAAAATAGTTGTATTTAAAAAATTTATATACTTAGAGTAAGTGAAGCATTTCTTCATAAATATGGGTAGTTTCTTATGAAAAAGTTGAAAAAAGTTATGAAATTTTTCATATAAGCCTGACCTCTATAGATCATTTTTATAAGAATCTTTTTTTTTTTCGGTTTTTCGAGACAGGGTTTCTCTGTATTGTTTTGGAGGCTGTCCTGGACCTCACTCTGTAGACCAGGCTGGCCTCGAACTCACAGAGATCCACCTGCCTCTGCCTCCCGAGTGCTGGGATTAAAGGCATGTGCCACCAACGCCTGGTTTTTATAAGAATCTTTACAGTGATAGTGATTGAATCAGGGTAGGGATATTTTTCCCCACCAAAAAACATGAACTAGCTAGTAAAACTTGGGTTTCTTTTATAGTACTAGATATTGTGTTCTTGGTCTCACACTCTACAGTGAGCTGTGTCTGAAGCTGTTTACATACTTTTGAAAATAATTGAATTGAAGATAGTTTCATTGAGTTTTTCTCCACTAGTCCAAATTTCTGGAAATTTAATTAGTACTGTTTTATTTGTTGATTTATCTGATTAAAAAAAGAGAGAGAATTTGCCACCCACTGAGGTGACCCTTGATGGTGGGCAATGTACTGAAGAGGACGAGGCAGGAGGATTATACATTAAAAATGAAATTCTGAGGGCTGGGATGCACCTCATTGGCTGTACTTGGCTAGTAAGGCCCTGGGTTCAGTCTCTAGCACCAAAAACAAGAATACACTTACATAAAATTTCCCTCACAAATTTCAAGGTTCTTTCTTGTACATAACTATAACATTGTCTGCATTGGTAGTAGTGAGCGTCAAGAGATAAAAGATTAGGCCAGCTTGCTGTGCTAACTTGGTAATGTGAGTTCCAGGGATCTCAAAAGGAGAGAACTGACTCTTAAATTGTCTTCTCACCTGACACTTACCCACACACTAACGACAAAATAAAATTTCAAAAAGAAGATAACTTCATTTTGTTTTTCAGGTGTGCAACAGTTTGAATGATGGACTTTTATATTTATGGTTTTATGAATTATGTCTTTGGTTAACACTTTTTAAAATAAAGGCTTTTAGGAAATGTCAATGGGCTAGAGTGTAGCTCTGGGACAGAGCATTTGCTTAACATGCATAAAGTTCTGAGTTTAATTCCTAGAACTGTAAGGAAGGGGGAAGAAAGGAAAAAAGGGAATAATGAGTGAATGTGGGGAAGGAAAGATTCCATCACATTCAGGTTCATCTTGTTTCTACTATTTCTATTCTGAGAATAGATTAAGTTGTAATAATAGGACCAAAGTGTGAACATACTTCAGTATTAACAAACTTCTTCCTATTACTGTTTTAGTTGTCTTTTAGGGAGTGACAGAAGATATGAGAGTCTGCTCTCAGAATAGACCGCATTCTAATTGTGCTTTCTTTGCTCATTTAATTTAACATATCTCCTTAATAATTGTTTTTTGACTCTTTTTCAGGTAAACAAAAGTGTCAGATTTACTCCCCAGGAACTTTATGATTGTGTTTCTCAGACTGAGTATCGGTAAGCACATCTATATGTAGATAAGGAGACATCTAAAACAAACTTTTACCCTGTTTGCTATCACTGTGAGAGGGTGAAGCCATTTTTTTATGGTGTATGTGTGTGTGTGTGTGTGTGTGTGTGTGTGTGTGTGTGTGTGTGTGTGTGTGTGTAACATGAATGTGTAAGGTCGTAGAGGCCAGCAGGAGATCAACTGTCTTCAATCACTCTCCACCTTACTTCTGAGATGGTGTCTGGCCAGTGAGCTCTGCGGATCTGCCTGTCTCTGCCTCTATAGTCTGAGGATTATATAGGCAGATGCTGATGTGCTGGCTTTTCACATGGAAGCTGGGAATCTACATTCAGGTCCTCATGTTTTCATGGCAAGCACAATCCTGAACAAGCACAATCTTGTCTCCCAGAAGAACCCTTTTACGATTTTTTTAACCTTTATTGATACAAAATATTCCATATATGTGGAAAGCATGTGTTAATTTATCATCAATATACTTTAAAGTGAATTTCAAATGTTTGACCTCAAGATTCTTACATGTGTGCATGTATTTACTCTGAGACAGGGCCTTGATCTATTGCACAAACTAGTTTTGAACTTGTGAGAGCCTCCAAGTCCTGTTATCCCAACCTCCCTAGAAGCTGGAACTGTGGACATAGACCACCATCTGTTTTCATGGATTATTTTGTTCATGTGAGCCATATCTATCTGTTCTGTGAACTTAGAACTTTAAAGTGTTAGGTAGGTGTGGTGAATACCTGTAATCTCAGATGCTTGGAATGCTGAAATGTGAAGATCACATATTTAAGCCAGTACGGCAACTTAATAAGACTATTAGAGGAAGATAGTGGAAATAGCTTTCATTTTAGCTTGTACTCAGATATAAATGGCTTTTATAGGCCCCAGGGAAGAACCTTCTTGCAGTTAGGAAGTATCCAAAAATGTAATGAGCTGCTTCTCATGTTTGTGAGTGTCCCATTACCAAGAGGTGAGTGCTCAAGGGAGATGACTCAGTCGAGATGCTGGAGAATGGAATTCAGAGGCTGGTTATCTGTCCAACAGGTGACCACACAACTGCACCGAGCAGCCTCCTGCACTGACAGCTTGCTGCAGGAAATAACTGAGTGGTTGTTGCCAGAACACTGACTCACAGGAAGGGAAGGAGTTCGGCACCACTAGGCTAAAGAGGAGAGGGGGACGCCCCTCCTAACTCTGAGGGTAGGAAGGGGAAGGAAAAGGAAGGTACAGAAATAGATTTGGTTATTGAAAGATACACTCATTTGCTTTCAAATGTAGAATAAATGACCAAAGGTAGGAATATGGACCTGCCCTTTTTGTTTTATTTTAGAATTTATAAGAATACATTTTCATTTTCATCTTGGCTATTTTGAACCTTGTGCAAGGCTTTTCTGAAAATATTTTCTTTTTTTGAGTAGTTCTGAAGAACTGGCAGCAAAAATCACAGTCATTTGAAGTATAGGAAGTAGACCTAGGATAACTCAAAGCCAACATTTTTTAAAGTAATACTATTATTAATTCTTTAAGAATTTCATATAGTGTATTTTAATCATATTCACCCCTCCCATCTTCTTACCTGCCCAACTTCATGTGTTTCTCTTTCCCTCTCCCTCTCTTCCTCCTCCCATCAAGTCCAGTATGTATTGGACAACCACTCTTTTGAGTGTGGGACCTACCATAGAATGTAGAGGTCACACTGTTAGAGAAATACTGGCTTTGTCTTTACTGACAACTATCAAATGCCAACAACACTGCATGGAAGGGTGAGACTATGTGCCCATACCTCCTTCCCTGCATACTTTGATTTTGTCTGGCTTGAACTTGTACAAGTCTTGTCTATGCTGTCACAATCTCTGAATTTGTATGTGCATGTGCCCTGTTATTATGTATAGAAAACACCATTTCTTTCTACTGTCTCTGCCTTTTACAATCCTCCCATTCTCTTCCTCAAAGATCCATGAGCTTTAAAGGGGAGAGGGTGATATAGATGTTCCCTTTAGGGCTGAGTACCTCCCAAGTCTTTTATTCTCTCCATCTTGACCATTGTGGTTCTCTGTGTTGATCAACATCTTCTGTAGTAAGAATCTTCTCTGATGGAGGTTGAAACAAAGATTTATCTGTAGTATATCAGTAAGTCATTAGGAGCCATTTTAATGCTGTATCCATTTAGCAGAATTGCTAATAGTTTTACTACAATGACCTATGGCCTATCAAGCCACAGGCTCTTGGCCTCATTAACAGTGCCAGGCATGGATCCATCTTCTGGAACAGGCCTTAAATACAGCCAGAATTTGGTTGGTTACCCCCATAACATTCATGCCACTATTGTACCAGTGGGCATATCTTGCCAGGCAAGTCATTATTGTAGCTCAAAAGACTCAGGGCTGAGTGAAATTGATAATTCCTTTTTTCCTCTGGAATCGTGTCTAGCACCTTCCAGCTCTGTAAAAGCCAACCAGTTAGATGAAGCTTCCAGGTCAGCACCCACTTGATCTCTCCATGTTTATGACTCAATTATGTAGTGTTTCCAGCAATAGGATCTTACTGTCAAATTCTGGAGGGCAATCAAGAACAGTGCCAGTAGACTATAATGTCTGGGAGTCTATTGGATCCCATTGGCCAACAACTTAAAAAGAAGTAATCTATTCCTAGTAGTGAGTTTTTATTTGATAGTGCAGGGTATCCAGTTTGGGTGTTATACTCTCATTATCAGGATAACTCCACTGAAATTCCTTTTACATGTATATATGTGTGTGTAACTTAGGAAGCTTCCAATGTAGTAGGTTTCCATATGGCTTTTTTTTTTTTAATTGGCTTTTCAAGGCAGGGTTGTTTTGGAGGCTGTCCTGGAACTCTCATTATAGATGGTTGTGAGCTGCCCTGTGGTTGCTGGGAATTTAGCTCAAGGACCTCTGGAAGAGCAGTTAGTGAGTGCTCTTAACCTCTGAACCATCTCTTCAGTCCTCTCATCTCAGGTGTTTTGTTTTGTTTTATTTTAAGTAAATTAGAGCTGGAAAGATGGCTCAGCAATTGAGTACTCATTGCTCTTTTAGAGGACCTGATTTTCATTTCCAGAACTTAAGTTGGGTGGCTTACAACCACCTGTTAACTCCATCAGTATCCGCCTCTGGCCCTTGGGCTTCCACATGAATAAAAATATATACACATATAGCAGGGTTTTTTTCTTTTGGGCCCCCAACTAGCTCCCAAATCATGACATGGAGACTTCTTATTGGTTATGAGTGCTCAGCCTATCTTATGCTTGTCCCACCAGCTCTTATAACTGAACCTTCATCTACATTTTGTCTTGGGGCTTTTTACCTTTCCTTCTTCCTCCCTCCCTCCCTCCCTCCCTCCCTCCCTCCCTCCCTCCCACCCACCCTCTCACCTTCCTTCCTTCCTTCCTTCCTTCCTTCCTTCCTTCCTTCCTTCCTTCCTTCCTTCCTTCCTATCTTACTTTCACCACTTCTTGTGTCTGGCTAGCTGGCAACTGTCTGGCTTCTTACCCCCATTCTTTCCTCCTCCTCCAACTTATTTATTCTCTCTGCCTGCCCACCCTGCCTATCCTTTCTCTGCCTAGCTAATGGTGATTCAGCTCTATTAGACCAAGCAGGTGCCTCAGGCAGGCAAGGTGAAACAGCAACACATCTTTACAATTAAATAATTAAATAAATGCAGCAGAAACAAATGTAACACATCTTTGCCTAGTTAAACAAATATTCCACAACACATGTAAGTAAAAATAAATCTTGTTTTAAAGTAGTAATTAAAAAAATTGTGATGTAGGCATGAAGTGTATTAGGCATGACTTCCTGTTTTCACACATTTTTTTGTTTGTTTGTTTATTTTAAGACAGGATCTCATTATGTAGCCTTTGCTGGCCTAGAACTCACTAAAACCAGACTGGCCTCAAAGTCAAATAGATCCACTGGTCTCTGCCTCTGCCTCTCAAGTGCTGGGATTAAAAAGGTGTGTGGCACCACTCCCAACATATCCTACCTTTGGTTTAGAGTTATAAATATCATTTATTTGCTAGTTGCCTTACACCTGTGGTTTTATTATTTGGGATGAGGTAATATGTTGGTCAGAGCACAGTTTGCTTAGAGTTGGTTCTCTCTTAATACCATGTGGGTTCTAGAGACCATTCAGGTCATCAGGCTTAGCAGCCAAGACCTTTACCCACAGAGCATTCATGCTGGCCCACCACCAGCCTTTTTAAGAGTGGTAGCATGGCACCTCACCTTTTCTCAAGTGTCTGTTCCTACAGGAAGTGAGCTCTACAGTTCACCTTTCTTTAACTCTCCACCTGAAGTAGATAGAGTGTAACCATCTGTCCTACAGTGTCATTTACTCCCAGATGACATTTAAATACAAGCAAGGAGAGATCCTTCAGAGAGTAAGGTAGATAATTAGGCTGTTCAGCCCATAGTATTCTACTTAAACATTCAACTTTGCTTATTTACAGAGGTTTGTCATGGGAACTCTTATTTTTGAATTCTAGGAATTACAGCTAGAAGTCTTCTCAGGTATTTAAGAAACTGTGCTCTTTGCTAAGAAGAGCATTTTCTCTGAAATTGTCACATCACATTAAGAATATTGGCTGGTAGAACACTTGCCTCACATGCATAAAGTCTAGGCTTAATCGTCAGTACTGTCAAGTAAAAAGAATTTCTAATATATCTAAAGGAAATGGACATAATCTATTTAAAAGATTTCTGCACTTTCATGTTCAGTGTAACATCAGTTACAGTAGCCAAGATAGGAAATCAATCTGAATGCCTACCAGCTAATGAACAGATAAAGGAAAATGATCTGCAGAATACTGTTTTGCCTTTGAAAAGAAGGAAGTCCTATTGTTGGAGACATATGGATGAACCTGGGCACCATTATGTTAAGTGTCTTATAATAGCAGAAAAACAAACACTGTATGAGCTTGCTTTGTGTAGAATCAACATAGTGGATTCCAGAAATAGGCGGATTGGTGGTCACCAGGATAGTGGTTGTAAGATTTGGTGGTTGTTAATTAAAGGACACAAAATTTCAGTTATGAGTAGTCGTTCAAGAGATTTTGGGGACATGATATATATTAAATACCTCAACCAAGCCAATTCCATAATGTATACTTCAAGCCATACTATATACAGTAAATATCTACAGTTCTTATTTTTGATATGTTTTTTTCTTTTGAGATAGGAGCTCATTTTTGTATGGGAGATAGGCCTTGAATTTGAGGATTTTCCTGCTTTAGCCTTTCGTTAGCCACCACACCCCGCTATATAAATATAACTATTTGTTTTTAATCTGAGAAGTGTGTGTGTGTGTGTGTGTGTGTGTGTGTATACCACAACATAATGTGAAGGTAGAGGACAATTTGGATAATCACTTGTTTCCTTTTACTATGAGTCCAAGGATCAAATGTAGGGGGTGGGCTGGAGAGATGGCACAGGGATTAAGAGGTTCATATTGCTTTTGGAAAGGACTAGAGTTCAGTTGCCAGCTCTCAATTTGGGCAGCTGACAACCACCTGTAACTCCACCCCCGGGGGTTTTACACATTCTTCTGACTTCTGTGGGCACTACATTCATATGGATAAGCCCACACATAGACATACATGTATATATACAATTATGAATAAATATTTGTTGATACAGGATGTGTAGCTCTGGCTATACTGGAACTCTCACTACATAGACCAGGTTGTCTAGAATTCAGATACCTGCCTGCCTCTGCCTCTGGAGTCCTGGGATTTTTGACTATTCTCTGTGATTTACCCCCTTTTTCCCCCTAGGGAAAAATTAACAATTGGATGCCGCCAACTGATTGAGATGGAGTATACCATGCAGCAGTGCAATGCATCTGTCTATATGGAGGCCAAAAACAGAGGATGGTGTGAAGACATGTTCAACAACAGGACTTAAGTTCTTGGGAAGAATGGCACCTATCATCATGAGTAACACAGTAACTTTCAAACTGGTTGCTTTTTTTTTTTTAACTAAACCTAGAATAATTATCAAAAACAATCTTTCATAGATAAAAAAATGTTTTATTGATAATCTCATTGATTCAGCTGTAGGATAAACTGTAGACTCAGCTCTTCTGAAGTTGCCAATACTTCCTACCTCTAAAGAGAAGAGAGCCATTGTCTTAGTGTTTCTGAGGCAGGAATCACTGTGACATGATGGCAGCCCACAGCCTTAGCATCTCTCCTCTGAATGTGGGCATATGACCAGACACTGCCAAGCCCTAAGACTTAAGACATGACCATGCTACCACATTCCATTAATGGGCTGCTTTCATGAACAAACCGTCATTTTTGTAAAACTGGTGGGAAAAACCACCACCACCTTCAGGGATATAAAGCAGCATTTTGATCTAGCACCTTCTTCTCTGTAGCTGCTTTGGGAGTTGTGTCATTTTTCTGTGCATTTCCAGTGTGGAAGAACCCCTCTGCGGATTCCCCTTCATATGAAGCAGTGTGGATTTGAGGAATTAATTACATGGCAGTAGCTGCTGTTTGCCTCTACCTAAAACTCAAGTGTTTAATTGACTTAGTTACACATTAAGTTGGAAATCCTTGTTTACTGGAGTGTATTAAGCTTTTGTTAATATATTAGGGTAAATCAGATTTGATATTCTATAATAAATGTTTATTTTTAAATAGCAATAAATAACTTATTTTAGTAATATTTGCTTTTCAGTTTACTTGCAAATACTTTCTGAAATGAGTATAAGGTATGATTATAAAAGTGAGTCTTTCCATTAACAAGAATTGATTCTGGATGTGCAGTAGTACTTGGTGCAGGATCTGCTCAGCTGCTCAGTTGTATGTTTGCAAGGCGCAAAAACCCACATGTTAAAGTATGTAGACAAATTGAGTGTCCCAGCAAGACCATGAGCCTCTAGATTACTAAAAGCTTCATCATATCAGGAAATCTTCCTCCTTCTTGGGTTTTTTTTTTTTTTTCGTTTTTTGAGACAGGGTTCTCTGTATTGTTTTGGAGACTGTCCTGGGACTAGCTCTATAGACCAGGCTGGCCTTGAACTCACAGAGATCTGCCTACCCCTGCCTCTGGAGTGCTGGGATTAAAGGCATGCGCCACCAACACCTGGCTTTCCTTCTTGGTTTTTAAGACTACAGTGTTGCTACATATCCCTGGTTAGCCTGATAGATCGGTTTGACATGGAACTTGTGACAGTTTTCCTGCTTTGGTCTCCACAAGACTAGCATTATAGGCATACCGTGTTGACTTCAGGATCATGCTTGCCCATGAAAGCATGAGGACCTGAATGCTGATTCCCAGCTTCCACATGAAAAGCCAGCACATCAGCATCTGCCTATAATCTTCAGGCTATAGAGGCAGAGACAGGCAGATCTGCAGAGCTCACTGGCCAGACACCATCTCAGAAGTAAGGTAGAGAGTGAATGAGTCACTTCCTGAGAAAGGTTCCCTCAATAAACCTTAACCTCACTGACTCAGCTAGACTGTCTGTCCAGCAAGCCTCAGGATTCTTCTGTCTGATGCTCCTGCACTAACATTACAGGTATGCACCGTTACTAGTTTTCTCACCGGGATGCAGGGTATCACACTCTTTTTATTGCAGTACATAAGGTGTTAAATCCTTTAGGAAAGACAACATTTGAGGGTGCTTTGACTCCAGAAGAATGTCTTTATGAGGTACATTCCAAGATTTAATAGAGGTGCAATGACTTATTAAGTGGCTTATTACCCATAGAGCATACCACAATACCACAGAGCTTCCAAAACTTAGTCAATTTGTCAACACTGACTACAACTGGTCATACTGAATTAAACATAGGATAGGGTTGTTCCCTCTTGCATGGAGGTTTAGACACTTTAGTGGGTTGATTAGGAAAAGATCCTAAGAGCAATAAAAACAAAGGGTGGCCAGCTTGTCTAGTCTCTGGATTGCAAGTACATACAGATTTGTTTGAAGACTCGGTAGAGAAGGATATTCATCCCAGCCTATCATGATGATTCAAGGCTGAAAAGCACTCCACCAGACAGGTGGACCAGGAAGTTGTCCAATCAGGAGTGTCAACACTATGACCTGGGCTGAGTTGACCAAAACAATACATAAACAGGAATTGACTCAAGAAAGCTGTTCCATTCATAATATTGAGAAAGCATTGCTCAGGTCTGCCTTGTGATGGTTTTCTCTGTAACCAGCAAAGACTTACAATGTCAAGGTGAAACAGCTATCTGTGAAGTTCCAATCTGCAGTGACAATTGTCCAAGTCTTGTGCAAGTCTTAGTGAAGTGTTATATACTTCAGTTCTTTACAGTTTTCCTTGCCCTCCCCCCAAATAGTGCCAAGGACCTACCAAACCAGAATATCCTCTCCTAGGAAGGAAATGGATCTGTTTTTTGTAAAATTAGGTTGGAAAATTCATAAAATAGGACCAAATATCTAAACACGGAATTTTCAAAAATATTTATATTTGTGTATATAATAATTATTTTGCCTGTATCTATGTGTGTGTGTGCCAGGTATGTGTCTGGTGCCCATAGAAATCAGAAGATGGCAGTGTATACCCTGGAACTGTACTTGAAGTTGTGAGCCAACATGTGGGTACTGGGAATCAAACCTGGGTCCTCTATAAAAGCAGTAGGTGCTCTTAATCTCTGAGCCGTCCCTCCAGTTTAGAATTTTATTTGAGGCAGGGTTAGGTGTTTGGTAAAAGCTCTCCACGCCAATTTGAGAACCAGAGTATTATACCTAGTACCCAACTGAGAAAGCCAGTAATCCCAGGACAGGGGAAGCAGACAAGAGAATCCCTGAGGCATGCAGGACAATCTAGCTGAGTCAGTGAGGTTAAGATTCACTGGGGGAAGGGGGGCTGGAGAAATGGCTCAGAAGATAAGAGCACTGGTTGCTTTTCCAGAGGTCCTGAGTTCAATTCCCAGAAACCACATGGTGACTCAAATACATCCATAATGAGATCTGGTATCCTCTTCTGGCCTGCAGCCATGCCTGCAGGCATACATGCAGGCAAAACATTTTATCTATAATAAATAAAAAAAATGTTAAAAAAAAGATTTACTGAGGGACCTTATCTTAGGAAGTGGCAGGAATACAGTCCATGTCGACCCTTGTTCTACACACACATCCATGGAGGCCAGGTGTGGTGGCTCACCTGTAATCCAGGTATTGAGAAGGAAAGGGTAAGAAGATTTTCCACAAGTTTGAGACCAGCTTAGTCTACATAGTTATTTCCAGAGACTAACCACAGCTATAAATCAAGACTGATGGCTCACCTTTAACATCACCTTTAACCTTTAACATCAGCTCCAGGGCATTGAACCCCACTTTTAGCTTCTGACTGGTGTGCACCTGGTACACAGGCATACAGACAGACAAAACATTTCCATGCATAAAACAAAAACAAGCCGGGCATTGGTGGTGCACGCCTTTAACCCCAGCACCGGGGAGGCAGAGGCAAGTGGATATCTGTGAGTTTGAGGACAGCCTGGTCTACAGAGCGAGTTCCAGGACAGCCTCTAAAACAATACAGAGAAACCCTGTCTCGAAAAACCAAAAAACAAACAAAAAAAAAAAAAACTGAAAAACAAAACCACAAAAATATCCATAAAGCTGTGTGTGTGGCACAACTAATTCCAGCACTCAGGAGGCTGATGCAGGATTGCTGTTAGTTCAAGGCTAGTTTGGGCTACATGAAAGGCACTCAAATCTTAACTACTGCTTCCTTCCTCCCTCTCCACCTGCCTTGGATTACAGGATTGTGGCACCATACCGGGTTTGTCGTCTCCAAACCTACAGAGAAACCCTGTCTTGAAAAACAAAACCAAAAACCTATACTTTAGTCCCACAATATCAGGTTTTTTGTTTTTGTTTTTTGTTTTGTTTTGAGACAGGGTTTCTCTGTACTGCTCTAGAGGTTGTCCTGGAACTCGCTCTGTAGACCAGTCTGGCCTCGAACTCACATAGATCCACCTGTCTCTGCCTCCCAAGTGCTGGGATTAAAGACATGAGCCACCGATGCCCGGCAATCACAATTTCAGTTTTAACATTATTTTTTGAATTTCAATCTCTTCAACCTCTATAACTCAACTGTAAACTAATAATGTGAGCTAAACTATCAACTCAGTACAGATGCCTCCAAGGTGAGAGTAACTAATTCCCTAGTGAGGTAAAGTATAGATTTGTCCTACTTGAACCTCTTTATTAGGTTAAGCTGGGTAAAAAAGTCCTTTGTAGAATTGTGTGCTTTATTGAATATGTAGTCATGTGATTACCAGTTCTTTCATGTCAGAAGCCCCATCCATCACCCCTATAGATTCTTGAGATCTTTTGTGGTTAACTCCCATCCCTACCTTTGGGTTTATGCCAGATGTTTGCTATTTCTTCTGTTCTGCCTTTTCCAGAATGCCACAGAATTGGTATTATGCTTTCTACTTGTGTATGCGGTATGCCCATGTGAAAGCTAAAGTTTCGTATGGGGATATTTTCCTCATTTGTTTCTCTGCCTTACTTAAAATATGAAAATCAGTTAACCTGGGAGATGGCCACAGCATCCAGGATGTTCCAACAGGTGTGGGACTTTTAGAACATCTGTGGTCAGGCCCTCCTGTGTCTAAACAGATTAAGCAGGGTCAATAGAAAGCAAGTCGCGGTGTCTGCATTGAGTGTTCCATCAAAGTGAAAAGCCTGAATGACATCACAGCAAAGGAAAAGTTTCCCTACCTGCCAACCTTGTGAATTTACTTGCTGAAAATGGTCGCCTAAGCAATGCCCAAGAAATCATTTCTTCTTTTTCCACAATCATGAGTGTTCATTGTGAAGTACCTTGTACAGTGACCACTGAATCTAGTTGAAGACTGTCCTCAAGAGCTTTCCCAAGTCAAGGCCAAGCACAGAAATTGGAGTTAAGAGTGTTTTGCCAAAGATGGGCCGAATGATTGTATTTGGGGGAAAACTAGGTTGATATGTCTACATAAGCCAAGATTAAGAAGCTCAGTCAGTCTATGCTAGATGCTCTCAAAGGTTCATTCTGCCGCCATTGATGGAAGTTCTTACACTTTGATCAACAGTCATAAGCTTCCTGAATAGACAGCATTAAATTTATTGTCCTTTAAAAGTAGTCATTTACTAGTTTCAAGGCTAAAAGCCCTTTGGGCTGGAGAAGGGGACTCATCACAAATTTGCATGTTGTCATTTTATAGGGCCATGGTAATCTATGTATGGCTCCAATTTTAGTATGTGTTGTCAAAGCAGGGGCAGAGTTTTACTTCTCAATGCTTATAATCTGTCAGTGCCTGCAGTAAACCATTAGCTAGTTGGTAGGCTACTGTGGCTTTCAGGTTGGGGAACTCTAATGTTATATAGTTTTGAGTGTGAATGAACCTAATTTTACTTTTATAAATAGCCACCAATGCTTTATCCCAGTGTTACTGAAGTGCACTTTTCTTTTTTTCCGAGACAGGGTTTCTTTGTGTAGCTTTGGAGTCTGTCCTGGAACTCACTCTAGACCAGGCTGGTCTCAAACTCTCAGAGATATCAACCTCTGCCTCCCAAGTGCTGGTACTAAAGGCATGCACCATCACAGCTCAGCAAATGCACTTTTTAAAGTGCCTACACTTTCTTTGTATTCTAACAATGTTGGTATTTATTTACTTTGGTTTTTTTGTTTGTTTGTTTTGAGACAGGTTTTCTCTGTGTAGTTGTGTAGTTTTGGAGCCTGTCCTGGAACTTGCTCTGTAGACCATGCCAACAACTTTGATATTTTAATACATCTGTATCATTATCAGTAAGGATAGATTTTAGCAGTGGAGTTCAGGGTCACAGGCAGAATATTTGTCCCAGCCTGAGACCCTTAACAATCTCGAGTACTGGCAAAATGTAGGATTTTGTTTACCTTAAATTCTATGCAACCCTGGAATTCACTATGTATATAATAGGCTGCCTCTGCCTCTCAGTGCTGGAAATAAAGGTTCAAGCCACAGTAAATCAATTATTTTCCTGGCCACTGTGCAGATACTTTCCACTGTACCATTTTAACTTCTGATCAAACTTTATCCCACTCACACTGAACTCGCTAAGGGTAGATTTGTTGTTCTGATTTTCCTATTGTGATTCACTTACTCACTATATATGCCTTGTTCCCCTTCTTGTATGTTACCACTCAGATCCTTCTCAGTGAATGTATGTTAAAACTCACCTAGCTCCTTCAGATATTTTTGTTGTTGAAGAAAGACAAACAAAAAAGGAAAGAAGGAATACTACAGAGACTTTGCTGTGACTCAGGTGCTTGAGGCAACCCTGCAACTACGGGATTGTTCAACATGGACCCTTTATCCTCTGCCTCCTTCTAGAGATGTTAAAGGTTAGATTAAAAACACTTGATTAGTTAATAAGGACTCTTGCATTCTACTACATCCTTCCCTAAGATTATCTTTTAGAGAACCATAAAACACTGAGCAATGACAAGCTACTGTAAACATCAGAACACTTACATTAAGTCATAATAAACAAAAATTTAGTTGGGTGTGGGGACTGCATGCCCTCAATTCTAATATTTGGGAAGCAGCAACAGGAGAATCTGTTAGAGCCAGTATGGTCTACATAGAAAGTTCCAGGCCAGCTAGTGCTACATTCTGAAATCCCTGTCTTTAAAAAAGATAGAAAACCCATGCCTTGAGTACAGGAAAATTTAAAGTTTTCTCACTACATTTTACGTACAATTGGTCAAAAAGTATAGAATGGGGTTGGAGATGGGGCCAGTTCTCAATACCCATATGGCGACTCACAACCATCCCTTTATAATTCTAGTTCCAGGTGATAGGACACCCTTTTGACCTCTGTGGGTACTGCACACACTCATACACATAAAAAATACACCTTAAAAAGTAAAATGGAAATAAAATTTAAAAGGTATGGTGTCACTAGCATGGTGACATGCATTTAATCCCAGTACGCAGGCAGATCTCTTGAGTTTAAGACCAGCCTGGACTATATATATAGTAAGTTCGAAGCTAGCCAGAGATACTTTTTTTAAGAAAAATGGCATTGCAAGTAGTATTTTAAGATTGTCCCAGACCACATTATGATAAAGTAAACCTCTAATTTTTAATAAGTATGCAGGCAATGCCATTTTCTTCTTATCTGAAGAAAATAACTTTTAGAGATGAACAGATAGTTGTTGAGCACTATCTGTGGGTTGTTTTGGGGTAGGTTATTACTGCTTTTTTTTAAGAAAAAGGTTTTATTATGTATACAGTGTTCTGCCTGCATGTATCCTTGAATACCAGAGGGTACCAGATCTCATTATAGATGATTGTAAGTCACCATGTGGTGGCTGGGATTTGAACTCAGGACCTCTGGAAGAACAGTCAGTGCTCCTAACCACTGGAGCCATCTCCAGCTCCTATTGCTGCTGCTTTAGAAGCATGCTTTAAGTAACACATTTTTGTCACCAACAGTGAATTTAGGCAAACTTTCATATCCAGTATTGTCACACTATTTACCTGAAGCATATAACTTCTGCAATGAGAAGTGATTATTAAGATCTTCAAATTTTATTTCATGGCTGATCAGAATAGAGAGGTCTGTATTAGGTTTGGTGATATAGTTTGATTTATAAAAGGCAATGGAGATCAAAATAGCAAAGCAGCCATACTAGTTAGCTATAGAAGCCAGGCAGTGGTAGTACACACCTTTAATCCCAGCACTAGGGAGGTATAAAAGACAAAGATCTCATGTGGAGATTCATTCTCCTGCACATTGAGGGTAGGAAGGGAATGAAGTCTCTAGCCATGTTGAGAAGAGCATAGCAGTCTGAGTAAATCTGAGCAGTGAGTAGACTGATGATTACCCTTTGGTTTGAGGTAGAGGTAAGAGCTAGTGGCCAGCTGCTTTGCTTACCTGACCCTCAGCTTGAACCCTACATATCAGTCTCAGGTTTTTTATTTATGGTGCTATAATTAGGCCACATCAAATCTGCTAACCTGCCAAACTAGTTTAAAACCAAACCAGGAAAAGAATTACATAGCAGGTGAACTGAGTTTCTTTCTTGGTAGTTGTATGTCAGAGAAAGGAGGTGGCAAAAGACCAGCCAAACAGTTGAAGAAAATATACCCACATCACGCCATCCCTTACTTCAGATATTGCAAGTGAGTATTTTCCACTAATACTGTAAGCTCATCCTTACTAGGAGACACCCATATTGTAAGTAATGAATTGAGTAACAAGCAACATTTGGAGATTAATCCCACAGTGCAAGAATTTACTGCAAAGTACCTTTAATGTGTTTGCATATGCAGCAAGCATTAGGATTTGCTCATTTGGGTACCGTAAGTTAGGTGTGTAGTACTACACATCAGACACCAAGTCATCCCAACCAGTATTAATCCAGGTAAATAGAAAACTGAACAAAACAGTTCTGGAAAAGGATGCATTCACAAACCCAGTTTAATTTTTTTTCCAATCAAAGGCTTCCACTTACAATTGTTTTGTTAGTGATAAATAAAGACAGGTTAAACATCCTACTCTGAATCAGTCAAGTAACTCATCAAACCCAGGTTTGAATTATTACCATGTTACTGTTCAGCAACTCCATCCAAATAAACATTGATACTGCATTCTCAAATAGTAAGGAAAAGTACAGCTGCAGGAAATGTTTGAGTTTGCATTTTGAGCATTTAGAAGAAACCCCCTGCTGTATCTTTTCCAACTGCCACTCTGCTTTGATAACTCGAATCTGTCACATTTTATTTCAACAGACAAAGCACTCTGCTGAGAATATAAAAAGTTATAAAAATGTAATCATAAAAGACTAAATATTGGTAGGCATGTCAGCTTTCTTTTAATAAAAACAAAAATAGTCATTGTTATCTATTTAAATAAGTATCTTGTTATAGAGTGTTCCAGTTATTGAAAAAGGGCCCTTAAAAAACCCAACTGCCTACATTGAAACCCTACCCCTCTTGCCCCTTAAGACAACCAGAGGGAAGAGTCATTTAATGTGCAAATCGGCAAAACAAATGTGGAGGAGCAGGGACTTGAAATGATGTTCCCAATCAATTCATGGTTTATTCTTACAGTACCAACCTTCAAAAAGTAAATAACCAAAGACACCTTAAGAATACACAAACAGACCTTCATCTTTGCATTCCTTTCCAAACACAAAAAGTATGTACAGCATGTTTAATAATATGCAATATGCAAAAGCTTTGTGTTGCTGTTAGCAACATCTACCCCACCCACCCTCCTTATTCACAAGTGTACCTCTACTAAACACAATTACATCACTAAGCCTGTTAGTTTGGGGGGGGGTCTTAAATTTGTTAAAACTGGAAAATCTTCGTGTAAGGGCTCCACTCATTTGACTCGAGATTATAGACTTCCACCGTATTCAGAAATTCATTGCCATCAAATCCTCCCACTGCATAAATGGTGTTCCCTACAGTTGTGATCCCAGCATTGCTTCTTGGTGAAGTCATATTTCCCATCATCTTCCATTCATTTCTAGTTGGATCATACATCTCCACACAACTAATGGCATGAGAGCCATCAAAGCCACCACCTACAAACAGTTTTCCTAAAAAAGAAACAGGACTGTCAATCCAAAGAGGTTCAGAAAAACAAAACAAAAATAACAAACCCAGAATTTTTTAAAAGTTTTAATTAAATACCTCTGTAGGTACTTAACTTATTGACATGTAACGTCACCATTTAGGAAGCTAAACTGAGGACTACCAGTTTGAGGTCAGTCTGGGCTACAGTGAGATTTTGTCTTAAAAAAAAAAAAAAGACAAGGTCTATGTAATTGTGACGAGGATACTGTAAACCATAGCTCTAAGATGAGTTAAGTGGACAATAATCCATTCCTCAGAAACTTATGCAACTACAAGGGAGAAAAGGGCAGAAATGGAACCATCTTAAGTACTTTAAAGTTTCTATGCAAAGTAGAGATTTAATAGTTAAATATACTGTAACAAAAACTCAGCAATAAACCATGGGGGCGGACCACTAATTCTCAGATTCATTATTTTCTCTATCACTTAGCCAGCTTGCAAGTGTGTAGCTATAACAGGGTTCACAAAGGGTTGACGGTTCGGGGTCAGGAGAAGCTAACTACTATGTCAGCATACTTACTGCTCATTAGCCAAGCCACAAGGCTGGTAAGTAGTAAGAGTCAGCTTTGTTCCAAATGATGTTAACTTAATATATAAATAGACAGTAAAACAATCAATAAAGACTATGTGAAAGGACACTGTCTACAAAACAAAACTTGTTGTTTTGGAGAGATTTATTATGCTTTGAAATAAAATTCTTAAAATTACTATCCTTTAAAAACAAGTCAACTTGGCTGGAGGGATAGTTCAGCTGTTAAAGGCTAGGCTCACAACCAAAAATAAAAACAAGGCTGAGTTATGGATACAGCTCACAGAGGGAAATTTGGAACTCGGTTAAGAATACCCACCAAGAGATGGGTAAATGAATATATTTAAGGCACATGTCAGGTACTTAGGGGAAACATCCTTAATCCTTTTGTGTCACTAATTATGTGTAAATAGGGGTTCATGCTACAGAAACATGTGGAAGTCAGAGGGCAAATATGTAGAGCCAATTTTCTCCTTCCATGGGTTCTGGGGAATCCATCTCAGGGTTTTTGCCAATAATGCAGGTATTCAACCTGCTAAGCCACTTCACCAGTCCCTGCAATTTGTATATAACTATGTAAGTGACTTTTCTTGGAATTTTGGAACTAATGCTTGCCACCTCATACTATTTACCTCTCCAATCTGGATACTCACCATCAAGAACAGCAACTCCAGCTCCTCGCCTAGCCACATTCATGGGTGCAATTAAAGTCCAGGTGTTATTTTCAGGGTTATATCGTTCTACTGTGTTCAGACAATTCCAAGATTCTGCGCCTCCAATTATATACAAATAACCACCAAGTTCACAAACTGCAGACTGGTGTCTACCTATAAAAGACAAACCAGGATTATTACCAAAGCTCTCAAAACTGTAAATATGTACTATAATCTATTAATTCAAGGCCAGCCAGTTTGGTCTACACAAAGTTTCAAGCTAGCCAGAAATACATAGCAAAACCCTACCTCCCCCAAAACAAAACGACCAACTTACGAATGTTAAGAGGAGCACAGCTTGTCCATGACTTTGTTACAGGATCAAATACATCACAATTTTTCAGGCCTTTTTGACCATATGGATCGGAGCCACCAACAATGTACAATTTCCCATTCAGAGCACACACTCCTAGGACAATGAAGTACATGTTAATAACTTCATCACCAGGACTAAACACTGGCTGTCTCAGAAAAGAAGTGCTATTACCTGCATTACACCGGTTAGTTCTCAACTCTGGAACAGGGGTCCAGTCATCAATGCTTGGATCATACATTTCTCCACAACTTAGGTCATCTGAGTGTCCATTTGATCCACCTACCACATAGAGCTGTCCCTATATCAAAAGTTATGTCAAAAGTAATGAGAATTTCCCCTGGGAAGTTGTAAGAAAAAAGCTAAAAGGGTTGTTTTTACAACACACCATGCTTACCATTAGCACAGCCATTTGAAAGCGAGCTCTTGGTGTTCTCATGGGAGCAAGGAAGGACCAATGATCTGTATGTGGATCATAGCATTCAACTGTTCGAAGACATTCCTCTCTGTTATAGCCACCTGGTAAAAGAATCACAACAATTTGCTTAAAATGTGAACAGGAATCAGGATAGCTAGATTTCCCTCTAGAGGCAGTAAACGTTTTACTATGTCTCCCAGGCTGGTCTTAACAGTTGTGATCCTCTTATTTCATCTCCCAAGTGCTAAGATTAAAAACTATGTGTCACCAAGGCCCAACCAGGATGTTTTTCACTAAACATTCCTAATAGTCAAGGAGTAACATTATCTATGTGAGCAAACTGCTTACTCTGGCTTGAAAATTAGAGTTTATCTACTCAGTAGTTCAACATATGAGTGTACTAGGCCTGTGTTCAAGTCCTAACATACCACCCCCTATTTAATTTAAGACAGACACTGACCCCCCCTCTAGTCAAAGTTAGGCATATTCAATAGCAATGCTATTTCTGCCTTGAAATAAACAAAGCATATTGAGTCCTCTTGCCCCAAATCTGCATGCCACAAGTCAATATAAATGCTCATCTTCAGGCCTGTCACACGCATCATTCTGCTCTTACCTGCAGCTATGAGTTTGCCATTCATCTCTGCTGTCCCTAGCCCAGACCGTGCATACTGCATGGGAGACATGGGCTTTTCAAGGAGCTCATCTGGCTGCATCTCAAAACTTAAACTCTTGCTCAGTTTTGGAGTACTTGTTGGCGAGCTCTGTGGACTGTTCCGCCCATGGAGGAAAATGACACAGAATGTACCATCCAGCACAGCCAGGCATAAGTAAGTGTTATCTGTGAACACAAGAGCTCCGTGTTTACCATGGAACTATTAATACTTGAGGGTGGGTAGAGGGTTCTGAATTGTATTCCAGTCTCCAGATCAGAACTTTCTGCTATGGTTTTCCAGATGTCATGGCTCCTGAGTTTTTCCTTACTCAATCTCAAAGTGGTAAACTGACAACTATTCTTACAAATAGATAAACTGAAGACAAACTTACTTGAAGTCTTTTCTGAAGCAACGATTTTCCACTCATGCTTAGGACTTTGCATTGAAGCATTTGGAGAAGAGAGACATCCAGTGGAACTGCCACTTATCTGCTTATGGCCATTCTCACGGGGTGGCTTTTTCTGCAAAATCAAAAGGCAGCTACAGAAACCTAGCCAGAGAGCATCCCTGCTGTACCTTTGTTCCTGAGCTATTGTGCAACAATACACTGAGCACCTTCCGCCTACACAGCACAGTAAACTGAACACAAACCAACACTTTGCAGCTGACGGATTCCTGCCACACTTATACCACCACTTAAAAATGAAACAGCTACATCTACACAACTGGCTACTCAGAAAAAGATCAATTTAAACAATTCAAGAAACATGTTACAGACCAGAACGATATCTTAATGTGGGGGACAAGAAGGAGAAAAAAATATGTATCTTATCTGCTGTATGCACAAAACTGTCAACCTAAGCAAACTGTCTATAATGGCATCCTCTATACAATGCCAGCAAAGGTGAGCACAGAGTCTGCCAATCTCTCTGAAAGCATTTTACAGGGAAGAAGTGTCAATCATTAGAAGCGTGTTAAGTTTTAGGACTGCCTATTGATACTATAAAAACTAATGAAATAATACTAAAAGAACCATTCGCAAAATTGTAGAATAGGAACAGTAACAAATGATTCTTAAAGAATTCGTATATGAACGTTTGTAGATTGCTTTCAACTACCTCGGCTCCTGCCCACTTCAAAGAGAACATATCATAGAGAATTGTTGAGTGCTGGGTCTGGTGGTAATGCATATCAGTATCCCAGCCTGAACCACACAGTGATACTGAACCTTAAAATGTTTACCATGAAAAGAACTGGCACCACACATCAGTACCAGGTAAACTCTGCTCACCCATTTATTCTGGTACATTTTCTAAAGGAAACTTAAATTACTGGCAGAAACAAAAAGCAACAGAGAATAAGTAAAAGAAAAATATTCTGATTCTTAAAAATTATTACAAGATACATTAAAATGTCTACCTCAATCTGTGGAAAGGAGTTCTAGGCATCACTAAATAACAAATAGATGATGCTTATACTAAAGAGGCAATCTGAAACCACTCTTAACATATGAACCATAACTGCGAGAAAATGAACATGAACGTGAACACTGTACCACAAAAGACTACTGGTGTTATTTAACAAATAAGCCTCATATACAAGTCCTCATGACCTCTTACACAAACAGAATTCATCCATATCTTATCAAATCTTCCCAGAAGGTTTGAGCACCAATTCCACACTTTGTTTCTTAGGTAACTTTTACAGTTTTAGAAGATTCTAATTACATTCCTATTTTCCAGGCTTCTTAACCTGTTTTTCCTATTTCTGAAATCTATGGTCAGAATCCCACACATCTCATCATCTTCTGAAATCTTCCTAAACCACTTTTAAGAACCACCCTCAACCTCTGGATGTCTGTGTATGGGTTCCCGAATGTCTTTCAGTTATTAAGCCCTCATCGCCCTTGAAAACTTAAATTATTACCCGTAACAGTCTCCAAACTGCTCTCACAAGCTTTAATCTACCTTCTGTGTCTGACCATAAAAAAAAGCAAAGTCCAAGCCAACAGTTTGGAAAGTCAAAAAATACAAATCTGTTGGAATCATTTAGCCCAGAGACACACACAGAAACCTAATTAGAACCGACCACATCTCTAAACTTTCAAAATTAATTTTAATTTGCATATTTTGACCCCTCAGTACTCTTGTCATAATTCTTCTTGCTGTGCACGTAGCTCTGCCTGCCATATGCAAAGACCTTATGTTTGTTTGATTCTCAGCTCCACACAAAATAAGTAAAATTTAAAAAACCAAAACACACTTCTTGCCACCTACAGGAAAAAGAATCAGTTCTACATGCTTACTTTTCTAGTCTAGACTGCCAACTCCAAGAGCAGCACCTCTGCACAGATAATCTTCTAATCTACAAAGCCTCTAAATCCTAAGCCTGCTCTACATATTGCCCTCCATCTCACATCCACCACGGGCTCCCCCCCTTCAGGCCTTCTTAGGATAGATGTTCTTCTTAGACTGTTTGGTTTACGTTGGTAAGGTCCTATAACAGAAGCTACATAGGCTGTGCCCTCACATCAAGCCATTGACTGACATTCACTCTTCTGCCATTAGAAAGTCTACTTTAAAAGTCTTAATTTACAATGTTTACACTTAACAGAGAAAACAACCCCAGATGCTCTAAGTACAAAAACAAACATGGCTAACTCAAGTTCCCAAATTTTTTAGAAATACTACTACCACAAGATACCACAGACAGCTACCATCTTATAATATAAGCACACAAGTCAGTACACTACCACTGACACTTAAAGGAAACATTCTGTGATCTGAGTTTACTTTCCAGCATATCCTTCTACAATGCTGAGTTAAAGCCAAATAAAAAGAATGCACATTGCATGACTACTTTATAAAACTTCCAAACATAGGCAAAATATGTTTGTGTCTCAAGTTAGGACAGTGTCTCTCTTTGGATGGTGGTGACTAAAAAGTAGTAAGAAGAAACTTCCAGGGCACTAAACAGGCTCACTGACATTCACAATTTGTGGGGCTGCTGAAGTTCAGTGTTGGAAGGCATGAAGTATATGCAGGGTACTGGATTTAATCTCCAACACACAAAACAATAAAAGGTATTCTGTATTGTTAAAAAGGTATCTGAATTAAGTATGTGTTTAATAAAAGATTACAAAAGTAACTCAATCAGCACAATGAAACTATACTGTTTTAATACATTTTGTTCAAGAAAATATCCAGATCATATTGTAACACATTGTATAAACTTAACATTATAAATCATGATACCGTTTCTATTTCATGAGAGTTTAGTAATTAAAGAAATAGCCAAAATTTCTTTCACAGCCATCAACAATCTAACACTACTGTCATCTTTTTGAAACTGATCCTATTAGTCATGCAGGTTACAAATAACTTAAAAAAAAAATCTAACCAAAATAACAAAAACCTAATATAGTGCTTCATTTTTACTGTTCTTATTACTAGTTGTGAACTGTATTTTTAAAGAACAGGTGTAAATGGGGTCTGTCTAATTTGCTGAGTTAGCTTCTACTGGTGTGGCAAAAACGCTAGGAGCTCTAAAATATGCATGTTTTCACCCCCAAAAATGTCTCTGTCCAGTTAAAACAATGAAATTCGTCCACTTTCCTTTATTAAAGGAAAATTTAAGTATGCTATAAAATTCTCCAGTTAAATTTTAACCTGAGGTTACCTCAGACTGTGCAATGTGTACCTGCACAAACTGAATGTGGTCATCATCACTGCCAAACACCTCAGCCTGTCCATCTAGTGGGTTCCCATCAAGCAGCTTGTGATCAGCTGAGTAGTACAAGGTTTGAACCTGCAAAACAGCAACAGAACACCCATGTGGCTACTGTCACCATGGCTACTCGCTAGTATGCAGATTACAATCGCCTCAAGGTAACCTCCAGTGTGCTTCTTGACATCTTACTCTGGCAGGATCCCGAAGTAAAGAAAAACACATGTCATGGTGGTAAAAATGTAAAAAGCAAAACCAAAACAAAAAAACCAAAATGAAACAAAAAAAATCAAAATCAAATACAAAATCTTCTAATATTGGCTGGAGAGTCCTTGGCTTGATTGGCTTGAAAGAAATCTTCATTGTTTTCATAGCTTCTATTATAGGACATTAAGAAAAGAAAAGGCATAGTACAACATATATTCTTAAATATACATATTTACAATAAAACACTAAATAGTTTACACCTCTGAAGACAAATGGCATGGTTTGAATAAATGTACTTCTCTCCTGTTGGTATGTCAAGAAAACACATAAAGAAGAAACAAATGCAAGTTGCAATCTTCCTCCACAGATGCAAACACACGACCAATGCATCTGATTACCATGTGGGAAGTCACAGAATTTAAAGAGGACCTGCTAGCCTTTTTAGAATGCAGTAATGGGAGTGACTGAGGCCTAACAGAGGAGGTAAACTTCAGTGAGCATGGAGGGCTTCTGTGGAGTGTTAACTCAAAATTACTCCACTGCTCCAACCGACACATGGACCAGTCCCAACTTTTCCATCAAATTTTGTGTATTTTTAAAAAATAGTCCCAAGTTAATTGACTATATGTATGAACAACACCATTGAAAAATCACAAAGCTTTAGAGTAAGAACCCTGTAAAGGAGTAAACACCATTAAATCATCATCGTCCTCTGCCCACAGCGGACTTTTCTTAGGAGAAATGGGGCAGGACTGCTGCTTCTTTACGTGTCAATACACTCGAGGTTCTTCTCGGCTCTTCAGTCTTGGGGATCCTAGTTTTGTTAATAAACCTATGGGGAGATAAACCAATGGGGAGGAACAACCATTAGAAGCTTTACCTACTTGTCAAATTTAAAGCAAAAACCTGTGAAGAAAAATTAAGAATCTACAGAAAATGTCAGTACCACCTCCCATTTCTAAAGCAAGTTACATGCTACTTTAAGGAAAGTTTACAGCACATAATAAGCAAAGAAAAAAGGGAAAAAAAAAGAAAAGCAGAAAACCAAACTGAACAGTTCATTCAGCTCACCTGGACACCCCCCCTGTTTCTCAGCTTAGGGGTACCTATAGCAAAATTTAAATTCTTTAGGGTCATGGTTATAAAATAAAAGTGAAAGGGAATCCTTCATGTTATAGCAAAAATAATTTGTAAGAACTGTTGGATCCCATTTACTTTAAAACTAACCTCTTCCATGAGCTCTTCCAGGCTGTCTCCATTCTCCCAGATGCTACGCTGCACCCAGTTGATTACCTTTGTGTACAATTTGCCATTGCTGGGCAAGCAAACGTTATCTTCAAGCATTACCTCCAACTAGAATTACAAATAAATAAAACAAAAACCAGTGACATCCACATCAGCTTTGAAATTCTAGTCCTCAGCTTAATGCTCAGTTTCATAATAAATATTTTATTCCCAGGGCAGGGGAGTGGGGCTCATGAGCCCCACCACTAGCTGAGGAGCTACCAACAGTCGATGGTTTCTAGGGAGGGAGGTTTCTTGCAGGGTATAGCTCCTGGGGGCTCATCCTAATCCAGTGGATTGCCCCACACATCAGTAGCAGGCAGCACAAACAAGAGTTAAAATATATGAGAAGATATGGAGTTGAGTGTGGATCAGGGAGTGAATATGGTAAAAACATACTGTATGCTTTTTTTTAATTCTCAAAAATAACATTAAAAAGCTGCATTCCATAAAGTTCCTTTAATTTGCAACAAAATCAGTAAGCCTACATAAAAAGGAAATAAAACTGGAAGCAGAAACCCATTACACTAAGAGTAACAACCACTTCAACGTATCACTTATTCATCTGACAAATGCCAATCTCTATGACAAATGCCAATCTATATGACCCATCTGGTCTGCTCCTTACCTTTAGTCTTGGAAGCTTAAGAAATTCCTCCTCTTCTGAAATTTGTAACAAATGCTCCTGAATATAAGCATCAACCTTATTCAACAAACGGGAGTCTCCCATACAACTTGCAAAATTTCGGTAAGAGATGCAGCTAGTAACATCCATTCTAGATAGTAAATAATCTCCACAGACCTTGAAAAGAAATACAAGTGTGCCATTTGCATATACTTTATTGAATATTTAATGTAAATAACACGTGAAATACAAAGACAAGCCAGAAATCAAACCAAACAATGGGATAGCATTGAAGTTAACAATGGGACAGCACATGTACAAATTGTATCAGCTGGTATGGTGGTGCACAGATGCCTGGAATCTGGGGCACTTGCAAGGCTGACTCAGGAGAAATCTAAATTCAAACTCAGCCTGGCCTACAGTAACAAGATGTCTGAAAATAAAACCAAACAATGAAAAGCCACATCAAAACGTAACTTGTTAAACAGCACATGTAACAAGTGGAACTGTAGTACAGGTTTTGGAGGTTTTCAACAGTAGCAGTCAGGTAAGGTTTTCTGGAAGTGGGCTCTACAGCGCACATGGAATGTAGTAAAAGGGAAGGGAATTAAGAAGTAATTTTGGAAAAAGAACATCCGTATTAGGAAGAAGCTGCAATGTAAAACTACATGTGCATCATGGGACTTTTGTTAAAATTTACTCTGCAGGTATACATGAATGTATGTGTGGTGTGGGGCTTCATACATGGAGATCAGAAGACAACTTTGTGGAATAGATTGTCTGCTTTTACCTTTTGCATGGGTTAGAAATCAGGTCACCACTGCTTGACACAGCAAGCACCTTCACCTGTTGAGCCATCTTGCTGGCCTAATTATAGGATTTTTTTTTTAAAAAAGGTTAATTTATTTTCATTTTATGTGTATAGATGTTTTGCCTGCAGATATGTTTGCCTGCCACAAGAGGGCATTAAAACGTTTGGAACCAGGGTTACAGATGGTTATGAGCCATCTTGTGGGTGCTTAGAACTAACTGAACCTAAGTCCTCTGCAAAAGCAACAAGTGCTTTAGGCTTGTGGGCCATTTTGTCTGTCACAACTGTAACTCTTGTCTGTGTGACTATAAAGTAAAGATCATGTATCAAATCCACATAGCTGTTCTTCATAAAACTTTATTAAGAAAAAAAAGCCTAGCCCTTGAAGAGAATATGGTTTGCTGGTCCTTACTCATTGCTGCCTTCTCTGCTTCCAATTTCAGTGACTTGGGTGCTGAAGAGGTGGCTGACGTTACTTTCACCAGAGCTCCCACTCAGTGCTCTTCCAGTCGACCTGAGTTTGGTTTCCAGCACCCATATCAAGAGGTAGCTCACAACCACTAGTAACTAGCTCCTGGGCACTCAATGTTTTCTTCTGGTCTCTGCAGACACCTTCTCACTTGTGTGTAGAACCTACACACACACATATTAACCCATGCCATTAGATACGTTATACCGCTGTAATTCTATAAGATTTCTTTTGCATAGCTCTAGGGTGAATATCCAATATTGAAACTATGCCCAAGCCAGAGGTTCATGTCAAGATCAAGCCAACAGTTCTGCATAGTAACCTTACAGTACAAGTAATGCTATTTAACATAGTGTCAAAAATAAATATATCCACTGTAGAAGAGATAGAGCATTTTGTAGAACTTGATTTCCCAGTACTATGTCATCACCACAGAAAAACACAAGTATTTTAAATAAAAAAACTGAATGGAAAATGCCAGAAAAAACTGCCAGTCAAGAGACAGGTGATCCTTTTACATTACTAAAGCCCAGAGATCAAAACAGCATACTGGGTTGAAAGAGGAAGGCACAGAATTTCCAAATTCATTTTTTTTTTTGAGGGTTTCTCTGTGTAACAGCCCTAGCTGGTCTCAAACTCACTGAGATCCACCTGCCTCTGCCTCCCAAGTGCTGGGGTTAAAGGCATGTGCCACCACCACCCAGTCCAAATTTATTTGGGGGGGGGGGAGTGATTTCGAGACAGGGTTTTCCCGTGGCTTTGAAGACTGTCCTGGAATTAGCTCTTGTAGAATAGGCTGGTCTCAAACTTACAGAGATTCACCTGCCTCTGCCTCCTGAGTGTTGGGACTAAAGGTGTGTGGTACCACCACCTGTCCCCAGTCCAAATTCTTAATAAAATTTTTTATAGCTGGGTGGTGGTGGCGCACGCCTTTAATCCCAGCACTGGGGAGGCAGAGGCAGGCGGATCTCTGTGAGTTCAAGGCCGGGCTGGACCGACAGCCTCCAAAACAATACAGAGAAACCCTGTCTCATAAAAAAAAATTGTTATAGCCTAATAAAATGTTTCATGACAATTCCTCCATTCTAACCCCACAGAACACCCTTCCAGTCTACTACTGTCACAACTTAGAATACTCTTACCTGCTTTACTCGGTCCATTTTCAACTTCTTTGCTGCAGAATAAACATCTTTTACTAACTCCTTATCAGCTTTCAACCTATTTAAAAGAAAAAAAAAAGAATTTTTGTTTGTTTGTTATAATACCAAGGTTTTAAAATTCAGTTACTTGGTATTTTCTGACTCTCTGGTTCCCTTCAAGGTACTCACTGAGCAGTGTATGCATAGTTCAGCAAGACTTCAACAGCTTCCGGATTGAGATCATCCAACTTTACGTGAGAAACTCCATGAGGGTCACTGTCACTATTAAAGATTTCAAACAGATATGGGCTGCAGCAAGCCAGGACTGCCCTATGTGCCAGCATCTCATGGCCACAGACCTGAAATAATGAAAACTAAAATGAGAAGTCTTGTGAACGATGCGTTACTCTAGATAATTAACACACCAGGTCTCCCATTTCTAGTTAAAACAGTCATAAAAGAAAAAACAAAAGTCATCTCATAGCTGGAAAGATGTCTCAACAGTTAAGAGCATTGACCACGCTTCCCAAGGACCAGCACCCGCATGGTGGCCCACAACCATCTGTAACTCCACTACCTGGGAATCCTATGTTCTCTTCTCATCTCCATGGGCACTGTACACATGTGGTACAAAGACATACATGCAGGTAAAACACCCATACACGTAAAAGAAAAAAATTAATTCTCAAAAGAAACCTGTTTGGAGAGGAAAATCCAACTTATGTCTTTTATGATGTTTACCTTTCTAGTAACAAAAGGTAATAAACTGAGTTTACATACCTGAAGTCGAACATCACAGAACTGCCCACTTTTCCTTAGGGCATTTAATTTGGCAACAGAAGATTCAATAAAATTTTCATCTTCAAACATCAAATATCCATTGGGAATCATTTTTTCTTATAAATTTGGCTAAACAGAAAAATGAAAGCTAATTGTTTTACATATAAATAGTTTTTAAAAATTTTATTTTCAATCAGGGAAGCAAACAGGCAGGTAGAGCCCTGAGTTTGAGGTCAGTCTGGTCTACACACACATAGAGTTCAAGGCCAGCCAGGTTACACAGTGAGACTCTGTTTCAAAGAAGAGTGTGTGTGTTTGTGTGTTCAAACAGAAAACATCTTCATACCAAAATTCTGTCTTACCAACACACCAAAAAATTCACCACAGAATAACCTGCCTGAAACAACACTGATTCAGGGTGCTCATGTTTTGCCCAGACTCTGACTTCAACAGTTTAGAGGTGGTCATACAGCATTGGACATCTCAAAAACCATGCCTGATACACATTCCTTCTAAAGGAGGAAAATGAAATGCTGTCCAGCCCGAACCTATATAAGGGGTGGCTTTAGAGTACGTGTAGATTTTCTGGACTTCCCCGATGTCCTTCCTTTACTGTGATAAAAATGTTCATTTTTTGACACATCTCATACAGCCCAGTCTGGCCTTAAATTCAGAATGCAGTAGGGACTGGCTCTGAACTCCCCAATGCCCCCTTCCCTTACTAGAGGATGGGATTGCAGGCCATGTGCCCCTACTCCTGGCAAAATTAATGTTCTTTATGAAGACACCATTTCCCACATACAACACTGGAAATAGAACCTAGGTCTCATATATGCTAAGTAGGCACTTTCATGGAGGTACACCTTCAGCCTAACGATCTCAAAAATGTTTTTCAACTTAACTTACAAAACTAGTGGCAATATAAAAGTGGTAGAATGTCTTAAGGTCTCACTTTAAGGCAACTTAAAGGTCAAGGTAGTTTACAGAAAGGAAAACTAATGGATGAAAGAGAAAGGAAGAAATATTTATATTTTAATTTCAAAGAAATTTTTAAAAATGCTTTTCAGGTGCCTGCAAGATGCCTAAAAAGATTAAGGTGCTTACCACCAAGCCTAATGACTTAGAATTCAACCTCCAGAACCCACATGGAAAAAGGAAACTGACTCCCTTAACTTGTCTTCTGACCTCGATACTCTTCTCCCCCTACTACACACTCTCTCTCTCTCAGTCACTCGCATGTATTCACATACTATTATACATTTTTTAAATGTTTCTTAGTCAAATGATTAGGGACCACTCTGACCTTTTAATCATTAATAGATTGATTTTATACTCAGTACAATTTTTGGGAAATCTGTATCTTCAAAAATATATATTTAGTATTATATGTAGGGAAAGCATGCCCTAGCCCCAGTGTGTATAGAAGTCAGCGGCAACTTTGTTCAATCCATTCTTTCCTCCACATTTACCTGAGTTTCCAGGAAGCAAACTCAGGTTGCAGGCTTGTGCAGAAAAGTGCTTTTTCCCACAGAACCAGTTCATGACCACCCCCCCAACACACACAGTTAATGCTAGACATGCAGAATATTTACTTACCAACTATTACTGATGAGAAAAGTGTCACTGAGAACGCAAATGATCCAAAGACAAAGGAGTGTTGAAACAAAGCACTTCGTTAAGGTATGAAGAGAGGTGGTTGTGTGAAAGTAGATGTCTTAGGCTTTAATGGTGTTTCCAAAACTATCAGGCTTGAAAATGATGTAATCAAGTCCTTAAAAGCTATAGACATGAATTTCTTCTGTGATAATCATGCATCATAATCTGTAAAATAGCATATCTAAGTTAGATATTCATAATAAAATAATCAGTTTGCCATTCATCTGGGTAGAAAAATAGGTCATACAAAGTAAGTCAACCTTTGAGGTAAATGGCAAAAAATATTCACACTATATTGAAAAAAAATCACAAACCACAAACAATTCCTTTTCATTTAACATGCATATACTCAAAAGTGATTTTTTTTTTTTTTGGTTTTTCGAGACAGGGTTTCTCTGTGGCTTTGAAGGCTGTCCTGGAACTTGCTTGGTAGTCCAGGCTGGTCTCGAACTCACAGAGATCCACCTGCCTCTGCCTCCCGAGTGCTGGGATTAAAGGCGTGCGCCACCAACGCCCGGCCTCAAAAGTGATTTTTAAAAAATGCTTTCTCATTGTTCAAGAGGGATATGCTAGTCTGAGAAATATAAATATTAACTCTAAAAATCTTTACTATTAGATTCCAGTCAATATGCAAATAGGAGATGGCTGCTTTAGGATCCAGGAAACCACCTCTGGGCACCATTCCCAGACATACACACTGCTACAAGCCAGATACCCTGTTCCCCAAAATGCTTGGCATTTCACCCCTGCCTTTGTTTCAAGTTGCCTCTCTACCTAGAAAACCCTTAAGCCAACCAACCCCTGACAGATGAACTCTCCCTACCACAGAGCCTTTGCCAAGAGCTAGAAAGCAGTGTTCCCCAGACTTCATTCAGAACCTTCTCTGAAGATATGCATGATTGTCCAGAATTATCTCTTCTGTGCTCTGCTTCCAGGCAAACCCTCTGCCATGTTTGGTTTTTTGTTTGCTTGTGTTTGAGATAGGATTTCCTCTGTGTAGCCTTGGCTGTCCTGGAACTCAGAAATCCACTGCTTCTGACTCCCTAGCTCTGGAACTAAATGTGTGTGGTGCCGCCACCACCTGCTCTGCCGCCACCACCTGCTCTGCTTGCCTTGTTCATTTTTGACGATAGTCTGACTTGCATGAGACGGTCTTAAAAACAAAATCTACACACCAACTCTTATCACACCATCATATAATGTTGATTTGTTATTTACAATTTCTACCTTTTCTTATGAAACTAGTTTAAACAAAACAAATGTTCTCTGAAAACAGGTAATTCCATCCCCCATGTACACAGAGAACACACTGGAGATTTATAAACATTTTACATTTGAATCAATTTTACTTAGTATATGCCTGAAAACTTATCTTGACCTAATCAAGAATAAAAACGGCACTGTTTATTACTTTTTAAATTTAAGATTTTTGTCTTTTATTTTATATGTATGAGTATTTTGCCTGTATGTCTATACACCATGTGTGCAGTACCCTTGGGGGCCAGAAGGGGGCAGTGAATACTCTGAAACTAGAGTTACAGACAGTGTGATCTTGGATGCTAGGAATTGATCCTGGGGTCCTCTTGAAGAGTCAACTTCCAGACAGATGTTTATTATTTTGATAATTTGGATGTTCTAACTTAGGCTTATTGTGGGGGGAGGGCATTAAAATTACTATAGTCTTTAAAGAGAAAACCTTGTTTAGAATTTCTGGAGTCATTCTGGCATATGCACTTATACAGTATCATTTTGAATTTTGTGAAATAAGATCTTTTCATTTAGTACCTGACTTTCTGCCTATTAAGATCTTAACATAAGAGAAAGGCATGATAGCACAAAAGTCAGTCAATATTCCTAGCACTTGGGAGTAAAATGGGAGGATTAAGAGTTCAAAATCAGCTTGAGTTACATAGTGAGTTTAAAGGCTGGCCAAGGGCTACATGAGACTCAAGGAAAAAACAATATGAACTTTACTTTTATCATCATCTACCCATCATTATAACTCTGTTGATTAAGAGCTAGCCCACGTCCTAATGATGTTTAAATTAGTGCAAACTTGTTTTTGAAAGTTCATGTTCGACGGGCATTGGTGGCACAAGCCTTTAATCCCAGCAATAGGGAGGCAGAAGCAGGAGGATCTCTGAGTTCGAGACCAGCCTGGTCTACAAAGTGAGTTCAAGGAAAACTGCCAAAGCAATAGAGAAACCCTGTCTCGAAAAACCAAAAAAAAAAAAAAAAAAGAAGAAAGTTCATGTTCACCTTCAATAAGGTAAACTGGGGTGTATCAGATGCCTTCTGGACTCTATGGGCATCAGGCACCATTCATGTGGTAAGCATACATACATGCAAAACATCCACACATACAAAGTTTTTAAAAAAAAACTTACAGCAACCTCAAATTTCACATTTATTTTGCATATAAAATTCACATTAATGAATCACATTTTAAAATGGAAAGAAATTTTGCCATTCAAAAGCCAAACCAAGGCTAAAGCATCCCAAAGTCTTGTAATAATATAAAACTTTGTTTTGTAAAATACAGTTTGGACCAACCCATTTTAATGAGTGAAACCGGAGTCAAGGGGAATATATACTGCTAAAAATATTCCAGTTCTTTAGTGTGGACAGTAAAAAAAAAAAAAAAATGAAGATAGGGGACTTGCTTTTTACTTTTTACTATTCAAGAGTCACCACAGCCCAGATTAGCTTAATCCAGCAGGTTTTTACAGAGCTGTGAAAACAGCAGGCATAGCATTCCCCATCCTCCACTAAACAAAGGAAGCATCACATTTTCAAAACATTGCTAAGAGCTCAAGGTAAACCACAAATATTTAAGTTTAAAGGTAATTTTTTTAAAGGAATCAATTATGAAGTAATTTAAGAACTCTCGCCCCAGTACTGGATTAACCCTCATGGATATCAGGCAAGCACTTAACCACTGAGCTACAAAAATTTGGGACACTACACATCACAGACACAAACTGGAATGACATGCTTACAACAAAATGGAGTTAGCTCAATTCTGCAGCCTCAAACGATTCTGAGGCCAAATAAAGCACAGATAAGGCAGAGAAAACAGCTCACGCAAAGGGGAAGGGAAGGTATGACAGCACACACATTCCAGAAACCGAAGCTATTTTGATTTCAATAGGTGGTAGATTGCAGGATGCACATGGTACATGGTGAGAGAGAGGAAGTAGCCAACTTATTTTAAGGCTTAAACAGTGCTAAGTATGGACACCAGATGAAGAATTTAAGAAAGGGTATTTGAGAAGAGGTTCAGTGGGGGCATACCTGGGCAAAACATGGGCATAAGGCATTTAAATGAAGATTCAGTACACCCAAGCTGGCTTGGTCCTTAACTAAGACAGTGACTGAGGTGCCAGGCACGCCTTTAATCCCAGCACTCGGCAGGCAGAGGCAGGCGGATCTCTGTGAGTTCGAGGCCAGCCTGGTCTACAGAGTGAGTTCCAGGACAGCCTCCAAAACAATATAGAGAAACCCTGTCTCGAACCCCTCCCCCCCAAAAAAACCAGTGACTGAGTGAGGACTTAAGGCATTTTAGCATGGATGGTCTGCTAACAACACAAGTCATTTTTAGATAGTGCATGGAGAAAAACAGCAAGGAAAAAGAACCGACTTTGGGATGTTCTAATACTTAGGTAACTATTGGATATCCAGAGTAACATCAAAGTGTAAAGAATACTGTTGCAGGGTTAGAAACATTAACAAGGTAGTAACTTATATTTACAAGTAAAATCCCAGAAATCACTCCAAATAATACTTTAACACCAACAGAAGGTAGGAAGCTACTCAACCTGCAAGAACTCCTATCTGCAATATACCATCACACCGCTAAAAAGCGAAGAATTCTTTTGGTTGAGTCACATAAGTATTATTGGCCAAGATATTCAAAGAAACTTATTTGAAAAACCACATTCATATGACACCTATAGCATTCAAGCAAGAAAAGCAAAATTCCCATCATCTAAAAGCAAGAGGCCAACCCCCACTAATTTAAGCCTTACAGGAAGCTTGAAATGCTTTGTTTTTGGAAAGGACAAAGTTAGAAGACAATTGTAAATTAAGACAGGCTATAGGAATGGGAGCTATTAATTAATCGGAGATTTCTCATATTAAAATCAGAGGAAAGATACTGCAGACATCTCCGTAACAAAGTCATCAAAGTACAGAGGTTTAATATAATGCCTGCTGGTGGCATTAGAACATACTGGTTTCCAAAACTACCCAGTGAGTGTTTATATCCAGGCTTACAAACTACTCCTTTAACATTTTTAAGATGTAAGTTTTAGTAGGATTCAACCCGAAACTATTTTCTCATCTGTATTTTCCCTAAATCAACCACCGGTGTCAGAATTAAAGAAAATACGGTCATGGTACTAGATTTCCAGAACTATGGTGTATCAGCACAGCAGGAGACCGCATCAAAAACTCCCAAGAACTTGATGGTGTAGGGGTGTACTAACTTCCATTACTGACAACAGACATAAAACGAAACGTTCCTTTTTAGGACGACCTAATTATTTTTTTTATTGAAATGTCTGCCTTCCGAAACCATTTGTCTACGGCGTACTGAGGGAAAAGGCCAAGTTTTTTTTTTGGGGGGTGGTGGTGGTGATGGTGTCAGATTTCCTTAAGTTAAATCTTCACTTTGCCATTCCCCGATGTCTTCCTATCAGGAACCTACAACGAGGTTCTTCACAAAAAAAAAAAAAAAAAAAAAAGGTGAACGCACAGAAAGCATGCTCTCCATCTACTTCTTTCTGAGAGCATGGAGCCGGTGCCCGGGTGCGCAGGGACCCCGCGCTCAAGGCCTGGGGCGCGCTCTCGGCGGGCAGTGGCGCCCGCACACCCCCGGCCGCGATTGGCCGGCGGCGCAGTCACTCAGAGCTGACACGTCAGGGCAGCCGCTCCCTCGCTCCTCCCGCCTCCTTCTCCCCGCGCTTGGCAAGAAAAGCGGGCAACGTGGAGCTGGAACAAAGGACCCCGCGGTCCACGGCGACCGGGGACTCCGTGCCACCCCACACCAAGCCCCGGGAGCCGATGTGCTCTAAGGAGGCCGGTTTCACGTTCCCACACGCGGGCCGCGGGAAGTCTTAGCACGCAGAGTCCCGACCCGCAGCCCGGCCCCGCTACTGACAGCGGGAAACGATGCCCGCGGTCCGCGGTGGCCGCCGCTCTCTTCCGGCGGGTCATCCTTCCTAGCGGTCCGCTGGGCCAGGTCCCGGGTACCTCCGTCACCCTGCGCTGAAGCCTGACGGTTCCCGCCCCAGCGGAGGCAGGTCCGGGACCACCGCGCTCGGTCCACGCGGACCGGCAACTGCGCGAGCGGGAGCCCCGCGGGACTCGCTTCCCCCGGGAGAGCGGGACGCTCCGCACAACCACCATCTTCCCACCCCGCCCTCCCGCTTCCTCCCGCGGCGCCCGCGTACAGCGCGGTACCTGGGTCATCTCTGAAGAGATGGCGAAATTCATCTCCAGGGCTTCGACGGGCTGCAGGCGGAAGGCGCGGGAAGGGGCGCGGGGCGACCGGGCGGGAGGCTGCGGGCACAGGAAGGCCACCGGGGACTCGCGGGAACTCGCTCGCCGCCACCACGCGCCCAGCAGCTCCGAGCGACCGACCTCCACGCGCGTCCCGGACACACTGCCTCCGCCGCCGCGCGCGCTCGCGCCGCACTCCCTCGCACGTCACCACGTGCGCTGCCGCCAACGCCTCCCGGCCACTTCCGGCTCGGGTGCCTGGGCGAATGACAAGCGAGCTCCCGGGAAGATCACGCTCTGGAGCTCCGCCCCCGAGCAAAGCCCCGCCTATCTCCCCGCCCTCCTCTTTGGCTGCCCCCTCCTGCCTTTCCACCCGCTCAACTAGGTCAGCGCAAGGTGATCCCGGGGAGCTGGGCGGCGGTGGCCTCTCCTCGTGTTACCTATCGCGCGGTCCCTCCCGTGCCTCACACCCCTCGCTTCGCCCTCCTCCACTGACCAGGAACTGGTTCCCTCCTGCCTCCTTCACCTGCTCTGCTCGAGAGATCCGACGTGGCGATTAGAGTTCTCAGCGTCACACTGACTTCTAGGCAACCACTCTAGACTGGAGCTGCTTGTCTTGGGACCGCGACAGTTGTTGGGCGTTAGCCTTTACCCTGGAGGTGGAGGGGTGAGGAATGGAGGAAGAAGGAATAAGTCTTAGAGGAGGGCCAGAGAAACCTACTCTTCATTGGCCTGGTTTGGGTGAGGGTTCAGTGAGTGTGTGAAAACAACTGAAGAGATAGTATCGGTGTGCTATTAAAAAAAAAAGTGTTGACTTCTACTTTTTGTTCCCCCTGGTAGACAGTTCCTCACTAGTTTTGCCTTCTTTGGGCAAAGAAAGTAGCTTGGAGAATTGTTAGTTACTAACTCTTCCTCCTGGGGCCTTTTAGCCCAGGAGCAGACCACAATTATCCACCCACCACCTTATCCCTGGGAGACAATCTGTTAGGTCAAATGTGATTTAAGCTGAGCTCCACAACCACTTCATATGACTCTGAAGGGCACGCTGGAAAGTTTTCTTGATCGAAGATGAGGGAACTTGGTGAGATTATGAGTTAGGTAAAGGCTTCTAGGTTAGTGGTCTGCTGGTGCTGGGTTGTGGAGGGCGCTTGCTTGACAGTCTAGATGTAACTTTGTATTTGGTCATCCTGTTTAGTTTGTAGACATTTCTCACAGCTTTTTGACAATGCTTTCTTCTCTTCCTTAGTTTATGTTTATGGGGCAGGGAATATAAATTTCGGGGGCCTTCACTACTTTTTAAAAATGAGATCTTGAGGCCAGGAGACTTGTTTCCTTTTTTGTTTGTTTCAGTGAAAGGAGGAAGTAGGAACTAAGATGTCAACTGGTACGACTTTTGTGTCTTAAAAAGAAAAAGATCGGCATTTGCCTCCCAACGTTTCTCTTTCTGATAATACATTATCGCAAATGAGACTATGAGGGTAGACAGTTGTTGAGCTCTTCCTAGCAGTGAGAAAATATGAACTACACACTTGGGACAGGCACATGACTGGTCTGCTGGACACTTGGCCCTACTTGCTGTACACTAAATAGCGCCTTTGTAATCTGAAACAGTCAACACTTCTCTTAAAGCTACAGTGTGATCAGAGTCAGTGCATTTTTGCCCTTATGTATTTCCTTCTCTACGAATTATGGCAAAATTTACATACTGAATCCATCTTTCCGTCATCTCAGTCTATATAGTAGCCACTGACACTTGAAAGTGAGCCATAAATGTTTGTTTGCATTATGTCTTTAACAGTAACAAATGATACAATGTTGCTCTAGGGGCTTCGGACAGCAATAGAGTGCTTGCCTAAATATTCAAGACCTTAGGTTTCATCTCCAACACTGCAAACACAAACACATATGCACAGATTTTGTAAGAGTGCGTGTTATTAATTTATAAGTGCATCTTTTGTGTCAGGTAAGTTAGGAATTGGTGGCAATCATTATCTTCATTGGTCACGCTTCAAATATTGTCCCATACTGAACTCTGACCAGTGATTTGTTTATTCCCAAGGTGCTTATTCCCCAGGGCTACTGTAACAAATTACTACAGATTGTTTTAAAGGACGAACTTTTGTGACCAGTTGTAGGGGGTGAAGTCTGCGATCTATCAGAGGTTCTTCCTCTGAAGCTAGAGAAGGAGCTGCTCCAAGCCATGCAGCCAATGGACCTCAACAACATAATTCTAATCCTGTGTGTGTATGTTTGAGAAAGGTCCTACATAGTCCCTTGGTTTGGATAGGTTTGGATTTATGATCCTCCTGCCTTAGCCTTCCAAGTACTGCAAATACAGGAACACACTTCCAACACTCAACTCTAATATTTATTTGATATTTTCTCCATTTGCATGCCTGTAATACAAAAATTTTCCCCTTTTAAGAGATTATCAATCATAATGGAGTAAGGGCCACTGTATTCCAGTATGACCCTATTTTAGCTAAATCTGCAACTGCTTTGTTCCCAAATGAGTTCATGTTTGGAGGTTCTGAGAGTTAAAATGTCAACATGAATTTGAGGAGAGAGGACATGGGTCAACCCTTCAAACTAGTTCAGTGTCTCTCAAGTGTAGTCACTGACCACATGCATAAGAATCGCATGGTTGTTCTCACTAGGCATATAAATCCCTAGGCTTTACTGGAGATAGGTACCTTCAAAGGAGGGGGCTTACTTTGTCCCTAGGGATCTTTGGCAATGTATGGAAACAACTAGGAGGAAAGTCCTTCCTACTGCTAATCAAGGTTCTGGAATGCTACTGAACATCTCAGTGCCACAGTGTGTATCTGTGCACAGTACACTCAGAACACAATGACCCTCTCCCCCTGCAGATAACAATAGTACTGAGATTAGAAACCCCTCCATACAGCTGCTGAGTTTCAATCTCTGGGAAAGGGCCCTCAAACATTTGACAAGCATTCCAGCAACTTCTCCTGCCCCCCACACTAAAATATACAAAACCACGCAGATCCCTTTGTGTCTAAGCACTTGAACAGGCTTCATTTCTCTCGGAGCTTGCCACCTCTCCTATTCAGTAGCCATGTTGTTATAGCAGATTGGTTTAGTTAAACATTACCCACTTAGCAATTCTGATGCTCAATACATTAGTCTTAGCATTAACCTTAAGTTGGGCTTTTGTTTACATTTGAGAACGTCTGTGCCATGTGACATTATCTTGATCAATTGCTGACATTTTCTGGATGTCCTGTACCTAATGAAAGCTGTTGCCAGTCCAACTTGGCATCCTCTGCTGCAGTTTTCTCCTGTGTTCTGAGTGACTGGCTTGTCTGTTTCTTATGTTTCATTCCTTGCAGTTAATGTTGCAGTTTCCTCGGTTTCTTTCTCTTCTTCTTCCCCTTTGGCCCTTGAAGGTATTTTCAGGGCACATTAGTGAAATCTTAAGAGCTAGAACTACAAAATAGTGGTATCAGAAAAGGCACAGGAAGCCTAGGGGAAAATCCTCCAGTTCCCATGCTCCCATTAAAGTAGGTCACTGGAAATAGTTGTTTTGTAATGCATAAAAATTGAGAGTTTGGTGCCATTCTAAAATATTATTTCTCTAATATGCATTCCCTGCTATAAAGATCCCATTTTTCTGGTAAGACCTCCATAGATTTTTTTGCCAGAATGAAGCAAACTGTTTCATTTATTTATTTGTAAATCTGATTATTAGAAATTCTTTAAATACATATCAGGTATTTTAGTGCTGAATTATCTTTTCTGGTTACTACAGTATCCGAGGAGACAATCTCTAATGGCCTTATGCTAGTTTTCTGAAGTCATTACTGCTAAAGTTTTGAAATCCACTCAAGTCTCCTGCTCTAACAATGAGGATTCCATGGTAGTTTCGTTCCTTTTTAACAGTTTCTAAGGAATTCAAACTTTTCCTGTTAGGACACGGTTGTAGCTCAGTTGATTGGATGCCCTCCTTGCTCACAGAAAGCTCTGGGCTTAGGAGGCAGGAGAGGCGATCATGAAGCCAAGGTCATTCTGCTACAAAGTAAGTTCCAGGCTATCCCTTGGAAACTTAAGACCCTGTCTCTAAAAATAACACAAAATAAAACTTTTCATGTGCTTGTTTGACATGTAGCCGTGGAACTCTAGGCTTTCTGTGACAAATAAATAAATAAATAAAACCAAACAAACCCCCAAAGCTTCCTCTTTGGTTTTTTGTTTGAGAAAGGGTCTCATGTAGCCCAAGCTGGTCTCAAATTTGCTATGTAGCTGAGGATGGCCCTGGAGTCTAAATCTTTCTGCCTCCACCCTCTATGAGCTGAGATTATAGACATGTGTCCCCATACCCAGCATGAAAATATTTTTTGCTTACTCAGTTTGATTCTTGAAATTAAGAAAGGAATGGAAGAAATAGCCTTTATACTGAGTTTTAATGTCACATCACAACTCAAGTGTAGAAACAAAAGTATGTTAACATGTAGCATGATCTTCAGTTCAGTCCAGAGAGACTTTTTGTTGTGATCTCATTTAAAACTTAATGAATGAAAGTTACACCATATAGTTCAATTGCTGCAGCCAATCAGCTGTTGTCAGTGAAAACTGACTACTCATCAAAGGAAGTCAAGAGGTTTTGCAACGGGAAACAGCAGAAAGGGCATAACAGTTAGGTTGTAACACTCTTCCTCCTTCCATACTGTTTCCGGTTATCTGAAGATAACCAGGAAGTGAAAACATGCAACACTTGATCTGGGCATAGCGGTACACAACTGCAAACCCAGCACTCAGGAGGCAAAGCAGGAGCGACTCCTCGAGTTCCAGGCTAGCTGCGGCTGAATGGTGACCCTCATTTGAACAAAGCAAAACAAAAAGTTTATGTTATAGTGAGAGCCAAGTTTTCCAACTCCTAACAACCTGGTCATAATGACTTGTTCTGTTTCTGTTCCTTGATAGTCATGCCTCTCTGCCATGTGTCTCTAAAGTTGATATCCTCGGGGACAGAGTTATGAAGTGAAATGCATTCTTTCCTAATCATCTCTCACATCTTATTAGACGGGAACAAGGTGGGATGCTGGGCAAGGGGCCATATACCTGTAACTCAGGTCGTCTAGAGGTAGTAATTCGAGGGTCAGGAGTTCCAGAAAAAAAGCGATGACTCTGTGTGTGTGTGTGTGTGTGTGTGTGTGTGTGTGTGTGTGTGTGTGTACTCATGCACACTCGCATCTTGCTAAAATCTGTAGTTGCCTCTATCTTCTGTCCATTCTCCTTTTCTACTTTACAGAGGCGGTGGCTCCTACCCTCCTTTGTACTTAGCTTTGGTCACTGAAACACTGTGAGAGGACTTAATGGAAGTGTTCTTTAGAATGCCTACTTTTTCCTGCTGCTTAGTGTTAGGAGTGATGGGTCGATTCAAGTCATTTTTTTCTCTTTTTGAAGCAAACTCTCACTCTGTAGCCCTCCAATTCCCAGCAATCCCAGGGACTCAGCCACTGGAGTGTCAGAATCACCGGCATGAACTACCACCACCCCAGGCTGCCCTATCACACACAGGAATGAGCAAGGCAGTGCCATAGGAATAGCCCAGTTCCTAATGGCCTTGTAGCTGCAGTGCCTTCTCCAGACGGGTGGACTGTACGCTTCTTCTATGTGAAAAGGAAACAAACTTTCATCTTGTATAAACAAAGGTTTCAGGAACAGCCTGTTAAGTGGGCCTTCTGCATGCTATTCTGTTTCTGTTCCACTTACTTCTCTTTATAAGACCACAGCTGTTTGTACTTCCTAGCGCCCACAGCACCCATGGGAAACTAGCAAGAAGTAGCCATTTCTGTGCAGGGATTGCTTCACTACTGCTTCTCTCTAACAAACATGTGCTCAGCTTTGCAGGTGGCTCTAATGACAGGTCAGCTACAGCCTCAGGTTTGGAAACACAACTTAGAAAGTCAAGTCCTTCCTCACTCTTTCCTCATCTGATCAATGGCAGGGTTTCTCCGTAGCTTTGGATGCTGTCCTGGAACTCCCTTTGGAGACCAGGCTGAGCTCGAACTCACAGAGATCCACCTGTCTCTGCCTTCCTAGAGCTGGGATTAAAAGTGTGCGCCAGCACCACTCTGCAGTCCACACCACTCTTACTTTCCCAAATGGCTTATTAGCCTACTTGATGCTTCACAGCAGGTATCTGCCCAGTAATTGCTCTATATAGACAGGGGAAAGCATACGAGGCCCAAACACTACATTAAAAACAAACAAACAAAACCAAAAAACTACAGACACCTAAGGAATGCTAAGAGTGGGAGAAATGGTCTTTCCCAGGGAAGAGCACACCTGGGTCTCTGATACCTGAAGACATGCATCCACATGCGAGTAACATTACACAACCTGAGCAGGTTGCATTAATGGATTTAGGAACACTCAAGCATGTACACACACACACACACACACACACACACGTATATAACAATAACAAAAAAGTCATGGATTTGAAAGAGAACAGGGAGGGATAGATAGAAGGGTTTGGAGGGAGGAAAGGAAAAATCATGTAATTATACCATAATCTTAAAAAATTAGCTAAATTAAGATTTATAGGTTCGTAATCTTTTTTTTTTTGTCTCCTATTAGAAGGTAACCAGTTGTTAGATACATAAAATCTCTGCTGTACCTGATTTTTTTTGTTTTGTTTTGTGTTTTTGCTTTTCGAGACAGAGTTTCTCTATTGTTTTGGAGGCTGTCCTGGGACTTGCTCTGTAGATCAGACTGGACTCAAACTCACAGAGATCCGCTTGCTTCTGCCTGCCGAGTGCTGGGATTAAAGGCATGTGCCACCAACGCCTGGCTGTACCAGATTTTTACCTAATCTTCAAACATGGACTGGCTGTTAACTCTCTCTGCCCACCCCCTCCACACATATATAAAAATCACATTGCTTTTTACTCCTCGAGAATCTAAGTATCCTTTTCAGGTATTAGGAGATAAGTAACAATGCCATCTAAGTCAGAACTAACCTTCTGTGTCTTTCTGTTTCCCTCCTGTGGGCCTCAGGGCAGAGTGGGGAGGCTTTTCTCACATTCTTACTTTACTCTCGACCCCAGGGTGCTAAGGGCCCTCCATCTTCTCCACTCACTTCCTGCCTCCTCTTTTCTCTCTTGCTTCTTTGCAGTCTCTTTGGCCTCTATTTTCCATCCCAGAACACATTACACATGTTCCCATGGAGGGCCTTTGGGATCACTGTCCTCCAGGGTGAAGTCCTGGATCAGATCCCCAACACTGAGATAGACACATGGCAATGTCACTGCTTCTGAGTGACCGGCATGTACTCTTGGCTTTCTGTGCAGGGTCACCTCGTTGGTAAGACTAGCCTGACCATGCTATTTCAAATGACCCAGGCCCATCCCCTCCTCTTCTTCAGGTTTTCTCATCTCCCATCAGATAACTTACACAACACGGGAAGGGAGGTAGGTACCTGTCTCCCCTACATAATGATCACCTCTTTGTAGAGAGAAGACTTTTCCTTGTCTGCCGCTTTGGTTTTTCCCCACCAGTTGCCTGGTCTCTGCCACATTATAGTCCCCAAATAACACACAAGACGTTGTATTAATTATGAAGCTGTTGGCCTTGCTTGTTTCTTACTGGCTAGCTCTGACTTAAGTATTTAACCCATTTCTCTTACCGGACGGACATCTTACTTCTCTGGCGGGCTACATGATGACTCCCTGTGTTTCTCCTACCCAGAGTCCTCCTGGACTCCTAGTCCCACCTATCTTGCTTCCCTATTGGCCAACAGTGCTTTATTGACATATACACAGGACTTCCGCATCACCTCTTCATGGAAGAGGGTGGAAAAGCACAAGCGTAGGGCAGAGAGAGAGGAGGTTCAAGCACTCATTACTCTTTAATTCCTGCCTTGAGTTTCTTCAGTGACTTCACATTTTGGACTTATGAAGAAGCTACAGGTGAAGTCTGCATAGACACTAGACTGGACTAAGTCTGGCATGTATCTGCCAGGCATTTCTCTTTAGAATGGGGGGAGGTGAGTGATTGTTTCCTTAGCCATGGCTTTGTGGCTTCAGCTCGAACATAGAACAAGGAGAGCTTCATTCAGCTTTTACATAAGAGCCTTTCTCCATCTAGAACACTTCCACCGCCATCAAACTCTGAGACAGTTACCGGAGCTGATAGCTCCGTGAATTCATAACATCCAATATTCAAAACTATAAGCTTTCACACTGGGCGTTGGTGGCACACGCCTTTAATCCTAGCACTCGGCAGGCAGAGGCAGGTGGATCCCTGTGAGTTCGAGGCCAGCCTGGTCTACAGATCGAGTTCCAGGACAGCCTCCAAAACAATACAGAGCAACCCTGTCTCGAAAAACAAACAAACAAAATCAAAAACAAAAAAGGTCTAGAATAAAGGTGTGTACCAAACAGCCTCAACATCTGGATCAAAGATATGTCGTCTTTTTGTTTCAAGATCTAGATAACAAGTGTGCCCTCCATTTCTGCCCAGGAATGTGGAAAGCATGTGCTTGGTGCTGCTAGGGTCCTCTTCTGCTGGAGAAAGCCTGCCTGTTCCAGCAAAGAGGGGAGTGATATTAAAAGACAGAGATAGCCCTTTGTTTCCAGGATGCTGCCTTGAAATTCAGCCACAAATGAGGCTTGGACTTAATGTGAATCATTAGTGGAGTGTGTGTGTGTGTGTGTGTGTGCGTGCGTGCGTGCGCGTGCGTGTGTGTGCACGCGCGTGTGCATGTGTGTGCGTGCGTGTGTGCACGTGTGTGTGCGTGCGTGTGTGCACGTGTGTGCGTGCGCGCGTGCACGTGTGTGTGCGTGCGTGTGTGTGTGTGAGCGTGTGCGTGTGTGTGTGTGTGTGTGTGTGTGTGTTGTTTGTTTTGTTTTTCCTTTTTGATACCAGGCAACTTGACTTTTCATCACTTGTAACCTAATAGTCTGGCCGTTGCCATGCCCTTTCTCTACTTAACCAGGTCTCTGTTTGTATATTGTCATCGAAGGAGCTGTGTTCCAGGCGTGTTTTCTCAAGGTAGCCTTTCTTCAGTAAGTCCTAATATTAGAAAGGGCTTAATGGTTCATGCTGACATGCACGGAAGGCAGATGTGAGGAGGGGAACTTGTTAAGAAAGGCTCCAGTGGGAGAAGGGACCCGGGTGAGAGAAGGGAGTAGGAATGGAAACAACAAATTCATCCCATGTATAAAGCTAAAACATTATAAAACAATTATAAGGAAATATTATTAATAATTTTGACACCTTGAGCAACCTTATATTTGAATGAAGACTGGGTTAAAAGTGTACTTATTCATAATCTAAAGCAGGCCCGGTGTCTCAGTTAGGGTTTCTTTGGCTGTGAAGAGACACCATGACCTCGGCAACTCTTATAAAGGAAAACATTTAATTGGGGTGGTTGATTACAATTTCAGAGGTTCAGTCCATTATCATCATGGCAGGGAGCCTGGCATGTGCAGACTGACATGGTGCTGGCTACATCTTGATCAGAAGGCAACAGGGAATGGTCTGTGTGTCACACTGAGCAAAGCTTGAGCAAGAGACCTCAAAGTCTGCCCTCACAGTGACACACTTCCTCCAACAAGGCCACACTTACTTCATTAAGGCCACACCTCCTAATATTGCCCCTCCTTCGGAGACTGTAGAGGCCAGTTACATTCAAACAACCACAACAGACAAAGATTGGGAGCCACAACTGCTCGGGTCCCTGTTCTAAGGTTCTTGGTGGGGAGTCCCGAGTTGACATAGGGCACAACAGGCTGAAACAATGTATTAGCTCAGGTCTCTCCTCCTCACTTAAAGCCACAGTCCCAGTCAGACATGATGGTGTACCCCTATATCCCAGCACTTGAGAGATGCAAAAGGGCACAAGTTCAAGGCCATCCTCTTCTGCACAGCAAATTTAGGGCCTCCTGGGCTACATATGAGACTGCAACTCGACCTCCAAATCCACAGTCCCAGTGGGTCAAACAACCTCCCAACGATGCCCTACCCCCAGAGACCACAGTTGTTCCTACCCTCTTTGTATCTCAGCAATGTGGATTGAATTCCACGAGTTTGCATGAGGACAGTCAAGCCAGAGCAGTATCTATGGTTCTGAATTTTTCTGTTCTACACGTGGCTAAGCAATGTTCTTATTTTTCTTTGTTTTGTATTTTTGTTTTTTGAGACAGTGTTCCTCAGCATAGCCTTGGCTGTCCTGGAACTTGCTCTGCAGACCAGGCCAGCCTCGAACTCACAGAGATCTACCTGCCTCTGCCTCCCAAGTGCTGGGATTCAAATGTGTACCACACTACCACCCAGCTCTTATTCTTTTCCATAGTAATAGAAGTGGGTACACTTACATCACTGATTTTTAGAGAAATTGTACGTTGTATTTTGTTAGTCTTTCATGTTCACAAAGGCATTCTGTTTAGTGGGCTGCAGTCCTTCAAATTCTCCTTATTGCCAGAGGCATTTCTCTGTAGATGTATAGAGCAGAGCCAGTTGAAGTGGTTTATGTCTTTAAAAATTCCTATCTGTGCTGTTATTAAGTGAGTCAATTTTCAGAATGAAAGCAGAAGTTGCAACTAACAATTCTGTTTTTAATACACTCCCCAAAGTTCTGACTTGGTTTTTGACCGACCGCTTAAAAATGTGCTTTTAGGCTGATTCCTATTTTCCTGAGGAATCTCCACACTGATTTCCAAAGCCTACCACAAGACCCAGAAATTCCACTCCTAGGCATATATCCTAAAGATGTGCATTCATGCAACAAGGACATCTGTTCCACTGTGTTCACAGCAGCATTATTTGTAATAGTCAGAACTTGGAAGCAACCTAGATGCCCCTCAACTGAAGAGTGGATAGAGAAAATGTGGTACATTTACACAATGGAGTACTATTCAGCAGAAAAACCAATGGAATCCTGAAATTTGCAGGCAAATGGATGGCACTAGAAGAAACCATCCTGAGTGAGGTAACCCAGTCACAAAAAGAGAAACATGGTATGTACTCTCTCATTTATGGATTTTAGACATAGATCTGGGGAGTGCCAGCATACAATTATACTGCCAGAGAGGCTGGGAAACAAAACCTTCTTTCAGTGGTTGATGGAAACAGAGGCAGACTCCCACAGCTGAACATTGAGCTGAACTCAAGGAACCCAGAGACAGAGAGGGAGGACTGATGAGCAAAGGAGTTAAGACTGGACTGGTTTAACTCCCAGAAACAGCTGATCTGACAAGGGTTACCTCTCGAATCCAAAACTGATGGCTGGGGATCCAGCATGGGAGTGGTCAAGACCCCCTGAATGGGGGTGTCAGTGAGGAGGCCTAGGCAATCTATGGGGCCTTGGGTAGTAGATCAGTATTTATCCCTCGCAAACAAATGGACTTTGGGTGCCCATCCAATAATGAGAGGTGCACTCTCATCCTGGATTCTTGGGGGAGGGTCTAGGCCCTGCCCTGGATGAAATGACAGACTATAGACATCCCCATGGAGGGTCTTACTCTCCCTGGGAAATGACAGGGTACTGGGGGCGTTGGTGGGAGGGCATGGGAGTAGGGGAGGGAAAGGCAGAGGGACCTGGGATTGACATGTGAAGCAACTTTGTTTCTAATTTAAATTTAAATTTAAAAATAAAAAATAAAAAAATGTGCTTTTATTAACCTACATTTGAAATGTGCTCGTTCCATATAGAAAAATGAAACCAGGACATTTTCAGGAAAATTGATAAAGCTGGAGGTCTGAATGTAAAGTTAAGCAAGACTCAGAAAAACAAATGCTGCATGTTTTCTTCCAAAAAGAGAATCTGGATTATAATTAATATGTGTGGGGTGAGGAGGATGAGATCTTAAAGGAGGGGGAGGGGAAAGGGAACATAATAGTATACACAGGACACTATTTGGGGGTCAGAGAGGAGGCCAGCAAGAAGGGAAACGAGTTACAACACATATGTATGAAAATGCCCTGGACCAACAGCCTCCAAAACAATACAGAGAAACCCTGTTTCGTAAAACCAAAAAAAAAAAAAAAAAAAAAAGCCATAATGAGACGCATCAGTGCTAACTTAACATTGTTTTATTTTAAAGATTCTACAAATAAAACAACCATCTCATCTCCTATAGTGTGATGTAAGTCATCTTTCAATGTGTTTGGGGGCATTTGAGTTTTGGCTTTAGGGAGGGAGTCAGCCTGTATTCCAGACTGACCTAGAGTTGACCTTGAACTTCTGATCCTCCTGCCTCTACCTACTGATGCTGGGATTATCGGAATGTGCCACCATGCCTGGCAGGGCTTTTTAAAAAGTATTTTTAAAGCTTTTATATTATATAAAATATAATATATATATGTGTGTGTATGTTTAATGTGTATCATAATAAAATAATATATTATTAGTGATAGTAGTTTTGTTTTTTGAGTCAGGATTTCTCTGTGTTGCCTTGGCCAGCCTGGAACTCACTCTGTAAACCAGGCTTGCCTCAACTCAGAGATCTGCCTGCCTCTACCCACCAAGTGCTGGGACTAAAGGCGTGTGTCATTACTGCCCAGCTAAAGTAGCATTTCTTACAGGAATCTTCAATGGTTAAGAGACTTTCAGGTGCAAATGACATATGCAAACAAGACAGAGCAGGCAAAGAATTTAAATTTACACACTATATATATATATATATATATATATAATATTGATTTTCTACTTGACATGTCAGTAAATATTTTCACTAGCCACTACATGTACAGTCTAAAGTAACAACTACACTCTGTGATTCTCCACCCACATCCAGCAAAAAAAAAAAAATACTTCAAGAAGGTAATAAGACACAGTGGTTTAGTTTAAACTTAAAAAATAGTTGTTTTTCCTCTTAGAACTTCATTAGAATTATTAATTAGCAAAGTTATTGCCATCAGGCAGCCATGATGGGACGCTGACGAGAAACAAAACCTGCTTCGGTTCCAGTATTGGCAGCAAGCCTTTATGAATAAAAGATGTTGCAGGTTCAGTAAAAGGGAAGATGAGATGGAATTGCCCTTCAGATGAGAGCTTTATTAGAGGAGTTATGGCATCACACCACAGGCACAAGGTGGGGTTCTAAATGGGAAGAGAAGGAAAGCCTTCGAGTCCAGTTCTTTCTGTTGTTATTGAAAGTAGTGCTTTGTTTTTGAGAGTCTCATGCACGCATATGATACACTTTATTTTGATTATACTTACCTACAATCCTCCCTGTAATTCCTGCTAGATGCACCCCCATCCTTCACCCCTCCCAACTCTGTGTTTTCTCTCTCTTCTCTCTTTCCATCCTCTCATAACCCACTTATTCTAATTTGTGATGCTTGTGGAGTTATGAGCATGTGCACTCCATTGGAATATAGCCAATTACCTGTCACTGTGGTAGAGCACTTTTCTCACATGCATGAGGCTCTAGGTTCAATTACTAGTACTAAAAGAAAATAAACAATGCTAGCAAATGGAAAACATGACATATGTAATGCCTCCTGTAAGTATTTGAGTGAAATATTGGATTCATGGTTTTAAATATAATTGATTATAGACTTTCTTTTATAGGCAGAAGCTATGGGTTGTTTTTTTGTTTGTTTGTTTTTTCTTTTTCTTTGTAAAATGCTAAACTAGGTACATTTGATCATTACCAGGTCTTAAAATTCTTTCCTCGGGTTCTGAAATACTATAAGCAAGACCTGGAATCACATTCTCACAGTGTGTATCCATTACAGATGAGTAATGCTATAGTTCCTAAGCACACCTGTCAATATTTAATAACACCTAGGTAATGATTACTTTTTATAGCTCTCAAGGTTAGATAAATTCAATAAATAATGAAAACATTTAGTGCTTACCTTAAGTACAAAGGAAACAAAAAACTTTTTGTTGTTGTTTGCTTTCATTTGCTTTTTTTCAAGACAAGGTTTCTCTGTGTAGTCCTGGCTGTCCTGGTACTCACTCTGAAGACCAAATGGCCTTGAACTCACAGAGATCCACCTGCCTCTGTCTCCTGAGCACCACTACTGCCCAGTTTTGGAAACTAAAATCTTAAAGGGCCACCTTAAGAGAAAATTTTGGGAACCATTGGTCTTTTCATCTCAGAGAATTTAAAATATGTATAAATAAATAAATAAATAATAACAATAAATAAACTGTTGCTTACGGTCCATCTGAAGTATTTCCTGATTTAAGTCAAACACTATAAATGGGCTTAGTTTATGGTATGGGGTTAGTTATGGTGTGTGGTTTAAACAAAGGGAGATGAAATTTTGGAGCCATCTAAATAAAGGATGTTACCTTTGAAAATGTAACACTGGGTGCCAGAATAATATTCAAAATGCTCATAAAACTTCCCAAGGAGCTGGGCAGTGGTGGTACATGCTTTTAATCACAGAACTTGGAAGGCAGAGGTAGGAGGATTTCTGTGAGTTTGAGGCCAGCCTGATCTACAAAGGGAGTTCCAGGAGAATCCCAAAGCTACAGAGAAACCCTGTCTCAAAAAACAAAAAACAAAACAAACCAATGAACCAACCAACCAAACAAACCAAAAACCTTCCCTAGGGCTAGGGATGTAGCTCAGTTGATAAAGTGATTACTTGGCATACAGTAGGACCTGGTTCAATATCCAGCACCACATAAACCAGGTATAATGCCAAACACATATAATCCCAGCACTTGAGAGGTGGAAACAGGAGGATCAGAAGTTCAAAGTCATCATCAGGTTTGAGAAAATCCTGGGCTACTTGAGGGCCTGATTTAAGATTATCAAATGACAGCCAAAAACCTTCCCCCAAACTAGATTTTTGCCTGCTTGAGGTTCTGGTTTCAATTTCCAGCACCACCAAAAGAAAAATAAAACAAAGGGGCTAGGCAGCTGACTCAGTAAAGTACTTCCTGGCCAGCATGAGGGTCAGCGCTTAGATCCAAGTACACACATAAGAAGCTAGGTGCAGCAAACATGCCTGTGATCTCAGCACTGGCCATTCTAAGGGGGAGGATCCCTGAGGCTGCTACTGGCCAACCAATCTAGCTGAAATGAGCTCTCGGTTCAGAGAGAGACCCACTGTCAAAAATTAAGGTGGACAACAACCGATGAAACTACCTAATGTTGACCCCCGGCCTGCCTACCTGTGCAAACACAGGCATATGTACCTCCCTACCTGTGTGCGCAAACACACACACACACACACACACACACTACCACACATGCAATCCACAAATAGTAAGAAAAGGAGAATTAGATTTTTTTTCCATTTTTTCGAGACAGGTTTTCTCTGTAACTTTGGAGACTATCCTGGAACTCACTCTGTAGCCCAGGCAAGCCTTGAACTAACAGAGATCTGCCTGTCTCTGCCTCCCAAGTACTGGGATTAATTTTTTCAGTGATTAATTTAACCCTTGAACTGCAAAAAGATCTCAGTGCAGACATTGATTCCACTTGGTTAGCAAAGTTGTTCTTGAGCAGTTCTCAGCATTCCTAAAGCTGCAACCTTTTAATACAGTCCCTCATGTTGTGGGGACCCCAACCATAAAATTATTTCATTGCTACATCATAACTGTAATTTTTCCTACTGTTACGAATCACAGCTAATATGCAGGATATCTGATATTCAACCCCCCAAAGGGGTTGGAACCCACAGGTTGAGAACTGCTGCTTTAGGGTGTTAGGATAAGAAGTGGTAATGCTAGATGCTAATTTGGTACCCAAGTGTTGTCTTTAATGAGCTTATTAGCCTTATGAGGGGAAGTGACAGTGAGGTTCCCATTTGTAATTTCCACACCCATTCTAAATTCTACTCGGATGTACGTGAGGTCACAAAGGGTCCTGATCATATCTGGGTTAGGCATAAAAATGTTATTAGATACAGGGGGAGGGCCTGGGTCCTGCCTCTAGTGATATGACAGACTTTGTTGATTCCCCATGGGAGGTCTCATCTCCCTGTGGAGTGGATGGGAGATAGGGAGGAGAGAAAGTCGGGGAATTGGGAGGATGGGAGGGAGAGGGAACTGGGATTGGTATGTAAAATAAGACAGTTTTAAAAATAAAATAATTAATTAAAATGTTATTAAAATAATGATTAGAAGTTCAAGTGCTTATGATCCTACCAGTCTAGAAGAAAATGGAATGTAACAGAGCTATGGTGTACCAATTAGACTAGAAATTCTGACTTAGCAGACATATGCTGGGCCACATAGAAAACAGGCCTTTACAAAAAGTGTACACATACACAAAATTTGTAAATCTGCAAATGTTGTGCAGTCCATGTGTAATTATTTCTCATTCATTTTTTGCTGTGTATGCATTGAATTCCTGCTAATATTTGGGCCAAGCAGGACTAAATTCTTAATGAAGTTCTCAATGTCAAGAGTTAGGGATTTCTTTTTTTTTTTTTTTTTTTTTTTTTTTTTTGCTGTTGTTGAGCTGGTGAGATGGCTCAGTGGGTAAAAGTGCTTGTTGAGCAGACCTGGTGACCTGGAACTCCATCCCCAGAGTCCACTGTGGGAGAAGAGAGCCAACTCTCAGAAGTTATTTAATCCTCCCATGAGTCTGCTCAGTTGTGTGCTAACCTCCATGAGTGTGCCACAGTGCACCCTTACCCCCCAACACACATAATAACAATAAAATATATGTAAAATGAAGTTTCTTTCTTGAGCTGGAAAATGGTGCTTTTCAATCACATGGCATCTTTGAAGCGCATTGAATGGCAACGACATCAAAGAGGGGGTCACTCCTGGACACAGAGGGGTGAAAACAGTATTTGGTTCTTGTTTGCCACACAACATGAAGGCAATAAAGAACATTGTGTTGGTAGTCATGGGCTTTTTGAGGTCATTGAGAAGTTGGTTCTGGAAGCAGGATTGTTCCCCATGTCATTCCAGATGCAATCATATTTGTCTCAAAGTGTCCTCCTAGACCCTGTGCCTGGGAATGGGTTGGTCTTTCCAACTCTGTGTTAGTGAGGGATAAAACAGCCCCAGTAAAATCATTGTCTTTAAAAACATCTAGATGAGAAGCTGGAGCTATGACTTAGTTCAGTGCTTCTAAACCTGTGGGCCGCAACCCCTTTGGGGGTTGAGTAACCCTTTCACAGGGGTTGCATATAAGATATTATACATATCAGATATTCACATTATAATCCATAACAATAGCAGAATTATAGTTATGGAAGTAGCAATGTAGATAATTTTATGGTTGGGGGTCACCACAACATGAAGAACTGTATTAATGGGCTGCTGCATTAGGGAAGCTGGAACCCCTGCAGGATCTGTGCTTCCGTATTGCTCTTGCACTCCAGAGCACTCAAGTTGGATTCCCAGCACCCACGTTGGGCAGCTCACAACAGCCTGTGTCCGCATCTTCAGGGGATCTGACATCTTCTTCTGCACTAACACATGTACACAACATCCCAACATACACATAATTTGACTTTTCTTTTCTTCTTTCTCTGTGTAGCCCTGGCTGTCCTGGACCTTGCTATGCAGACCAGTCTGGCCTTGAGTTCACAGAGATCCACCTGCTTTTACCTCCTCAGAATGACATGCACTACCACCGCCAGGCAATTTAAAGTATTTTTTAAAAGCAAACACACAGAAGGTTTCTCCCACACTATAAAAGTATCCATGGGTGAAAGAAGCTGGAGGTTCAGCCCTGGAATCTTCACCCAGAGACAAAGCCCAAATGTATCTTTAGCTGACCATCCCAGCCTCCCCCGTTGTTTTGTTATGAATGTCTTAGTCAATCGGTTGTCTCTTCTCTGTTGTTTTTTTTTTTTCTAGAAGCCTCACCCACTCTGCCGTGCCTAGGACTCTCCATGTGGAAGTCCAGTTGGCTGCCTTAATTCAGGCCTCCTCAGTCAGTTTCTAGTGGATGTTTGCAGGCCCCTGGATTGATGATACTGCCTTTCTGAGGTTGCTTGTTCTGTTATTTAGAAGCCTTGTCCATCTGGAGGGACCCTCTGCTGTATCTGGGAATCTACTGAGAACGCCAGCTGTTTGTCTCAATGGGGCTTTCCCTGTGGGGGATTTCTGTTGGTTGTTTTGAACATCAGATTTGATGTTTTTCTCCATCATTTGCTATCTATTCTTTACTGTGGCTTGCTATATACTTAATAAACTCAAAACTAAAAAGTGCACATGTGGATATTAGAGATCATTCTCTTGACTGTATGGAACACAGACTTTTTTTTTCTTTTTTGAGACAGAGTCTCACTGTGCAACCCTTGTAGACCTAGACCTCACAGTGTAGGCCAGGCTGGCCTTGAACTCACAGAGATCTGCCTTCTGATTTAAAGGCACACACCACCACAGCCACCACTCTCTTGGCAAGGCTCATCCTGTTAGAGATGAGCTGCCACTCAACAATGTGATGATGCACCTGGAGAATCAGGAACACTTCGTAGTCAGCTGCACACACCAGGCTCTGCCCAGCACCCAATCGGAGCCAATCCTGTTTCACAGCTGCACAGCATCATAAGCAACTTGAGAACTAAAACAAGCAAACAAAAACAAAGCAACAAGTGTGGGGAAAATATAAAGTAATGCCGTCCTGAGAATGCGCTTGCCATGGTATCCAGTCAGTGGTTACAGCTCTGGTCTTGGCAGAAGGAAAGCTGCCTGGACACCAAGATGGAATTCCCCACCCACGCTCCTTTCTCACCTTGAGCAGACACATGCCAGGACCTTTGATGATTTAACTTTCTTGGACCTCAGTTTCTTCATACACTTGACTGGCAAGAGGAAAGGGCTGCTTGGAAGTAGAGATGACGGTGGCGAAAGGGGTTTTCTATTCAATGTGTTCTAGGTGTTTTAACTGAGGTAGATGCTTGTGCTTCCTTCCGATGATGCCTGAAGAGTTGACAAGAAAAACAGTGAGATACTGATCCACACGGGATGAAGCAGGTGGAGTCCCACTCTACTGCTCCAAGTGATAGTAGCAACTTCCCAAGGGCTGTCACAGAAGTGATTTGGAATTTCTGCACTCCGTTTAAAGTTTTGTTTTAAATATATTTGTTTACTTGTACGTGTGTGGGGAGGGGGGAGGCACACATATACCACAGTACACACGTGTGTAGGGAGGGGGGAGGCACACACATACCACAGTACACACGTGGAGGTCAGAGCACAACTTGGAGTCGGTTCTCTACCTTCAGTATATGGGTCCGGGGGATTGAACTCAGGTCATCAGGCATGGCAGGGAATGCACCTACTGATCCCTGTCCCCAGCCCAAAACGTTCATTAATTTCATTTAGTGTGTGCATTCGTGTGCATGTGCAATGCTATGGAGGGCATGTGGAGTACAGAGGATTTGTGGGATTGGTGCCCACCCGTTTCATTATGTGGGTCCCAAGGATTGAACTCAGGTCATCAGGCTTAGTGGCAGATGCCATTACCAGCTGCTAAGTCTTCTCTTCCAACCTAGTCTCTTTTTTGACTGTCCTGAGGTTATACATTTCTGGAACCCTCTAACTCTTGAGATGGGCCCTATAATGAAAGTAGTAACTCATTCCATAATAAAATCTGAGTTGCTTTGAGCTCTTTGCTACTGTTAGGTAAAAGTTGTAGGAGGCCATTTTTTGGATTAAACTTTCCCCCCTACAGATGAGGCTAAAAGTAAAAATGGAGTTTTGAGAGTCTCCTATAGTCCAGGCTGGCCTTAAACTCACTATGTGACCAAGAATCACTTTGATTTCCTGATTCTCCTGCTTCTACCCCCTCAGTACTGGGATTATATATAAATTTAGGTCACCAAGTCAAGTGTTGTGTGATGGTGGGGCTCAAACCCAGGGCTTTGTATGTGCGGGGGCAAACACTATACCAAGTGAGCCGTACCACTGACCTGCAGGAAAGTTTTGAAAAAGTTAACACGTGTGTGTGTGTGTGTGTGTGTGTGTACATGCCATCACACACATGTGGAGGTCAGAGGTTATCTTAGGTCTTTCCTTCACCATGTGGGTCCTAGGAACCAAACTCAGATTGTCAGCTTTGGTGTCAAGCTCCTTTACCCACTGAGCTAACTTGCTGACCTCCCGCACTGAAGTTTTTACATCACAAAGTTAAAACTAATTTTTCTAAATTCCTGAGAAAATAGGGCTACAGAGATAGCAGCTAAATTTCCTGAAGAGGTTGGTTTCAACTGACACGATAATAAGTTGCATTTGCATTAATTCTTACACACAAAAAAGTAACTTCAAGCAGGGTGGTGGTGGTGCACACCTTTAATCCCAGCTCTTGGGAGGCAGGCAGGTAGATCCCTGTGTGTTCCAGGCCAGCCTGGTCTACAGATTGAGTTCCAGGACAGGCTCCAAAGCTACAGAGAAACACTCACTGTCTCATAACCAAAACAAAACAAACAAAAAGTAACTTGAAGTAATCAGATATGAGCTAGTTCGTAGAGTTTATTATTTTATTTTGTCTCCTTGTCCCTGCCTTCAGGGAAAGTGATCAAAATGGCCAATCTTGTGTTGATGATCATGTCTGCCGCCTCAAAATCCTTTAAAACATGCCTCTTCTATTTACTTGCAGATTTAAATATTTACTCTGTTTTATGGAATGGAATGCCTGCGTCTAGAACTGAGAGCGAGGCCAACTACGATATATAAATTCTAATTCTTCCTTTGACTCCACAGGTGACTGGGTGACATGGCATTTGCCTTCTCATGATTGTAGGCCTCTTTTCCTAGGAATAGATAAGTTCCTGTTAATCAGGCTGTGGGTAATCCAGTTGAATGAAAAATCACCTTTAGTCTTGATAAAGCCTGTTCATGTAACTAATCTGTGCATAAACACCGACCTTCATCGACTGAGTTCCTTAGACCAACTGTCATCCCACTTCTTCTCAGAAACTTGAAGGACTTTTGTTCAACTTGTAACTGTTTGTACACTTGTAAGTCAACTATTGAACTGTACAAAGGGTCTATTCTGATCTATCTTCATATTTTAAATGCCATATCTTGGCTCCAAAGCTCAGGGTTGTAAGCTTGTGGCATTGGGATCAATCAATGCTGTCAAGAAAGGTTAAATGCTAGATCAGGAAAAGCCTGAAGTCGTGTCTTTGCTACCTCACTTCTGACTATGAGAGAGACAGACAGAAATAGACAGCATGGCAGAGAGAAGGCACTAGCCATGCTTGGCTTTATTTGCCTTGCTATCTCTTTCCCGATCTGTCCTGGCAGGTCTACACTCCCCTGTTCCTATGCTCTGTGCCCCAGAGGTGTTTACCCCTGGAGCAAGTGTAAGCACCCCAAAAACTTAGGGCTAAATGAGGTGTGGTTTTCACTGTGTGTGTGTGTGTGTGTGTGTGTGTGTGGTGTTCAGAGCCTTCAGCTGAGAAAGACGATGCAGATCAGAGAGTTTCAGCTCAGGTGTTCACATTCTCTTCAGGAAAAGGTTACAAGAAGACAGGGGAGTTGACAATTTGAGCATCTCTGTCTCTCAGTTGTCCACACCCTGAGTATCTTAGATTAGGAGTACCACAGTTTGAAGACCACTGTCTTTACCTGCCTCGTGAACCCTAGGTGAGCCTGAAACATGCTCAGGCAAATGTGACTGCTGCTTGACCTTAGACCTGCAAGTTTGTTGACTACATACAGTGGAACAGGCCACATATATTGTATACATTTTTCTTCCTGAAGGTTTTTCCCACCCCCTGCCCCCACTGGGGCTGGTTGTCTGAAGCAGGTGTTCCCAGGTTCTTGACATCTTAATCAAAGAATTGAAATATGAGTGCATACAGATTGCAAAGTAATAAGAATGGTTGCTTAGGAGCAAAGTGGCATTATGGATCAGTGACCGTCAGAGTGACAGAGGCCACCTCTCTTCTTTGTGGGGCTTTAGGGAATGGAGGAGCTATTTGGGAAGGGGTGCAATTTTGGGGGACTCTATATTTTGATTGTTGGGCTGGGGTAGTATGACCTTTTTTCTACTGTGTGTGTTTCTTCCCACAACACATCTGATTTTAATCATAGGTATTCTCAATTGTGAATAGTCATAAGATGACAAATAGAGGATTATCTCTGAACATTCATTCAGAGGACAAAGTTTGCTTTGCTGCACATATGTCCCACACCTATCTGGGCTGGACTGATAGCCTCACTCCTATGCCATTTATATCCTGAAATATACATGCATAGAAACTGTCTCTAAAAGGGGAGTCACTGATGGTTATTACAGGCAGAGAAACTTATTCCCTGGGGCAAAGAGGGACATGTATACAGTTTGATGCAGGTGGGTGCCCTAGGTTGCCAGCTGCATTGTTAGAAGAGGGACATACGCATGGCTCAAACCAAGTGGAGTCTCCGTTGCCAAGCCATTCCCTGTGCCTGCCTGCTTCATCCAAAGCCATGTAGCTCAACTCGTAACAACTTGTAATCAGGAGCCAGACTGGAACATTCATAGTGCTAAAGTCAGCTTTTCCCCAACTACTAAAAGGGTTCCCTTAATTATATAAAATAAAAGGGAGGATTTCAAAGGAAACTGTAGCCTTTGTGGGCCATTTCCTACTTGTGATTTCCAGCTTCATTGAGGGAAACACTGCAGAACCTTCGTTTGTGGATATTGACCATGTGTCTAGGTGGTCAAACTTCTCTCCACCTCTACTGAGCCTGGTCCAGCCCTTTCTTGGGCATGTCTCACAATCCTAGTCTTAGGAAAAATCCTTCTAGGTCATCTCATCTAATATCTAACCATCTTCCTGTTCCTTCTGCAAGGATCTGGTTTGGTTGGTTTAGCCAGAGCCTTCGAATTCCTTGATGCTTTCTCTTAGCCATTATCTATCCACCTAGCCTGCTCTGGAAAGTCTCACTTTTCTTTTCATTTGGAATTAGCTAATCTGTCTTTTCTCCTGAGAATCTCCACTGCCCCATCTTTTCCTGAATAGTCTGCTTTTACTGTCATTATCAAGTGTCATGAACCATTTTCTTCTGCAATATTCTAGTGGGATTCTGGTTACCTTGTAAAGAGCTTTGGCTTTCCTAGAAAGGCCTTCATTTCATGCACATGTGTAAATTTCTATATGTAAAATGTTAGATTACTTCAGATGCAATGTTTCATGAAATGATGACTTAGAATTCAGAGAGCGATTTTTCTAGTTTTTGCCTGAATTCACTGTGTAGTAGAACTAAAAATTTAGCAGTTATTTAAGTTATTTATAAATACTTATTCTGTTTGTATGTATATTTGTATACATATTTGTTTGCATGTGCATGCTATGGTGCGTATGAGGAGGTCAGAGGGCAACTTGTAGGAATTGGTTCTCTCCTTATGCCATGTGGAGGCCATTTACCTTCTGAGCCATTTTGCTCAACATTTTTTTCTTTTGGTTTTTTGAGACAGGGTTTCTCTGTGTAGCTTTGGAAGTTGTCCTAGAACTCGCTCTGTAGACCAGGCTCGAACTCACAGAGATCTGTCCGCCTCTGCCTTCCAAGTGCTGGGATTAGAGATGTGTGCCAACAGCGCCTGGCTTGTTCAACATTTTTAAGTAAGATTTATTTTGAAAAATAAATAATTTGAATTCTGTGTGGTGCTATATGCATATAATCCCAGTACTTGTGGGAAGAATCAGGAGTTCAAGGCCAGCTGGGACGACATCGGACATGTCTCAAAGAGATAATTTGTTTTCAAATTACTCAAAAAAATTTTTTTAAAAACAAAAACCATTTCTCTTAAAAAAAGTAGTTGGCCAGCCTAGGTGAGGGTGGTTCATGCTTATAATACCAATATTTGGGAAGAAGGGTTGAGAATTCAAGGGCTAGCCCTGGGCTACTTAATGAGATCCTGAATTAAAAAGAAAATTGTTAGGTGTAACAAGGAGTCTCAGTACTAGGGGAAGTGAGGCAGGAGATTTTGAGTTCAAATTCAAGGGTCAGGCAGGGTTTCATAGCAAGATTCCACCTCAAATGTCTCCCCCCCCATACACACACACAATTGTGTATGTATGTGTGTAGTTTTACTGAAAAGGAATAGTACTTTATTGTACTATTCCCACCTAAAGTAAAATGTTCATTATGTTTTCCAACACTGCATTTTTGGTATATCTGTTAGGCTTGGTGGCTCATGCTTGTAACCTAAAATTCCAGCATTAAAGAGACTGAGGCAGGGAGACTGCTATGAATTGGAGGCCAGCCTGGATCACAGAGTGATAATCTGTCTCAAAACAAAACAAAACAAAAACCACCAGAACCAAACAGAACCAAACCAAGCAAGCAAGCAAACTCTTCTTTTTCCTGGCATCTCCAGCAACATCAAGATGGTAGCAAATATCTTCCCAGACACTGCTGTCAGAAACTCAATGGACATCATCATCCAGGCTTAGTACAGGACGCCCTGACCACAGAAGCTGCTGACATTCTGGGTAAAGAACAGGGAGCTCTATATGATCTCAATCAGTGGTGAGAACAACAAAGATTTTTCCATGAAACAGGATGTCCTGACCCTAAGCTGAGTGTGCCTGTTACTGAGTAAGGGGTCTTCAAGGATACCTGGAAAGAGAAGGCACACAAATATTTGAGGATGTGTTATTTTAGTATGCAGAATATTCTCATGTTGCCCAAGGAAATGATGATGTTAAAGAGAAATGTCAAGAGCAGATTGTTGGGGTACAGCTCTTTTTTTCTTACTGAGAACTTACATGTCTAAGTCCAGTCAAAACTAAGAATTTTTAGAAGTAACAAACACATAATCAAGCCATGAAAAAGCATTGCTAAGTAACTCCAATAAGATTAAAACACTTTTGTTAGACACCTGGTTAGCTATCAGGAGGCTTGAAGGAGGATATTAGGGCTGGGCTCCTGCCTCACAGTCAACTGCTTGGGCCTGTCACTTCAGGGCTCTAATTACGGCTGGGAAGGGACCTGAGTCATACCCTGATGACCATTAAATAATGATTTCTATCTCAAGCTGGTTCCAACAGACCTAAACTTATAAGATTACTATCAACGGAAAGCTTCCTGGCAACAGGAAGGTACCAATATCCTAGCTTGCAAGAGTCAATCCATACGGGCCTGTCAATAACCAGGACAGTAAAATGCCCCCCAGGGAAGCCATCTATTTCAGGAAAGCAAGGAAATGGGTAACACTTGACTAATCTATGACTCACTGGGACAGTGGTCTCTCTCCCTTCAGAGTGCCTCATTTTACTTTATAATAAACTGTCATCCACTCTGCACTAGATGTTTTGCCGGAGTCCTTTCTACAGAACTAGGAAGTTGAGGACAGGCCAGAAAAAGATTTCATTGTCACTTTTAAAACACACAGTCCAGGGCTGGGGATGTATTTCCACTGAATGTTTGCCTAGCATGCACAAAGCCCTTCTCTCCATAACACTCCATAAAACCCAGTGTGGTGGTGCAGGCCTGTAATCTCCACCCTTGGGAGAGAGAACAGGAAGATCAGAAGTTCAAAGTCTTTCTTGGCTACGTAGTAAATTTAAGGCCAACCTGAGCTATGGGAAACTGTGTCTCAAAAACCAAAACCAAAACCAAACCAACCAAAACCAAACCAACCAACTAACCAAGCAAACAAGCAAGCAAGCAGACAATCAAACCAGGAACAGGGCTGGAGAGAAGACTTGGTATTTCAGAGTGCATACTGCTCTTGCAGAGGACTTGGGTTTGATTCCCAGCACCCACATCAGGTGGTTCATAACCACCTGTATCTCAACTCCAGAATGATCTGATGCCTCTGACCTCTGGAGGCATCTGCACTAATGGACATGTTCTCCTCCCCACCCCCATACTTAATTACAGATGTTAACAATAAAATGCAAAAGCCAGGCGCAATTCAGTGGTTTTGCATATAGACTGCCTTTTAAAGGCATAGCCAGACAACAAAAGTCTAACAGGTTTCCGCACAATGATTGAATCAGGTTAACTTAGAACTCACGGGCATCATCTGAAAAAAGGAGGTGCAATGCTGGGTGAGTGAGCAGTGGGCTTTAAACTAGCTGGAACAACACAGCAACAACACAGTAACACCGCCTGTTATATCCTCTCCATCAACTGTTTTCCTCCATGGCCTCCCTCTCCTGATCTCTCTGAAAGTCAGACTCTGGTAAGTCACACAGTTTTGGTGTTGGGGGTTTTAGTTCAGCATTTCCATACACTGTCATCTCTTGGGCCCAGATCAGTCCACAATGACAGACTCCCATAAATTTTGTTTACTAATAGCTAGGGTTACTTGTTAAAATTGTTTTTATTAGCATATGTTAGTTTTATATAATAATTGGTTTCATTGTACATCTTTATAACTATGTAATTCCTTTCAATTATATCTATAGAACTACCACTTTTGTTTCTTTCGGGTACTTGCGATTGAACCCAGGGCTTTGTGTATGATCTGCACATCCTCTCACTGTGATCCAGTCTCAGAGTAAGTGTACATAACTGCTAGCTCTTTCTTTTCCCAGGAGCCCTCTGGAATCAGAGCCCAGGGACAGAGAGCTTGTCGTGTTTACTGCAAGACCAAGGACAGGAAATTCTGTTTACAGGGTGTGTTCCATGAGACTTTAGGACAGTGGGGGTACAGCTGCCCTGAAAGACAAAAATATTATGCGTTTTGAAATACTTTTGATGTGTTACATTTATTTTAGTTTCTCTGTGCCTTTTTTTTTTAACTCGCATGGCTCAGATCATGGATCTACACACTGAAAATGTGTGTGTGACTTAAGCTTTCCAGAAGTAGTGTCAATAGCAGTACCACTCAGACAGGTTTTCATGTCAAGTTTAATGCTGAGAACAAGTTATACTGGTTTAAAAAAAAAGAACTCTTCCTTTCAGACAAGTCCCTTTAGGATAGCCCAACCAGGCGTTACCTGTGGCCTCCCCAACTCCCTCGACAGGCTGTGTGTTCCGGGAGATGCTGCAGTCACCCCACTAGCACTGGTAGGTGGGGCCCATCACTGTCTGATGCACTTAGCAGAGTCAGCCAGATGCTTCAGGACTCCAGGTACCATCCTGGTCCCGATGAAGGAGCACTCTGCAGGATGTCATTATGCTTATAATTAATTACAGTTGAGGTTTTACAGTTATACCAGCCAGGCAAAGGATCCTTGTGAAATTGCTACTTATAGGTTTTTCTTCCCTGCTGCCTAGATTATTATCATTATGTCATAACTGGTATGTCTGTCTGTCTCTGTTCTCAGGTAACATGAACTCTAATTAAGATTGCCACATAAGAGCCATTGAGACGGCTTTGTGGATAAAGGCTCTTGCCACTAAGTCTGGTTACCTGATTTCAGTCCATGGAGTCCACACGGTGAAAGGACAGACCAACTCCCTCTTGTTGTCCTTGGACCTCCCTGGAACCTCACAGACATCCGTGGCACATATGTGCCCCTCCACAGGACAAGTGTGAGTCTGAGGACAGTTTGGGCTATGTATACTGAGTTCAACAGTCTTAATTTCTTTGGTAAGGCTGACTCGAAAGAAAAGAGAAATAAAATTCAGATAAGTGACATTATTCTGTGTGTTGTTTTGTTGCTGGTGTGTGTGCGTGTGTGTGCGTGTGTGTGTGTGTGTGTGTGTGTGTGTGTGTGTGTGTGTGTGTGTGTTGTGACAGAGTCTTAATATGGTGCAAGAATGTCCTGGACTTTGCTATGTAGCCCAGGCTGGCCTCAAACTTCTGATCCTCCTACCCAAGGTTTCTTAGTCCTAGTCCTAGGATTGCAAGTATTGCACCACCATATCTGAATTTTTCCATGTTTCTGTTTGCTTAAAACATCTGTCCCCAAACATTATGTGGAACAACTCTAACAAATTGTGGAATTGTCACAAACTCCTCCAAATTTAATTTTTAGTGTTGGTAGGGACTACACCCAGATGGAAATATCCAGTCTCCTCATGCTTTCTAAACTGAAAGTCTCCCGTTTTGATATCTTCAGCGCAGTCCATCTCCTCAGCTTCAGAAACATCCACCTGGTTTCTGGGGCCTCCCATGACTATTGTTTTTACTTCACACTCAGCAGGGGACCTGGAACTTCTGGCCCTTTTCAGGTCTCACAGCCAGCAACAGCTGTAATAGCGTTGTACCACACTTCCACTTTCATAAGCGTTTGCTTCTAGTGAAAGAACTGTCAACCTTTGGATGTCCTTTTGCACAGAACCAAATTACCTTACCTAAAACACGCAGGCATTCATCTATGCTTCCTTCTTTCCAAATGTTTTAAAATTTATGTGTATCTACCTGCGTAAGTTGATGTGCACCATGTGTGTGAAGGTGCCCTTGAAAGTCAGAGGGCATCAGATTCCATGGAACCGGAGTTGTGACTGTGAGCTGCTGGACCAGGAATTGAACCCTAGTCTACTCCAAGAGCAATGAATGCTCTTAACCTCCGAGCTGTCTCTCCAGCCCTTGTTTTCTTTTGTTAAGGTTTGCTGAAAGCCCCTGAATTGGTGAGTTATGGATAGCCTGTACTTACTACCTAAACTGGATGTAGTAGTGTACTCCAGTAAACCCATCACCAGGAGCCTGAGGCAGAAGAATCTCAGACTCAAGGCTAGCCTGGACTACACAGTGATATCTTGTTCTGTAGAATGTAAGAGACATGGTAAGTAAATAAAATACTGTTAAGTCTGTTTTACAAATAACCTGAGCTGGATTTGGCATGAGGGATGTTCCTATAGGATGGAGACTAGGCACACAGGAAGTTAGATATGATATGACCAAGGGAAACTGTTGATGTAGCGCTGTAGACTGTGTCTTCCTGTTTGGGCAGGGAGTTGGCCATGATGGGGCCCTGGAAACTGCAGCCGTACTTGGGCAGGCAGGGAGTTAGATGAAAGAAGCAAGGGAACTAACTGCTGCTGATGTTGGTAGTTGTATCTCCTGATGGTTAGCAGGCCCCTGTGTGGCTTATCCTCCTTGGGAGCTTTAGTTGTGTTCATCTTACTAAACTGGAAAATGTTTCCCTGGAACTTTTGCAACAACACACATGTACACTAACAAAATGTCTGCTTCCTCAAAAGACTATGATTTTAGTACAATATTATTACCATGTGCTTTGCAACCCTTTTCCTTGAGCTATTTGAGAGGATCATGGGGCTGGGTATCCTAAGTGGGAGAACAGGTCCATTGTGATTCAGGTGGGGAAAAGGGTCACTGTACCCATGAATGTTCTATCCACTTGTAAATATCCATAAGACCTTTAAAAATTGACAAAGTGGGGATTGGAGAGATGGCTCAGCAGTTAAGAACATTTGCTGTCCTTTCAGAGGATCCAGGGTAGGGTCCCAGTACCCACATGGTGGCTCACAACTCTGTAACTCCAGTTCTGGGGAATCCCATATGCTCCCTTAGCCTCTGATGGCATCCTGCATGCAAACGGTGCCCAAACACACAGTCAGTCAGACACTCATAAAGTTCTGAAGATCCACAAAGCAGAATTCAGTGAGCTGCTACACAGTCAGTCAGACACTCATAAAGTTCTGAAAACCCACAAAGCAGAATTCAGTGGGCTGCTAGTCGCACTTTGGGTCAGCCTGCTCCAGTGTCTTTATGGAGTGCATACCCTGCTCCAGTGTCTTTATGGAGTGCATACCCTGCTAACTAAACCTGTGCATGAGCTGTCTGTATCTCCTCTGAAGTTTTGCCTTTGAGAATCCCAAACAGAGGAGAGACCTTAGTCTTGGTGACGGTCCCTGGCATTCTGAGCCCATGGTTTTGAAACCAGCCAGTGTGGGAAACAGAGAGACCCATGTCAAAAAACAAATGAGTGGAAAATAAAGCAGACTGTGGCGGTGGCTAACATCTCAGAGCCCAGCACTTAGGAGGCTAAGTCAGCAATGTTTCCTGAGTTTGAGGCTAGCTGCCTACACAGTAAGTTCCAGATCAGTGAAGGCGACGTAGAAAACCTCACAAAAACAACACAAAGGACTAGGGAGATGGCTTAGCAGGTGAGGGTGGTCTTGGCGAGTCTGATGACCTAAGCTAGATCTGCAAAGTCCATGTAGCGGACAAAGAACCACTCTCACAGGTTATGCTTTGACCTCCATGCTGTGCTGGGGCACACGCCTGCCCACACATGTGCAGGTATGTCGGTGTGAGTGCACACACAAACAGGTGGGGGAAATTCCAATAAGAAACAAGAAGCAAGCAAGAGTAGTCTTTATCAAAGCTTGAGTAGATCACCATTTAGTTCTTCAGTGATACTCCACTCTCCCCACTTGGAAGCTAAGGCACAGGTGTTTACAGTGTCTTTCGAAGCCTCCGGCCCTGTCCTCTGTTCTGTCAGCTGCTGGTCTGCTCTGGCCTGACCTGGTGCACACTCGTCCTTTTCTATTAGAACTAACTCTCCACACCATCACCAGGTTCTTGACTTCTGAATAGCATTTCCTCAGGGAAGACGCCCCTTTATTGGGTGTTCTACTACACCGAGCCCTCCACAGCATCCCCACTTCTTCGCCAAGGCTTACACAGCTCACTCATCCCCGTCAGTTTTCTCAAATGTCACGTTAGCGATGCCGCCTCTGGCCACTCATTTCAAACAGCATCCTGCCAGCCTGACGCTCTGTTTTCTTCTTTACATATTATATTTTCCCTCTGACTTTGTGATAGAGATTTTTCCTATCATTCTCAGTGTCATCTTGTGAGAGGTGATCTCCCTCTGTAGTCTAGGCTGTCCTGGGGCTCACTGTGTAGCCAGGCTGGTCTCAAATTCACAGCAATCGTCTTGCTTCGACTTCCAGAGTGCTGGAGAGACAGGCCTGAGCTGCTATACCCAGTTTACAGCTCGTTCAAAGTGTTGCTTTCTTTGCCGGGTGCTGGTGGCACACGCCTTTAATCCCAGCACTCGGGAGGCAGAGGCAGGCGGATCTCTGTGAGTTCAAGCGAGTTCAAAGACAGCCTCCAAAACAATGCAGAGAAACCCTGTCTCAAAAGATCCCCCCCAAAAAAAGTGTTGCTTTCTCATAAAAGCTATTCTCTATTCTGTTTACCAATGGACCTGGTTTAGTTCCTAACACAGAGTAGGACATTAACACTTTGGGGAATTAAATTCATTCAAATATGGAAGTGAGGTCAATGAACAAAGAACAGTTTCTGGGGTTTTTGTTTGTTTGTTTGTTTGGCTGGGCTGTCATTTCAGGTGATGGAGCTCTGAGCTGTGTGAGATGGGGGCCTGTTGGTGTTGGGAACATTTGTTCTGTTCCTGCTCTCTGTTTGAGTGCCCTGCTTCAGCTCACATTGCCTGCTTGTGAGTGAATGCTAACTCTGCCACAAAGCAGCATTTTCACCTATAGTAGACTGCTAAGCAGAGGAAAGGAAGGGAGGGAGGGAGGAAAGACGGAGAGGGGAGACAAGCAAAATGTCCTTCTGTTTAATACCTAGCAAAATGTCCTTCTGTTTAATGCCTATTTACTTAACATCTGGGCCCATTATCTGAAGACCTTGGTCATGTCGCTTTGGTCTGATCACTTAGCATTTAGAGTTTATACTCCAAAGCAGGGTCAGTCAGCCTTTTAAGTGAATGCAGGTAGTAAGTATCTTAGCATTGGTGGACCATGTATATGCCATGCATGTAATTTCACTATCTCTTCTACAAAACCACCCCTATTTTCTGTTTGGAGAAGTTTGCTGCTAGAATTGTGAACATGTTAACACAGTCATGCCAAAGGAAGCTGGGCATGGTGGCACACCCTGGCCATCCCAGTACTCTGTACTGAGGCAGGGAGATTTCAAGTCCTGGTTTACAGGGCTGCAGAGTGAGACTATTTTTAAAAAAATCAAAACAAACAGTAAGCGATGCCAAAAGAGAAATGCCTAAGGTTTAAGACCTAGTGCCTGTCAGGCAAGTGCCGGGGTCCAAGCTCCATGCCCAGCCCCACTAGGGCGTTTGCATAGAAAGAGGAAAGGCTTGTAAGTGATGGCTAGTGCTTTGGGTAATGGACCCTACTTCGAGAAATATACAAAACTTGTTTTGCATTCTTGTTTTGCATTTAGTGCAGTTGATGTCATTCTTTTTTTTTTTTATCACAACACAAAGATGCTATGTCCAAGGGACTTTAAAGCTCCCATGACATTTTTCTATTCCAAATATTAAGACAAATTTAATAGGGTTTATGCCTTCCTTAACATACATAAAAAGCAAGGAAGAAAAAAAAACAATTAGACTGTTAATTTAGCACTTACAGTATGGCTCATCGATTTTTCTCAATTAGTTTATAATTAAAGCACTTCTACTTCTTGTTCTTCGGGTTTTCTGTATCTGAGGGAGAGAAGTGACATGTGTACTAATTATCTTAAGCCCTTTGAAGTCCCCGAGAGCCTGTATTGTGTCATTAGTGTACCACTTAAAGACTATTTTTCTCATTATCCCAGCGAAGGCTAACTGAAGGTGGAACAGTAATAAACATCCCTTTGGAGACTCACTCCTGAGAGGAGAGGCCAGAGGCGGCACTGGAAAGGCTACACAGTAACAAGTATCCAGGCGGAGAAGGTGATGCAAGAGGAAGAAAGAGCTGGACTGGTCCTGAGCACCAGCTAGGGCGTTTCACGTATCCAGACAACAGCATTTTCGGCAGGATGTTTGGGGATGTCCTCCTAATGTTTCTTTCCAATAAAGAACTATTTTTTTCAATAGTTTTTTTTTAACATTACACTTTTAAAAGATATTTTCCATAGCATGGATATAGCTCTCCAAAAGAAACCTCCACAACTTGTTAAGTCACATCTCCATCTTGGTTGTGAAATACGGGGCTTAGGTAATTTCCATGACACATTAGGGAGTTCTGTTTGTGAAGCCAGGAACTGAAGTTCAGTCTAAGGACTGTTGTGCCACTTACTATTTCTGACATCTCAATTACCGGTCCCCTTCTACATGTAGTCCCTCTTAGGTGAGGTATCTGGTGTTTCTTGTTGGTGTTATAAAAACACTCCACCAAAACGATTTATCAGGACTTTGCACAGATACTTTGACGTAGGCTCAAGTAAGATTAGGAGAAAGAGAGGTACTCAGAAGAAATTAAGACGTACCCAAGTGACGGCGGCATGGGCTCCTTGAGGGGGAGACAACCACACGGGTGTTTCTGTGGTGAGTCTAGATCTGATCAGGTCCCCAAGAGCAGCCGTCACAGGCAAGCTGCTGTTTGCTTTTATTAAAAAATTCATTAAATCATGGGTAATTACTGCAAATAGACGGTGTGTGTAAGTCCTTGATGGGACTGTTTCTGGAAGAGGGAAGTAAGAGTCCACAGCCTTACCTCGACTGACTGCTACCAAATAGACTTGTGTCCAGTGTAGACTCCTTCCCTTCCTCCCTCCCCTTTCTCATGTGCCCCCTCTGCCTCCCTCTCTCAAGCATCAAGCTTAAAGAGGAACAGATGGAAATACAAATTTTACACGGTATGAAAGCATTGTCAGTGAAAACAACGACACATCCTCAGTCATCCTTCCTGCATACATCTCCCTTTGCACAGACAACCCCAAGTACAGCTCCTCACCCCCACCTCCCTCTAGGCACATACTCACTGCCAAAGTGATAAGAGAGCGATCTTGTTTTAAGTAAAATCTCAAGGACTGCAACAGTAATACTTGCTTGCAACTGAGCATTTATGAAAATATAAAAAAATTATCTCATTACCCAGAATTCCATTATCTGCAGATAGTGACTGTTAATGTTTCCCTGATTTCTACTCTATTACCTTTCCCTTTGTGTATGCTTGAATGTGTGTGTGTGTGTGTGTCTGTGTGTGCATGTGAGTGGGGGGTACACTTGCGTGTGTGTGTGTGTGTGTGTGTGTGTGTGTGTGTGTAAGTGCAGTGAAGGTCTGGGATTGACTTCAGATGTCTTCCTGCATTCTATTTTTCAAAAAGATATTTTTTACTTTATTTTACTTTGAGATTATAATATAATATAATTACGTGTCATCCTTTCCTCCCTTCTACCCTCCTACCTCCTGCTCCTTGTTCATGCCCTTTTTCAATAATTATCGCTACATGCATGTATGTATATGTAATTCTAGATATAGCCTGCTTAGTCTATGGAACGCCACTTACGTGCATGCTTTCAGGGCTTGCCATTTTGAATCACATAACTGGTTGGTGTGCTTGCCTGGGAAAGCCTATTTCTCCCACCCTCATATTGTTTAGTTGCATGTAGTTCTTTGTATAGGACTGAGGCTTTATGGGATTTCCTCTATCCACTTTGGCATGCTTAATGTTGTCCTTGTTCAGCTCATGTCTAGGCAGTCTTTCCTGCTGGTGAGACTTTATGGGTATACTAGCTTCTGTTGTTCCTCGGTGACACAATCTCTCAGCAAACTCCCTGGTCCTCTGACTTTTACAATCCATCCACTCCCCTCTTCAACAATGTTCCCTGGGCTTTAGGTACTGGAATTGTTTTGTATACTTTGGCAGTAACCAATAAATAATTCTCTAACTGGACTTAAGACCGACTCAACAAGAGGGGGATCATAGCTACTCCTGTAGGTCTAGCCAACTATCCAGGGCTGGTGAAATCATGGATCTTATAGAAGAACCTACAAGCTACCCATTTACTATACCAGCACAGTCCCTTATTACATTCTAAATATTTGCCCTTATATCCACAGATAATGTAGTCCTCACCCCTCATCAACGAAACTTCCCTTTGCAACAGAAGGAGACCATTACAGAAAAGCCACACCAATGGAAATACAGAGATGTGGAGCCCAGTCTCACTCTATTTTATTAGAAAGATAGGATCTTTCACTGACTTGCTGATTTGCCTAGGCTAGCAGGCCAGCAATCCCCAGGGAACACCCATTGCAGCATCCTCTGCACTGGGATGCAGGTGCATGCTACCATGCCTGGCTCTTTGCATAGGGGCTGGAGATCTAAACTTAGATCCTCAATTTCTTTTGCAAACTTTACTGACTAAATCATCTCTCTAGTCATTTTTTCCATTCAAGTATTTCAACCTTTGGGATAGCATAGTAAGAAATGGGTTTCTTACTGATTTGCCAACCCTGAGCACAGTCTGCAGACTCTTGACTGCAGACTGGGAAGGCTTCTAATAAAAATCCCTATCTTGTTGTTATTTTTTATTTTTGACATTGGTCAGCTCTCCTGTATTTGATTCTCCTAAGACCCTTTCAAGGCCATGGTTTATCAGTGGCTTCTGTTTTCTGACTGGATTTTAGATGTTTACATACAATCTTTGTCTTGCAAAATGAATAAATCAGTACATGTAAGGATTTTTCTACTCTCTTCTCTCAATTTTCTTTAATTATGCCTTTTGCTTTTTAGGGGAAGAGGTTTTGAGAGAGGGTCTCACTTTGGACTCGGAATCCTTCTGCTCGGATCTCTTGAGTACTGTGATAGATTATAGACATGCACTTCGACCCCTAGCCATAGCTACATTTCTACTTTTCCTTGGTCCCATCTCTAGCACAGCCCACTGCCTTCTTGCATCTGTACCAGCACCTGCTTGCCCTTGGGATAAAGTCCAAATTCTCCAGTGTAATAAACACATTTTTAAAAGCTCCTCAGTGGCCTGGCCCTATGCTATCTTCACAGCCCAATCTCTTGTAAAGAAGTCCTCACTGCCTCCTGTACACCAGGTACAAGGAGTCCTCCCTGCCTCCTGCACACCAGGGCCTGTTGTCTTCTGGGATTCACATATTGTAGCCTTTAACTTGAAAACTCAAACTTATTTTCTTTCTTAAAGTTACATTTGTCTACTCTCTCTCTCTCTCTCTCTCTCTCTCTCTCTCTCTCTCTCTCTCTCTGTGTGTGTGTGTGTGTGTATGTGTGTATATGCTCACATACATGCCACAACATGTTCATGGAGGGCAGAGAACAACTTGCAGGACTTCTCTCACCATGTGTGTTCTGGAAATGGGACTCGGGTTTTCAGATCTGGTGGCCATCTCCTCAGCCTCCGATTTCCTCTCTCCCTCCCTCCCTCCCTCCCTTCTTTCCTTTTGAACAGGATCTCACTATATAGCCCTGCAGGACTGGGACTTAACCATGTAGAACAGACTTTTCTCAAACTCACAGAGATCCCTGGGCCTCTGTCTCCCAAGTGCTGGGATTAAAAGTGTGCACAACTATACCAGGCCCCCAAACTTATTTTCTTTATGAATTTTGTACTCATAGCTTCATTTGACATGTATTTATTTGAGACAAGGTTTCATGGAGCCAGGCTGGCCTTGAACTTGTTCTGTAGCTAAGGGGTACTTTGAACTCCTGATCTTTTTGCTTGAGCATCTGCTTCCTCTTCAGTGTGAGAATCAGGACCACGTGTGTCTGCCCTGTGTGTCTAGCAGATGCTGCCCACAGAATGAATAAAATAAAGAAATAGGATGAGAGGTTTTATAGAGTAAGATCACACACACACACACTCACACACACTCACACACACACTCACACACACTCACACACACCCACACACACACTCACACACTCACACTCACACACACACTCACACACACTCACACCACACACACACTCACACACACTCACACACACACTCACACCACACACACTCACACACACTCACACACACTCACACTCACACACTCACACACACACTCACACACACTCACACACACTCACACACACGCACACTCACACTCACACTCACACACACACTCACCACACACACACTCACACACTCACACACACACACACACACCTGACTAGCCTTAAACTTTCAAACTTGTGGCAACCCTCCTGCCTCTGCTTACCCAGTGCTGGGATTACAGGTGTAATAAACTTTCTATGCCTGGTTTGAATAAGAATTTTTTTTGTTTTGTTTTGTTTTTTTAAGACAGGGTTTTTCTGTGTAGCCCTGGTTTTCCTGGAACTTGCTCTGTAGACCAGGCTGGCCTTGAACTCACAGAGATCAGTCTGCCTCTGCCTCTAGAGTGCATAGGCTCTGAGTCTTCCTCCTCCATGTGAGGTTGCTGGCCAGGCCTCTCTGCATGGACCACGCCCTCTCTTACCTGCCTCTGGCTCTGTGCCTGCACTTCCAGGTGGTTTTCTGGCTTGGAGCTCAGCAGTGGAGCATCACGGGATTGGGCATGATCAGACTCCCTCTGATCAGCTTCCGGATGCCCAGGGCAATAGGCACCGGCTCACTTCACCGGTTCTCACTAGGCTCCGGTTGCTTTCTGCTCAAGTTGCTTCTCTCAAAGCTTGAGCACAGTTTGAGCCATTAAAAGAAGAAGAAATGAATTTATTATTTCTCTCTTCTGTTATTGCTGTGGGCAAACCCAGGGTACCTTTGCGTGTGAAGTACATGATGTGCTTTCTAATCCCCACTTCTTGGTTTAAGAAATTTAAATAGCTGGACAGTGGTGGCTGGCGCATGCCTTTGATTCCCGCATTGGCGAGGCAGAGGCAGGCGGATCTCTGTGAGTTCAAGGCCAGCCTGGTCTACAGAGTGAGTTCCAGGACAGTCAGGGCTACAGAGAAACCCTGTCTTGAAAAACAAAACAACCAGACAAAAACAAAACCCTCCCCCCCAAAAAAAAGAAAGAAAAAAAAAAAGGAAGAAATTTAAGTGGAGAGAGAGAGGAGTCAGGCAATAGGTGATCCCCCTTACAAAAGGCGGATCAACACTGAAGTGATGAAAGTCTGCAGCCCATGGCCTGAGCTCTCCAGGAGCATCTAGAGAGGTCCTGCCCCGTCTAGAGAGTGAGGCTGCACACCTTCCACAACCTCTTGCCTCTTCTCCACCTGCCTAATGCAAAATTCAGCGTGAACTGAAAGGCACCGTGACCTCGCCACTAACAGTTTTCTCTGTGACAAATTCTGTCTTAGTTAGGGTTCTTATTGCTCTGAAGAGACACCATAACATGGCAACTCTTAAAAGGGAAAACATTCGCCGGGCGGTGGTGGCGCAAGCCTTTAATCCCAGCACTCTGGAGGCAGAGGCAGGCGGATCTCTGTGAGTTCGAGACCAGCCTGGTCTACAAGAGCTAGTTCCAAGACAGCCTCCAAAGCCATAGAGAAACCCTGTCTTGAAAAAACCAAATAAATAAATAAAAATAAAAAGGAAAACATTCAGTTGAAGTGGCCGGCTTACAGTTTCAGAGGTCCAGTCCATTATCATCATGTTGAGGGACATGGTGGCATGCAGGCCATTTGGTGCTGCCTACATCTTGACTTGTAGGGAATAAGAAGTTGACTGACTCAATGGGTAGTATCCTGAGCATAGGAAACCCAGAAACCTGCCCCTGTGGTGACACACTTCTTCCATCAAGGCCACACCCACTCTAACAAAGCCACACCTCCTAATAGTGCCATTCCCTGTGAGATTATGGGGGCCAGTTACATTCAAACGACCACAAATACAAAGAGCCAAAAGTGAATGGTGCTTGGAGGAAAGCCCAGATCAGGAAACACATAGTTTAAGTCAGAATGGCAAGGGTGCAGGAGTAATGCTGGTCTACAAGAGCTAGTTCCAGGACAGCCTCCAAAGCCACAGAGAAACCCTGTCTCAAAAAAAACAAAAAAACAAAAACAAACAAATAAACAAAAAAACCAAAAGCCAAAACTGAAAAAACAGAAACAGGACTGTGGGAACACCAGACCTTGAGCAGAGACCCACTTCCCCTTCTGCCTGGGAGTAGGCAGCTGTAAGACAATGTTTAGTAAAAACATGTTTACTAAAAACGATACAATAAGTTCCTTGCCACTTCCCCTTCTGCCTGGGAGTAGGCAGCTGTAAGACAATGTTTAGTAAAAACATGTTTACTAAAAATGATACAATAAGTTCCTGGGAAAGGCCTTCCCACGGAAACCGCCCTGACCTCGACTTTGTCCAAAGACTAACCGCACCTTCAAAAACCCACACACATCCACCTCTGGTGTCAGAGCAGAACCAGCCAGGGTAGAGGAGGGAGCAGAAGCTTCTCTGGTGGGAGCTTTTCTTAGGAAGTTTTTCTTGAACCTTTTTGGAGCCTGTTTAAAGTTCTCTTTATATCATTGAACGAGTCTCTGTGTTTTCAATACCCGACACCCTCCGCACGTTCTCGGACACAGGCCGCGCAGCAGACGTGACACAGGACTTGGAAGGATACGTGCATAGTTATTCTCAGATGCATAGATCAAATAAATTCTGAATACACAAGCTATTATCAAGAAGTCAATATGATAATTCTGGGCAAACAGCCAAACTGTGTGTCTTTCTTTAACTCTATATACTGTATATTACATCTTTAAAAAACAGCCTTCTATGTATTCTATTTATGGCCAGTGAGGGAAGAAGAGCTGTTGCTTAGCAACCAGCGGCTTCTGCTTGGTTGATGTGTAAAATAGAAAATGGTATAGATCAAAGGCAAATCATTTCAACCACCAGGAATTATGAACCCCAGATTTTTTCTATCCAAGTTTCTTCCAACTTATTTGGTTTAGAGTTTTTAGTATTCCTGAAATGTGAAGTTGTATTACAGTATCACTATTTTTAAAGAACACAAACTAAAACATATAATACAAATTAGAATAAGAAAAAGAATACTTTGCAGATTAAAAAACCACCAAGTTTTTTGTTTGTTTTGCACTTGAAAGCAAAGTGCATTTGTTCAATACTTTTTAGTAACAGCACTTTATAGTTTAGATACCTCAATTTTTTAAAGTAGGAAATCCACTTAAAAATAATGTTACTTGCCAGCTGGTGGTGGTAAACACCTTTAATCCCAGCATTTGGAAGGTGAGGCAGGTAGATCTCTATGAGTTAGAGGCCAACCTGGTCTACAGAGCAAGTTCCAGGACAGCTAGGACTACACAGAAACCCTGTCAAAAAAAACAAAACAAAACAAAACAAAATAATAAATAAATAATTTAAATCTACAATTAGGTTCATGAAGCTAGGCATGGTGATACATACCTGAAATCCTAGTACTTCGAAAGTAGAGGCAGGAAGATCAGAAGTTCAAGGCCAGTCAAGTTTAAGGGCTTCTATGATCTCTGCCTTAAAAAACAAAGCAGAAACAACAAAAACAGGCCTGCACTTAAGCTATGAAAACATTTCCAAGCTCTGATGATAATTCTTTTATTTGGGAAGAGTAAGTTGTTTTTGATGACAGGAAATGCAAAATTTAATGTTTTAAAATCCCAATACAGAATTTTAAGATCTACCAATGGAGAAATTAATAGACTGTCAGATACCCACTTTCAGCCAGTGGTGGTGCCTCATGCCTTTAATCCCAGCAAGAGCGGGAAGCAAAGGCAGGAGAATCTCTGTGAGTTTGAGATCAGCCTGGTCTACAGAGCGAGTTCCAGGACAGCCAGACCTACACAAGAAACCCTGTCTGGAACCTCCTGCCCCACCACCACCAAACAAACAAAAAACAGATTCCTGCTTTCTAAAAGTTCCTAAGTTTTGAAGTACTGTGTTAAATCATTTTGGAAACTTCACATGTTTAAAGAGGAAACTTCTTTTTTATTTTATTTATTTTTATTTTGTGTGCACTGGTGTTTTCGCCTGCATGTATGTATGAGAGTGTTGGATCCCCTGAAACTGGAGTTACAGACTGTTGTGATCTGTCATATGGGTTCTGGGGATTGAACCTGGGCCCTCCAGAAGAAAACCAGTGCTCTTAACTGCAGAGCCATCTCCCTGGCCCCTAAAGAGGAAAATTCTTGTACTAAATTCTTTGGTTGTATAGAACTAAGCAAGTGTTTACACCCTATTCAGCTCATTATTTATACAAGAATGACATTTGATTTTTAATCATTACCTTGGTATAGGAGTCTCACTGTGTTGCCCAGGCTGAGCCCTTCCCCCATCAATCTCTAACTAAGAAAATGCCTTACAGCTAGATATCATGGAGGCATTTTCTCAAGGGAGGTTCCTTCTTCTCTGATGACTCTAGCTTGTGTCATGCTGACACAAAAATCAGCCAGTGCAGGGTCTTTCCTTGTCTCTGGGAACTTCCGTTGCTACTCGTGATAGTCAGGGAGAGTGTGGCATAGATGGGATGAGGTGGGAATTGGGGCAGGAGCAGCCTGGTCCTTTCGGGTTGCATGGAGGGGCACGTCTGTATTTAGAGGACTTTTTTTTTTTAAAGGAAAGAGTGGGTTTCATAGGTACGTATTTGGAGCTATAAGCATATGCTCTGCAGACATGATTGAAATATTGCATGTACAAAAATCTCTATTCAGGTGAGTGTCTACAGCCAGATCTGCCTCGACTTAATTGCTTTGCTTGCCTCATGTCTCTCATCAACTCCCATTAGTTTATTATTCTTGGTAAGCATTGCCCAGATCTTTTTAGCCTGAATGGATGTAGAAGCCCAGATAGAGTTTGTAAACAATGGGACATCCCAGAAGTGCCTGTGGAGCACCATCCCTACATCTTCTCTCTTTAGGTACCAGCTCCTGAAACAAAGGCCTGAGGAGGAGGTCTTAGGCAAGACATAAGGTTCTTTTTCACAAATTGTCAAGCTTAAGTAGACTTTGGCTACTATGGCAGCTTAATGAGCCAGAACAGGCTTTCTACCCACGGCTCTGCCATCCTGTGTGAAGTTTCCACTTATGTTCTAAACTCACAGTGCAGCCAAAGCTGCTCTTGAATTCCTGACGCCATCACCTCCTCCCCCAAGCGTTGGCATTAGAGGCTTGTACCCTGCTCAATAACTATAGGCATTTAAATGTGAGTAGCTACAGGAAGCTATTGTGCTTTTGTCTATTATGTTAGAGAGATTTAAACAGTTCAGATCAATGGAAAAGGCATGCTTAGAAGAGCCAGTGGTGGTGACGCCCTAGGCCTGGGGAAGAGAGTTGGCTGGGATCAAGAGTACAGGTAGAAAATAGTCTGTCAGAAGGAGAAATGTGGGGTCAGCAAGAAAGCTCTGTCAGTAAAGGTGCTTGCTGCTAAGGCTGAAGATCTGGAATTGATCCCTGGAACCCACACAGTAGGAGAGAACTGACTCTGATCTCCCCAAGTGTGCTAACACACACTCACACACCTGTACGAAAGCATTCAAAACACTATTGTTTGTTTCTTTCAGGCAATGACAGAGGAGAGAAAAGTGATGAGGAACCAAGTGAGCTTCAATCCCAAGAAACTTTTTGTCAAAGGTGCCTCATTTCCAGAGGGTGAGCTCGGAAGGCCAAGGATACAGCTCAGCAGTAGAGCGCTTGCTTGCCCAGCGTGTGTCAGCGAGCCACAACACATACACAGGAGTGAGGCTGGGATGATCATCTGGAGAATTCTGTTTCTCATTAACAGAGCTGGGGAGGATGACCAGGGGTGGTGGCATATAATCCTTAGCACTCAGCAGGCCGATGTGGGGACACCAGACCTTGAACAGAGACCCACTTCCCCTTCAGCCTGGGAGCAGGCAGCTGTGAGATAATGTTTACTGAAAACAATTCAGTGCTATAAAGCTCTTGATAGGACTCAGATAAGGGCTCTGCTCACTGTAACACCATGACTTTGATACCCCCTAAGGCTAGATGCTTCTTCCTGTTCCCCCTGCTGTTTCTCTCCGATTCTGGGGCCTGGAGATTAAACCACCAGCCAGGAGGGTGAGAAGTCTGGGAGAGCTGTGAGAGAGCTTGGTTGGAGAATTGTATGTAGATGGATGGCAGAAGTCCTTAAAAAGGGAAGCGTTTTTTCTTGGGGACCTCTCCTCCTAAGCTGACTTGGGGAGCATAAAGTTTTCTTAAAGCAACCGACCGGTCTCTGTGTCATCTATCCCGACCACCTCGCTACATTCTCGGATGCAGGCTGCACAGCAGGTGCGACAGGCTGAGACAGGAGAATTGATTTGGGCTTGAGGTCAATATGGGCTACACACTAAAAACCTGTCTTAAGAAAACCAAAGCTGAAATCAAAATGACAGGTGACAACAAAACCATCACCACAACATCAAAAAGTGGGATGCAAAAAGGCCAGTGCCTGATATTAGTATTATCGCATAGGATTTGAGATTCAGAATTGCTGTTGGAGTTGGCCATTCATTTCAGTGTACCCTTCAGGAATTTTTATGTGTGTCAGATGCTATAAAAGTTGGTAACAATTGTATCTAACTGGGATAGGTAACACAAGGAGACACTCCTAAGTTACTAAATTCTTAAATGAATTCCTTGGCTTTAAAAGTATTGTGTAAGGAGAGACCTAGGGCTAAGAGACCAAACCCTTTCTTTACGTTTCTGTGGGTTCCAGAGAAGGTAAGAGAGCAGCAAATGCCTGCTGCCCACTTCCATTCCTACAGGCTATTCTGAATCTATTCCAAGGCCAATTATACAGACTAGGACAGCACAGGCTTGCAGAAGACCCATGCCTGGGACCTCTCCATGCCGTTTGAGGACATGCAACTCGAGGAGCTTTCATCCAGTAAACAGGGTCTACCCGAAACCAAACAGCCGTTGAACATACAAGGGCCTTTGCAGCACTGCTATTTGTCTATTTAGATTTTTTTGGCGTGTGTCTCTACAATCTTTGAAATATGTTTCTCTTACTGGATGGCGGTGGTGGTGATGGCAGGCAGCTGCCCATGACTTTAATCCCAGTACTCGGGAGGCAGAGGCAGGAGGATCTCTGGTCTTCAAAGTGAGTTCTAGGACAGCCAGAGCTGTAACAGAGAGAAATCCCGTTTTGAAAAACCAAAAAGAAAAAAAAATTCCTCTGCCTACCTAGAGCCCCGTGAACTATTTTTTGTTTACCTTATTAAAAAAAAAGATTTGACTTCTATGAAATTTTTGTTTGGTTTTGATTTTTAAATTTTGTATTCTTTGACAAATTATAGATGCATGTAATGAATTTTAGTAATTTTCACTTTCATGAGCTTTTTAACTATCAAAGTAAAATTGTTGGCCAATACCTCAGCAAAAATTTTCTCCAGACGCTTCCATTTTTATTTATTTATTTATTTATTTGCTGCTTAAGTTTATAATGATAAGCTATACCTAATATGATTGAGGGCAGTTCATGATGTAACACACAGAGAGGGTCAGAGAGTAACATGCAGAGAGGGCCAGAGATTTCACAGTGGCCTTTTTTCTCAGGACAATGGAGGCAGCCCTTACGAGGTTCTTTTTTTTTTTTTTTTGGTATTTTGACAGGGTTTCTCTGTGGCTTTGGAGGCTGTCCTGGAACCAGCTCCTGTAGACCAGGCTGGTCTTGAACTCACAGAGATCTGCTGCCTCTGCCTCCCGAGTGCTGAGATTAAAGGTATGCACCACCACAGCCCGGCTCTTAGGAGGTTCTTAAAGGTTAACGGTCCCTTTTACCCTTTGCTATAGCTGGCAAGTGGCAGAACCTGATGATCAGAGCAGGCACTATGGCAATCTAATTAACTCATAGGAGGAACCATGAAAAAGGCAAGGAAAACAGCACTTGTGACCCGTCCAGCAGGCCAGGTTATTTACTGGGTCTCGAGCGGGTGTCACCTGTAGGAGTCAAACGGGGGGGAGAGAGAAGTGGAAGCCAAGCGCGTAAAGCAAGAGTCAGTCTGAGTTGCGTCAAGGCTTCGTTTATTAGCTAGCAAGGTCTTATTTTTATAAAGCAGTTTAGGCAGGGCGGGGGATGAGGACAGGGGCAATGGAAAGTACCGGGCCCGGGTACAGAAGGAAATATTTCTTATAGAACACCTTATGTTTAGCCTGTTCCAGGAACCAATGTATGCATGACCAGTTTGTTCATAATAACTTTTCAATTCCAATTGTTTCAATTCAAACTGCCACTTAGTTCTGCTACAACTTAAAGGTCTCCGGGGCTCCAACACACTTGCAATTCTGAGACTCCTGTCCCCCCTCTCATTATTTCTCCCCATGTGCTAACTCAGTCTCTCAAGTCTATTTTTCCCAAGACTCGAACATATCCCCCAGCTTCTCTACTTGATAAAAAAAAAGAGTTCATTTTCTCTGGAAACTTATTTTTAAAACCCCAGGAAAGGAACTCATGCTTGTGAGAGACATGGAGAGGAGATGGGTTTTGTGTGGAAGTACATCTATTGGCAGCCATGAATAGAGCGTCAGAGGTGGATCAGGGCAGGTAGAGTTTCCCCAAAGATGTGTGGAGCAAGGTCCCCAAAGCAAAGAGAAGACAACAACATTTGTGAGCCTATCAGCTGCAAAGAGCTTAGAGCAGATGTGAAGTGCTACACGACAGACAACATCCTGTATACTCACCGGCCACACCAGAAAGGAAATTAAACCCTATGAAGTTTATTATCAAACAAGGACTACACACAGGTGATTGGGATTCATGACAGAAGTTATTATCACAAGAGTGCTCTATGAGCAGGACTAGAGTGATTTGGGGGAGAGAGGCAGACAAGATGCTGTGGACCTGGGGGATATCAGGATTCCCATGGGCAGTCAGGAGGTGTTGACTAAGGACAGGTGGGGACAAGAGATAGATATTCTTGCTGAAGGAAACACACGAGGAAGTCTTGCGCTTGGGAGAGGTATGCAGAGGGCATTTGGGGAGTCCCAAAGAGGCAAGCTAATAATGAAAAGGTGGTAGGGATTAAAGTTACATTGCAGGTCCCTGAGCACCAGCTTGTAGGAGTTATCCTGTCCTTTCTCTCAGAGAAAGCAGTGGGAGTGTCACACGAATTGTCAGGGCATAGTTCACTTCACACGTCTAATGTGGAAGAAAGTTGTTGGGATCTGAAAGGAAAAAGACACCTGTCGCAATGTCTTATCAGGAGCTCTGATTTGAATACATACCAGAGACACAAAACTTGGCAGCATACAGCTTAAGGTGGGAAAATTTAGAAGAGTACACACACACACACACATACACACACACACACACACACACACACACTTTAACAGTTCGCTGTCTCAGTCTGGTCTTGAGGTTGTGATCTTCTCTGCCTCAGCTCCCAGTCACGCTCCACCACACAGGGCTAAATCATGTATGAATTAGAGCTGCTCAAAGGAGAACCGACAGCAGCATTGCCTGGGGATTGGTTAATAATTCAGAATCTTAGACTTTAGATTTTCCCAAAGAGAAACTCAGCAGGGAGCCCAGCAAGCCGTGTTTTATGGGATCTCTAGGTGATTGTTATAGATGCTAAAATTGAGGACCATATCTTAATCCCGGGGACCCATAAATATTACTATTTCTGGAGGGAAAAAAAAAGATTTCTGCAGACTCTATTAAAGTGTGTGTGGGGTTGTTCTGTCATCACACACATATCCTTATAAGGGACAGAGGGAGGCAACGTGTTGACACAATGTGACTTTGAAGGCAGAGTCTAGAGTGAGACAATCTCTAAGCCAAGTAAAGTCAGCAGCCACCACAGGCTGAAAGGGAACTGAAGAGATGTGAAATTGGTGAGTGCCTTGCTTTCAGCACAGCAAAACTAATCCCAAGGGGCTGGTTGCTCAGCGCTCAAGGGCACTGTTGTTTGTTTGTTTTCTTCTACATCAAGTGGCTCAAAACTGCTTGTAATTCCAGCTCCGGGGGATCCAACGCCCTCTTCTGGCCACTGTGGATACCTGCCTTGGTGCTTGTGGTGCACATACAGATAAGGAGAGACACAAACATAAAATGAAAAGAAGTAACTTTAAAACTCTGGTTTCAAATTTCCAGGCTCTAGAACCATGAGAAAAACGAATTGTAGCTGCTTTAAGCCACAAAGCTGTGGTAATTTGTTATAGCTACAAGAAGTGAGTACACACTGAAGTAAGGGAGAAAGCACGAAAGTATTTGAAACTGTGTTGGATTCTTATACTCGGTGTTATTTTAAGACACTAAAAGTTCCAATTCCTTTGTGCTAAGTAACATTTGTCATGTCTAAAGCATTTTTTTCTTTTGTGTAGTAAAAATTGATGTTAAGGTGTAATCATTTTCTTGAGGCTGGCACCAGAGATGACCTTTAATTATCTTGATTTCCATATGATAAATAGTTCCACAGGAAGGGAAGCAAAGTCTGTTGAGGAGAGCAGACAAAGAAAACCAAAACAGGAGGCATTTTGCCTAGAGAAAGATTTGCATAAGTTAGCAAGCTGAAATCAAGCTTTTAGTACAGACAAATAAATGGCCTTAGGAAATGAAAGTGGCTTTTATTCATGAGAAACTGCCTTTATATCCATAATCTGTGCTGCTTGATAAAATAATCAAGCTTTTAAAAAGCCATCCTCAACGTCCTGGCGCATTATTTGTATTGTACATGATGATCTCAGATAGACCAGAGGTACACACGTATATATCCCCATTTAATTCTTGTAACTACTAGATGTGCAGAGCAAAATTTTCAAAAAATTATTGTACTACAGATGAGAAAAAAAAACGGTGCTTAGAGAAGCTAAGTGACAGGTAAATACTAGAACGGAGAAACTATTGACAACTGTTGCATAGCGCCCTGCCAGGGACCTGGGTTTCCCTGGCTTGCCTCAGTGGTAATTATAATTACTGGATTGTGATGGTTTTGAGTGAGGCAGGGAAACGGTACTGAGTGAAGCTCTGAGCCTTGCTTTGCACTGAAGCTGCAAAATTAGCATATGAAAGAAACCAGCTGGAAAAGAGCTGAAAACCCCCAGCTGAGCTGACTAAATCTGGCCCCTGGCTCAGGTGTTGGATCGCTCCAGGGGGTCTGAAGGTGACCTGTGGCTCATTATAACACTAAAATGCACACCCCTGGCTAGAGATTCAAGCTGCTAATGAGACACGCGATATGTGAAGTTTAGACACAACAGATAAGCATGTCCAGAAAAGCCCACCCAGTCAAACAATCCGCGTCATGCAAATGACAGTCACAAAGCCTATGTCCCAGTGGCTGAGTTACAAATGCAACATGACTGGGATTCCCTTTTTAAGTTAATTAATTTGCTCTTCTTTTATATATTCCACGCCAGTTGAAGTTCCCTCTCTCTCCTCTCCCAGTCCCTTCCCATGACTGGAATTTTGATTTCCACAACACACCTAACCGCTGGGGAGGTGTGGCCATCAGCCTGCAATTCTGGCTGACCTTGTAAGACCGACAGAACATCTTCAGAGCAAGCTGGCTGGCAAGACTAGCCATGCTGGTGAGCTCTGAGAACGATTGTCTCAGAGCATACGGTAGAAGAGTGATGAAAAATAAATACAGGATCTCTGTAGTTACCTCAAGTCAGTATCAAAGTGTGTGTGTTCAAGTAGCCCAAATTTTCCCAAGAGTGACTCTTAGCTCGTGAATAGTGATGCTGGTGATTCCAATGTGCAAAGAAAAACTGTGAAAAGACTTTCTTAAACTGAAAAGGTGAAAACAATCAAGAAGGAAGGAAAAAGAAAGAATGGATGCCAGAGTTCATAGAATTTGAAGCAAGAGAGAATTATCCCTGCATGGGATTCTGAAGGCAAAGGTGCTGTTTTGCACTCTCACCTCAAGCTCTAAGATGTGTGTAAAAGCTTAGTTCAGATGAAAAAGTCATCAAACAATAGGTTCAGTACTATTCCATTGGGGGTTTTGGAATAGATCCCCAGTAGGGGATGGGGGACCGCTGATATTGTTGGGGTACCCCAAATTGAGGAGGGGTCCCCAAGCTGGATTCGTCACCCCAAGAATCAAGAGTCCACGCGCCAATTGATGCAACACGCAGAGGCTTTAATTAGGCATCTGCAGATGGGCCTCTTGGTCAGCTTTTAGACCGATTGGCCCCGAGGTTCAGTTACAATCAGCTTTTAAAGACAAAAACCACAAGCTTTTGGGAGGGGTCCCTATCTTGTGACGGGGGGGGTGGGGGGTGGGGGGGTACGTGACTACTGACCAGGGGAAGTAGATGTCTTCCTGACCTACACGTTGTAAATTCCTCAAACCTTGGTATGAGTTAATCATCTCTCCCTAAGTAAATGGTGTTATCATCTCCTTGTTTCCCACAAATCTTGTTTGCCCATCTCTGACGCCCTGGTCAGTTCTTCACAGGTGGTCAGCAGCCGGGAATTGGCCTTTTGTGGGTTTACAGCCCTTCTGCAATTAAGGTTGCTAAAACATACATTCCATTCTGTGGTTTGGCCAGTTCCTGGGATGGGGTCCTTTGCTCACTTCCCAAGTTCTCTAGCGGGGTGCCTCCCTGTTTAAGCTTATATTTTATTTCTATAAATTTGGGGTCTTTCAATATCCTCAGTTATCATCAGTGGGCACCTTCAAGTTTTCTTGTTTTAGGGCAAATAATTTAGCAAAGACACGGTCATAGCAGAAGCAGGGATGGCTTGTTAGAAAAAGATGCACCTCCAAGGGAGGAAGTGGAGAGCGCAGATTTCTTGGGTTTTTTTCTTTTCTTTTCTTTTCTTTTCTTTTCTTTTCTTTTCTTTTCATGCATTTGTGTGTGTGGCATGTGTGCATATGTGTGTGTATGTTTGCATGCTTGTTGACACACATGTGCTCATGATGTGTTGGTAAATGCAGCACACACACACACGCACACACACACACACACACACACTGTTAATACTGATGCCACAGCATTCAAAAGAGCTCAGCCATTCAATGACCCACCCAGGTGATGGAGGGTAACTGCTTGTCTCTAGACATTAACCACATCTGCAGAGATCCTTTTTTTTTTCCCCTCCAAAAGAAGTAATATTTATAGGTCCCAGGGATTAAGACGTGATCTTCAATTTTAGCATCCATCAGGATCACCTAGAGATCCTATAAAACACAGCTTGTTGTGTTTCTTGCTGCTTCTCACTTGGAAAATCTAGAGTAAACTCTAAGACTGTGAATTATTAACCAATCCCCAGGCAATGTTGCTTCTGGTCCTCCTTTGAGCAGCACTAATTCATACAAGGTTTAAAATTGACCTTCTTAGTCCTGTGTGGTGGAGCATATGCAGATGGGTATTGCATACAGGGTGGATACCGGGGTAATAAAAGATTCATGTAGTCAGTACAGACTGGGACAGCTGCCATTTCATCACCATGGCAGGCGATTTAAAACTTAATCCCTATTTCTAGAAAATTCTTTCTAATATTTTCAGGTAATTGAAACCATGAAAAGTTAAATTGAGTAAGGAATGATTATTATAATTATGTTTTAGTTCAGAGACTCTGATCTACTTCATTCAACCTAATAGGTATTTGCTAAGAATTTGCTGCATGTTTAGAACAGTGCTTATCAACCCAAAGGGTCCAGCATATCACTAGGAGAAAGGAACTGTCTATGTAAATGAGTGAGTAGAAGAAAGAGCATAGTACTAAATGCTGTGGTGTGGTTGGGGATGGTGGCACACGTCTGTAATCCTAGCAATGATAGATGGAGGTGGATGGAGGATCAGAAGTTCAAGGTCAACCTCACCTACATAGTAAATTTGAGGTTAGTCTGAGCTACAAGAGACCCCTTTTAAACAAACACATATTCAAATGACTAAAGAAAAGAAAGGCTGATTTTCTTCAAGGGGGGAAAAAGACCTCAAGGTGAAGATACACTCTCAAGAGATCGAAAAATCAAGGGTGCATGGACATAGTAAGATGATATGAATTTGGGAGAGAGGGGAATTAGCTGAAGAAAGAGGGGTGGGAATACAAAGGGAGAAAAGAAATGGGCATAGCAAGCAGCCAGACCTTCAAGAACAACAGAGAAGAAACATGCAGGGCCAAGCAGGTTGAAGGCTCGCAGGAACACCATGTGCTTGGCCGAGCACGGTAGCACACAGCACTCAGGAGGCCAAGGCCGGAGGAACGTGAGTTTAAAAACACCCTCTCAAAGCCCCTTCCAAGAAAGAACAAGGACATTGATTGTTCTTTAAAATCGGGTTTGACTCTCCCACATGTGTCTTCTCATCATCTTCAATCTTCTATACAAGGTGATTTCATTTGAAGCTTGAATCTGTAGTATCTGGGAAGCATGTGAAGTGAGGTGAATCAGAAGGAGTCAGGGCCATGTCCAACAGTGGTAACAACCACACACCCGCGTCAGCAAGATGGTCCATAGAGTGAACTGAACTGAAGCTCTTGATGACAGAGAAACATCTAGGTACATTCTACAGCCCTGGAGAAATTGGGAAGGACATGGAGCTGTGGTCAGTTCTTGACTCTACAGACTTGGTAATCCCTGCGTATGCCTGGTTTGCATTCAGCCACTTACAATGATGCCTCAGTTTCTTCATCAAGCTCCCTGTCCCTACAGAAGGAGGTGTGGCCTTGTTGGAGGAAGTGCCTCACTGTGGGGCAGCCTTTGAGGTCTCTTTTGCTCAAGCTTCCCTCGATGTGACTGCCAGTCAACTTCCTGTTGCCTGCATGATGTAACACTCTCATCTCCAGTACCACATCTACCTGTACAGCACCATGCTTCCTGTCGTGATGATAATGGACTGAACTGTAGAAATCCACCCCAACTAAACGTTTTCTTTATGAGTTGCTCTGGTCTTGGTGTCTCTTCACAGCAGTAAAAACCCGAACTTAGGCAAGGGGTAGCTCAGTTGACTCAGTTCTGTCTCCAGAGGC